>NC_090035.1:52338415-52963415 GCF_037176765.1 Anolis sagrei
CAGTGGTGCAATGGGTTAAATCCTTGTGCCAGTAGGATTGAAGACCGACAGGTCAGAGGTTCAAATCCGGGGAGAGCACGGCTGAACTCTTTGTCAGCTCCAGCTTCCATGCAGAGAAGCCTCCCACAAGGCTGGTAATACATCAAAACATCTGGACGTCCCCTGGACAACATCTTTGCAGATGGCCAATTCTCTCACACCAGAAGCGACTTGCAGTTTCACAAGTCATTCCTGACACAGAAAAAAAAATCCAGTCTCCTAGTCTATTGCAACATTTTCCTTGTCTGTTTTAAGCGTGCTTCATAATGTTCCAAAGATTAACTCTTTCACAGGTAGCAGCATGGACATTTTAAACCTGTATAATATATATTGACATTACACTGATACGAACATGGCATGGGGTACAGCCTATGCTGGTTGAGATTACACTCCACCTGAAGACACAGGGTTCACAGCTTGGGAGTCCTCCTGGATTCACCGCTAAGCTTGAAATCCCAGATCTCAGCAGTGGCCAGGAGAGCTTTTGCACAATTAAAACTTGTGCGCCAACTGTGCCCATACCTCGGAAAGTCAGACTTGGCCACAGTAGTCCATGCTCTAGTTGCACCCTGAATAGACTACTGCAACACGTTCTAAGTGGGGCTACTTTGAAGGCTGTTCAGAAGCTTCAAGTGTTCTAATGGGCAGCAGCCAGATTACTCACCAGAGTGGAGTACAGGGAACATACAGCCCTCCTGTTATCCCAGTTGCACTGGCTGCCAATTTGCTACCAAGCACAAATCAAAGTGCTGGCTTTAGCTTATAAAGCCCTAAACAGTTCTGGCCCAGCTTAGCTGTTTTTAGGTATCTCCCTCTATGAAATAGTCTGAACACGAAGATCTTCTGGGGAGGCCCTGCTCTCGATCCCATCCCCTTGCAGGTGCGCCTAGTGGGGAGAAGGGAAAGGGCCTTTCAGTGATGGTCCCTCGGCTGTGGAACTCCCTCTTTAGTGAAATCAGGTTGGCACCCTTCCTCTTGTCCTTTAGAAAAAAAAGTTAAAACCTGGCTGGGATCAAGCATTTGGGGAGTAGTACAGGGTTAACATGCAGATATGAAGTGAATGGAATGTAACGCAATTTGGAATAGCTTCTGGACTAAGATTTTGGGTCTACTTGCAATGTTTAACAGTGTATGTAATGTATTTATATGTCATTATTTTTATGACTTTTTATGATTTCAATGTATATTGTAAATTGGACTTGTATGTTTTTATATTTAACTAGCTGTACCCTGCAACGTGTTGCTGTGGCACTCAGATAAGAGAGGAATTCCAGTTGAAGCAATAGACAGAAGGGACAGATGGAAGGGACATTGATAGGTGGAACAGAAGGTAGATGGATAGAACATAGGTTGGGAGGTAGTAGGTAGATAGTAGGGCTGGGCGGTTTCGTTCGTTAATTTTGTAATTCGTTAATTATTCGTTATTTTTAACAATTACAAAATGATTTCAAAACTTATTTTCAAACCGGAAGTGTTTTTAAATATCGAAACGGCATCCTCCATCTTTTTTACGAGCTTCCGTCCGTTTCGGAAATGACGTTTTGGGATGGAGGATGCTGGGTGTGCCGGGAGCCAATCCGGCACTCCCAAGCACCGTGGCTCATTGTGATTGGGCAGGCTGCCCTTTAAAAGTGGCTCCACGTGGCTGCATTGCTCATTGTGGGCTGAGGCGAGGAGCCGGGAGGAGCGGGGTGGGAGGCTTCAGCGACGCGTTGCTGGCTGCTGCTGGGACTAGGGAGGACTAGGCTGCTGCTTGGGGCTAGGGAGGACTAGGCTGCTGCTTGGGACTAGGGAGGACGAGGAGGCTGCTGCTTGGGACTGGCGAGGAGGGTGGGAGAGAGCAGGACTGCTTGCTGTGTGTGTGTGTTTCAACATTTCTCTTTGGTGGTGAAACACAAGCTGTTTCACCCATTTGTTGTGGCTGTTTTTGCCCCACTTCAGGGCTAGCATTTTGTTAATTTTCTTTTTCTAAATATTTCTTTTATTATTAAAAAAATTAAAAAATATTCCAAAAAAAATTTCTCTTTGGTGGTGAAACACAAGCTGTTTCACCCAGTTGTTGTGGCTGTTTTTACCCCACTTCAGGGCTAGCATTTTGTTAATTTTCTTTTTCTAAATATTTCTTTTATTATTAAAAAAAATAAAAAATATTCCAAAAAAAAAAGGGAAAAAAAGCACATTTCTCTTTGTTGTCACTCAGTTGTTGTGGCTGTTTTTGCCCCACTACAGGGCTAGCATTTCTTTTGTGTAGTTCCAGTGCAGTCCTTTTGCCAACACAAAGTGCTATAATACAGTGCTCCTTCCTTATTTGTGTAGTTCCAACCAGTGCGGCGCATTAGCCACCTCAAAGAGCTATAATACATTGCTCCTTCCTTATTTGTGTAGTTCCAGTGCAGTCCTTTTGCCAACACAAAGTGCTATAATACAGTGCTCCTTCCTTATTTGTGTAGTTCCAACCAGTGCGGCGCATTAGCCACCTCAAAGAGCTATAATACATTGCTCCTTCCTTATTTGTGTAGTTCCAGTGCAGTCCTTTTGCCAACACAAATTGCTATAATACAGTGCTCCTTCCTTATTTGTGTAGTTCCAACCAGTGTGGCGCATTGTATTATAGCCACCTCAAAGAGCTATAATACATTGCTCCTTCCTTATTTGTGTAGTTCCAGTGCAGTCCTTTTGCCAACACAAAGTGCTACAATACAGTGCTCCTTCCTTATTTGTGTAGTTCCAACCACTGTGGCGCATTAGCCACCTCAAAGAGCTATAATACATTGCTCCTTCTTTATTTGTGTAGTTCCAGTGCAGTCCTTTTGCCAACACAAAGTGCTACAATACAGTGCTCCTTCCTTATTTGTGTAGTTCCAACCACTGCGGCGCATTAGCCACCTCAAAGAGCTATAATACATTGCTCCTTTCTTATTTGTGTAGTTCCAGTGCAGTCCTTTTGCCAACACAAAGTGCTATAATACAGTGCTCCTTCCTTATTTGTGTAGTTCCAACCACTGCGGAGCATTAGCCACCTCAAAGAGCTATAATACATTGCTCCTTCCTTATTTGTGTAGTTCCAGTGCAGTCCTTTTGCCAACACAAAGTGCTACAATACAGTGCTCCTTCCTTATTTGTGTAGTTCCAACCAGTGCGGCGCATTAGCCACCTCAAAGAGCTATAATACATTGCTCCTTCCTTATTTGTGTAGTTCCAGTGCAGTCCTTTTGCCAACACAAAGTGCTACAATACAGTGCTCCTTCCTTATTTGTGTAGTTCCAACCACTGTGGCGCATTAGCCACCTCAAAGAGCTATAATACATTGCTCCTTCTTTATTTGTGTAGTTCCAGTGCAGTCCTTTTGCCAACACAAAGTGCTACAATACAGTGCTCCTTCCTTATTTGTGTAGTTCCAACCACTGCGGCGCATTAGCCACCTCAAAGAGCTATAATACATTGCTCCTTTCTTATTTGTGTAGTTCCAGTGCAGTCCTTTTGCCAACACAAAGTGCTATAATACAGTGCTCCTTCCTTATTTGTGTAGTTCCAACCACTGCGGAGCATTAGCCACCTCAAAGAGCTATAATACATTGCTCCTTCCTTATTTGTGTAGTTCCAGTGCAGTCCTTTTGCCAACACAAAGTGCTACAATACAGTGCTCCTTCCTTATTTGTGTAGTTCCAACCAGTGCGGCGCATTAGCCACCTCAAAGAGCTATAATACATTGCTCCTTCCTTATTTGTGTAGTTCCAGTGCAGTCCTTTTGCCAACACAAAGTGCTACAATACAGTGCTCCTTCCTTATTTGTGTAGTTCCAACCAGTGCGGCGCATTAGCCACCTCAAAGAGCTATAATACATTGCTCCTTCCTTATTTGTGTAGTTCCAGTGCAGTCCTTTTGCCAACACAAAGTGCTACAATACAGTGCTCCTTCCTTATTTGTGTAGTTCCAACCAGTGTGATGAAACGCTTCCTTCCCGGCTTTTCTAGTCGCAAGGGCCAAGTGCTATCGCGGATACCTAAGAAAGGCAGGGGACTGAAGATGAACACATTGACAAGAAGGGAACATTCAACCAACGAGATGGTTATTGAAACACCCACAGATGCTTCAACCAGCTGTGAGATGGCAGAACCTTCTTCTTCATCAGTTCAAAAGACTCTATGTTCAGATCCTGATGTCCTTCCAAGTACCTCTGATACTACTTGTTTTGAAGAGGAGGGCGAGGAGGCAGACGTGTCAGAGGAATGGGAGGAAGACAATATGGAATCTGCTTCCACCACAGGAATAAGTATCAAGAGGACTGCATGCTGCTGGAGGGCGAGCTACAGAAACAACCAACCAACAATTATACTCCCTTCCACAAACACCGACAGTCCAAACACGAGCATGAGTACACATGAAGTGCGTAGTAGGGGTAGGTCATTACGACGTCCATAATGAGAGGGCCATTGTAGGCATTGCGGTGTGAGCGTCAGCAGAGGAAAAGATATGAGGCATCTTGCCACAACAGGGCTAAGGATGCACATTAAGAGACACCACCCAAATGTGAAGTTGGACATAGTAGAAGTCGGCAGCACATGCAGCAGTACACAGAGCACTCCAACCACACCAACAGGCCCCATGCAGAAAACCATCGATGCTTGGGGCGTGCAAGTTACAAGGGTGAGATCTGGATTTAAGCCGCCATCAGTGAAGGAAATAACACGTCGCCTGGGAGAGATGATGGCTCTGGACCACCAGCCCTTCCGTATGGTGGAACGGGAAGGTTTCCGCCGATTTGTTCACCTCCTGGCACCATGGTACAATATCCCAAGTCGCAGAAATTTCTCTCGAATGGTCATTCCCGCTTTGTTCGAGGGATGCAAGCAACGTCTCAGAACCCTGTTGAACAAATCACAACCCGTCCATGTACATTTCACCTCGGACATTTGGACGAGCATGGGAGGAGACCATTCCTATTTGTCCCTGACCGCGCACTGGTGGGAGACAGAGGGTTGCCTAGACTCGGGTCATCGTTGGGCACTCCTGTCACTGGAGGTGATCGATACGGATCACAGGGCCGACACCATTTCTGAGTACTTGCAAGAGATGATGAGAGACTGGATGCGACATACTTATTCCGGTGGTACTAACTCGGGATTCATGGTCACAGACGCAGGAAGGAACATGATCCGGGCGGTCAAAAATGCCGGCTTCTCAAACGTAACATGCATGGCGCACTTGCTGCATAATTGTGTAAAAGATGGCTTCAAGGGGCCCGATGAGAACAGCGCCACCGCTGTCACTCAACTCATTGAGCGCTGCCGCAGAATCGCGGGCTTCTTCCACCGTAGCTCTAAGTCCGCAAAACTGCTGCATGACAGACAGATCCTGGAGTTCCTCCCACAACACCGGTTACTGCAGGATGTCCCCACCCGCTGGAACTCCACCTACATCATGTTGGAGCGCATGGTGGAGCAACAGAGGGCAGTCCATCCTGTCTCACTATCAATTGCGGCTCCGATAAACAAGCTGGTCCCCAACAACCAGGAGTGGATGACCATCACTCAGCTGGTTGAGATCCTAGAACCATTCAAACTGGCCACCGAACAACTTTCAGCACAGAAAGCACTACTCAGCCATGTGGTCCCAGTCATCTTGTGTTTGAAGAGCCATTTGGAGTCACTGGGTGGACAAAGTACATTGCAGTCTATGGCTGGGCCCCTGACTCCACAGGCCCAGGAGGTGGTCAGAAAGTTGAATTTCGCCCTCCGTAAACGTCTTCTACCGTTGACGGAGAGTAAGACTCATGTTTTGGCAGCACTCTGCGACCCTTGCATCAAGGACTCTGTCTGCCCCAAAGAACTGCCAAAGTGGAAGGCCGAACTTCTCTCGCTCGTGAGAGAAGAATACTCTTGGAGGGTGGGGGAACGCTCTGAGCAAATTCCTGCTGCCGTTACTCCCCGAAACACCAGCGGTTATGGCAGCACCGATAACATTAGTCCCATCTTGCCACCTACCAGGGATGAAGGAAGAGCAGTGCAGCTGAAAAGGAGGAGAGTGGAGCATTTCATAACTGACAGTATCGTTTTGATGGCAGGGCAAGGAACATCTTTGTTGGCCCAGGCGGCAAAGATTGACTCGGGAGAGTTCTCTGTCAATCGTTACTTTGAGGAGCCTCAGGAGATTGTACCCAGCAATCCATTGGCGTACTGGTCCTCCCGAAGCAATACATGGCCTGACATCTCAACCGTTGCACGCAAGTATCTCAGCTGCCCACCAACTAGCGTGCAGAGTGATAGGGTCTTCAGCCTGGCAGGAGATGTCGTCACCCTCCAACGTACCTCGCTCGACCCCCGTGCGGTGGAAAAGCTGGTCTTCTTAAAGGCCAACTTGCCAGTTTTGGGCTACCCTGAGATTGATTTCGACAGCAACCCTTGCTCCATGCCGTAGATCACCTTAGTAGCCTCCTGTTTTCAAAAATCCGATTTGAATTACTTTGAAACCCTTACCCTTACCCTAACCTTAACCCTTGCTCTGTCCCGTAGATCGGTATATTGCCTGCTGAATGAGGGAACACTGCCCTTATTGATCACCATGTGTACTTTGCTTTGTGTTGCCTTGAAAAATTACTACTGCCTGCTGAATGCGGGAACATTGTCCTGATGTGTACTTTGCTTTGTGTTGCCTTAAATTACTACTGCCTGCTGAATGCCGTAACATTGTCCTGATGTGTACTTTGCTTTGTGTTGCCTTAAATTACTACTGCCTGCTGAATGCGGGAACATTGTCCTGATGTGTACTTTGCTTTGTGTTGCCTTAAATTACTACTCCCTGCTGATTGCAGGAACATTGTCCTGATGTGTACTTTGCTTTCTGTTGCCTTAAATTACTACTGCCTGCTGAATGCGGGAACATTGTCCTGATGTGTACTTTGCTTTGTGTTGCCTTGAAAAATTACTACTGCCTGCTGAATGCGGGAACATTGCCCCTATTGATCACCATGTGTACTTTGCTTTGTGTTGCCTTAAATTACTACTCCCTGCTGATTGCGGGAACATTGTCCTGATGTGTACTTTGCTTTGTGTTGCCTTAAATTACTACTGCCTGCTGAATGCGGGAACATTGTCCTGATATGTACTTTGCTTTGTGTTGCCTTGAAAAATTACTACTGCCTGCTGAATGCGGGAACATTGTCCTGATGTGTACTTTGCTTTGTGTTGCCTTAAATTACTACTGCCTGCTGAATGCGGGAACATTTTCCTGATGTGTACTTTGCTTTGTGTTGCCTTAAATTACTACTGCCTGCTGAATGTGGGAACATTGTCCTGATGTGTACTTTGCTTTGTGTTGCCTTAAATTACTACTCCCTGCTGATTGCGGGAACATTGTCCTGATGTGTACTTTGCTTTGTGTTGCCTTAAATTACTACTGCCTGCTGAATGCGGGAACATTGTCCTGATGTGTACTTTGCTTTGTGTTGCCTTGAAAAATTACTACTGCCTGCTGAATGCGGGAACATTGCCCCTATTGATCACCATGTGTACTTTGCTTTGTGTTGCCTTGAAAAATTACTACTGCCTGCTGAATGCGGGAACATTGTCCTGATGTGTACTTTGCTTTGTGTTGCCTTAAATTACTACTGCCTGCTGTATGCTGTAACATTGTCCTGATGTGTACTTTGCTTTGTGTTGCCTTAAATTACTACTGCCTGCTGAATGCGGGAACATTGTCCTGATGTGTACTTTGCTTTGTGTTGCCTTAAATTACTACTGCCTGCTGAATGCGGGAACATTGTCCTGATGTGTACTTTGCTTTGTGTTGCCTTAAATTACTACTGCCTGCTGAATGCGGGAACATTGTCCTGATGTGTACTTTGCTTTGTGTTGCCTTAAATTACTAATCCCTGCTGAATGCGGGAACATTGTCCTGATGTGTACTTTGCTTTGTGTTGCCTTAAATTACTACTGTCTGCTGAATGCGGGAACATTGTCCTGATGTGTACTTTGCTTTGTGTTGCCTTAAATTACTACACCCTGCTGAATGCGGGAACATTGTCCTGATGTGTACTTTGCTTTGTGTTGCCTTAAATTACTACTGCCTGCTGAATGCCGTAACATTGTCCTGATGTGTACTTTGCTTTGTGTTGCCTTAAATTACTACTGCCTGCTGATTGCGGGAACATTGTCCTGATGTGTACTTTGCTTTGTGTTGCCTTAAATTACT
This sequence comes from Anolis sagrei, assembly GCF_037176765.1. Classification (NCBI taxonomy): domain Eukaryota; kingdom Metazoa; phylum Chordata; class Lepidosauria; order Squamata; family Anolidae; genus Anolis; species Anolis sagrei. The sequence goes on from NC_090035.1 coordinate 52,346,645, forward strand.
ACTGCCTGCTGAATGCGGGAACATTGTCCTGATGTGTACTTTGCTTTGTGTTGCCTTAAATTACTACTCCCTGCTGAATGCGGGAACATTGTCCTGATGTGTACTTTGCTTTGTGTTGCCTTGAAAAATTACTACTGCCTGCTGAATGCGGGAACATTGCCCCTATTGATCACCATGTGTACTTTGCTTTGTGTTGCCTTGAAAAATTACTACTGCCTGCTGAATGCGGGAACATTGGAACTTTGAAAAACAACTTTACTTTGCTTTGTGTTGCTAAAGATTACAACTGCCTGAGGAATGCGGGAACATTGCCATTATTGATCACCATGTGTACTTTTGCTTTTTTTAAAAAATACTGTAAAAAAAGGAATACACTCCACATTTGCACAGTTGTTGTTTGTCCTGTGGCTGTTTTTGCCCCACTATTTGTATTTTTATTTTTACAGGGCAAGCATTTAGATAATTTTACAGCTAAATATTTCTTTTATTCATAAAAAATATTTTAAAAATATTGCCCCACTACAGGGCAAGCATTTAGATAATTTTCTGCTAAACATTTCTTTTATTCTTTAAAAAAAATATTTCAAAAAAAAAAAAGAAAACACTGCACATTTGCACAGTTGTTGTGTGTCCTGTGGCTGTTTTGGCCCCGCTACAGGGCAAGCATTTTGACTATTTTCTTTTTTAAAACTTTTCCTGCTAAATACTTTTTTATTCTTAAAAAAATTTAAAAATACTGAAAACAAAGGAATACACTGCAATTTGCACAGTTGTGTGTCCTGTGGCTGTTTTGGCCCCGCTACAGGGCAAGCATTTTGACTATTTTCTTTTTTAAAACTTTTCCTGCTAAATACTTCTTTTATTCTTAAAAAAAATTAAAAATACTGAAAAAAAAGGAATACACTGCACATTTGCACAGTTGTTGTGTGTCCTGTGGCTGTTTTTGCCCCGCTACAGGGCAAGCATTTTGACTATTTTCTTTTTTAAAACTTTTCCTGCTAAATACTTCTTTTATTCTTAAATTTTTTAAAAAAATACTGAAAAGAAGGAATACACTGCACATTTGCACAGTTCTTGTCTGTCCTGTGGCTGTTTTGGCCCCGCTAAAGGGCAAGCATTTTGACTATTTTCTTTTTTAAAACTTTTCCTGCTAAATACTTCTTTTATTCTTAAAAAAATTAAAAAAATACTGGGAAAAAAGGAATACACTGCACATTTGCACAGTTGTTGACTGTCCTGTGGCTGTTTTTGCCCCGCTACAGGGCAAGCATTTTGTGGTGGATCGCTAGTCGGCATCGTTTGTGGTCGGAACGGTATCTGATCGTCTTCGAACCTCCGACTTTCGTTCTTGATTAATGCGAGCGGCCTGCTTTGAACACACTAATTTTTTCAAAGTAAACGCTTCGGACCACAGGGACACTCATTTAAGAGTACGGGGGGAGCGCTGAGAGGCAGGGGCTGGGACAGGCATTGGAACTTTGAAAAACAACTTTGCTTTGCGTTGCCTAAAATTACTACTACAGGGGAAGCATTTCATTTGTGTAGTTCCAACCAGTGCGGCCCATAAGCCAACACAAAGTGCTTTGAACACACTAATTTTTTCAAAGTAAACACTTCGGAAACCCTAGACACTCATTTAAGAGCATCGGGGGAGCGCCGAGAGGCAGGGGCTGGGACAGACGGTAGCTCGCCTCGCATCGGACCGCCAGCTTGATCCCAAGATCCATTTAGCTTTCACAGCAGGCAAGCAGGCAGGCATTCCCGGAGCCCCTTCCCACAGCCCCTGCCCGCACACACACACCTGCTGTCTGCGGGGACATTGGCCCTTTGGGGTCCAGCACTTATTGAAAATCAATTTTGCTTTGCTTTACTTTAACCTCAAATGAGTTACACAGACACACACACCTGCTGTATGCGGGGACATTGGCCACACTTTTAATAAATCTCAGCACTTATTGCGGGGACATTGGCCCTTTGGGGTCCAGCACTTATTGAAAATGAATTTTACTTTGCTTTCTGTTTCCTCGAAAGACTTAGTAGGCTTGGCCAGTTTCGTTCGATACTTTTGTATTTCGTTAATGATTTGTATTTAAATTATTTTACAATCGAATATAGAGCCATTTTGTAATAGTGTGAGGAACAATGAAGAATCAAATTAATGACTCCAATTTTTGTAATTGTTTTGTAACTTTTTTGTATGTCTGGTGCAAGTGTTACAATCTCCATTTCTCTTCCCTCCTGGACCACTACGTGATCGTTAGTTCGGAAATCTGTAATCGTCTTTCCCATCTTCCGATTCATTACAAAGTTCTGTGTTACGTGCGCTGTCATCCGGAATTACTCTGATTGCCTCACATCACCTTATGTGTGCAATTCCTGGGTGGCCTCCTAATTTCTTTTTGTTTATAAAAAAAGGAGTACTCCTAAGAAACTAGTTTTCCTAACGCTTTAGTAGTATGGTACCCAGAGGGTTGTGTCTGCCTGGCTGCTTTGTGTAGGCAAGTTCTTTTTTCGCAGAGTTTCAACTGGAATACAGTATCCTCTGCTCAATGCTTCTTGCTTGTTCTGAGCCTTCCAAGGTTTTCAAGAGTCTGCTTCAGTTGCATACTCTCTAACCTCTGGAGCTTACCGTAGGTTTCCTCTCCTTGAGGGTTCATAGTATGTATGCTGTGTTGTGGTGGTCGTGTGTCTGCTTTACTGCTTTATTAGTGCACTCCTCCGTGGTGGAACCAATGTGCTTTCCCTTAGCCTGCAAGAGTTTCGTTCTAGGTGGATTTGGGAAGCTTTCTGCAATTAGTCGTCGATTCTTCTTCTCAAGCACGATTTCTTGCAGGGCAGTTCTGTGAGTCTTCTCTTGCCATTTCGGAAAATGTACAAATTCTCAGGTTTGAAATGTCTTCTTGGCTGCTGTGTGTAGGCCAGTACTTCATCCCGTGTTACAATGCAATGCAATGCAATGCAATGCAATGCAAATTGCCATCCCGAATACAAGCACTGCAATTACTCTGGAACCCTCCCCCCCTCAACTCCCTTTCCTACAACCTTTCCCCAGTTGTTCCCTCCCTGCTCCTGGAAATCCAATCTGTCTGCTATCCATCCATAACAAACTTCCCTCTTTACCTCCTTTGTCTCTGGGCAGCTACTGCTTGATTACTGGGTGAGTGTGGATCGGTTGTGGATCGGTTGGATCTATCGGTGGAGGATGTACCTTGATGGTACAACCATTACGTTTCTCTAATGAATAAGAGTCATAAGACCCTTGGTGAAGAAAATCATGTTTCATCCCAGATTTGCCTCCTGAATAACCATCATCCTCAGCTTGAAGGGTGTTAGTGGTTCTTACTTGCTCACAGTTTGCAAACTGATTGCACTCTATGAATCTGTGCTCTGTTCGACATTCCTTGATGAGTTACCTTTTTGTCTTTTTTTGTGTTACCCGATATAAGGAGTGCTGCATAAATTCACTTAAAGGCTTCCTTTTCTTCCTCGTTCGTGGTGTTACAAATTGACATTTATTACAAACTACATTGGGGACATGGCACAAGCAGGATTACTTGAGAAAGGCATAATGTTACAAAGGTGTTCTTTATCGGTTATCCGTTTGTGAAGGTACTGCAAATCAAATCCCATTATGCATGGTTAATCCTTCTCCACTCGTCCCCTGAATGTAGAGTGGGTTATGTTGGCTCTGTGCACCAAGTTCGATCTTGCTCTGCCACTGTAAAGAAAAGTGGATTTTCAAAAAGGGCTGGACCAAAATGGGCCACAGAGGCCGCAGTCACTGGTTGTAACTACTTTGAGTTAACAGAAAAGCAAAGAACACTGGATTTCTAAAACACACTTATTGCCAGGGTGAAATCCCCTTGGCACAGCATCCGCCATCTTTGAGACGACTTCCACCAGTTTAGGAAAAGAAAAGAAAAGAAATTATTTCATTGTAATGATTTAAAAGTAATTTGTAATTGTTTATAAATATTAAAAATAAAAACAATAATAATAAAATATCAATTTAACCCAATGCTTCCCCTCCCCCCCAAAAAAGCTGGCACAAGCCGCATCCACAGCCAGGGACCGGGAGGCAGACAGCTACAAGCTCCCTGTGAGATGGCGGATGATGCTTCGATTTAGAAAATACACTTCCGGGTTTGAAAAAAACATTGATATTGTTGTGTTCTCATTATAAAAAAAAACAACTAAATACGAAAATAACGAATGAAACCGCCCAGCCCGATTACGTCATGGGCATATTCATACCCTGACCTCCTGTACAGCCAGAGATTCTTTGGGGTGTCAACACAGCATTGGTTGACAAAGAGAAGAGGAAGAAACCAGGCACCATCACTGCAGAGGAGCGGTCATTCAGACGCAACGTAAGCATGTGCTTACAGTCTGTCTCACTGTCTCACTGCCTCACTGGGGGACGGCTGATATGCTGTGAAAGATAAGTGCACACCATGACACTCCCGGGGGGCCACTGACCAATGTCCCCCTGGGAGGGCATGGGAGAAGGCCAGGAAGGGTCTTGGCCTTCCCACAGCAGACAAAAAGGCAGCCAATCCCGGGGGGCAGGGTCAAGGCCCCCCCTGAAAGGATTTGGAGAATGCCGGGAAGGGAATTGGCCTTCACAAAGCAGGCAGCCAGCCATTCCCAGGGGGGGCAGGGTCAAGGCCCCCCCCCCGGCAGGTCGTACAGTCGGTCTCACTGGGGGATGGCTGGGATTAGATGCTGTGAAAGATAAGTACACAGCATGACACTCCGGGGGGGGGGGGGGGTTTAAATGTCTAATGCCCCCCCAGGAGGGCATGGAGAAGGCCGGGAAGGTTTTGGCCTCCTTACTGCAGGCAAAAAGGCAACCAATCCCGGGGGGCAGGGTCAAGATCCCCAGTCCCCCCGGGAGGACTTACAGCCTGTCTCACTGGGGGATGGCTGAGATGCTGTGAAAGATGCTGTGAAAGATGCTGTGAATGTCCTATGCCCCCTCCCCCCGGGAAGGCATGGAGAAGGCCAGGAAGGTTTTGGCCTTCTCACAGCAGCCAAAAAGGCAGCTGTTGGGCATCGCCTCTGGGGTGCACTTCTCAGCCTACGTTTCTCTGGGGTGCCCGGAAAAGAGGGCCAGGCATAGGGCTTTTGCAATATAAGTATTTCCTGCTGTCATTTTCAACCAGTGTTTGCGTGCCCTTAGCTTTCACTAATTTTTTCAAAGTAAACGCTTCGGACCACAGGGACACTCATTTAAGAGCATCGGGGGAGCGCCGTCCTCTCTACATTTTGGTGGAAGCACTTCTTTTTATTGATGATTTTAATGGCGACTTTTAGACAAGTTTCTCTTTCGAAAGCAAGCTTGACCTCGCCACAGGCACCTCTAAATAGAAAATATAAAAATCAAGAAATAAATCCACAAAAAACAAAAACCTTTGACTTTTGTTCTTGATTAATGCGAGCAGCCTGCTTTGAACACACTAATTTTTTTCAAAGTAAACGCTTCGGACCACAGGGACACTCATTTAAGAGCATCGGGGGAGCGCCGTCCTCTACATTTTCGTGGAAGCACTTCTTTTTATTGATGATTTTAATGGCGACTTTTAGGCAAGTTTCTCTTTTGAAAGCAAGCTTGACCTTGCCACAGGCACCTCTAAAAAGAAAATATAAAAAACAAGAAATAAATCCACAAAAAAACAAAAACCTCTGACTTTTGTTCTTGATTAATGCGAGCAGCCTGCTTGGAACACACTAATTTTTTCAAAGTAAACGCTTCGGACCACAGGGACACTCATTTAAGAGCACGGGGGGAGTGCCGAGAGGCAGGGGCTGGGAGTGGTGGTAGCTCGCCTCGCGGCAGACCGCCAGCTCGATTGCAAGATCCAACCACAGTACCCATTTGGGTCCCTTGAAAGACTTAGTAGGCTTGGCCGTTTTCGTTCGATACTTTTGTATTTCGTTAATGATTTGAAATTCAATTATTTTACAATCGAATACAGATCCATTTCGTAATAGTGTGAGGAAAAATGTGAGTCTGGATCGGTTGGATCTATCCAAATACAAGCACTGCAATTACTCTGGAACCCTCCCCCCCCACTCCCTTTCATACACCCTTTCCCCAGTCGTTCCCTGCCTGTCCCCTTTCAGCCTGTTGGACATTGCCTCTGGAGTGCCCGGAAAAGAGGCACTCCTCTACTCCTGTGTACTCTTTCCCCCAACTCCCTTACCCATAAACTACCTACCTCATAAAAAAAAACCCCAAAAAACTTAATGAAAAACCCATTAAAAATGAAGGGACTTGCATGTATATTTTTATTTTAATATGTATTAGAAAACAACTGCTATTATTTATTTATTTAATTATTTTAAAAAGGAAAACAAAGAAACTCACAAAAAACTGCTGCTATTATTTATTTATATATTTATTTAATTTAAAAAAAACAAAAACAAAACAAAAAACCACATAAAACAAGAAATAAATCCACAAAAAACCAAAAAACCACAAGAAAACCTGAAAAACCCCCACAAAAACCCACAAAAAACCCGCACAAAAAACCACAAAAAAATGAAAAACCCATTAAAAATGAAGGGACTTGCATGTATATTGTTATTTTAATATTTATTAGAGAACAGCTGCTATTATTTATGTATTTTTTATTTATTTAATTATTAAAAAAAGGAAAACAAAGAAACTCACAAAAAACTGCTGCTATTATTTATTTATATATTTATTTAATTTAAAAAAACAAAAAAACAAAAATAACCCCACAAAAAACAAGAAATAAATCCCCCCAAAAACAAAACAAAAAAACCCCACAAGAAAACCAGAAAAAAAAACCCACAAAAAAACCCACCCAAAAAACAAAAACAAAAATGAAAAAACCCATTAGAAATGAAGGGACTTGCATGTATTATTTATCAGAGAACAGAGCTGCTACATTTTTTCAGTACTCTTTATTTTATTTCCTCCCTGGGAACTAGTCAAGGCGGCTTGGTATGCCCATCCCATCCAGAACTTAATGAAATTTATGAACGTCCCTATGAAGTTTGATGGAGAGCCCCATGCATTATTTTGGAACATTGGAACGTTGAAAATCAAGTCTACTTTGCTTTGTGTTGCCTAAAATTACTATTGCCTGCTGTATGCAGGAACAACATTGCCTTTGTGACTGCCTTTTTTGGTTCTTTTTTCCTTCAACTGGTGGCAGTGATTGCTTGGGGCTGGGGACACGGAGAAGTCCCAGTCCCTGGCAGTGGCTGTTGCTTGCCTTACTGAATCTTGGGAGGGCAAGCATTTAGTTGATTTTTATTTTTAACAATTTATTTTAGCGTTATATAATTTTTTATTTAATTTAAAAAATTACCAAAAAATTAAAATTACCAAAAAAATAAAAAAATAACAAATAAAAATTACAAATAATTATAAATAAATAGTTAGTACTTTAGTAGTGTAGTGTTGATCCTTTGTTTTGGTTGCCAAGGGGATTTATCCCTGGCAATCAGTGCTTTTTGGAAACTACTTTTTTACTTACTTTATATACTTATTGCAGTGTATCATTTTTTAATACAGTGCCCCACTGTTTTCCTGCCCTTCTTGAAAATCAATTCGGGAAAATCAATGTGGGAACATTGAAAATCAAGTTTACTTTGCTTTGTGTTGCCACACAGTGATGTTCTCAGAAGTTTCCTTTGTCTTTGGATGACATTTTCTATGCATAGCTGGCGCCTGGTTTCTTCCTCTTCTCTTTGACATCCCAAACAGTGTTGGTTTTCTCCTCCGATCGAATGCTGCAGCATACCTAGAGCATGGCCACTGTATTCTTGGCTTCAATCTCTCTGTGCCCCTGTTTTTTTTCCTTTTTCCCCTTTCAGCCTGTTGGGCATCGCCTCTGAAGTGCCCGGAAAAGAGGCACTCCTGTACCTCAGTGTACGCTTCCCTCCCCCCAACTCCCTTTCATACACCCTTTCCCCAGTCGTTACCGGCCACCCCTTGCAGGCAGTCTCACTGGAGCGCGACTGATATGCTGTGAAAGATGACTGCAGAGAGACACTACCAGGGGGTCAATGACCCCCCCCCCCTGGGAGGACTTGGTTAAGGCTGGGAAGGGTATTATTGGCCTTTGACTCCTTAACTGTTGGGCATCGCCTCTGGAGTGCCCGGAAAAGAGGCACTCCTCTACTCCTGTGTACGCTTCCCCCCCCCAACTCCCTTTCATACACCCTTTCCCCAGTTGTTCCCTCCCTGCTCCTGTTGAAACAAACTATGAAGATATTAAATGATGGCCAAATTATCTTGCAAATTATCTGGCAATTATATTTCAAAAAGGGCTGGACCAAAATGGACCACAAAGGCCACAGACAGTCATTGGTTGTAAGTAACTACTTTTGAGTTAACAGAAAAGCAAAAAACACTGGATTTCCAAAACACACTTATTACCAGGGAGAAATCCCCTTGGCACCAAAAAAGAGGAACGGCATCCGCCATCTTTGAAATGGCTTCCACCAGTTTCAGAAAAAAAGAAAAGAAATTATTTCGTTATAATGAATTAAAAGTAATTAATAATTGTTAATAAATATTACAAATAAAAACAATAATAATAAAAGATCAATTTAACCCAATGCTTCCCCTCCCAAAAAAAAAGCCAGCACAAGCCACAGCCAGGGACTGGGAGGCAGACAGCTACAAGCTCCCTGTCCCCAGCCCCATGCACACCAAAGCCCCACCACTTGCGCAAGAAAAAGCCCTCCGTCCACCCTCGCTTCCCCAGCTACAATGCTGCCACGCTGAGCACGCAGCCGCTTTTAAAAGGCAATGGCCGCCCTTACTAACCCCGTATTGGCTACCAGCGCTCTCAGCATCCTAACATCTGTAACGTCACTTCCGAAACTGGTGGAAGTCGTTTCAAAGATGGCGGATGCTGCTTTGAAATTTAAGACACACTTCCTGGTTAAAAGAAAAACCAAAATCAATTCTTTATCAAAAAAAAAAAACCCGAAAAAATTACGAAATACAATTTTAACGAACGAAACCGCCCAGCCCTAGTAAACTTCCTTTAAGCCATTGTCTGTCCTCCCCCAAATCTTGCAAGAAAATAAACCGGGTCATTGTGGTTAATATGTGTGTCAACTTGGCTTTAAGTCTTCAACTGGGGGTCGCAGCAGAAGGGCCGCACTGGTTGGAACTACACAAATGAAATGCTTGCCCTGTTGTGGAGCGAAACAGCCACAGGGCACACAACAACTGGGTGAAACAGCTTTTGTTTCACCAAAGACAAATGTGCAGCAGTGTTTTCTTTTTAAAAAATTTTTTTAATTTTTTTTTAAGAATAAAAGAAATATTTAGCAGTAAAAGTTTAAAAAAAGAAAATTATCAAAATGCTTGCCCTGTAGTGGGGCAAAAAAAGCCACAGGACACACAACAACTGGGTGAAACAGCTTTTGTTTCACCAAAGACAAATGTGAAGACGTTTACGGATGGCAAAAGTCAACTTTCTGACCACCTCCTGAGCCTGTGGAGTCAACAGGGGCCCAGCCATAGATTGCAATGTACTTTGTCCACCCAGCGACTTACAAAAAAAAAGGCTGTAGTGATCTACGGGTCTGTGCTATCAAAATCAATCTAAGGATAGCCCAAAACTGGCAAGTTGGCCTTCAAGAAGACCAGCTTTTCCACAGCAAGGGGGTCGAGCGAGTTACATTGGAGGGTGACGATTGCAATGTACTTTGTCCACCCAGCGACTCCAAATGCCTCTTCAAACGCAGGACGACAGGGACCACATGGCTGAGTAGTGCTTTCTGTGCTGAAAGATTTTCGGTGGCTAATTTGAATGGTTCTAGGATCTCGACCAGCTGAGTGATGATCATTCACTCCTGGTTGTTGGTGACCAGCTTGTTTATCGGAGCTGCAATTGATAGTGAGACAGCGTGGACAGCCCTCTGTTGCTCCACCATGCGCTCCAACACGATGTAGGTGGAGTTCCAGCGGGTGAAGACATCCTGCAGTAACCGGTGTTGTGGGAGGCACTCCAGTTTTGCGGACTTAGAGCTACGGTGGAAGAAGCCCGCGATTCTGCGGCAGCGGTCAATGAGTTGAGTGACGGCGGTGGCGCTGTTCTCATCGGCACTGTCGACCGCCCGGATCATGTTCCTTCCTGCGTCTGTGACCATGAATCCCGAGTTAGTACCACTGGAATGAGTATGCCGCATCCAGTCTCTCAAGTACTCAGAAATGGTGTCGGCCCTGTGATCTGTATCGATCACCTCCAGTGACAGGAGTGCCCAACAATGACCCGAGTCTAGGCAACCCTCCGTCTCCCACCAGTGAGCGGTCAGGGACAAATAGGAATGCCCTCCTCCCGTGCTCGTCCAGATGTCTGAGGTGAAATGTACATGGACGGGTTGTGATTTGTTCAACAGGGTTCTGAGACGTTGCTTGCATCCCTCGAACAAAGCGGGAATGACTGTTCGAGAGAAAGTTTTGCGATTCGGGATATTGTATTGTACCATGGTGCCAGGAGGTGAACTGAACAAATCAGCGAAAACCTTCCCGTTCCACCATACTGCATGATTGCATGTTGCCTGGAAGATGATGGCTGGTGGAGAGCCATCATCTCCCAGGCAACATGCAATCAAGCATGAATTGGTCCTTCTTACTTAACTTGCAATATTGCTACAGAAATCAGTATGTATGCAATACTTCCCAGATAATTTTCAGAGTTTTTTCAAAGTGCAATTTCTGTTACTTTTTGTTACTTTTTCTTTATTTATTTCTTATATTTACTTTCTAAGTTTTTATAATAACATTATTTTTATATATTATTAATAATTTATAATTTAATTTTATATATTATTTTTATTATTATTTATAATTATATTTTATAAATATTTTATAAATTTAATTGTATTTTATTTAAATATTTATATTTTATATTATTATTTATTTCATTTATATATATAATAATATATTATTATATTATTTTATTTTATTTTATATTACTATATATTATATAATTTTGTATTATTTATTATTAATATTTATTATTATTATTATTATTATTTATTTAAATTTAATTATTATTGTTTATTTCATTATATTATTTGACTCAGTTTTGGCTACTTTATCTTATTACTTTTTTATTTAATATCTTAATATCTTGTTCTATTTGATTATTTTATTTTATTTATTTTATTTTATTTATTTTAATTGAAATATTTTATGAAATTATTTTGTTTATGGAGCATTTAGCATTGCGCAATCGCTTCCGCCATTTTAACGAATCGATTCATTATTATCCTAATAACGAATCGATTCGTTTTTAATAACAAAGTTTTGGAGGTCGTTTTCGCGCATGCGCAATCGCTTCTGCCATTTTTACGAATCGATTTGTTATTACCTTAACGAATTGACCCCGTTTTAATAACGAAGTTTCGGAAGTGATTTGCGCATGCGCGGGGGCCTTGCTATCTTAACGAATCGATTCGTTAATAATAACGAAATTTCGTAAATACCGAACTTTTAAAAAGGAAAATTCTGTAATTATTTTAAATAACAAAACGCAAAAAAACCCAAAAAACGAATCGATTTTAGAAACAAATTTTTCCGTTGTTACCCAGGCCTAGTAGATAGATATGTAGTTGGAGTAATTGATGGATTGAAGGATGGATGGACATACAGACAGACAAAGGGGGTTGGACTGGATGACCTCTGGGACTCCCTTCCAACTGGATGACCATCTGTCGGGAGGGCTTTGATGGTGTCTTCCTTTACTGTAAAACGAGGTTGGACTGAATGGCCTTTGGGGCCTCTTCCGATACCTCAAAGAGTTTCCCGCGCCCTTCCGTGCATGGCATCATAGGGCCCCTTCCCTGGCCATCCCCCTCCCTCCCTCCCTGGCCTCCGTCCTAGCCACTCGTTGCTGTGGCCTAGCTTGGTGATATGGAAAATATTGAAAAGTAAACAACTAAATACTTTTTAAATTAAAATACTAACAGTAAAATCTTTTAAAGTTAATTAAGTATTTTTAGATTTAAATTTTGTAAAGGTAAACAATTTAATATTTTAAAATTAAAACATTAAAGTTAAATAATTTAAAATTAAATAATTATTTTTTAAAAAAATTATTAAGTAATTAAATATTTCATGATTAAACCAAATAAAATACATTAAAATAAAGTATTATGAAATGTAAATATTAAATATGTATAAACTATAATATTAAAATTAAAGGAATAATATTAAAATTAAACAATTTTATATTTTAAATTTGAAATATTAAAATAAAATAATGTAATGTAAATAATAATTTTAAAAATCAAAATATGTCAATGAAATATTTTAGAACTAAAGAATTAAAAATTTTATAATGAAAATATTAAAACATGTCTAAATTAAACAAATATTTTAAACTTAAAATATCTAAATGAAGTATTCAAAAATTAAATATTTTAAATGAAAATAATTAAATATTTTTAAATTAAATAAGTATTTTATAATTAACATGTTATCAAAAATATTTTGAAAGGGTTATATACATTTATAGATATATATTGCCAATTTTTACATAGCTGTATGGATTTGTTGGGCCAGTTCAATTTTTTGTAGTTCTTTGGGATAGATTTTTGTGTGTCATATAATTGACTTAAAGCCTATTAGAGTTGATATTTTTTTTTTTGGATTATTATTATTATTATTATTATTATTATTATGCTATCCTATATGCTTGGGATGCTATATTTATAGAATGAATTGTGTCTTCCTGCCTGGCAGAATGGGGTTGGAATTGGATGGCCATCTGTTGGGAGGGCTTGAATGGGGTCTTCCTGCCTGACCTAAATGTATTCTGAGCCTGGGTTATCAATGGATATGCTCTGAGCTTGATTGCTTTTGCTTCCGCGGAGTTTCCTTTCTCCTGAATCCATTCCATAGGTGGTAGATTAGTCGGGTCTGGAGAGATATTTTAAGGCAGGTCTGCGGGGAGGGCTTTTCCTCCAGCTCCTGAATAGAGAGCCTCCGTGGGAGCCTGCTGGCCATGCACGTGCACTCCTTCCCTCCCCCCTCTCTCCCTGAGGCTTAAGTTGGACGGCTTTCTGAGGGGGGGGGGAGGGAGGTGAACTGTTTTTTGGGGGGGTTTGTGAGTGTAGAACATAGCTTGCTTGAGATAATGTCTAGTGTCTAGTGTCCCGCAGTGGTTTTTGAGTTCTGATGGTATCACAAACGAACATTACATTTTTATTTATATAGACGTGGCACTGATTTATTGTCAATCTGGAGGCCGCTCTGGGTCGCCTTCGGGTTGGAAATAGAGGGGGGATAAAAATGCAGCCAATAAATAAATAAATTCTTAAGCAACTCTGTTCTGCCAATCCCTTCCATGAAATAGAGCCTACAGCACCTCTTATTCATTGCCGGCCTTTCTGGGCTTGAGGAAGGCACTTCTTTTGGGACTGCCACTCCCAGAATCTCCCTATGCTGCTTCGGGGGCCTCTGGGAGTGACTGTCCAAAAAGAAGCACCTTCTCTGGACTCAGACCCCTTCTACACCGCTGTATACAATCAAGGTTATCTGCTTTAAACTGGATTATATGGCAGTGTAGACTAAAATAATCCAGTTTAAATCAGATAATGTGGATTTTCTGCTTTAATAACCTGGATTATCTGGCACTGTGGGAGGGCCCTGTTGGACGGCTTTCTGAGGGGGGCATCTGGGGAAATTGACCAAGGACCAAGTGTGTATGTGCGCGCACACGCATGCTTTCCAAATGTCTGTCACCTTTATATTGATTCCATGGATTCCATAGGTTTCTCTTAGGCAAGGAATGCTCAGAGCACTGTACCCCGAGTCAAGGAAGTCTACAAAGATAGGGTGGGAAGAAGAGAATTGGAAATAGAACAGCCCTGCTCTTCCTGTCGCTTTTGGACAGGCTTAAAACCGACAGGCAAGAGCGTGTACTTGACACGGAATTAAAACAGACTCCCAACAGAGGACTGTAGGCTACTCATCTGTGGCAATCTTATCGGGCTTCAGAGATCCCTTCCACACAACTGAATAAAATCCCACATTTTCTGCTTTGAATATATGGCAGTATGGACTCAGATAATTCAGTTCAAAGCAAATATTCTGGATTATATGGCTGTGAGGAAGGGCCCAGAGTGCGAGGCTCCACCTACACTTCCATATAATGCAGTTGAACTGCAGTATATTATCATGTACTGTAGACTCATATGATTCAGTTCAATATAGTTAATCTGCATTCTGAAACTGTGTCACATAGCAGTGTAGATGAGGCCTGGGTTTAGCTGGTGAGTAGCTCATCCACTGCTTATATCTTCCCTGCAGAACCATAAAACAAGCTGATAGTTCTATGGTTCTTACTCCCATACATTGAAAGGATTATCTGCTGATTTCCTTAGAACTGTTAAAGGCCAAGCTGACTGTTTACCTCCTCCTTGACCTTATTGGTACAACCTGTCGCCAGTCCTGATTTCTTGATTATTTTATAGGTGTATCAGCTATTTTGTACCATTGGCAGCTGTTCTTGTTGTTTACAAACTTGAAGTGTGAATTTAAAGTTTTAAATCTTAAAACCACCAGATCCTTTTGATCTTAAAAGCTAAGCAGGTTTATCTCTGCTTAGTACTTGGATAGGAGATTTGCAACAAAAACCAGGGCTGTAGATTACATTTCAGATGAAGAAACTGGCAGAACCCCCCTCCCCCCGAGTATTCATTATCTAAGAAAATCCTATGAAATGTGTGTGATCACCATAAGATGGTGGCTTGAAGGCATGTGCGCATCCTTGACCTGAGAAAGATATTCTTACTGTATACAGTTTGTCTTGCTTCTGTATTCATACAGCTGCAGTGAGAACATAGAACTGCAAAGTAAGCAGCATTGGTATCTTTGCCAACTTCAGAAGGGAAAGTGGACTCCTGTACCTTTTAATAATCATTAAAGATGATCCAAGTATATCACTGGCTGCCTTCCTTAAGCACAACTAGTCAAAATAGAGCAGTTTTGGCCTCTTCCCTCTGATTTTTTGTTACATAAAACACATACAGTACTTTACTTGCATTACATGCAAGAACTGTTCCTTACAAATGAGATGGAATGAGCAGTGAAAATGCATCAGCTGGCATAGTGTTCTGTTAGGTTGTGGGAACTGAACACTTTGAAAACATGAATTGTTATCTTTAGAATAATATAGTAAAAGCAAAGCTGTGTTAACATCACTTGGGTTTCTAGAATCCAAAGTATAAACTTAAAAACCTGATATTTTACCAGATAGATATATCTGATAAATATGCTTTAGTACTATGCATAGACTAAATATGCGTAGTGAACAGTGTTGCATATTCAGACTATACAGATAGATGTGGGAGAAGGCTCTGAACAAACGATTAAGAAAGCAAGAGTTTACTTGTAATCCCAGTTCCACAGTTGCCAGCTCGTTTGTATACAAACAAAGGTATTTTACAGACTCTGAAATTCAGTACATTAAGATTTCCAGGTGTCATCTGTCTATAGGTTACCCAACAGAACTTGATAGTCAGGTTTAGATATGAATGATCTAATACAGTGTTCTGTTATCTGCTATATTTCTGAGAGCTGCTTTTATCTGCTTTCAGCAGCATTTGTTGCTGGCTTGATTGATTCCTGCCAATAGGTATCAAACCAAGCCTTTTCTAATGTGAAGGCTACAATGTACCTTCCCCTACATTTGTTCTTGTCTGAAATACAAAAAAGCATTATTTATTTCTAGCTTGTATGAGCTTGTATGCAAGATAGTTTCGGTTTTGCCCCCGATAACAGTCCAGGAAATAAAGAGCATAATTAAAAGCCTAAATAACAACAAAGCTCCCAGAGAAGACTTCTTACCACCAGAACTATTTAAATCCAACCCTGACTGGTGGGCTCCCCTAATAGCAGGTCTATGTAATCATATAAATAACACTGCCAATATACCTACAGGTTGGAAACTCGCAATAATTATCCCTATCTACAAAAAAAAGTGCCCAAAAGATCAAAAAGTTACAGACCTATTAGTCTCATTGATATAGTGCCCAAAATTTATTCAAAAGTACTTCTCTCCAAATTAGAACTATGGGAATATGAAAACAAAATCTTAGCAGAAGAACAAGCTGGCTTCAGATCAGGAAGATCCACCATGGATAACTGTTTTGTCCTAAACCACCTAATTAACAAACACCTAAAAAGAAAGAGCAGGTTATATGTTGCTTTCATTGATTTAAAAGCAGCTTTTGACAGCATCAATAGAGAAATCCTCTGGCAAAAATTAACAACCCAAGGAATAGACCGCAGATTACTGCTCCTGATCAAATGTCTGTACTCCAACAACCATATTCAGGTTAGAACAGGAATCAGTGGAGCCCTGACAAAGAGAATAGATTCCTGCAAAGGTGTAAGGCAAAGATGCTTATTGCCCCCTTTACTTTTCAACCTTTACATCAATGACCTGCCAAATTCCCTCAGCAGCTCTGATGTTCATATGCCAAAAATTAGTAATAGACATGTAAACACTCTTTTATATGCAGATGACATGATTTTTATGTCAAATACACAAATAGGATTACAAAGATTACTGAGTAAACTTAACACCTATGCCCACAAAAACAAGCTGACAATAAACAAATCCAAGTCAAAAATAATGGTGTTCGGAAATCACCCATCCAAACACAAATGGGTTCTTGATGCAGAGCACATAAAACAGGTTAGTTCTTTTACATATCTAGGCTTGGTATACTCAGAGACAGGTTCATGGCTTACACACTTCCAATCTTGTGCAATCAAAAATTAGAGCACGCTGTAACACACTGGCAAGATTGCTATCCCATAGATATCCCAGATCTTTATCTCCGATAATCAAAGTTTACAAAGCAAAAAATGTCCCCATGATACTATATGGAGTTGAAATTTGGGGCCTAAGCAAATTCCCAATACTGGAATAAGAACAATCTAAATTTCTAAGACAGATATTTGATGTCGACATTAAGACCACCGCCACTGCAGTTAGAGCAGAGCTAGAAATATATTCTATCAAAGGATTCACCAAAATCAGGGTCTTTAATTACTGGTCTAAAATAAAAAATCTCAAAGATAATAGACTTCCAAAATTGTGCTTTTTAGAACAATCTAATGGTCAAAACCAAGCTTCCTGATCAGAACAATTAACAAGGTTCCTCCGCACTTGCGGATTACAAATTGCCTTCTTAGGCCAGAACAGGGATGCTGAAAAAAAGGACTGTAACTCAAAGGGTCCTAGATATTGAAGCCCAGAAAGATATAGCCACCCTGTCAAACACAGGATCCCTGAAGTGGTTGGGGCGCTTTAAACATAATTTCCAGAGGGCACCATACCTAAAAGCTGGCATGCCAAGACGCCTAAGAACTGCTTTTACCAGGGCAAGATTTGAACAAATTGAATTTATGGAGAGACACGGCAGATTCAATCATATCCAATATGAAGAAAGACTCTGTATCTGTGGAGCCCCTGAAGTTGAAAATCTGAACCACATTTTACATAACTGCAATCTATATGAAAAAGAAAAAAATATTTATGGCCTTTCATTTACAATAAAATAAGCTGGGATACAGTGGCTAAAACCTTATTTTTGTTGGCTGGTTTTAACCCCATTCTGACAACACACGTTGCCCTTTATTTGTTTAAAGCTGCTAAAAGGAAATCAGAGTTCATAGATCAGATTGGGGTGCAGTGTAGGGGAAACGAGGATAGTTGATGCATATATCTATGGCTAAGTTACATTGGTTTTGATAAATTCCTATATATTTGTATTCTATTTTAATAGGACCATACATATGTTGTATGTTGTGTCTGCACTGTCTGTTTTTGATACGGCCAACTGGCTAATCAATAAAAAATGTTGTTGTTGTTGTTGCTTTCCTTAGATTCAGCATAATTTGTTGCTGGCTTGATTGATTCCTGCCAATAGGTCTCAAACCAAGCCTTTTCTAGTGTGAAGGCTAAAATGTACCTTCCCCTGCATTTGTTCTTGTCTGAAATACAAAAAGCATTATTATTTATTTCTTGCTTGTATGAGCTTGTATGCAAGATAGTTTCCATTTTGTCGTTTTTTACTTTCTTTCTTGTCTTTAATGTGTGATCATTCTGTTTCTGAAAGGTAGTTGATAAATTGTTGTAGGAAAAACAGAAACTTTTGTGTTAAACGATCAGAGCTGGAAATGCAATATATGGGTATATAAGTAGTGTAATCTGAAATTACTACATGTTCAGCATCCACTGGCATCAGAAAAGGAATGCATGGTGACATGCAATTGGATGGTCATCACAAAATGAGGCATAATGCCTATTTGCAGCATTTTGATGCTAATGTATTTGCTGTTTTCTGTGTATTTCTTTGCTATATTTTTGGTAGACGGGCATCGCAGTGTACTATGCAAAATGAAAAACATATACATTTGAAAAAATCAGTAGTACTGTAAGCAGTTACATCAGCATTAAAATAATAGTCTGCGATTATCTTCTATAATCAGTCAATGAAAAACTTTGTTTTCAAGCCCCACTTCAAAGTGAGCCAGAGGAAGAATCATATGCTTTCTGTGAAAAGGATTTCCAAAGTAATGACATCTTCACTAAAAAGAATTTGATTTTCATGTGTGCCAACTTGATGGAATTTTTCCAAGACACATGGAAACATCATCACGCATTTTCAAGTTTGAGCAAGATCATATACATTCATAACAATCTTTAACCTGGTCCATGTGGGATACTTTTGTAATGAACATCATAGCAATTCAGTCACAAAATCTTATTTATATTGGGGGTTTGTTTGTTTTTTTTAGATACCTTGACTTTGAAGATGGTGAGTAGCCAGCCAAAGTACGATCTAATACGGGAGGTTGGTCATGGCAGCTATGGTGTGGTGTATGAAGCAGTAGTGAGGAAAACCTCTGCCCATGTTGCAGTGAAGAAGATTCGGTGCCATGCTCCAGAGAATGTAGAACTCGCTCTGCGTGAGTTTTGGGCACTTAGCAGCATCAAGAGTCAACACCCAAATGTTATCCATCTTGAGGAATGCATCTTGCAAAAAGACGGTATGATGCAAAAGATGTTCCACGGTTCCAACTCCTCACTTTATTTACAGGTAAATGGGATTGAGTGAAGCAGAGTTGACATAATGAGTTAGAAATAAAATATAACAATGAGCTTTTCATTTATAAAGCAGAGGAAATGAGAATTGAGGTTTGCATGTGTAAAAGTGCTGCTTAGGAAGAAATATGTTTACTGTGTTTCTTTAGTTTTAGAAACTCTAGATCATTTCAGAAAAATCATGCCAATAAATATGAATCTTCATGGAAACAAGTAAAGCAATAGTAATGCAGGTGCTTGATATGTGTACAATTGAAAAGACAACTTTCGATTATGTTTTCCCCAACGTCATCTGTGCCTGAAAGAGGAATTAGGTTTGGGGAGCTATGCAAGCACTCAAAAACAATAGATAATGTTGTACCAAAGACTGAGAAGTATCAGCAGATTGTCCAGATGCTTTATGTGATAAGAACATTGCTACTTTCAGGCACATATTGGATTAAGAGAAACTACACTAACCCTTTCAAGATATTTTGCGAGAGAAACTCATAACTATAGCAAGAAATGGTATGATCAGTAGTAATAAAATCTGTTACATGTACAGTTCACTACTTCAAGGCATGATTGTGTAACAGCACTTGAAAAAGAAGAGAAAGAATGGATATATATAATTATATAATTATAATCAAAAGTTCCCCTCACAAGCATAATATTTAAAACATTCTTCCATATGCCAAATTATTCTGAAATATCTTCCCCTTATTTTGACATCACGGACAAAATTTTGTGGGATTTTTTGTAGCCAAAATAGCAAATTGAATATGCTGCATAATTTCCTCAGTTATTTGAAAATAGCTGCTAAGTGCAGTGGTTCTCAACCTGTGGGTCCCCAGATGTTTTGGCCTTCAACTCCCAGAAATCCTAACAGCTGGTAAACTGGCTGGGACTTCTGGGAGTTGTAGGCCAAAATACCTGGGATCCACAGGTTGAGAACCACTGTGCTAAGGGTTCTATATGCATCAACAGCTAATGCCTAGTAAATTGGGAACACTTGGGAATAACTTTTAGAATAACAGTGAGTCTCTCATTTTCTGTAACTGTGCAGATTGATCATTTTGTTAGATTAGTTGGTGGCTTTCATTCGTATAGTTGGAGAACTGTGTGCTACAGTTTTGTGTTAGTTCATTATCATTAGCAAAGGGACAAATCAAACCTTCCAGTGGTATTGTCATCAAACCATGGCTAAGGATAGTGTTTATCAATTTACCCCATAGTTCTTAGATATCCAGCAAAATAGAGGCCATGGTTTGAAGTGGATTTATGAACTGTAATTACAACTGCGACCTCTGAGGTTATTTCACTTCACTTCACTTTATTTCTTAACTAGCTTGGGGACCCAGCGCTGCCCGGGTTATTAAAGAAAGGAATTGTGTATCAAGGTTGGTCTTTATCAGTTATTTATATGGCTCGCAGTGGTCTCAGGAAGTTAGTGAAGGTACTGCGAGTCCCATCATCTGTGGTCCATCCTCCTCCCAACTGCACCAGGATGGAGAGTGGGTCATGGGGCTCTGTGTGCTAAGTTTGGTCTTGTTCAGTCATTGGATGAGGATTTCAGCAGTCTCAGAAATTGAGTTAAGGTACTGCAAGTCCCACCATCCATAGTCTCCCTCAAACATCACCAGAATGTTGAGTTGGCCATGGGGGCTCTCTGTGCCAAATTTGGTCTTTCTTGGTATTTGGATGAGTGTCACTGTGGTTTCAGGAAGTGAGTGAAGGTACTGCAAGTCCCATCATCCATTGTCCATCCTCCTCCAAACAGCACCAGGATGTAGAGTCGCTCATGGGAGCTCTGTTGTGCCAAGTTTGGTCTTGATTGGTCATTAGATGAGGGTTGCAGCAGTCTTGGGAAGTGAATGGAGGTACTTGAAGTCCCATCATCCATAGTCTGTTCTCCTGCAAACCTCACCAGAATGCTGAGTTGGCCTTGAGGGCTCTGTGTGGCAAGTTTGGTCTTCATCAGTCATTGGATGAGGGTCTCAGTGGTTTCACTGAGTGAAGGTACTGCAAGTCCCATCGTCCATGAGAACCGCCATTACCCATTTTCCTCCAAATCGTACC
This sequence comes from Anolis sagrei, assembly GCF_037176765.1. Taxonomy (NCBI): domain Eukaryota; kingdom Metazoa; phylum Chordata; class Lepidosauria; order Squamata; family Anolidae; genus Anolis; species Anolis sagrei. Next base: position 52,367,827 of record NC_090035.1, read on the forward strand.
AGGATGTAGAGTGCATCATGGAGACCCAGTGTGCCAAATTTGGTCCTTATCGGAAATTGGATGATGTTTTGCAGTGGTCTCAGGAATCAAGCGAAGGTACTGCAAGTCCCAAATTCCATGCATGATCCACAGTCAAACCACACCAGGGCATAAAGTGGGTCATGAGAGGTCTATGTGCCAAGTTTGGTGTTGTTCAGTCATTGTTGAGGGTCGCAGCAGTCTCGGAAAGCGAGAAGAGGTACTTCAAGTCCCATCATCCATGGTATGCCCTACTCCAAACCGCAGTAGGACGTAGAGTGGGTCATGGGGGCTCTGTGTGCCAAGTTTGGATTTGATCGGACATTGGATGAGGGTTGCAGCAGTCTTGGGAAGGGAGTGGAGGTACTTGAAGTCCCATCATCCATAGTCTGTCCTCCTCGAAAGTGCACCAGGATGTAGAGTGGGTCATGGGGACTCTGTGTGCCAAGTTTGCTCTTGATCAGTCATTGGTGAGGGTAGCAGTGATCTCAGGAAGTGAGTGAAATGATTGCAAGTCCCATCATCCATGGCCAAATTCTTCCAAACCGCTCCAGGATGTAGAGTTGGTCATGTGTGCTCTCAGTGTGAATTGTGGTCCTGATCCATCATTGTTGGCAGTTGTAATGGTCTTAGGAAGGGAGTGCAGGTATTGCAAGTCCCATCGTCCATGGTGCATCCTCCTCCAAACTGCACCAGGATGTAGAGTGTGTCATGGTGACTCAGTGTACCAAGTTTGGTCTTTGTCGGTAATTTGATGGGGGTTGCATTGGTCGCAGGAATTGAGCAAAGGTACTGCAAGTCCTATAATCCATGGTCCATCCCTGGCCAAAACACACCGGGATGTAAAGTGGGTCATGAGAGGTCTATGTGCCAAGTTTGGTCCTGATCAGTCATTGGATGAGGTTAACAGCGATCTCAGATTGTGAGTGATGGTACTGCAAGTCCCATCATCCATGGTTCATTATCCTCCAAATTGCAGTAGGATGTCAAGTGCGGCTCTATTGGTAATTGTCTGACCCAGCCCCTTCTGGCCTTTTCCTTTCCTCTCTCTGTCATCTCGGAATCTTGGAATTGAGGCTGGCCAATCAGAGACCATATGCAAATTTCCTTCTGTCATGTCCCCGTTTCTGTCATGAACCCTTTTCTCCACCAGGGGCTCCTATTGAAGCTGGCCAATCAGAGACCATATGCAAATAGCACCACAGTGTCAGCCAATCAGAAAGCTGCCACAAACTCCTCTGCCCTACGTCCTCCCTTTGCCCTACGTCCGTCGCATACAAACTTTGACTTTTATTATATACTAGCTTGGGGACCCGGCGCTGCCCGGGTTATTAGAGAAAATGGTTAATGGCGGTTCTCTATGCCAAGTTTAGTCTTTGTTGGTCATTGGATAACGGCTGCATTGTTTTCAGGAAGTGAGGGAAGGTACTTGAAGCCCCATCATCCATGGTCCACCCTCCTCCAAACAGCAGCAGGATATAGAGTGGGTCATGGGGGCTCTGTGTGCCAAGTTTGGTCTTTAACAGTCATTGCATGAGGATGGCAGAGGTTTCAGTAAGTGAGTGAAGGTACTGCAAGTCCCATCATCCAAAGTCCTTCCTCCTTCAAACTGCAGCAGGATGTAGAGTGGTTCATGGGGGCTCTGTGTGCTAAGTTTGGTCTTGATCAGTCACTGGATTAGGGTTGCAGTGGTTTCAGTAAGTGAGTGAAGGTACTGCAAGTCCCATCGTCCATGATCTACCCTCCTCCAAACTGAAACAGGATATAGAGTGGGTCATGGGGGCTCTGTGTGTCAAGTTTGGTCTTGATTGGTCATTAGATGAGGGTTGCAGCAATCTTGGAAAGGGAGTGGAGGTACTTGAAGTCTCATCATCCATGTTCTGTCCTCCTCCAAACTGCACCAGGATGTAGAGAGGGTCATTGGGACCCCGTGTGCCAAGTTTGGTCTTGATTATTCATTGGTGAGGGTCTCAGTGGTTTCAGTAAGTGAGTGGAGGTACTTGAAGCCCCATCATCCATGGTCCACCCTCCTCCAAACAGCAGCAGGATATAGAGTGGGTCATGGGGGCTCTGTCTGCCAAGTTTGGTCTTGATTGGTCATTAGATGAGTTTTGCAGCAGTCTTGGGAAGTGAGTGGAGGTACTTGAAGTCCCATCATCCTTGGTCTGTCCTCCTCCAAACTGCACCAGGATGTAGAGTGGGTCATTGGAGCTCCATGTGCCAAGTTTAGTCTGGATTAGTCATTGGCGAGGGTCTCAGTGGTCTCAGGAAGTGAGTGAAGTGACTGCAAGTCCCATCATCCATTGTCAAATTCTTCCAAACCGCACCAGGATGTAGAGTGGGTCATGCGGGCTCTCAGTGTTAATTGTGGTCCTGATCCATCATTGTTGGCAGTTGTAATGGTCTTAGGAAGGGAGTGCAGGTATTGCAAGTCCCATCGTCCATGGTGCATCCTCCTCCAAATTGCACCAGGATGTAGAGTGTGTCATGGAGACTCAGTGTGCCAAGTTTGGTCTTTATTGGTAATTGGATGTGGGTTGCAGTGGTCTCAGGAATTGAGCAAAGGTACTGCAAGTCCCATATTCCATGATACATCCCCGGCCAAACCACACCAGGACGTAAAGTAGGTCATGAGAGGTCTATATGCCAAGTTTGGTCTAGATTAGTCATGGGATGTGGTCAACAGCAGTCTCAGAAAGTGAGTAATGGGACTGGAAGTTCCATCATCCATTTTCCATCCTCCTCCAAACTGCAGTAGGCTGTAGAGTGGGTCATGGGGGCTCTGTGTGCCAAGTTTGGTCTTTATTGGTAGTTTTCTGACACAGCATCTGGCCTTTTCCTTTCATCTCTTTGTCCTCTCGGAATCTTGGAATTGAGGCTGGCCAGAGACCATATGCAAATTTCCCTCTGTCATGTCCCCGTTTCTCTCATTAAACTTTTTCTCCACCAGGGGGGTCCTGTTGAGGTTGGCCAATCAGAGACCATATGCAAATAGCACCATAGTGGCAGCCAATCAGAAAGCTGCTAAACACGTCCGCCCTACATCCTACCTACCTCTGCCCTATGTCGCATACAAACTTTGACTTTTATTATATACTAGCTTGAGGACCCGGCGTTGCCCGGGTTATAAGAGAAAGTTGGTAATGGTGGTTCTGTATGCCAAGTTTGGTCTTTATTGGTCTTTGGATAACAGCTGCATTATTTTCAAGAAGTGAGTGAAGGTACTTGAAGTCCCATCATCCATGGCCCATCCTCCTACAAACAGAAGCAGGATATAGAGTGGGTCATGGGAGCTCTGTGTGCCAAGTTTGGTCTTTATCAGTCATTAGATGATGGTGGCAGTGGTGTCAGTAAGTGAGTGAAGGTACTGCAAGTCCCATCATCCAAAGTCCATCCCCTTTCAAACTGCAGCAGGATGTAGAGTGGATCATGGGGGCTCTGTGTGCCAATTTGGTCTTGACTGGTCATTAGAAGAGGGTTGCAGCAATCTTCGGAAGGGAGTGGAGGTACTTGAAGTCCCATCATCCATGGTCTGTCCTCCTCCAAACTGCACCAGTATGTAGAGTGGGTCATTGGAGCTCCATGTGCCAAGTTTAGTCTTGATTAGTCATTGGCGAGGGTCTCAGTGGTCTCAGGAAGTGAGCAAAGGTACTGCAAGTCCCATCATCCATCTCCAAATTTTTCCAAACAACACCAGGACTTAAAGTGGGTCATGAGAGGTCTATGTGCCAAGTTTGGTCTTGACCCGTCATTGGATGAGGTTTGCAAAGGTCTCAGAATGTGAGTGAAGGTACTGGAAGTTCCATCATCCATGGTCCACCCTTCTCCAAAACTTCAGCAGGATGTAGAGTGGGTCATGGGGGCTCTGTGTGCCAACTTTGGTCTTGATTGGTCATTAGATGAGTTTTGCAGCTGTCTTGGGTAGTGGAGGTACTTGAAGCCCATCATCCATGGTCTGTCGTCCTCCTAACTGCTCCAGGATGTAGAGTGGGTCATTGAAGCTCCATGTGCCAAGTTTAGTCTTGATGAGTCATTGGCGAGGGTCTCAGTGGTCTCAGGAAGTGAGTGAAGTGACTGCAAGTCCCATCATCCATTGTCAAATTCTTCCAAACCGCACCAGGATGTAGAGTGGGTTATGCGGGCTCTCTGTGTAAATTGTGGTCCTGATCCATCATTGTTGGCAGTTGTAATGGTCTTAGGAAGGGAGTGCAGGTATTGCAAGTCCCATCGTCCATGGTGCATCCTCCTTCAAACTGCACCTGAATGTAGAGTGCATCATGGAGACTCAGTGTGCCAAGTTTGGTATTTATCGGTAATTGGATGAGGGTTGCAGTGGTCTCAAGAATTGAGCAAAGGAACTGCAAGTCCCATAATCCATGGTCCATCCCCGGCGAAACCACACCAGGGTGTAAAGTGGGTCATGAGAGGTCTATGTGCCAAATTTGGTCCTGATCAGTCATTGGATGAGGTTAACAGCGGTCTCAGAATGTGAGTAATGGTACTGCAAGTCCCATCATCCATGGTTCATCATCCTCCAAACTGCAGTAGGATGTCGAGTGGGTCATGGGGGCTTTGTGTGCCAAGTCTGGTCTGTATTGGTAATTGTCTGACTCAGCCCCCTCTGGCCTTTTCCTTTCCTCTCTTTGTCATCTCGGAATCTTGGAATTGAGGCTGGCCAATTAGAGACCATATGCAAATTTCTTTCTCATGTCCCTGTTTCTGCCATGAATTCTTTTCTCCACCAGGGGCTCCTATTGAAGCTGGCCAATCAGAGACCATATGCAAATAGCACCACTGCATCAGCCAATCAAAATGTTGGAACTTTCAGGCTGCCCAATCAAAACGCTGGCACGTACTCCTCCCGTCGCACCGCCACACTTTTGTCCACCACATACAAACTTTCACCTTTATTATATACTAGCTTGGGGACCCGGCGTTGCCCGGGTTATTAGAAAAAGTGGGTAATGGTGGTTCTGTATTCCAAGTTTGGTCTTTATTGGTCTTTGGATAATGGCTGCATTATTTTCAGGAAGTGAGTGAAGGTACTTGAAGTCCCATCATCCATGGCCCATCCTCCTACAAACAGTAGCAGGATATAGAGTGGGTCATGGGGGCTCTGTGTGGCAAGTTTGGTCTTTATCAGTCATTAGATGAGGGTGGCAGTGGTGGCAGTAAGTGAGTGAAGGTACTGCAAGTCCCATCCAAAGTCCATCCTCTTTCAAACTGCAGCAGGATGTAGAGTGGATCATGGGGGCTCTGTGTGCCAAGTTTGGTCTTGACTAGTCATTAGAAGAGGGTTGCAGCAATCTTCGGAAGGGAGTGGAGGTACTTGAAGTCCCATCATCCATGGTCTGTCCTCCTCCAAACTGCACCAGTATGTAGAGTGGGTCATTGGAGCTCCATGTGCCAAGTTTAGTCTTGATTAGTCATTGGCGAGGGTCTCAGTGGTCTCAGGAAGTGAGCAAAGGTACTGCAAGTCCCATCATCCATCTCCAAATTTTTCCAAACAACACCAGGACGTAATGTGTGTCATGAGAAGTCTATGGGCCAAGTTTGGTCTGGATCCATCATTGGATGAGGTTTCCAGAGGTCTCAGAATGTGAGATAAGGTACTGGAAGTTCCATCATCCATGGTCAACCCTCCTCCAAAACTGCAGCAGGATGTAGAGTGGGTCATGGGGGTTCTGTGTGCCAACTTTGGTCTTGATTGGTCATTAGATGAGTTTTGAAGTAGTTGGGAAGTGAGTGGAGGTACTTGAAGTCCCATCATCCTTGGTCTGTCCTCCTCCAAACTGCACCAGGATGTAGAGTGGGTCATTGGAGCTCCATGTGCCAAGTTTAGTCTTGATTAGTCATTGGTGAGGGTCTCAGTGGTCTCAGGAAGTGAGTGAAGTGACTGCAAGTCCCATCATCCATTGTCAAATTCTTCCAAACCACACCAGGATGTAGAGTGGGCCATGCTGGGTCTCTGTGTAAATTGTGGTCCTGATCCATCATTGTTGGCCGTTGTAATGACCTTAGGAAGGGAGTGCAGGTATTGCAAGTCCCATCGTCCATGGTGCATCCTCCTTCAAACTGCACCTGGATGTAGAGTGCGTCATGGAGTCTCAGTGTGCCAAGTTTGGTATTTATTGTTAATTGGATGAGGGTTACAGTGGTGTGAAGAATTGAGCAATGGTACTGCAAGTCCCATAATCCACGGTCCATCCCCGGCCAACGCGCACCAGGATGTAAAATGGGTCATGAGAGGTCTATGTGCGAAGTTTGGTCCTGATCAGTCATTGGATGAGGTTAACAGCGGTCTCAGAATGTGAGTGATGGTACTGCAAGTCCCATCATCCATGGTTCATCCTCCTCCAAACTGCAGTAGGATGTAGAGTGGGTGATGGGGGCTCTGTGCCAAGTTTTGTCTGTATTGATAGTGTTCTGACCCAGCCCCCCCTCACCTTTTCCTTTCCTCTCTTTGTCATCTCGGAATCTTGGAATTGAGGCTGGCCAATCAGAGACCATATGCAAATTTCCTTCTCATGTCCCCGTTTCTGCCATGAACTCTTTTCTCCACCAGGGGCTCTTATTGAAGCTGGCCAATCAGAGACCATATGCAAATAGCATCACTGCGGCAGCCAATCCGAATGTTGGAACTTTCAGGCTGGCCAATCAGAATGCTGGCACATACACCGCCACAGCGCCGCACCGCCACACTTTTGTCCTCCACATACAAACTTTCACCTTTATTATATACTAGCTTGGGGATCCGGCGCGGCCCGGGTTATTAGAGAAAGGAATTGTATATCAAGGTAGGTGTTTATCAGTTATTTATATGGCTCGCAGTGTTCTCAGGAAATTAGTGAAGGTACTGTGAGTCCCATCATCGGTGGTCCATCGTCCTCCAAACTGCACCAGGATGGAGAGAGGGTCATGGGGGTTCTGTGTGCTAAGTTTGGTCTTGATCATGGGGGGGTCTGTGTGCCAATTGGATGAGGGTCACAGCAGTCTCAGAAAGTGAGTTAAGGTACTGCATGTCCCATCATCCATAGTCTCCCTCAAACATCACCAGAATGTTGAGTTGGCCATGGGGGCTCTGTGTGCCAAGTTTGGTCTTGATTGGTCATTGTCTTGATTGGTCATTGATTGGTAATTGTCTGACTCAGCCCCCTCTGGTCTTATCCTTTCCTCTCTTTGTCATCTCGGAATCTTGGAATTGAGGCTGGCCAATCAGAGACCATATGCAAATTTCCTTCTCATGTCCCCGTTTCTGCCATGAACTCTTTTCTCCACCAGGGGCTCCTATTGAAGCTGGCCAATCAGAGACCATATGCAAATAGTACCACTGCGTCAGCCAATCAGAATGTTGGAACTTTCAGGCTGGTCAATCAAAACGCTGGCACATACTCCTCCCATCGCACCGCCACACTTTTGTCCGCCACATACAAACTTTCACCTTTATTATATAGATATAGATATAGATATATAGATATAGATATAGATATAGATTAGTCACTCTCCACCAAGGTGCTCCGAGCGACTTACAGTCTAAAATAGCATTTACACAATATAAAAACATTCAACATAAAAATATTCAACAGTGACTATTTGGCAAATTAGATCTGATTACTTAAAAGCACAACCAAACAGCCAAATCTTTAGTGTCTTTACAAAAGGTCGCAATTCCAACATTGCTCTAATGTATGGAGGCAATGAGTTCCACAGAATTGGAGCATAGGTCGAAAAAGCTCTATGCCTTGTACCTTCCAGGTGTACCTCCCTAGGGCCTGATATATATAGGAGATGTTCTATTAGTAGCCAATGCAGTTGTTGCAAAATCGGTGTAATATGGGATCTTATAGATGATCCCGCTAGCAGCCTGGCCGTTGCATTTTGGACCATCTGAATCTTCTGCATTGTTGACTGCAGAAGGCCGGCATATAAGGCGTTGCAATAGTCCAACCTCGTGGTGACTGTTGCATGGATTACTGTTGCCAATGCTTCTACCAAAAGGTAGGATACCAATTTCCTTGCCTGTCGAGGATGAAAAAAGGCCTGCTTACTTGTGGCAGTGATCTGGGCCTCCTTCGTCAGCGATGAGTCCAACACAACTCCAAGGCTTTTAACCGTGGCAGACGGAACCAGAGCTTCCCCATCGAAATCAGGCAGAGACTGGATTAATTCTGGTGGCTGGCCAGGCCAGAGTATCTCAGTTTTAGCAGGATTCACTTTTAGTCTGCTCGCTCACAGCCAACTCATCACTGCGTCCAAACACAGCCTAAAGTTCTCAGGAATTGCGGTTGTCCCAGGTTCGAGATGCAAGAGTAGCTGGATATCATCTGCATACTATGCCAAAGCTCCACACCAGTTCAGCAAGTGGCCAGAGGAATGAATTGAACCATTGTAGGGCTAAGCCTCGTACACCAGACATAGCCAATAGGGCTGGGCAATTCGTTTCGTTAATTCGTAATTCGTTAAAAAATTCGTTAATTTTTGAATTACAAAACGATTACAAAACTTATTTTTAAACCTGGAAGTGTTTTTAAATATCGAAACGGCAGGCGCCAAAAAATTTTGTATTTCCGTCCATTTCGGAAATACGTAAGATGGCCGCCTGGCTTGCTGGGAGCTCTCCTCTCTCGGCGCCGGCTGAGCAAGCGAGAGGGCGAGCGAGAGGGCGAGGGCGAGGGCGAGCGGCGAGCGAGAGGGCGAGTGAGAGGGTGAGCGGCGAGCGAGAGGGCGAGTGAGAGGGCGAGTGAGAGGGCGAGCGAGAGGGCGAGGGCGAGCGGCGAGCGAGAGGGCGAGTGAGAGGGCGAGTGAGAGGGCGAGCGAGAGGGCGAGCGAGAGGGCGAGAGGGAGGTCTCCTTCTCTTTCTTTCATTGGCTCAATGCTGTAGCATCCTGGGAGTTGTAGTTTGGCAGCCTGGGAAAAAGAGCCCCTCCTGGAAGGAACCCATCCTAGCGAGAGGGCGAGAGGGCGAGCGAGAGGGCGAGCGGCGAGCGAGAGGGCCCGCCAGAGTGAGTGCCTGCCTTCCCTCAATAATAATTTCTCCTCCCTATTCTACTAAATTAATAATTAAATTTAAAAAATATTTAAAAAATATTGAAAAAAAAGGGCGCCATCTTTACAAAATGTTTTGTAAATATTTACGAAATTTCGTAAATACCGAACTTTTTTTTTGGAAAATTTTGTAATTATTTTAAATATCGAAACAAAAAAACACCCCAATTACAAATCGATTTTAGAAACAATTTTTTGCGTTGTTACCCAGGCCTAATAGCCAATCAATGAATCAGCAAGTTATGGTCCACGGTGTCGAACACAGCTGTGAGGTCCAAGAGTACCAATATTTGCACCATATAATGCTGAGCAGGTGGAAAATTAGCATTTACCTTTATTTGTTCATATGTTTGGCATTTCAAACCATGGTTTGAATTCTACACAACATTTAGCAGAATCTATGGTATGATATAGCATTTGAACTTAGCTTACGTTCTCATTGAAGGGGTTGGTTGAATTGACTTGATGATCGCTGTTGATTCATACCGTCAGTAAATGTCTCTTGAAAATACTTTTTAAAGAAGAAATTAAGTTAATGAGTGCAGCAGGAATAATTCAAATGTGTACACTCACATGTAAAGTTTATTGATTAGTCCACTAACCATAAAAGACATATATTTGCATCACCACTACAGTTTACCCCAATTGCCTCCAAATACGCAGTTCTCAGCTGCATTGCTTTATGTAGAAAAGGGGCCGTTTGGTGTGTTATCTTAGCATTCTGGCCAGCCATTAAGAATGTAGTTTTGATATGGGGATCCCAATGAATCTTCTGTGTAATGAATGGTCCAAGATATTGATTTCTCTCTTTCTTGTACAAAATACAACTGTCGCCCCACAGATACAAAAACGTTCGTTATATGGAACCTGGTTAAATCTTCCATGTTTAACCATTGCATCCATCTGTTCAAATCTGGTTCTAGTGAATACCCTCCTGAGATGTTTAGGCATTTCTGTCTTTAGGTATTCAGCTGTTTGAAAAGTATGTTTGAAGTGACTTAGCCATTTCAGTGAGCCCGCTTTACTGAGGGCAGCAATGTCTTTCTGATCCTCTATATCGTATATTAGTTGTGTCACTATTTTTGGATCTAGTTCTTTTAGGAGATTTGGATATAGAGTTGGAAGTCCACAGCTCCTGATGTATTTTGTCAGTTGAGCTAGCCAAGAGGACTGATGTTGATTTTATCAGTCATAGTTTTGGTAGTCTATCATTTGCCATGGCATTTAGTTTTAACCATTTAGTTTTTAAATATGTCCTAATTTTGGATAAACCATCAACTGTGTATACTCCCATTTCTGCTCTCACTGCTGCAGCTGGGGTCCTTTTGTCCGCTCCCAGAAAGTTACGGAGGTGCTGTGCTTGAGATTGTTCTAATGATGATACCTGGTTTAGGCCCCAGACTTCCATATAGGGGTAATCTTAGCCTTATATACTTTAAGAAGTGGGTCTAAGGATCCTGGTTGACTATGATTTGTTAATTTAAGCAGTTGATTTTTCCTTGCTCTCACTCTGGCTGAGTTCCTTTGATGATGCGGGAGCCAGGAACCGGTCTCGGAAAAAAACTACTCCTAGGTACATAAAAGTGCGAACTTGCTCTATTGGTTCACCATCCAGAAGCCATCTATGACTATTATGTCATTTGTCAAATACCATTCTTTTTTTCACTTCGATTTATTGATAGTTAGGGAGTTCTTATGATAATAGGAGTTAATAGGAGTTAATAGGTTCTCAGCAACCTAAGTAGCCCAACTTGCAAGTATGACAATAATATCATGTCATCAGCATATTCTAATGTATACACTAAAATATGGAACATTGGGGTTTTGTTTATTCAGTTGCTTTCTCAATTGAATCACAATTGCTGAACGTACCTATGAAATGTTCTATATTACAGCTTGTGGAGACTTCTTTGAAAGGTGAAATTGCTTTTGATCCCAGAAGCGCCTACTACCTTTGGTTTGTGATGGATTTCTGTGATGGCGGCGATATGAATGAATACCTCCTATCCCGAAAGCCAAGCCGGAAGACCAATACTAGCTTTATGCTTCAGCTCAGCAGTGCCCTGGCTTTCCTGCACAAAAACCAGATAATCCACCGTGACCTCAAACCTGACAACATCTTGATTTCCCAGAGCAGGACGGATGCTAGTGACTTAGAACCTACTTTGAAAGTAGCAGATTTTGGACTAAGCAAGGTTTGCTCTGCTTCAGGACAAAACCCCGAAGAGCCCGTGAACGTCAACAAGTGTTTTCTTTCTACAGCGTGTGGTACAGACTTCTATATGGCTCCTGAAGTTTGGGAAGGCCATTATACAGCAAAAGCAGATATCTTTGCCTTGGGGATTATAATTTGGGCAATGTTGGAAAGGATCACTTTCATAGACACAGAGACAAAGAAAGAGCTGCTGGGAAGCTATGTCAGGCAAGGGACTGAGATTGTGCCTGTCGGAGAAGCGTTGCTAGAAAATCCGAAAATGGAACTGCACATTCCTGTTAAAAAAAAGACAATGAATGCTCTCATGAAACAGCTCATTAAGGAAATGCTTGCTGCTAACCCACAAGATCGCCCAGATGCTTTTGAATTAGAACTCCGGTTAGTCAAAATTGCTTTTAAAGACAGCAGTTGGGACACGTGACCTCCAATGTACTTTTCCCTGTCATGACAGAGTTATGTCTGTAACAATGGTGCAGCAATTTGTGGAGGCAAAAAACCTGACTGAGACAAATGTAACATGTCAAGGTTCCATCTTTATCTTTTCCCATTGCATTTCTCTTGAGTTTTGTAAACTAAGCTTAAGGTAGCCATTCTGGTTTCATTACCCATATATGTATTATTTCCAAGCCACTGCCATTGTGATATCCACCTGACCAGGAAATGGGGCAGATTAAATGGCTGCTTTCGAGGAATACCTTATGGAATATTTCGTACATTTCAGTTTCCTGCTGCAGGTTTGGAATGCCTACAGAAGAAAAGATTTGTATGTTGGCAATGCAAATCATTCAGCTTTGTAGAGCAAATATGTATATATTTATGTCGGTATGGGTGACTTGATTCCCTCCATTTTCCATATGGTCAAAATATGCCCATTATTTATATTGTCTCATATAGAATTTGGGTAACTGTGGCTCATCCATGAACCCTTAGTATATTACCAGTGTGTCATTTCATCTAAAGAGAAAAAACATGGTAGCATAAAATGTGGCAAACAAATGAGATTCAAAGGGAACCTCTGATTCAAATGTTGGGCTTCTGTGGAGAGAATCTCTTAGGCTGGAAGACTGCAGTATGATATCATATTCCAGTTGTTGAATGCCAGCACCTTGGTTAGGTCATTATTCTTTTGGCTTCGTTTTTCTAGGCAGTGGAGCAGCTCTTTGTTAGACCATAATCTCTAAATATCCCTGTTTCTTCCATTTGAGATAGAGCATTATTTAATTCAGAGTACCTACTTGATAACTTAAAAAAATAAATGTAAATCATAAAAAAGAAATCTCAGTGTTCTGTGGAAATCTTTGGAAGTATGCCCCATCTTATTTGTTGTCCTGGCATAGAGACTAGTTGTGTTAACTGTTGCCCTTTTAGTAGATGTTATTTTGGTTGCTTGGTAGTAGTGGTCTTTATGACAGAATATTTGTTTCATTTTCATCAGAAAGAAGATAGATTCTGAAACCTTTGTGTATCATTGAATTCCCCACATTCTTTACTGATAAAATATTGCCAATTTTGGTGGGTGAGTGGTTCTGCACAAAATAATTTTACTTGTTGTTCTGTGCTGAGTCCCCCCCCCCTTACATTATTGACAATAGATACAGAACATACAATTCTGCTGCCCCAAGCACAAAGAGCAGGGTATGGAGGTGATACGGTCAGTGTGCCCTTTTCTCATCCATTGTGGCATTTTTGTGCTCCTGCTGTCCTTGTTTTCCATGCGTACCAGGTCACAGCTAGTATGTTTTCCTCCTGAAGCTATTACTCTTTCCTGGCTTCTGCTCTGAAGTACTAAGAAGCCTTCCCCTCCTCTAGGTTCCTGGTGTGAATTTTGCACCTTGCTCTCTGTGTCTGGGATAAAAGGAGTTGCACTTTTCAGTTTGTTTCTGCTTGACTGCAGACAGGAGCAAAACTCTGATTCAGGAGTAAATAGGGAACTTCTGTAGTGGAAAACAAAACCATGTGTGTGTTCATTTGTTGTTGAAAATGGATTGAATGTTTAGGTTAAAACAGTTCTGATGCTATCAACTACAGCCTTCAAACCAGAAAGTGAACTGACCTTTGTTTTCTCATCAAGTGCACTGGAACTGAACATACCCTGCCATCCTTACATGATTACAATGAGAAAATGTGTTGATTTTATTTCTAATAGAAATACTCATATTGAAGAAGATGCCTTTCAAGTGACTTAAAATATATATCGCTTTGCTCACTATATAGTTGTACAGAGCAATCCTTTATCCTTTGACCCAGCAGCAAATCTTAGGCTATCTGTGAGACTTACTTCCAGGACTCCAAGGGTTGCAAAGTGAACCATTTATAAGACCTTTAGGAAACATTTAGATTTAAAGCTTTTTTTTTGAAGAAATCTGACTAACAACCTATAATGTCACAAAGGGGAATGTCAACTGCTATCAATTGAAATGTCTCTGGCTGGCTTCCCAGGGTCATGCCCGTCCTTTGACAGCAGAGGTAAGGCTAGGTAAATATTCTCCTTACTCTTTAAAGCACCAGTGTGCCTTTAGAGACAAAATTATGTAATGAGTAGAAAGGCAGTTGTAAAAGATATCCTGGCATTCAGCAGTTTCCGTAATATGCATGTCAAACAAAAGCATATGAGCTGTAAGAGATTGGTAGTCATTGATGATTCAAAAAAACCTATCTAATCTGATTACTGTGTGTAATTTCTTGCAATTTGCAGAACCATTCAGATTTGAGTGCATGTTCTTAAATAACAGTGCAAAAACTTGCGGTATTTAAATACATATTTATTGCACAGTAAAATTCTTAATGCCAAAAGTGCACTGGTTTCTTGGTTTTTAAAGTTGGGAGGCTTCCCCAGGTTACCTCCCTTCATGGTGCTTTGCCTTTTGGCATTGAATGCTAACTTAATTATTCCATTCCTTCTCCATTGAATAACTGTTTCTGAGATCTGTGTGTGTGCGTGTGGTTTTTGTTGTTGCTTAGGGTTTTTTGGGGGGTTCCTGTAAAATCTCTGAAATCAACACTATTGTAGCAGCTACAAAACAATCCACCAGCGTAACGGAAGTTGCGATGCTCATCAGCACTTCGGAAAGCAAACTTTCAAAGTTTTTCCTTGCAAATTGTAAACTCTATTTTGTGAAGAATTTATTAAGGGGGGGGGGTGGTTGTGTAATTTAATAAGTTCATGCCTTTTTAGAAAAGAATAAAGTCTGAATTGAAAGAAATCCTCAAGTTTTAGTGTAGTGTTTTTGTTGTTGTTCTACAGAGCTACAAGTTTTTCTTTCATTACAATATAACTTTATTTCCCATTACAGTTTTTAAAAATATTTTTCTATAAGGTTAGGTAAAGGTTTTCCCCTGACATTGTCCAGTTGTGTCTGACTCGGGGGTTGGGGGGGTTGGTGCTCATCTCAATTTCTAAGCCAAAGAGCTGACGTTGTCCGTAGACACCTCCAAGGTTATGTGGCCAGCATGACTACATGGAGTGCTGTTACCTTCCCGCCAGAGTGGTACCTATTGATCTACTCAAATTGGCATTTTTTCGACCTGCTAGGTTGTCAGAAGCTGGGGCTAATAGCGGGAGCTCACACCGCTCCCAGGATTCCAACCTACAACCTTTCGATCAGCAAGTTCAGCAGCTCAGTGGTTTAGCCCATTGTGCCACCAGGCATAGTGGGCTATCATACAATAACTTAAAATAATCTACTGTTATTTTATGCTTCTACATATTTTCTATCCCTCACCACCTTGCTTTCCTCCTCCTGAGCCACTGCTTTAGAATCATAGAGTTGGAAGGGACCTTGGCGGACATCCAGTCCAATTTTCCATGAAGCAGGAAAATTGCATTCAAAGCACCCCTGACAGATGGCCATATAGATCATCTGTTCAAAATTTCAATTCCTGTCAATTCCTCTCAATCTTTCTTTTTGAACCATTTTCAATAAATTTTCTCCATACATCATCAAAATCACTTTATTTCTATATACCTCATTTAACTTTTAATTTACATGTCAGCTTATCATTTATTGCCAATTTCCATACTTCCTTATACCACTCCTCTATTTGTATATTTCTTTCCTTTTCCCACTTCCTTGCTATAAGCAATTTTGCTATTTTTAATAAGTTTGTTATTGCATCTTTATCCTCTTTTTTCAGTTGTTTATTATTATATAATGATAATAAAGACATACTAGGACTTCTTTCTATTTTAATGTTCATTATATGCTCTAAAACTTTCCCTCCAAAATTACTTACATATTTACATTGCCACCACATATGTATATATGTCCCCGATTCTTGGCATCCCCTCCAGCAACTTTTTGGTTTTTATTTATATTCTCTAATGTTTTTGGTGTTAGATATCATTTCAATATTAACTTCTAACCTGTATTGATAAATTTAAAAATGTCTTCGTCTCTCTTGCAGTTTTATGCAAGTTATTACCATAGTTTTGTTATGGATGTTCATCTGGGTTTGCTTTCTATTTTCATTTCTGGGCAAATTAATGAAAAAGCCTTTCTATGAGCAAAGATGAGCCAGCTAGGAAAATGCCCTTTATGTGCCTGTATTCTTTAGCAGTGAAGGTTGAAAACTTTGTAAAACCACAACTCGGGATTCCATAGCATCAAGCATCATGTCTGTTCGAGTGGGATCAAGCTGCATCTATTCTACCGTGTAGCTACACCATTTGTGCTTCTGCAATTATCATAGGGCGACAAAGAGGTGGGGCCTGAATTTTGTAAGATGCTGCCTAAATCCCATGCCTGTGTGCATCAGCTGCCAAGACTTGCCATCTACAAACACACCCCGCCTGCCCTTGTTTCCCAGCCCTTCCTTTTGTGTACTCTGGGCTTTGTGTGGTTAGGGTTGAGAAGTTATTTCCCCCATCTCCTTGTTTTGGTTGCATTTGCTTTTGAAATGCATTTCAAATGGTGCTCTTCCATCAGTGCCAGCCAATCCACTTTTTGCTCTCGAAAACTGCATAGTAATGAAAGGCGGTTGCTTTCTGTGGTTAGCCAGATAAACTTTGTCTGAGGGGGAAGTTCAGCCGCTGAGGCCACACCTTGGAAGCACTGCCTTACGATGAAGCCATACTGTGTTCACCAGCACTATTCAGATCAAAATCTGTGCAAACGTGCTTTCACATTCGCCGATCACTAGATGCATTTATTAATTTGAGCTCTGAACCATCTTGATCTGCTTCAAAGGAAGATGTGAGGACGGTGGGAACATTTCTCGGGACTGACAGGTCTGTGTGTGGACTTGCTATCAGGTCCTGGGATTTTTTGCACCCTTTGGTCCCTGTGCTTTTTGGCTCCAGATTTCTCTCCCTGCTCTCAAAGGATTCCCTTCCAAAGTGAGGATTTAAATCTAGCTTTGGGTTGGTCATTGCAGCGGATTCTAAACCCAATCAACAGTTGAACCATACAGTTTAAAGACGCACATGGATAGATACCTACATAAAAACTCCAACCATTACCCAAGTCAAAAAAAGAAGCACAATTAATGCCCTGGTAGAATCTGCAAACCCTACATCTTCCAAGGTGAACTGAACCAGCTAAATTGGGTTCTACAGACCAATGGAAACTCCACCACAGACATCATAAGAGCTGCAAGACAAAGAACAAGCTACGAGAGTCAAGACAAAGATCCACCCAGAGGAAAAGTGTTCTTGCCATACATAAAAGGGAACCACTAACCGCATAGGGAAGCTAATGAAGAAATACAACTTAAAAACTATCTACAGACCCACTAAGAAAATCCAACAATTGCTACATTCAGCAAAGGACAAAAGGGATCCTCTCACCTCTGAAGGAGTCTACCATATACCATGCAGCTGTGTACAAGTCTACATAGGGACCACCCAATGCAGCACCCAAATACAAATCATGGGACATGAAAGGAATACTGCAGACTAATTCAATCAGTGAAGTCATCCATAGC
The DNA here is from genome assembly GCF_037176765.1 of Anolis sagrei. Taxonomy (NCBI): domain Eukaryota; kingdom Metazoa; phylum Chordata; class Lepidosauria; order Squamata; family Anolidae; genus Anolis; species Anolis sagrei. The sequence continues at coordinate 52,385,027 of NC_090035.1, forward strand.
CGAGCACTTGATAAACCAACCTGGACGCAGCATATTGAGAACACGGAAATGTTGGACCACTCTAACAAACACCATGTCAGACTACACAAAAAAGCCATTGGTATCCAGAAGGTCTAGAGTCCTGATGGAGGAAGAATATAGTAGGGGTGGCTATACTTTACAGAGGCCTCTGAGAAGAGCAGGGAGAACCAGGTGCTTCCCCTCTCTGACCCAGAAGCAATGGAGAAGAACAGGAGGAGGAGGAAGAAGAAGAGGATGACCCAGATGGACTTGGTGTGGGTTTCCCCCCAATACCTTCCCTGCTAAAACGGTGGAAGATGGGCTGACATTTCATAGAATATTAGATTCATAGAGTTGGAAGAGATCTTGTTGGGCATCCAGTCCAACCCCCTGCCAAGAAGCAGGAAAATCATCTTCAAAGCAGCCCTGAAAGATAGCCATCCAGCCTCTGTTTAAAAACCTCCAAAGAAGAAGCCTCCACTACACTCCAGGGCAGAGAGCTCCAGAGAGTGTGGAGGGGACGTGGTTTTAAAAAGCGAAATTTCATATATTTCCCCTATGCCCATATGTCATGATTTACTGCCATATTGGCCTATTTCTGCAGTAGGCCTTTGTTCACAGAAAATGCTGATTGTTTGAGAAATCAGTGCTCCAAAGAAGAAGTTACTATTCAAGGGTAACAACATATCCGGACAAAACCAGCTAGCTGTTTGCTAGATAGAACCCCCAAGTTTCCCAGTCGCTCTGAAGCCATGTTTGCAACAGACTAACAGATAAGATACAGTCATGGTCAGAGAACAATGGACTATAGTTATGTTATAGTTGTGCCATTGTTAGGATCCCACGTGTTATAATGTCAATCAAAATCATAAACAACTAATGAACAACTGCATAGCTAACTTAGACCAATGCAATGATTTGTCTTTGGGAACCAATGAGATGATTGATTTCTATGTACCAATCAAACTGTTTTAACGAAAGTCATAAATAATCAATGCAACCAACTTTAGGTTGGACAAACCCCTTTATTGCATTTCCATATGCAAGTTTGTCACTATTGCTTCAGCTGCGCAATAAATAGCATTTTGCAGTTTTAAAGATTCAACTTTCGTGGTGTCCTTCGTCGCCCTCCTTGGGAAGGGGCAATCTGCTCTTGGATTTTGGATTTGTGGATTATCTTTTTGGTTTTTGCCCCTACAAGTGAACAGCCCTTCTCACAGTGAGGAAGCTCTTCCTAATGTTCGGGTGGAAGCTCTTTTCCTGTAGTTTGAAGCCATTGTTCCATTATGCCATAGTCTCCAAGGCAGCAGAAAGCAAGCTTGCTACCTCCTCCTTATGACTTCCCCTTACATCTTGATACCTGGCCCTGATCATGTCACCTCTCAGCCTTCTTTTCTGCAGGCTAAAAAGGTCCAGCTCTTGAACCCGCTCCTTATAGGGCTTGTTCTCCAGAACCTTATTTATTTATTTATTTACTTTATTTGTATACTGCTCTTCTCAGCCCTTAGGCGACTCAGAGCGGTTTACAACAGTTTAGATATACAGAATACAAAATCATTACGCATTTAAAAATAATTACTAGTATTATGTTGCATTACATTACAATATTATAAATATTATATGTATATACAATATATTATATTATAGCATATTATTAGAATAGCACAGGAGACAAGGTGGAACTGTCCCCTGGCCTCCCCTCTCTTCACTCTGGTCCAGAGCAGCAGTTGGTGCTGGGGGGAGGGGACCCCAACGGATGGCAAATGCAGGAGACAAGATGGTGCTGTCCCCTGGCCTCCCCTCTCTTCACTCTGGTCCAGAGTGACAGTTGGTGCTGGGGGGAGGGGTCCCCAATGGATGGCAAATGCAGGAGACAAGATGGTGCTGTCCCCTGGCCTCCCCTCTCTTCGCTCTGGTCCAGACAAGAGGTGCTGTGGGGAGGGGTCCCCAACGGATGACCATTTTAGTTGCCCTTTGTAATGAACCCTTATCTTTAGCAACTCCAGAGGACAGGAGCAGGATACAAAACGATCTTGACAGACTAGAGAGATGGGCCAAAACTAACAAAATGATGTTCAACAGTGACAAATGCAAGATACTCCACTTTGGCAGGAAAAACGAAATGCAAAGATACAGAATGGGGGATGCCTGGCTCGAGAGCAGTACGTGTGAAAAAGATCTTGGAGTCCTCATGGACAACAAGTTAAACATGAGCCAACAATGTGATGTGGCGGCAAAAAAAGCCAATGGGTTTTTGCCTGCATCAATAGGAGCATAGTGTCTAGATCTAGGGAAGTAATGCTACCCCTCTATTCTGTTTTGGTTAGACCACATCTGGAATATTGTGTCCAGTTCTGGGCACCACAATTCAAGAGAGATATTGACAAGCTGGAATGTGTCCAGAGGAGAGCGACTAAAATGATAAAAGGTCTGGAGAACAAGCCCTATGAGGAGCGGCTTAACGAGCTGGGCATGTTTAGCCTGAAGAAGAGAAGGCTGAGAGGGGATATGATAGCCATGTATAAATATGTGAGAGGAAGCCACAGGGAGGAGGGAGCAAGTTTGTTTTCTGCTTCCCTGGAGACTAGGACACGGAACAATGGCTTCAAACTACAAGAGAGGAGATTCCATCTGAACATGAGGAAGAACTTCCTGGCTGTGAGAGCCGTTCAGCAGTGGAGCTCTCTGCCCCGGAGTGTGGTGGTGGCTCCTTCTTTGGAAGCTTTTAAACAGAGGCTGGATGGCCATCTGTCGGGGGTGATTTGAATGCAATATTCCTTATTACTGCTTCTTGGCAGGGGGTTGGACTGGATGGCCCATGAGGTCTCTTCCAACTCTTTGATTCTATGATTCTATGATTCTATGATTCTAATTAGGATGTGGGCCTAATGAACCCCCAGCAGCCATTTTAGATTAGGGAAACAGGGAGACGCCATCTTAGAATAGGTTTTCCTAGAGGGGGCCTGTCCTAGTCCAGGAAACCAAGAGTGGTTGGCCAGGATTGGTTAAGAATAGGGGGCAGAACCTAACATTCAGAAAAGGAAAAAAGGGGACCTTTTGGATTTAAGGCTTGAGTTTGGCAGTTGGGAATTGGCAGTTAAGTAGTCAGTTGGTTTAACAGTTTGGTTGGTGTTAGATAGGAGAGCTGGGTATTCAAGAGCTATAGAAATAGATAGCAAAGAATACAGATAGTAGAACAGGACCCTTTGTGTGTGGTCTGTTCTTTATCCCTGAGGAAGGCTAGGCCAAAAGGTTATTGGCTAGATTCCAAAAAGGGGGGAATTTTGTTTGGAATTATTATCAGCGATTAATTTCCTGAGATAATCTCCTGTTTTGTTAACATCAAGATTTGAACCCAGAACCCATCTAAGAATTGTACATCCAATGTAACCAGAAGCTTATGTACCAGTAACTTATAGAAACCACTACGCATTTGTACCAGAAGAGGTTTAAAACTGTTAAACGAATGTTTTAATATAGTTAACACTTTACAACAGCCTCTGTGTGAACGTCATTGGCAATTTAAACTCTCTGAAGGAAAAAACACTATTGTAACACAAAAGGGTGTTACTTAGTATCCTCTCCACATACCACTCAGCTGGGATATTAAACAATAAGGTGACAGTGGACCCAATAGAAGAGACCTTTTTTAAAAATCCTCTCAGTTCAGACATAATTCATACACACACACACACACACACACACACACACAGTTATATCTTTTCCTGTTTTATCAACCTCCCTCCTGTGACATTCATTATAATTGTTGGCAACTTGTGGGATTCACTATTTCAGAATTCCCTGTTATTTCTCCCTGCAAAATGTAGTTCCTTGGTGTTAGAGTCCTTATAATTGATTTGCAGCGGTGTGGATTGTATAACATCTCAATCCAGTGGGTTTTGAGGAAATCCTGAAGTGAATTTTGACCAAAATCCAACTTTTAAAATTTACTTCAGAAGCAGCCAACATGGTGGTTACTAAAGCTGAAGAGGCAGTTTTAGTGACAATTAGAGAGCCACAGTGAAAAAGTAGAAAGGGAAGATGTTATGGAAACAGCTGAGGCAGAACAAAAAGAGGCAGAGAGATAAGCACCAGGAGAGGCTAAGAAAAAACAAAAAATGGCTGAGCTGGAGAGGGAAAGAATTCAAGCTGAACAGAGGGAGAAAGAAAGCATGGCTGAGATGGTGAATATGATAAGTGGGCTATGGCCATACAAAAGATGGACCAAGGCCATGTCCTTGAATCATGCATGATTTTAAGTAGTACAGAAGGGCTGAGGCATGACTCAGACCTGGTTTTGTCAATGGCGGCAAGGTACAACTGCCTAGGGGACATTGACAGTGCCATGGAGGTTGTGGCACAGGCTGTTGAGTGGCACCAGGAGTTTCAGCCAGGGACTTCAGGCCATTTGTCTCTCATCAAGAGAGCCACAGTGCTAGCTGAGGTTGCCAGGAAGATTGCTCAGGAGGATGAGGAAGACAAGGATGGCAGAACTGACCCCTAAGCTGGATGGCATGGCCAAAGGAGTGGCACAGAGAGTGACCAAGGGGCCCATCATGGTTGCCAGAGAAGCCAAAAAGCCAGTGGCCAGGAAGGTGGTCAAGGAAGTCTCTACAAAGACAGTCGAGCGTGCCGGAGAAGCCAAGGAGCCAGTGACCAGGAAAGTGGTCAAGAAAGTCTCCAGGAAGCTGGTCGTGCTTTCCAGAGGAGCCAAGAGGGTAACGGTCAGAAGCCCAAAGAGGTCTAAAATTATCTCAGTGTTAAATAAGACAGGGCAGGAGAGAGAGAGAGAGAGAGAAGGGCAACGGTCAGAAGCCCAAAGACATCTAAAATTACCTCACCGTCGAATAAGACTGTACAGGAGAGGGAGAGAAAGAAAAAGGCAGCGGTCAGAAGCCTAAAGAGGTCCGAAATCTCCTCAGCGTCCGAGAAAGAGAAGCTACAGGAGAGAAAGAAAGGTAGAGAGCACTTGTGGTCATCTCGTGAGATGGGAGGTTGTCCCTCGAAGACACCAGCAGGTCATCCATTGAAAATGGAGGATGGGAGTGTTTAATGATCTTGAGGTATCAGTTTGGCTGGGAAACGATCTGGTAGATCATTGTCGCCATAGCAACGTGGAGAACAAGAGCCAGGATAAACTGGAGGGGAAGTCTGAATACAATGTTACCAGTGAGTAGCCCTCTACGTCACAAGCAGAGAGTGACAGCCCCAAGATTCCTTTTCGTTTAGACCAAAGCCATATAAAACATTTTGAAATAGCCCAGCAGCCAGGTGAACCTGTAAAAACCCTGATGGAAGAAGTGGTCCCTGAGGATATCAAGTTCACTGAAGAAAAGCCCCTTGAATTTGAAACTAGTGGAAGTTAGCAGCAGATGACCATCCCTTGCCAACAGCAGATGAGCAGCTTGACGGAGGAAAAAGTGGCCCAAGAAAGCCCAAAGATTAATCCCTTTGAGTTGCCGTGTGAAAAAACACCTCATGGACAGTGTGAGAGAGGCGAGGACCGGAGCAGAGAATTTTATTTTATTGTGTCAGGGCAACCAGTCAATTATATTACATTTCTAACAGAACAAAACAGACACAATACAAAATTTGTGAGTTTGGTAGTTGATTAAATGTCCTTTGACCAGTAGCTGGCCACTTGGAGTGCTTCTGGTGTTGCTGCAAGAAGGTCCTCCATTGTGCATGTGACAGGGCTCAGGTTGCATTGCAGCAGGTGGTCAGTGGTTTGCTCCTCTCCACACTCGCATGTTGTGGATTCCACTTTGTAGCCCCATTTCTGAAGGTTGGCTCTGCATCTTGTGGTGCCGGAGTGCAGTCTGTTCAGCGCCTTCCAAGTAGCCCAGTCCTCTGTGTGCCCAGGGGGGAGTCTCTCATTTGGTATCAGACATTGGTTGAGGTTCTGGGTTTGAGCCTGCCACTTTTGGACTCTTGCTTGCTGAGGTGTTCCAGCAAGTGTCTGTAGATCTTAGAAAACTATTTCTAGATTTAAGTCGTTGACGTGCTGGCTGATACCCAAATGGGATGAGCTGGAGATGTCTCTGCCTTGGTCCTTTCACTATTGGATGCTACTTCCCGGCGGATGTCAGATGGTGCAATACCAGCTAAGCAGTGTAATTTCTCCAGTGGTGTAGGGCGCAGACACCCCGTGATAATGCGGCATGTCTCATTAAGAGCCACATCCACTGTTTTAGTTTCTGTTCAACCATCTCAAAGCAATGGCACGATCATCAGCATAGATTAAACTATTTGTCCCTTCTGGCAGTGGCTGGTCATTTGTGTAGATGTTGAACATGGAAGGAGCAAGCACACTCCCCTGAGACAGGCCGTTCTTCTGTTTCCGCAGTCTTCTTCTGTGGCCCTGGAACTCAACAAAAAAGCTCCTGTTTTGTAGCAGGTTTCCTATGAGGCGGGTGAGGTGGTAGTCCTTTGTGATATTATACATTTTTCTCAGGAGGAAGCGATGGTTCACAGTATCATAGGCTGCTGACAGGTCTATGAAGACAGCTCCTGTGATCTGCTGCCTTTCAAAGCCATCTTCTATGTGCTGAGTCAGCTTCAACACTTGCAATGTGCAGCTTTTGCCTTTTCTGAAGCCAGCTTGCTGTGGGATCAGACATGGGTCTATTTTTTCTGTAATTCTATGCAAAATAAGTCTCTCCAGAACTTTGTAGAGGTGGCACAACAGGGAGATAGGTCTGTAGCTTTTTGGGTCATTATGGTCCTTGCCTGGCTTCAAGATGGCTGATGACTCCTGCTTTCCTCCAGATTTTGGGGATCTGACAGGATGCAGTGCAGTTGTTCATCAGCTCCAGCAGCCAGCGCCTTGCTTTTGGGCCAAAGTTCTTGATTTGTTCCATCCGTAGATCATCCAGCAAGCTCCCACCATCCTACAACAGCAGGCGATGGCACCAAGATTATAACCCAGACCTCTTATTTCTGAGCGACAGCATTGTACAACAATGCACTAAATCAGTGGGACCACCAATCTTAAACACACAGCACCGACCAATAGTGTGCCCACTGTTCCCAACAATAAGGCCTCAAGAAGTTCGATTTAAATGAAGATTCAACTTCAGAAAGGCAGATTGGACTAAATTCTCGGACATGTTAGACGACATAATCATATCGCTCACGCCAATCCCTGAGGAATTCGAGCATTTTATTGAAATCGTGAAAACCTGCTCACGGGCCTCTATACCGAGAGGCTGCAGAACCAACTACCTTCAGGGCATTACTCCAGAAACAGCTGCCTTGTTGGAAAACTATTACAGGCTCCACAACAAAGACCCATTTAGTGAGCAAACCCTTCAGGCAGCGCAGAGCATTGTGTCCTCCATCTCTGAAGCCAAGAAAGAACAGTGGATAAAGCTGATCACAGAGGTCGACATGGGCAGGAGCAGCCAGAAGGGTGGAGGCTGCTGAGACAGTTGAGCAATGACCCCTCACAAACTAATACCCATGCCAACATAAAGGCAGATCAGATAGCACATCAACTCTTGAAGAATGGGAAACCCAACTTTGCCACCAAAGTAGGAAAGAAACCAATAGCCAGACAACCAAAGATTGAGAACAACAACCGTCATGAACCCTTTACATCTACTGAATTGGAGCAGAGAAGACCCTGAGATTGACAGCAGTGCTACTATGGAGGACTTGCAAATAGATTTGGCATCCATAAGTGACAGTGGACAGTCGCCGGAGCAGTTGAGACAGACTGCCCAGCTGAAACAGAAGGAGCAGGCAGATCTCCATGCAAGACCTAGGACTCTTAATGGGGGGGGGGGGGGTGTTAAGTTTCTTGTATTAAAACCAAGATCAAAAAGAAAGCTAGAAGTTGCATGGGAGGGCCCAGGTGTTGCAAATGCCAAATTGTCTGATATTACCTACCTTGTGACTAGGAGGTTTGATAAGAGGAAATGTAAATTGTTACTTAAGAACATAGTAAAGCCATACCCTTGTGAAAGTAGCCTTGTGTGTAAAAATCAACGGGATGGACCCCAGGTAAAGTGTTTAGGAATACCTAGTGAGGAGGTGTCTTCAACAGTTCTAGATAGAGACTGTTGGATGAAGAGTTTATAAGTGAAAGGAAAATGAAAGTCTCTAGGAAGGTGGATTTTTATAATTTTAGAGCATCTGTGGGGAAGGGTGGTTGAGAATTAAAAAACCATCTTCAAAAAGAGAAGTACTGGGTTCTTAATGCAACCTTCAGAAGGCAGAAAGCCGAATTTAAAGATCCTCTGAATAGAGATTACTTTTATGTTAGGTGTCGTGTAGGATGAAATTATATGTCTTGGGTGAAGACAGAAGTTCTTTTTTAGGAAGTAGATTAAAGTTAGAACCAGTCTTTGGGAAGAAGAGTTGAATTCCTAGGATGACCACCTCTGAGAGACAGAGTGCTGGGTTTTTCAGTTTCTCTAGGTAAGGAGAGCTCAAGGGACAGTTAAACTGACAAAGTTAGAGTTGGAAGTTAGAGACTTCATGATGTTACCCAAAAGGTAATAGATATGGAAAGGTATTTCAGCAATACCATTTCCATGGAAGAGGATGTAGCTTTGGAAGTGACCAGTTAATATAGACATTGATAAGTCCTATTGGTTATAACGAAATATATCTGTAGAAGCATTTTCTAAAAGTGTCCTTAGGGCATGTTCTGTTTTGGAACTTGGAGTATTCAAGACTCTGGCATAAAACACGTTAAGGGTACTCAAAATATAATAGCAGACATATTATCTTGAGCAATTGGTTAAAAGGGGATCCAAGATTGGTAAAGGTATTGTGTGTAGTATGAATAACTGTTTATATGCATGTCTGTACTGTATTTAACATGTTTTTTTGCAGGAATGTATTTATTGTATGTAATGTATTTTATGACATGAAATGTAATGTTGATTTTGCATAATGTTTTATTGCAGAGTTATTTCTGATTTTATTCCATCTGCTTATTTCACATGTGGTATAAATGTATTTTATCATATTGTTGTGTTACTGCAGGGTAATAAAACAGTTTACCTTAGGAACTTGGTTAGTTTATAGGGAAAGCTAGAACTTTGCTGTAGAAGAGGTGTGAAAACCTCTTCATTCCGCAAAATTTCTTAGGTCAGGGAAGGATGTAATGAACCCTTACCTTTAGCAGTTAGGATGTGGGCCTAGTGAACCCCCAGCAGCCATTTTAGATTAGGGAAACAGGGAGACGCCATCTTAGAATAGGTTTTCCTAGAGGGGGCATGTCCTAGTCCAGGAAGCAAAGAGTGGATGGCCAGGATTGGTTAAAAATAGGGGGTGAAACCTAACATTCAGATAAGGAAAAATAGGGGACCCTTTGAATTCAAGGCTTGAGTTTGGCAGTTGGGAATTGGCAGTTAGGTAGTCAGTTGGTTTAACAGTTTGGTTGGTGTTAGATAGGAGAGCTGGGTTAATCTTTTGTGGTATTAAAGAGCTATAGAAATAGATAGCAAAGAATACAGATAGTAGAACAGGACCCTTTGTGTGTGGTCTGTTCTTTATCCCTGAGGAAGGCTAGGCCAAAAGGTTATTGGCTAGATTCCAGAAAGGGGGGAATTTTGTTTGGAATTATTATCAGTGATTAATTTCCTGAGATAATCTCCTGTTTTGTTAACATCAAGATTTGAACCCAGAACCCATCTAAGAATTGTACATCCAACGTAACCAGAAGCTTATGTACCAGTAACTTATAGAAACCACTACGCATTTGTACCAGAAGACGTTTAGGCCTGTTCAATGAACGTTTTAATATAGTTAACACTTTACAACAGCCTGTGTGTGAATGTCATTGGCAATTTAAACCCTCTGAAGGAAAAACACTATTGTAACACAAAAGAGTGTTACTTAGTATCTTCTCCTCATACCACTCAGCTGGGATATTAAACAATAAGGTGACAGCGGACCCAATTGAAGAGGCCTTTTTAAAAAATCCTCTCAGTTCAGACATAATTCAAATATATATATATATATATATATATATATATATATATACACAGTTATATCTTTCCCTGTTTTATCAATCTCCCTCCTGTGGCATTCATTATAATTGTTGGCAACTTGTGGGATTCACTATTTCAGAATTCCCTGTTCCTTCTCCCTGCATATAGTAGTTTTTTTGTGTTAGAGTCCTTATACCCTTCCAGCTTAGAGTCAACATCTCCCTTCAGTTGCGGTGCCCAGAACTGGATGCAGTGTGATCCCAGGTGTGATCTGACAAAGGCAGAAATAGATGGGGAACATGACTTACTTGGATCTAGACACTAGATGCCAAAATACCACTGGCATTTATTTTTTTTTGCTGCTGCTGCTGCATGACATTGTTGGCTCATGTTCACCTTCCTCCCCACAAGGACTCCAAGAACTTTTCCACACGTACTGCTGTCAAGCCAGGCATCTGTATCTTTGAATTTCATTTGAGGAAGACCCTTTCCATGGGGACAAACTCAGCAGGTATTGGGCTGCTGCATGTTTATTTAAGGCTTAGACTGTATTAAACTAGTCAAATGGGGAAAGATTGTATCAAAAAGTATCCCGGGTGTAGGTAGTTGCTGCTGGGCTCCTCCATACCTCTGGATGTTCACATAACTTTTTTTTTTTTACAGTGAGGGAATTTATTATAATTTGGCTGGGGTTGGGAGGGGTGTTGTGCATCACTAGGACTAGCCCTCCCTCTTCCCTCTCCCTCCTTTGCTTTGAACAATATGAATTTAAATAGTAAGAAATCTCACATTCAGAAGATCCCTTTCAGAAAAGGATTAAGAGACAGACAATCAGAAAGTCTGGCAGGAGCCACACAGGACCATTGGGCCACTCTAAAATATAGAAGGGGATCTTCTCTGACACAAGCCATACAGTTTCCTTGACAGAGAGCCAACCCTGCAGTCTTCCTTCCCACCTGAGACAGGAAACCTGCCTTGGGAGGACGGCTGCAGGTTGCATCACAAAGGTTGCCGTGGAGCCTCTGTACAGCCACAGCCCAGACTTGGGGCTGACTTGGAGCTTAAATCCCCATAGCCTTTTCCTAGACATAGCCTTGACAGCATCCTCCTTCAAGATTGGGGGTATGGGGATACCAAGTCACTTTGTCTGGCTCCTGAGGAATCTGTAGCAATAGTAAGAACAGACCACGGTGATATCGAGCTCTTTTGGAGGGGGTCTCCCGGTGGAGGAGATCCCTTAGGACCGCTCAAAAGGGCCCTTGAACCTTGGTGAGGCCAGCGGAAGCCAATTCGTGATAAAAATATGAAAAATAATAATGCCCCATCAAGGTGGAAGAAGTTTCCAGCAACCGAGGTTTATTTGTGATTCAGCTGAGATCAGATGCATTGCAGGAATCATTCCGCTGCAAGCATACCAGTACAAAGAATACAGGCATATTTATAGTAAAAATACAAAGGAAAACTTTCAAAATTCCCGCCCGCCCCTTGCCGGCCGGCTTCACGCTGATTGGCTGATGCTGGAACAGCTGGGAGGAGGCTGGGTGGCCCGCCCCTGCTCTGGACCAATCAGCGTGTTTCTTTGCCTCTAGGGGGCCAATGAGCGCCCTCCGCTCGCCTCGCAAGATGGACAAATCAGGAGAGAGGAGGTGGTACGGCCACGGACAATGGGGGAAAATGATGAGATTTGAAGTTTCCTGCCCGCTGGAATGCAGGCTTTGTTTCTGGCAGGCAACGTGTGATCTTGACAAACAAAGGCTTTCCTGTCCTTAATGAGCTTTGGAGGGGGACATAAATGACTATTTCGGCATCGGACCTCAGGGGGGGATCAACAATACCTTGATGATTTAATCAATCCTTTCTTTCCGGGTTTCTGTTGACCCCCTCCCCTTGCTGGTCTTGCTCTGAGGGCCAGGGTTGGGGATCAACAGTATTGTTCCATGCTGGTGAATTAATCAAGGGTGAGTCTTGGGAGATGTAGAGATTCTCCCTCAGGCAGTTCCTGGCCACAGTATTTTGTGGGGCAAGGGTCAAGAGGGCAAGGGTACAAGGGGAATTCATAAGATTACATAAATATATCAAAATCATAGGCAATAGGCATCACTGATACAGAGTTAGAAGAGGAACCCCTTCCCACCCCATAAAGTTTATTTCAATAATTGATCTTTATTAAGGCATAAGCTGGAGGCTTCATAAACTTTGAAAAGGGTAGTTCGTGGTCATGGATATGATAAATAGTCCAGTGCATAAGTCAGAGAGTCACAAAAAGGAAACAGGAACCCAGTTATGTGCGCTGGGTCAGGCAGCAACAGAATCCATTGTCCAGCCCTTGGCGAACTAGATCTCCCGCGCTGGGGCTGGGGTCCCCACCTGGCCGCTTCTCTGGGACCTCCTATGGGTGCCCACAGCAAGGCCCTGATGGCGGGGCCGAGCAGGAATGAGCGGCAGCAAAGGAAAGCAGGCTGCTTTTTGCCGAGCGGGCACAGTTTTGACAATCAGCTGTTTGCTGTCAAATAATAATACTTTAAACAAAATGATTATTCCCCGAGCGCAGGAGTCCAAAATGAGGAAAGCGAGATGGCAGTTAGTCTTAGAATTAATAGCAGAAAAATACAAAATTAGAACAGCGTCAATCCGCCATTTTACTGTTTTAGTGGTTACTTGGGTCCAAAATGGCGGTTTCGGTATCCGCAATTTTTCCGAATGCAGATCCGGGGTCCGGGGGGGCCAGTAGGCACCCCCCCCCCGCAGGCTCACAGCTCTCCGGAGCCTGGAAAAAGGTTTATTTTAATGTTGAATTAGTCTGAGGCAGGGAAAGATACAAAAGTATCAAGCGGAAAGATTAAATGTTGCAAGTTTCAAGTACTTTTATTAGGGCTTGTTACAAGGTAGGGAGAGGGGAAAGCAAAGAAAGGCCGCAAGCATTCTTATTATTGAGCTGCCTGCTGGGGCACATTTCATCAGTTTCTTCCAATTGTGACAACCAGGAACTGTGGAACTCTCCGCTGCAGTGCAGGCCAATCGTTGGCGGGGCCCCTCCGCCATCAACGGAACAACAGACTGGTTCATAATTGGTAAAGGAATATGGCAAGGCTGTATACTCTCACCCAATCTATTCAACTTGTATGCAGAACACATCATGCAATGTGTGGGGCTTGACGAATCCGAGGCTGGAGTTAAAATTGCTGGAAGAAACATTCACAACCAATGTCTCAGCCAGTCTTCCTTGGACCAGTGCTTGATGATACTGGTGGGAAATGTACTTTTATCTCATCAGAAAAGTAGTCTATTGATGATAACCAGTTGTTACAAAAGTTGTTTATCAAACTCTATGATTCTGTGATTCTATGTAATCTGATACCTTTAGGACAGAGCATTCTAAACTGTGTATTGTGACACATTAGTGTATTGCCTGCAGTGTATAGGTGTGTTGCACAAAGGTGCTGATTAGTAGCCCCGGGGACAGCGTGGATGAGCTCTATCAGCTCCAGCTCCTCATTCAGGGACGTGAGAGAAGCCACCCACAAGGATGATAAAACATCAAAACATCTGGGCGTTGCCTGGGCAACGTCCTTGCAGACGGCCAATTCTCTCACACCAGAAGTGACTTGCAGTTTTTTGAGTCACTCCTGACATGATAAAAAAATTGTGATTCTATGATTCTATATCCATAAAGGGTTTGTGTTGCCATACTGGCTGAGACAGCATAGAAAATGGGACTCTCTGAGCTATAAGACCATTCACACATAACAGTAAATGAAACTAAGCTATGGTTATTCTGTAAATTATGTATGTTGAATATCTGCATTTATTTAGCCCATCAATTTAAATATTCTCAGATAACAACAATCCATAGTCAGCATCTAGAAAATTAACTTTTTTGGCCTGTAACTCAAAATTCTCCTGCCAGTATTTATTTATTTATCTATCATATCAGGAGCAAGCCAGTATGGCAACACAAACCCTTTATGGATATAGAATCATAGAATCACATTTTTTAAAAAAAACAAAACAAAAAAAAAAAACAACACAGTTTTTTTTAAAAAAAAACTTGGCGTTATACTAAATAAGCTTTGACCAGTAGCTGGCCACTTGGAGTGCCTCTGGTGTTGCTGCAAGACAATCCTCGATTGTACATGTGGCAGGGCTTAGACTGCATTGTAATAGGTGGTCTGTGGTTTGCTCTTCTCCACACTCTCGTGTTGTGACCTCCACTTTGTGGCCCCATTTCTTAAGGTTGGCTCTGCATCTTGTGGTGCCAGAACGCAGTCTGTTCAGTGCCTTCCAAGTCGCCCAGTCTTCTGTGTGCCCAGGAGGGAGTCTCTCATTTGGTATCAGCCATGGATTGAGGTTCTCGGTTTTAGCCTGCCACTTTTGGACTCTCGCTTGCTGAGGTATTCCTGCGAGTTTCTCTGTACATCTTAGAAAACTATTTCTTGATTTAAGGCATTGGCATACTGGCTGATACCCAGAGGATGGGCCGGAGATGTCACTGCCTTGGTCCTTTCACTATTGGGTGCTACTTCCCAGCGGATGTCAGGTGGTGCAATGCCAGCTAAACTGTGTAATTTTTCCAGTGGTGTAGGAAGCAGGCAAACTGTGATAATGCGGCATGTCTCATTAAGAGCCACATCCACTGTTTTCTCATGGTGAGATGTGTTCCACACTGGACATGAGCACTCAGCAGCAGAGTAGCAAAGCATATCTTGTTGCAGTTGAATCTACTGGGGAGGAATTACGGGAAGGTGACTTGGTATGGCTATCGTCTAAGAACCTTAAACCATCCGGTGGTAAATTTGGAGCTTGTTTTCTTGGTCTCTACCCCATTGAAAGGAAAATTTCTCCTGTGGCTTTCCATTTACGTTTACCGCCTTCTTTGAAAGTTCACCCTGTATTTCATAGTTCACTTCTTAAACTTCTGAAAGGCATCATATTGTAATTTCTGAGCTATCCCAATCTGCAGCTTCACCGGTGGGAGGCTTTGCGGGGGGGGGGGGGGGGGATAGTGTTGCAGTTGAGTCTACTGGCAATGTTACAACTGATAGTAGGAGTAGCAGAGGAGAGAAGAGAGGTGCTCAGGTGTTGGATGAAGAGCAACAAAGAAAATCAGGGAAATATTTATGTCACCTACAGACAAAGAATCTTTCGAAGGCTTCTCAGAAAGTGAAATGGAGGAGGAGGGAGATGGGAGTAGAGGTGTAAAAAGGACTACTCACAAGCAAGAGTCAGACGAGGAGTGTCAGAGGAAACGGATCCGTGACATACTTACTGCTCCAACTGAGGAGGATGATTTTATTGGCTTTACTGGAAGTAATGGGTCTGGGAGTAGTGAGGACGAAGGGGAATAATTGGATTGGACTCAAGTACAAGAAGTCAGGAATGTGTGCAAGCAACCCACATCCACTGATACTTTTGAAGGGTTCTCTGGGGATTGGCAGTCTGGTGATACCAGGGAATCATGGGGAGACCTAAGTCTTGACAAAAGGTGGAAGAGTTGGAGAGATGGGTGTTAGCGCTCAGCTGTAATGGGTAAGACAGCTGACAGCGAAGAGGAAAGGGTGGAGGCCAGCTCATCAACAGATGATGAGTTGTAGGATAAATAAAAGCACTGAAAGTTTGGAATTGTGCAATAGGCAAAGTGTTGGAATCGTGCCTTGGGCTCTGTCTGTGCCGCTTCTCTTGTTGGGCTTGGGTCTTGGAACTGCAGGTTGCTGTTTCCTTCATGTACTGACTGGCTTGGATTCTCGTAAGTGCGGATTTCCCCTCTCTTTGAGCTTGGACTGCTCCTGACGACGATGCTGCCTTCTGGACTTTGGGATCATCATCTGCAACTACTTCGACCTTGGACTGTTTTTGGACGACGGCTTCTCTTCACGGCTCTTTGTTTGCTCATTATCTTTGAACTGTGTGATTTTGGTGTGTTTTGGAAGAACTTTTGTTTAATCCGGATTATTTGCCAGTTTAATCCGGATTATTTTCCAAGTTAAGTTTTTGAGCTGCAAACTGCTACAGACTTTAAGTTTTGACCAGATGCACTGAAGTAAGTGTTCTCTGAGTCCTTTTGTTGCCTTAATAAACTGTTGTTTTGAGTTTACCCCTGTGTCTGGCTCTTTAAAGGCGCCTGGGTTTTGACATATCTGGTTGTGATCCCCAGGTTGTGCAAGTCAACTTTCATATGATATTGTTTCTAATGCCCACTTTTTGCTTGATATTCAAACAGTGCTTCTTGTAGGTCAGTGACCAGTCCAGGATAACTACTAGTATTTTTGGTGTGCTTCAATGCTCTAGTGGGATTCCTTCCCAGGTCATCCTCAGAGCTCGAGATGCTTGTTTGTTCTTATGATGAAAAGCACTCCTGCCAGTGACCATGATCTAATCTCTCAGGAGACAGCACTGCTAGATGCTTTCAGGACTTCAAACCCATTTGCAAACTGCAGTCTTCTTTCTGAATTTTGGCATCCTTACCTTACTGGTTGGATCTCCTGGTGGCGCAGTGGGTTAAACCACTGAGCTGCTAAACTTGTTCACCAAAAGGTTGAAGGTTCGAATCCGGGGAGCAGCATGAGCTCCGACTGTTAGCCCCAGCTTCTGTCAACCTAGCAGTTCGAAAACATACAAATGTAGATCAGTAAGTACCACTCTGTACCACTCTGGCGGGAAAGTAACGGTGCTCCATGCAGTCATGCCAGCCACATGACTTTGGATTTGTCTACGAACCACGCTGGCTCTTCAGCTTAGAAATGGAGATGAGCACCAACCCCAGAGTAGGGCATGACTGGACTTAATGTCAGGGGAAAACCTTTACCTACTACCTTACTGGTTAGTCAAGTCAGAAAATTCCCCATTATTTTCCTGTGAAAGCAACTGGCTATTTAGTTCCCCTGAGGTCTCCCCACTGCATTACCTAACAAAGGATTCTCCAAGCCAAACCTGGCCAGCAAGTTTAACCAGTACTCTTCCATTTCTCTGGCCTGTTAGTCCCTCTCTCTTCAACATCTGATTTTAAAGCAATGCATCTAATTTCAATCTCAAATCCCCTTTCAAGCATTTGTTTCTCCTCTCCTTTCTACAAATTAGTGACATGGCTTCTGGAAGTCTGGAGCTCAAAGAGATTAATGTTGAAGTCATGGCATTAAAGGCTATCTTATCATATTTTTAAAATGTAAGATAATGCTTTGAACTATGGAAAAAGAGAATAGAATTCATTCCATTGTAATGTTGGTTGGGTTTTCTTTAAGTATTATCAATATTGTCCTGGTATAAATACACTCCTTTGTTAAATAACAAGGAAAGAAAAGGGATAGGTCCTGACACTATGAAAAAGAGAGTGTTTCAGCATATTTTACCTAACATTTTATCCAAAATTAACAGGCATATTTGGAGTGAAAAAAGGTACCGGAGGTTGTCATAATCACTCATGTCTAAGAGGCTACTGTTGAAGACAGTTCCATCTTGTCTCCTGTGCTTTATTACTGATATATAGTATAGTATATTGTATATACATATAATATTTATATTATAATGTGATACAATATAATACTACCAATAATAATACAATATTATAAATATATATTTCATGTCGGAACCCAGACACCTTAAAGAGCCAGACTTAAGAGTATGTCCAAAAGAATAGTTTATTAATATAAAGCAAAAGTGTCTCAAAGACACTTACTTCAGTGCCTCTGGTCAAAACTCAAAAATTGCAGCAACTAGGATTATCCTGGCAAAAAAATCCGGATTAAACCAGAGAGCTGCCAAAAAAACCCCAAAATCACACAGTAGAACAGGAAGCCGTGAAGAAGAGCCATCGTCTGAATGAAGTCCAAAGCCGAAGAAATCCGAGTCCCAAGTTGCAAGGTTCCAAAGTCCACAAGTCAGTGTCGTCGTTGAAAGCAATCCAAAGTCAAGGGAGGGGGAAATCCATACTCACAAGAATCCAAGCCAGTTGGTAACACAAAGATAAACAGCAACCTGCAGATCCAGGACCCAAGCCCAACAGGAAAGCAGCAGCGACAAGACCCAAGGCATGGAACTAACACTTTGCCTACTGCAAAGTTCTAACATTTCAATGTCTACTTTTATCCAATGATGAGCTGCCCTCCACCCCATCCTCATCACTCCCAACTGGTTTAGCTTCTACAGCTGAACACCAACGTCCATTCCTCCAACTTTTCCACCTCTTGTCAAGACTTAGGTCTCCCCAGGATTCCACAGTATCACCTGATTGCCAATCCCCACCAAAACCCCACAAAAGTGTCACTAGACATTGGTTGAGTACACACATTCTGAACCTCTTGTACCTTCCTCATCCCCATTACTCCCAGACCCATCATTCCCAGAAAAACCCATGAAATCCTCTTCTTCCGTAGAAGCAGTAAGTATATCCCAGATCTTCTCCCAAGCAATCCTCTTAATACCCCTATTCCCATCCTCTGTGTCTCCTTCCTCCTCCTCACTCATTTCACTCTCAGAAAACCCTTCGAAGGACTCTTCATCAGTGGGTGACATAAGTATCTCTGGGATCCTCTTCCTCTGCTGTTCCTCATCTAACTCCCGAATGCCTCTTTTTCTTCCTCTGACACTCCTACTACCAGTTGCAGCATTCCCAACAGACTCTACTACATTTCATATTACATGTAATATCACTAATAATATTACAATATAATGGTGTAGTACAATATAGTAATATATAATACTGATATTGTACTATGCTAATAATTTAATATATTGCCCCCGGTGGCGCAGTGAGTTAAAGCGCTGAGTTGCTGAGCTTGTTGACCGAAAGGTCGCAGGTTCGAATCCGGGGAGTGGCGTGAGTTTCTGCTGTCAGCCCCAGCTTCTGCCAACCTAGCAGTTTGAAAACATGCAAACCTGAGTAGATTAATAGGTACTACTCCGGCGGGAGGGTAACGGGTGCTCCATGCAGTCATGCTGGCCACATGACCTTGTAGGTGTCTATGGTCAATGCTGGCTCTTCGGCTTAGAAATGGTGATGAGCACCACACACCAGAGTTGGACACCACTGGACTTCATGTCAGGGGAAAACCTTTACCTTTACTATGTGTGTGTGTCTGCGTACACACACACACACACACACACATATATATAGTAAGCCACCCTGAGTCCCATTCGGGGTGAGAAGGGTGGCATATAAATATCGTAAATAAATAAATAAATGTCATGCAACTATGACATCCCCGCTCCTTGCATAAATATTTTATTTTATTTTCCCTCTTTTGATTAGCTAGTGGAGTAGATATTGTCAGCTATATGTTGTATGTTGTTGTGTTGGTTGCAACAGGAAGGCGAGAGGAGGAATAAGATTATTTATAGGAGATTGTTAGCATAGGATAGGGCTAGTTAGGTGATCCGTTTGAAGTGAACCCAGGAGAGCACTTGGGACTGACTGTTGATAGGAAAGAGAAAACATAGGAAGGTGTGGACGGTATATGGATGTGTAGGTAGATGAGAGAGTGTGAAAGTTTGTGTTGACTGGTGAGGGATACTGGGGAAGAAAGAGGAGAGCATGAGATGTTGTGGTATGTTGAAGGAGTGATTGATTGCGACGTAAGTTGCTATTGAGTGAGGGTTGGTGAATGTGAGGTAGTGCCAGGTATTTAAGTGGAAGTGTGATAGATATAGGAATGGCTGGAACAGAGTCTCAGGTGAAGAATGACATATCGCACTTTTACGACCTGAGAGAATCGTTTAGTCTTTTGTTGCTTCAACTTAAGATTATGAACGACAAAATGGATCATATCTTTAGAGGACTTGCCCAAATTACTGGAACTACCATGCAATCTGATCTCCCAAGGGCAGAAAAACTCTTTATGTGCAGACTTGGCCAAGGACCCGTGTTCAAATGGAGAGAAAGGCTCATCGGATCTTGGGATGAAAGGAGGGATGGATGATGAGGAGGGTAGGGGAGGGTTGTCGGGTATGTGTGGAAATGATAACATCTTGGACTGGCGGAGGACTTCCATGAACATCCAGGGGACAACTGCCAATGTAACACCAGAACCTAGGGCTCAGCCAACCGCAATCTCTACTCAGGACCAACATCTCCTAATGACAGACAATTTTGCGGTGGACATTGCTGACCTTATGATCAATAGAGACAGATGGACCTCTAGAAGGGCGGTTTGCGATTCTTTGGCCCAGATTCTATCGAAAAAACCATGGGAAATAAGGTTGAAAGCCATAATGTGGTTGCGGAGAGATTACCAAACACCTGACCGCTCCACTTGTCTCTTAATTACACCGGAAGACAATTTATGGCTTGGCGAGTTACTGGCAATGCGATCCTGCCTAAAGAAATGGGGCATCACCATCAGAAGGGTGGTTGTGGACCCTCATATTCGCCCCCTAATCGACACAGTGGTACCTTCTCGCCCTGTTCCATCAGGTCCCTGTGAAAA
Organism: Anolis sagrei; assembly: GCF_037176765.1. Classification (NCBI taxonomy): domain Eukaryota; kingdom Metazoa; phylum Chordata; class Lepidosauria; order Squamata; family Anolidae; genus Anolis; species Anolis sagrei. Next base: position 52,405,386 of record NC_090035.1, read on the forward strand.
ACCCACAGATAGTTCCCCGGTTAGGGCCCCCCCTCCTGGTTTGTACCAATTTGAAACCCCTTCTGTCCCAGTCGGCCCCATACAATCAGCCACACTTTCCCGCCCAAGAACACTTCCCTTGTTTAGTCCACCCAGCTCCCTCGATGGCTCTCTTTCTAGTTTAACATCGGAAACATCCCTGCCCGAAACTCAAGAGAGACTACACCCTAGCCTTAGTTCTTCTGAAAGTTGACTAGCCACAGACTCCAACCACATAGAGGGGGAGGGGGGACTGGAGGAAGGGGGCGCTATTCAGGTCGTGTGGGGGAGGAGACTTGCGGTTCACCGATGCCCCAGGGAGAAGTGCAACAGAGTATTTGCGACCCTGGAGAAGGTAGGAAATGGTAGGTCCCATGGCAGTCCTCTCAGCCTTAAGGTCTTGCTGATTTTTTATTTTTATTTTATTGGTTTTGCATTAATAGTAAACATTGAACATTGTACATATAAAAAAAGAGACAAGGCAAACAATGGGGGCTGGACCTAAGGAGACATTAGACAGAAGACAAAAGACATTTAACTAGACAGAGTCTGGACACCTATGCACCTTACAAATCCCCCCCCCCCATAATCCCTCTCCCTCCCTCTCCCTTCCCCCCTATCTAAAACCGACTTCCCCTCTTTTTCAGTCACTTTCTAAATATTTTCTTCTTACAATCGTTTTATTACAGTCCTTCTCTCCTCATTTTCCGTGCTAATATTACTTTCATCTTAAAACATTACTTTTACTACATCAGTCTTAAATAAACTCTAATTATTCATTGCAAGTCAGTACATTTCTATATAGTTCTTGAGCAAGCTCCAATCCGTCATCTCCGTTCCTTTCCCATTATTCTGTTTTAGCCAGAAAGTTAGTTCATCCACTTCTTGGATGTCCAGTAATTTTTCTAGCCATTGTACTCTAGTTGGTATTGAGTCCTGTTTCCACATCTTAGCAAACGTCATCCTCGCAGCTGTTACAAAGAAATTAAACAACTTTTCCATGTTATTATCAGGAAAAAGATTTGTGTCAAACATTCCTAACAGGTATGCTTCTGGGGACATAGGAATATCTACTTTTAAGATTTTTCTACATTCCTTCTGTATCAACTTCCAGTACTCCCTTGCTTTCGGGCATAGCCACCATAGATGATAAAAAGAACCCTCCTTATCTTTACACTTCCAACATTTGTTGTCTGCGTTTCTATACATTTTTGCTATCTTCTGAGGTGTTAAATACCAACGATGCAGCATCTTGAGCCAATTCTCTTTTAAGTCAGAGGAGTAGGTGTATTTAAGCCATCTCGTCCATATTATTTCCCATTCCCTTAGTTGGATGGGTCTCCCTATATTTTTCGCCCATTGGACCATTGAGTTCTTAATTATCTCCGTTTCTGTGGCCCACCCCAGTATATTTTGATATAGTACCATTATTACTTTCCTATCTCTCTTCTGAATTCTTTCCCACAGATCATTTTCCTCCCCGAAACCTAACTTTTTGTCCTCCTTGTAGCTTTCTTTAATCTGGGCGTATTGAAACCAAGAGACGTTACTAAAATCTTTGGCTAAGTCGCTCTGGGTTCTTAGTTCTCTTGAACCATTCTTTTTAAAGAGAATATCTTTAGAGGTTGGCCATTGGACCCAGCCCAAAAGTCTGCGTTGTCTTGCCTCCAGTGGGGAGATCCACAATGGAGTTTTATGGAAGAAGTGTCTCTTATGTTTATCCCAGACCTTTATCAGGGCTGACCTCACAAAGTGGTTCCTGAAATTACTCTCTTTTTTGACCCCTTCGTACCAAAGGTACGCATGCCAACCCTTTCGGAGGTCAAAGCCCTCGATGTTCAGAGTCTTTATATTAGTTAATTTGGTCCAGTCGCGTATCCAAGTTAGGGCACAAGCGTCATAATATGCTTGCATGTTTGGTAGGCCAAATCCACCTTTGTTTACTGGCAAGGTCATTATTGTATATTTTATTCTAGGCCTTTTGTTTCTCTATATAAATTTTGAGATCTCTTTATCCCACTCTTTGAAGACTTTGTTGTTCCTGATGATAAGGAGCTTCTGGAAGAGATAGAGCAATTTGGGTAGGACATTCATTTTAATGGTCGTTACCCTGCCTAATAATGACAGATTTAGTTTTTTCCATGTCTCCATTTCCTTCTTTATTTCTTGCCATTTTACTGTATAGTTGTTTTTTAAGAGGTGTAAGTTTCTTTGGGTGATCCAAATTCCTAGGTATTTGATCTTTCTTACCGTTTTGATTCCTGAGAGATCTTCTAATTTCTTCTGATTGGGTTTCGTAATATTTTTGGGTAATAACATTGTTTTCTCCCTGTTTAGTTTAAACCCTGCTACTTTCCCGTATTTATCGATTTTCTCCAGCCATGTTGTTATATTTTCCCTTGGGTTTTCTACTACACATATGATGTCGTCTGCAAAGGCTCTTAATTTAAGTTCTTGTTTATCTATTTTCAGTCCCTTTAATGCTTTGTCCTCCCTTATTTCTTTCAGTAAGATCTCTAACGCAAAAATGAAAATTAACGGGTATAGGGGGCATCCCTGTCTTGTGCCTTTCTCGATTGGAAAATTCTCTGAACTGAGTCCATTTATGGCTAGTTTTGCTCTCTGGTCCTTATATACGGCTCCTATTGCATTTCTAAATTGGAAGCCAAAATCCATCTCCTGGAATAATGTTTTAAAGAAGCCCCAGTTGATGTTATCGAACGCTTTCTCAGCGTCGATGGCTAGTAGAGCCACTTCTTTCTGATGGTGGGTTTCATAATATTCTAATGTGTCTAGGATGATTCTCACATTATCCTTGATGTTCCTATTGGGCAGAAAGCCATTTTGGTCGTCCCCTATCCACTTTACTAGGAAGTTCTTAAATCTGTTTGCCATGATGTTTGAAAAGATTTTATAATAGTTGTTTAGCAAGGAGATCGGGCGGTAGTTCCTAATATATTCTTTATCTGTGCCCTCCTTGTGGATTAAGATAATTTCCGCCGATCTCCAAGACTCTGGGATTTTGCCTTCCTGTAGTATTTTGTTCATGACTTTTCCCAAGGTGTTTATGATCTCATCTTGCATTGTCTTATAGAAGCCTGCAGTATATCCGTCGGGGCCAGGGGCTTTGTTATGTTGAAGACCTTTGATAGCTCTTTTAATTTCTTCTGTTGATATTTCTTTATTTAGGTCGTACCTTTGTTCCTCCGATAGCTTCTCTAGCTTTAGGTCGCCTATATATTTTACTATTTCTTCTTCATTTACTTCGTTTTTACTATATAGGTCTTGGAAGAAATTTTGGAATTCCTTTATTATGTCATTATCCTTTATCAGTATTTTATCTTTTGTTTTAATTCTAGTTATTCGTTGCTGCTGATTTTTTTCCTGATTTTCCAAGCCAGAAGTCTTCCTATTTTATTTCCATTTTCAAATTCTCTTTGGCGTACGAACTTTAATTGTTTTGCCATCTTTTCTAACTCCAGCCTGTGTTTTTCTTTTTTGAGTATTTCCAATTTTTCTTTCATTATCTGGTTATCTGGGCTGTCTTTCAGGTCTTTTTCTGCTCTCCCTATCTTTCTTTCGATCTGGTCTTTTTGGTGATTTTTTATTTTGTTTCTGATTGAATTTTGTTGAATTAAGTAACCCCGTAATACTGCTTTATATGCGTCCCATACAACTTGTATCCCGGGTTCCTCTTTGATATTTAATTGAAAATATTCCTTTGTTTTTTCCTTGTTTCTTTTGATATCTTCTTCTGATTTGAGTAGATTGTCATCTAGTCGCCATTTTTTAATTCCCTGTTTATGGTTTATTATCATAATTATTGGACTGTGATCCGAGTAGTCCCTTGGAAGTATTTTTATTTCTTTTACCTTTGCTGTAATTGACCTTGTGGTCCAGATCATATCTATTCGGGACCAGACACGGTGTCTATTGGAGTAGTATGTATAGTCCTTAACTTCTTCATGATGGGTCCTCCAGGTATCATCCAGGTCGTACTCTTCCATACAGGCGAGGAAGCTTTTTGGGAAAGTATTTGTATTTGCTATTTTTCTCTTATTCTGGGGTACAGTCTTATCTAATTTATAGTTTATGATTCCATTGAAGTCACCAAGAATTACCATGTGATTATAGATTCCAGGTGCGATCTTTTCCTTTACAGTTTTTACAAATCTACCTTTGGGGCCGTTAGGGGCGTAGATATTACAGATAAGAATGTTTTCTGACCCTATCGTTATTTTGACTGCCAACATTCTGCCCTCCTGATCTTTAAATATAAGTTCTGCGGGAAAATTCTCATCTATATAGAGTGCTACCCCTTTTTTCTTTTCAGGAGCTGAGGAGTAAAATACTCTGCCTAGTTTTTTATTAGTTAAGTGTGCAGTATGTCATTGTGATATATGTGTCTCCTGTAAAGCAATTATGTTATACTTTCCTCGCATTAGTTGGTTAAAAATAGCTTTTCTTTTGCTAGGAGAGTTTAAACCATTTACATTGTTAGAGTAGAATTTTACCTGTTGTGTGATGTCATCCATTTCTTTCTTTTGCTTCATCCTGGTCCATGTCATCATCGTCCTCTTCATCGTCCTGTTCCTTGTTTGTATGTTTGGAATCCGATGTCGTTCCGCCGGTATCTGGAGAGTTGCTTCTTTTCCTCTTGGTTTTTTTCCTTTTTTCTTCTGGTTTCTGCGGAGTTCTGATTTTAAACTCTTTTTCTAGCTTCTTAAAGAATTCTTTTGCTTTATCCTCCGAGGTGAGCCAGAATCTTTCTCCTTTGTAGGTGGTCATAATTCCCTCCTGCTTTTCCCAGCGGAACCTAATGTTTAATCTTTTTAGTTCATCCGTTAGCAAGAAGTATTTCCTCCTCCTGCCCAGTGTGTTCGGTGGGAATTCTTTTAGTATCAACACTTTTGCCTCTTTGTAATATATAGGCTTCTGATGGCTTATTTTCAATATCTCATCCCTTGTCGTCTTCCTGACAAAATTCACCACAATGTCCCTTGGGGTCTTATTCCTTTTTGCGTAATTTGTTTGAATCCTATAGACTGTCTATTCCGTTATCGATTTCTTGCGTCGGTAGGTCTAATAGTTTATTCAATAGATTGACTATGATCTCCCTAATGTTTTCTTTCTCCATCTCTGCTACATTTCTGAAGCGAATTTGAAATTCTGTCTCATTCTGTTCTAGTTTCTCCTGTACTCTCTCTAGTCTTTGATTTTGCTTCTCTATACTGTCCAATCTTTTTTCCACTTTGGAATGGGCTTTCTCTAACATCATATTATTGGCTTTAATTTCTTTTATTTCCTGTAGTGCCTTGGTTATTTCACCTTTCATTAGATTCATATCTTCTTTAAACTCCTTTTTAATTACTGAAACTTCTTTTTGGATAGCTTTTTGTTGAGCCTCTTGTTTTTCCACCCTTGCCTGAAAGTCCGCTTGCAATTTATCTTGTTTTGCTGACAGGCCTTGTATCTCAGTTTGTATTTCTTTTAAAAGTTCTTTTAGACCTGGTTCTTTTGGACCTGGTTCTTCAGAAGTGGATGGGCCAGCAACTGAGTGTCTTCTAGGGGTTCCCTTCATGTCTTTCAGCTCTTTTAGACCTTTTATATCCTTGTCTAGCTTGGCTTTGGTATTCTTCATGTTTATTTGGGGAGGGACTTTTAGGAAGGGACCTTTGAGAAGGGGTCTTTATTTTGTTTTGTATTAATTACCAGGTGTAGGAATTCCCTCTATAGTTTAATATTTTCTCTTGCCTATAGCCTACTTATTGGATCACAGTGCTTTCCTAATATATCTTGTATTTCCTCCTCTTTCCTCTGGGCTTGACTTTTGGTATTAATTAAGTGGATCTTATATTCTTACTACCCTATTGTCCTGTTCCTTCTCTTCGGTAGCTTCCTCGTGGTGTGCTTCTTCTATATACTTTTTATTAATTACTTAATCCTATACCTCTAGAGCCCCCTGTTTCAGTATGGCGTTTTTTGGTTTAAATTCTTGAGTCTGAGGGTCCTAGGTTTCTCTATTATCCCTTCTATTTTACTATTGTTTTATCTATTTTTCCACTATTGCCCCTTTTCGGACCTCTGTATAGATTCTCTATCTAATTCTATTTTGCCTTCCCACTAGACTTTGGTTTTGGTTTCGTTTCCTTTCCCCTCTTAGGTCAGGCCTCTTGTCCCTCTCTTGGCCCCCTCTCACCTCTTAATATTCGGACTTCTCTTGCTTTCGTCTCTTCCTTTCCACTACTTCTCTTCTTTAATAAGATTTATTCTTTCTATTTCTCCTTCTCCTCCTCTTTCTCCTTCTTAGTTCGTCTACTACTTGTCTTTGAGTGAGTATTACTCTTCCCTCTCTATTGTGTCTATTGTATCTGGGTTTTCCTGTCTTTGTCTTTAGGGGCCTTTCTTTCTCGCTTTTACTCTATCATCTTCTATGTTGCATCACTTCCTGTTCTCCTATGTGCCCCTCTACCCTATCTCCTCTTCACTCCGTCTTCCTGTTGCCCCCAGCATTCCACTGCTAACTGCCAGAGGCCCAGCGGTTCCTGGCTCCTCTGCTCTGCTGTTGCTCCCTGGGCCGGTCGCCGCTGGCAGCGCAGGCCAAAACCTCACCGCTGCTCTCCGCTGCCGAGGCCGCACCGCCCCCGCGCACCTCCAGGTGCTGCCTTGGCTGTGCCGCTGCCGGCGTCCTTGCTCGTGGTCCTGCCGAGCTGCGCCGCTTCCGCGCTCCTCCCAATGCTGCCGGGGCCATGCCGCCAGCGGCGTCGGCTCTCGCGGCCCCGCCGAGCTGCTCCTCCCGATGCTGCAGGGGCCGCTCTCGTGACCCCGCCGAGCCGTGTCGTCACCGCTCCTCTCGATGCTGCCGGGGCCGCGCTCTCGGCCCCACCCAGCTGCACCACTGCTGAGGCCGCCTAGACCGCCTAGGGCGCCGAACCTTGCAGCCTCCCCTTCCTTCCCGCCGGGCTTCCAGATTGAGTCTGATCTCGACTAACCGGATCAGGTTCAGATTTTTATTGTCCTCTTGGCTGTTGTTATAATATTATGTTGTTATGCTGTTGGTTGGTTGTAGTTTGTGGAGATATAGAGTATTGAGTGTTATTTTGTATAGGTTTATCCAAGTTGTTAAGCCTCTCTTCCACAGCTGGTCCGAGAGTTACTCCTTGTATTACTCCTCTGCTTCTCCCAGCTTGCGGAGGTTGTGCCCAACTCTTTCCTCTTTCCTCTGACTTCTCTTCGTTCTTCGTTTTCCTTATTCCTTCCTTCTTCTGTTAAGTATTCTGATCTCTGATTTATGCTTTGCGATGTTTAAGGGGCCTTTGCAAGGCTTTGTTGTTATTGTTGTTAAATGCTGACTTGCTGATTTATTGTCTTATTAGCTTGCTTCTCGCTTCTCACTTTTCTTTCCCTTCTCGGTTCTCTACTCTTTTCTCTCACTCATCTCTTTCTTCTCATCTCTTTCTCTTTCTTTTCATCTGCATTCATCTAAATTGTTAGTCGTTGAACATTTGCTTACTCTATTTAGTCTTGAGGAGAGATATAGTGACTGAGTGAAAGAGTTCTTTCTTTTTACTCACACGTTTCAATGTGCTTCGTATTTCTTGATATCCATTTCTTTGTGAGATGAAATGCGGAGGTAGTAAATGCGGAGTAAACCCCCACTTCCCGATGCTAGGCTCGCCTGCCGCTGCCTCAGCTCTTCCCCCTCCCCCCCTCAGTTGTCAGAAGGGTTTGGGGATGAAGAAAGGGGCTTGACGGCTCGGCAACTCTCAATCCCCTCACTCCAGGCTGAAGAGGGGGGCTTATGAAATCGGATGGGTTGACGAGAGAGCTCGTCAAACCTGACCTGCCTCCATGAGCATCCACCGGAAGTCCAAGGTCTTGCTGATTAACCATTGACAGATCTGGCATTAAGGTCTTGCTGATTAATGCCAGATCCGTCAATGGTAAGACCGCTGCCATTCAGGACTTGATCCTGGATGGGGGGGGCAGATCTGGCTTGCATTACCGAGACCTGGTTGGATGAGCTGGGGGGAGTAAATCTCACTCAGCTCTGCCCACCGGGTTTCGGAGTGCATCAGCAAGCCAGGCTGGGGGGGCGGGGAGGAGGGGTCGGAATTGTCTATCGGCATTCCATCGCTGTGATCAGATGCTCTGTTCCGCAGGCATCTGGGTTTGAGTGTGTCCACCTGAGGGTGGGGAACCGTGATAGCGTGGGGTTTCTGCTAGTGTACCGCCCACCCCGCAACCCAGTAGTTTCCCTGACTGAGCTAGCAGAGGTGGTCTCCAATTCGGCCTTGGTCTCCCAGCGCCTGATTGTGCTGGGAGACTTTAACATTCATGCTGAGACCTCTTGACTGGTGCAGCACAGGATTTCATGGCCGCCATGACGACCATGGGGCTGTCACAAATTATATCTGGCCCTACCCATCAGGATGGACACACACTCGACCTAGTTTTTGTGGCGGACAGTGGATTGATCAGAGTGGAAGATCAAAACATCCTTCCAGTGTCATGGTCTGATCACTATCTGATCAGTTTTAGACTTTCTGTGACCCTAAACCTCTGCAGGGGTGGAGGACAAATTAAGATGGTCCGCCCCAAGAGACTGATGGATCCGGAGGGACTCCTGAGGAATCTTGGGGTTTTTCCTGCCATGGAGCCTTGGTCGATCTCTATAACAGGGAAATGACCAGGGTGACCGATACGATCACTCCCGAACGCCCCATCACGATGCGTCACGACAAGCCGTCTCCCTGGTTCACCAGGGAGCTGGCTGAGATGAAGCATGCGAGGAGAGGGCTAGAGCGCACTTGGAGGAAATCTCGGGGCGTGTCTGATCGAGCATGGGCTACAGCTTCTCTTAGGGCGTATACCGTGGCTATACGGGTAGCCAAAGAGTCCTATACGACTACCCGTATAGCGTCTGCAGAAAATAGATCATCGGAGTTGTTCCGGGTCGTTGGGGAACTCCTTCAGCCACCTGTGGTGGAAGAGGTTTTTGACGACCCGGAAACTCGGTGTTGCGATTTCGCACACCACTTTGCAGACAAAGTTGCTCAGATACGCCTTGAGCTCGACTCCAATTTTATCACAGTGCCAGGGGAGGTGATTGAGGCATCTGCTTGTCCAACTTTGTGGGATTCTTTTAAGCTTGTTCCTCCTGAGACTGTGGAGGAGGTCCTTGGGCTGTGAGGGCAACCACTTCGGCGCTGGACCCTTGCCCGTCTTGGCTAATCAAATCAGCCAGGGAGGGGTTGGTTGACTGGTTTGGGTCGATTATCAATGCATCATTGGAGCAGGGGTTTTTTCCATCGGGCCTGAAACAAGCTGTGGTTCGCCCACTCCTTAAAAAGGCTTCCCTTGACTCCACGGTGCTGAACAACTTCAGACCAATCGCCAACCTTCCTTTTCTGGGTAAGATTATGGAGCGGGTGGTGGCCTCCCAGCTCCAGGGCTTTTTAGATGACATCAACTACCTATATCAGTCACAGTCTGGTTTCAGGCCTGGTCATGGCACCGAGACAGCCTTGGTCGCCTTGGTGGATGACCTCCGTAGAGAGCTGGACAGGAGGAGTGTGACTCTATTGGTTCTCTTGGACATCTCAGCGGCTTTCAATACCATCGATGATGGTATCCTTCTGGGTCGAATCTCTGGGATGGGTCTCGGGGGCATGGTTCTGTCATGGCTCCGTTCCTTCCTGGAGGGTGAATCCCAGATGGTGAAGCTGGGAGACGCCTGCTCGGACCCCTGGCCTTTGACCTGGGGGGTTCCGCAAGGCTCTATTCTGTCACCCATGGTCTTTAACATCTACATGAAACCACTGGGAGAGGTCATCCGGAGTTTTGGAGCTAGGTGCCACCTCTATGCGGATGACACACAGCTTTACTACTCCTTTCCACCTAACTCCAAGGAGGCCTCTCGGGTGCTGGACGAGTGCCTGGCTGCTGTGTCTATCTGGATGAGGAGGAACAAGCTGAAGATCAATCCCGACAAGACAGAGGTCCTTCTGGCAAACATGACCGGGGTATAGGGTGGCAACCTGTGCTGGACGGGGTTACACTCCCCCTGAAGTCACATGTCCGCAGTTTGAGAGTCCTCTTGGATTCAACGCTCTCCCTTGAGGCTCAGGCGTCGGCGGTGTCTGGGAGGGCCTTCACACAACTGAGACTTGTGCGCCAACTGCGACCGTACCTCGCGAAGGCGGATCTGGCCGGAGTGGTCCATGCCTTGGTCACCTCCAGATTGGATTACTGCAATGCACTCTATGTGGGGCTGCCCTTGAAGACGGCTCGGAAGCTCCAACTGGTCCAGTGATCAGCAGCCAGGATGCTAACGGGGGCCCCTTACAGAGAGAGGTCAACCCTCCTGTTTAAGGAACTCCACTGGCTGCCGTTTATATTCCGAGCCCAATTTAAGGTGCAAGTGCTTACCTACAAAGCCCTGAACGGTTTGGGACCAGACTACCTGTGTGACCATATTTCCATCTACGAACCCACGTGCTCTCTTCAGTCATCTGGAGAGGCCCTGCTCGTGATCCCACCGGCGTCGCAAGCGCGCTTGGTGGGGATGCAGGACAGGGCCTTTTCCGTAGTTGCCCCCCAACTCTGGAACACCCTTCTCAAAGACCTTAGACAGGCCCCTTCATTGGCTATCTTCAGAAAGAACTTAAAAACCTGGCTTTTCCGATGCGCCTTCCCAGATTAGGAAATTTCCACTACCGAGTCCCACAAGCACTTTACCAGAACCAATGATTGCTGCACACCACACATCGCACTTGCCCTTTATACACCTCCTGTCAAATCAACACTTTTAATCCTTGTACCCATCTTTTGGCCGAGCCCAGTTTTATTGTGTTTTAATGTACTGTGCTTGTTGTTTACTTTGCTTTAATTTGTTTTAATTGTTTGATTTGCTTGATTATATTGTTGTGTTGCTGAGGCCTCGGCCTGTGTAAGCCGCATTGAATCCTTTAGGAGATGCTAGCGGGGTACAAATAAAGTTTAATAATAATAATAATAAATAATAATAAAGGCATTTTGAACCTTTGAGAATTCATTCAAAGTTGTTGTGTTGTTTCTAACTTATGTTGTCCCTAACATGGAGTTTTCTGGGGCTTTGTATGACTCACCCAAGTTATACTTTGTATGACTCACCTTTGTATGACTCACCCAAGGCCACCCAGAAGGTTTCCATGCAAATATGAAACCCTGGACTCTTGAGTTATAGTTCAATGCTCAACAAATTACACCCAAGATGGATGACTTTTCCCCATCAGCCTGCATTTTTCTTATGATTTTCATCAATAGGTCAGATGTACTGATCTACACCTTGGTAACATGCTGGAGAACTGGAGAAAGAGGCAGCCTTGTTCTGTCGCGCACTGGGCTTGAAACAAATTGCTTTTAAAACAGGACATGCAACTTTAGCCCAGCGGGAAGCCAGGGGGCCCGGAGAGAAATTTGTAAAGATTTTCACCATAAACAGTCTTTGGAGGGCTTGTGAAATATAACAAAGTCTTTTATTGGTGAACAATCAACAGAAACTTCTTTTGTCTTCAAAAGGTTAAACAAATGCTTCCAGGCTTTTGTGCAATTGGTGGCTTCTAACTGTTTCTTTGTTTTACTTTAAAGGAAAATCCCTTTCTAGCTCCTCCCAGGCTAACTGTGAACCTAAACCTAACTGATGTGGATCCACTACCGGGCTGAACTGCGCCTCAAAACCGAGTGGACCTACCAGTAGGCCTGTAGTCACTTAGCTGGAGTTCTTGATGTTATTCCCTCTGAAATTCTGTTATTCTGTAAAAGCTGTTATTCCCTCTGAAATTCTTCAGGGCTGTAAGGTTGTTTTCCTGGAACCTTTGGGAATCTTTAGATGGTCTTAAGACTGTTCTCCCCAGGGAAGTCTTAAGGGTTGAAGCCTTTGTACAGGAGAAAGTCTGTACACATCCTGTACACTGATTTCCTTGCTGAGACTGACTGAAAATGGCTCCCTTCCCTTCACAATTGTCCTGAACAGGGGGCAGAACCAAACTTAACGATGATGGACAGGGGGCCTGCCCTATAACTGCAAACTTTAACAGGAAGCCACCCTGCTGCAGAATCGCAAGCCTAGGATTGCAAGCAAACATTTAATACAAAGCAAATAAAGTGGGAGCTTCTGGTACAGCTGTACCAGCACACTCTCTATGATGAGAAATCTACACTACAATGGCAAATCCAATTTGGCAATGAACAATTACCCATTCAATAACAACACAATATCACAAATTGGTCTGGGCAAAAAAGAAACATTGCCACTTTGGCACACTCTTAACTTTACCTTCCTTACCAATCCATCCAGACTTGGCAAGGTCTCTGCTGTTATTGTTCAGTCGTCTCCGATTCTTTGTGACCTCATGGACCAGCCCACGCCAGAGCTCCCTGTCGGCCATCACCACCCCCAGCTCCTTCAAGGTCAGTCCAGTCACTTCAAGGATGCCATCCACCCATCTTGCCCTTGGTCGGCCCATCTTCCTTTTACCTTCTACTTTCCTGTCGTAGTTAACTGCGAATCGCACATTGTGGTATTCCTGCGCCAGCGCAGGCCAACTTCGGAACCTTCTAGAAGCTTAAAATCAATGTATCCCCCTCAGCCCCCCCCCCCTCGAGTATATAAGCCCCAGAGAAGAGCCAGCCTCCATTCCTCTTTTTTCCGCCGTTAGTAGGCTATCAACTAGAGAACCTTTGATTAGAGATCTTCTGGCTTTTTGAACTTGGACTGGACATTTTACGACGAGATACTCTATTTCCCCCTCACCTCAGATAGGACTTCGACTCTTCTTTTGCCTTCTCCTATTGAATTGTGGTCATGGCTACAACTTCTTTTAAGAAGTGCACGGCCTGCCCGAATGTCCTCCCAGATACAGATGGACATGTTCTCTGTCTTGCGTGCCTGGGAGAAGGGCATCTATCCCAACCCTGTGGGATTTGTGCTGCTTTTATGCCACAAACGCGTAAAAACAGAGAATTGCAGCTCAAGGCAGCCCTGTATGAAAGGGCCTTACTGCTGCCGCCACCCGTTGCCAGACCACCACCAATAGGGGAACGAGCTGCCTTACCTGGCTTGGCTAGGCCAGATCCATCGGGCCTGAAGAAGAGGGCTAAAAAGAAGGCCCCTCAAGATGGCCGAGCCGAGGGTGTACAGCCTAAGCCTTCCACAAAGAAGGCGGGAAGACCCTCTGGCATCGCTCTGCCAAAGCTGCAGAGAGTGATCGCGCTCCCTCTGCCGGCAGGCATAGAGGAAGCGCAGGAAGGCTGCCCGGCTCCGATCCTCAGCCAGGCCTCGCCGAGACCGGAGAGCACCTCGGCACTCGGATTGGGGCCTGCTCCTTCTCCCAGGGCATCACCGAGGTCAGCAAGGAGCTGGAGGCAGCACGCTCAAGGCAGACGACTCCCGCCGCCATTGCAGCAGCTAGGAATCTTTCTCTCATTTTTCTTCATCTTTGACTAGTGTTTCTGGACTGCGTGAATTTTTGCTTTTATGTTTATTTTATTTGACTTTCATTTTATTTTTGTCATGGTGATGGTATGTTGACCACCACTTTCTTTAAGACGTGTCCCTCATGTGGAGGGAAAAGCCGCCCGATGGATGGGCGTTTTATGTGTCAGCGATGCCTGAGGTGAGGCCTTGGGGTATGATCCGGCATCTTCTGCTCCTTTTTTCACCCCTCAGGCGTGTAAGAGTCATCCTATGGCTCATCTCTTGAGCAGGCCTTTTCTTTTCACCCACCCATCCCGCGCCAATTTTCAGGGGAGTGGTGTTTGGGCCATTGACTGCCCTGATGGGGAATACTACCACTGAGGGGACCATTTACCGTGATACAGCCGAAGGGCCTCAGTACTTTCAAGTGTTTTTTTTTTGTATCTTTGGATAGCCGTTCGGCCTCAGCCAGGCTCAAGGCTAAGTAGCCCAAGGTGGCTCCACCGCCTACCGGTCAGAGAAGGGCCTTTGAGTGGGCCAAACAGTAGAAAAAAATCTAAAAAGGAAAGGCAAGTGAGGCCTTAAAACACCTCAGCGCTGTACCTGGTGGCGGTTTCTATTGCGGCAAAAAGCGCGCTTTTTTCCCGCCCTTGCCGACTCCGTAGAAAATGTGAGTGCGCACAGGCACTGCTTCTTCCTGGGCTGCCCCTCGATGCAGGGAGCGTGCGCTGTCGAGCGCAGATTGTGCCCGGGCTGCCCCTCGACGCAGGGTGCACCCCAGTGCCAGGCCATGGGTGCGCGCTCTCAAGCGCAGATCCTGCTCAAGCTGCTCCCGAGGCAGGGAGCGCCCCGACGCCGGCCCCACGCGCACAGAAGCAGCGTCTTCAGTTGGCCTGAGCCTGCCCCTTGAGGCAGGGAGTGCCCTAGCGCCGGCCCCTGGTGAACTCACCAGAGTGGTGCTTCCATTGGGGCCATCTACGGCTCGATGCCGCCCTGGGCGCCTCTCATGGGCCCGGCAATGGCCCTGGCGCTCTCATGGGGACCTCCCTTGGGCTCGATGCTGATCCTGGCGCCCCTCCCGAGCTCGATGCCTGGCATCCCTATCGGTGTCGCCAAGGGAAGCTCCCTCCGGTACCGAGCACTCCTGGGGACGCTCTCAAGGCCACTCACCTCGCATCTGCTCTTGCTGTCCCAGAGGCCTTCTCCCTCGCATTGCAGGCCCCAGCCTCGAGGCTCTACTTTCTCCTCTTTGGGCTTGAGGAGCTGATACCGGGCTACTTGCAATGGAAGCAGATCCCTTTGATCCCTTTGCCGTTCAGGCACAAGGTGGATGGGGTCTCCCAATAGAGAAGGGGCCCTATGGAGGGCCTTACTCCTCCCACCCCCCACCCCCCGTAGGGCGGGCTTTGGCAGTGTTCCCTGCAGGGACACTTCTGCTACTTTGGACCTCGGGCTCCATTGCGGGGACGTGCCGCCTTCCCTGCCACTCAAATGGCAGCCTCCACGTCCTTGGTCCTCATTTCCACCTTCATGGCTGCTCAGCAGGCCTCAACTTCAACAGCGGCCGCTAGAGTTCATTTGTGGAACTGCGCCAAGGCTCAATTTCTTCTCATTTCAGTCAGACCTCCTTACTCCCCCTGGTGGCGAGTCTTAATTCTATTATCATTTCAGAAGTGAATTGAGGACTCAGTTATAATGTAGTTTGAAACGCAAACAAGTTAAAAACTTGGCACGATGCTAATGTCCTTTGACCACAAGCTGGCTACTTGGAGTGCCTCTGTTGTGCATATGTCAGGGCTCTGGCTTCATTGTGGTGAGTTTTCTGTGGTATGCTCTTCTCCACACCAACATGTTGTTGGCTCCTCTTGCAGACCCATTTTCTCTTAGGTCTTAATGCTGACTCTGACTCTTTGGAAAGCACCCCAGAAGCTGTGGACACTTCACATGAGTCAGAAAACCCTCTTCTGATGCAGTTAATGTCTTTTAAGCTGTTGTGGTGCGTATGGCAAGCCTTTGAGCTTACCCACGTTGGAAACACCTATCCCAGTGGGTGATCCCATCTTCCCCTTAGAGCAGCAAAATTCACAGGCTCCTGTAGTATTACCTTTGCTATCCATTCTTCTCGCATTGCTCTCACCTCCGCCAAGTAGGTGGCACATCCGTGCAAACCTAATTCAATGGTCGTGGACGTGGCCCAGGCCTATGGCCATACCACCTTGAACACGCCCAATCTTGTCTGTTCTTGGAAGCTAAGCAGGGTTGGGCCTGATTAGTACTTGGATGAGAGACCGCCTAGGAATACAGGTGATGTAGCCTTACTAAGAACCCTTGTCAACTCCATCAGACAAGGAGAGGTGACTTTATGGGGAGAAGGGTGCATGTTTTCAGCAGGCTTATTCATTGACCTGGCCCACTGTAGGCATATATAGGGAGTATCAAATGTTGATTTTGTCTAAAATTGGCCCCTATCTAGACCACCTCTCTTGAAACAGACAAGTGGCTGAAACATATCCAGGGATGCATCAGACATCCCACAGATTCAGTTTTCGGTTCTCCCTGAAATGTCCATGATGATGCCTTCAACTCTTGTCCTCCTTCACTTGGAGCTAGTGTATTCTTTCTCACATTGAATTTTAAACACCCCCTTAATGACCTGTGTGGAGCATGTGTTGGCTCTTCTGTGTTGGGTTTGGGACTACTGCCCTTGGCCTCAATCTGGCATGGCATGCCTGGTGCAAAAGGCTATTAAGGGGGGTTACCCTATCAGGTTTGTAATCTGGTGTGCTATTAGTACTTGACACCTGTTTCCCCTCCTTGTTGTGGGGAGGCCCAGGCCTTGTTGCGGAAGGAGGTGATCAGTCACCTTCAATGTTCTTCTGTTCACTTTTCTCCCATTGCTCCTGAGTGTCTAAAAGGGACGGCGACTAGCATCCTATTCTGGACCTAAGGGACATCAACCGATCTATCCGTTCTCCCAAGCTTTGGATGAGATCGCTTTCTATGATCCTTCCCCTGTTAATTAAGGATGTTTGGTTTGCCAGTACAAATTTCAAGGATATTTATTCTTCAGTAGGTCCCTTTCCTTCATGATAAGGGACCAGGCCTTTTTGTTTGATATTCTGTCGTTTGGGCTTCCAGTTGCTTCTTTTGCTTTCATCAAGTATATGGTCACTGTGCTGACCCATCTTGCCTCAGATGCACCGTAATTTATCTACATATCAAGGACTGGCTATTGCTAGCTAAATTAAAACCCTTACTTTCTTCTCATATCTGTTTATGCTGTATCTTTTCCAGTTCCCGGGTCGGATTGTCAACAAAGAGAACACGTGACTTCAACTACGACCACGGGGCCGCACTCATGCCTTCGACACTGTCCATATAGGCATGGTCCTCAATTCGATTGCCTTAAGGATGATCCTTCTTTGAGACCATGAGAGGTGTATTAACCTCTTTAGTTGGTCACCCATCAAAACAATATCTGTGCCGTTTGCCCTTTGGGCCACCAAATTCCTCCAAGAATTCTACCATGATTTCCACCCTTTGGAGTTGGAGGGCACATTCGGTGGGCTTCACTGCCCGAGGAAATTGGAACAAATTCAGTAATTTTGCCAAATCAAGGAATTACGAACTGGAGGACGCTCCGATCTCGGTAGTGATGGAATTTTTAGCTTCTCTTTACGATGCTGGCCTTTCAAACTCCTCGTTGAAATGTTATCTGGCAGCCATTTCATGGTTCAGGAGGGAAAAGGGTCTACCTTCTTGTTTTGTTGACCCTTTGGTTAGGTGTTTCTTAAGAGGTCTACAAAATGTCAGACCTTCTGTAGCACATATTGCTCCGTCCTGGAGCTTGGAGCTTGTACTTTCCAGTTTAATGAAGCCCCCCTTTGAACCTATGGCATCAGCGGATTTAGGGCCAATGACTTGGAAGGTGGTGTTCCTAGTAGCCATAACCTCGGCCAGACGAGCGAGTGAGTTATGCGCCTTAAGAGTGGATCCTCCTTATCTGAAGTTTCATAGTTATAAGGTAGTGTTGCACACGAATGTGGCATTTTTACCCAAGGTTGCCACCAGATTTCATATTTCCCAAGACTTGGTTTTGCCAGCATTTTTCCAGAACCCTGAGACCCCCCTGGAAAAGGGATTGCATTGTTTGGATGTTAGAAGGGCATTGGCATTTTATGTACACAGAACAGCTGAATTCAGGAGATCCCCTAGGCTCTTTGTGAAATATTGCAGGGATACCAGGGGACTTCCAGTTTAATCACAACGTTTCTCAGCCTGGATTGTGTCAACAATTCATACTTGTTACAGATTGACTGGCAAAGAATTGCCAGAACAAGTCAGGGGTCATTCTACGAGAGCAGTGGCTGCTTCAGCTGCTTTTATGAAAGGTGTCCCTTTGGACGCCATTTGCAGAGTGGTTATTTGGGCCTCTCCTACTACTTTTGTCTCCCATTATAAGGTAGACAGAGTATCGTGGAGAGAGACTAATTTTGGTAGAGCGGTCCTTTTTTCGGCGGTGGCATGACCCCACCACCCAGAATTATAGCTCGCTAGTCAACCACAATGTGCGATTCGCAGTTAACTACGACAGGAAATGAAAGGTTGCTTACCTGTAACCGTGGTTTCCTGAGTAGTTACCTGCGAATTCGCACATACCCTCCCTCCTCCCCTCGAGTGTCATGCCACATCTTCTGGCTGCTTTGCGGCGGAAGAGGAATGGAGGCTGGCTCTTCTCTGGGGCTTATATTCTCGAGGGGGGGGGCTGAGGGGGATACATTGATTTTAAGCTTCTAGAAGGTTCCGAAGTTGGCCTGCGCTGGCGCAGGAATACCACAATGTGCGAATTCGCAGGTAACTACTCAGGAAACCACGGTTACAGGTAAGCAACCTTTCATTTCCCCAGCATAATTTTCTTCTCTAGGCTTTGCTGTCTCCTCATTATGTGGCCAAAGTACTTCAACTTTGTCTCTAGTATCCTTCCCTCCAGTGAGCAGTGGGGCTTTATTTCCTGGAGGATGGACTGGTTGGATCTTCTCGCAGTCCAAGGCACCCTCAGAACTTTCCTCCAACACCACAGCTCAAAAGCATCTGTCTTCCTTCACTCAGCCTTCCCTAAGGTCCAGCTCTCACATCCGTAGGTTACTACAGGGAATACCATGGCTTTGACTATGCGGATCTTTGTTGCCAGTGTGATGTCTCTACTCTTTACTATTTTATCGAGATTGGACATTGCTCTCCTCCCAAGAAGTAAGCGTCTTCTGATTTCCTGGCCACAGTCTGCATCTGCAGTAATCTTTGCACCTAGAAATACAAAGTCTGTCACGGCCTCCACGGTTTCTCCCTCTATTTTCCAGTTGTCAATCATTCTTGTTGCCATAATCTTGGTTTTTTTATGTTTAGCTGCAACCCGGCTTTTGCGCTTTCTTCTTTCACCTTGATTAGGAGGCTCCTCAGCTCCTCCTCGCTTTCGGCCATCAGAGTGGTGTCATCTGCATATTTGAGGTTGTTAATGTTTCTTCCAACAATATTCACCCCAGCTTTGCATTCATCAAGCCCCGCACATCGCATGATGTGTTCTGCATACACGTTAAAAAGGTTGGGTGAGAGTATGCAGCCTTGCCATACGCCTTTCCCAATCTTGGGACCAATCTTGGTCAGTTCTTACTGTTGCTACTTGGTACTTGTACAGTAGGCCTGTTTGATCAAGAAAAAAATTGTTTCTAAAATCGATTTGTAATTGGGGTGTTTTTTTGTTTCGATATTTAAAATATTTACAAAACTTTCCAAAAACAAGTTTTGATATTTACGAAATTTCGTTAATATAAACGAATTTCGTTATTTAGGCCCAATAACGAATCGATTTGTTAAGATGGCGCCCGCGGGTTTTTAGCGCATGCGCGAACATTAACGAAATTCGTTAATACGTCAATCCGCTATTACGAATTGATTAACGAATTTTACATTAACGAAATTTCATTATTCGTTAATAACGAATCGATTCGTTAAGATGGCGCTTTCGCGCTTTAGCGCATGCGCGAAGGCATTAACGAAATTTTGTTATTTGCATATTCGTTAATAACGAATCGATTCGTTAACAAAAACATTTACTTACAACACATTTTACAGCTTCATTATACATTTAGATGGAACTCATTTTGGTTTTTTTTCATATACATTAGAAAATGAAAAGATATTGCATGAGCAGAATAGAAGGGAGTCATTTTTTTTTTGCATTTATGATTTTTTTTCCTCCCTTATCTTCACCCCTTCCCCCATATATTTTTAATTAGAACGGTTGGTAATTAAAAGAAATGTAATAATTAAAAAAACATATATTAATAAAGTAATGTAACATAATAAATAAAATAATAAAATAATATAACTGCTACAATAAAATAACTAAACATAAACAATAATAACAATAATAAAATTATCAAATAGAATATAAATCAATAAAAAGTTAAACCAAAAATTAAGATACAGTCAGTTGCTAAACAAGAAGCAAGGTAAGAAATTGAAATTAAATTACTTAAGACTGTAATAAAATATAATACATAAAGAAATGTATTATCATATTTTTTTAACATAACAATACGAAATATAAATTATTTATTTATAATATATTATATAGTTATAATGTCAAAAATTACAAATTAATTTTTAAAAATGCAGAAAGTAAATTAAATCAAAAGAAGAAAATATCATAAATTGCACTTTGAAACAACTATGAATATTAAATTAAGGGAAATTATCTGGCTGGGCGGTTTGGTTCGACAATTTTGTAAATTGTTTTTTTTATAACAGTACAATATCGACATTTCTTTCTAAATCGAAGTTTCTTCTAAATCGAAGTTCTAAATCGAAGTTCTTTCCACTCAAAAGAATTTATAGTTCTAGTTTTTGCTAATAGGTAAAGAAGAATTGGAAAGAGAGTTTTAGGGCCGTAGTTGTTATTTCTTAAAGGAAAGGAAGTAAAATAATTTGGAAAAAGGCAATGCAATAATTAGGAGTTTTGCCTTTGCAATCACCCATTTTTATCTAGTTGCAAAGGAAATGCGTATGGGGCAATTTCTCTTAAAATAACTTTTTTTTTTGTTCAGCATTTTTGGTCAAACATTCCAAATAACTCCTTCAAAACAAGTCTGCCTAGGTGTTGCCTAGTTAATGCATTTACTTACTCCAGTTTTTTCTCTCTCCTGGAACCACAAAGATATTTTTTTTTCCATGGAGAGGGAACAGAAAGAATTCTTAATCTTTTACCAGCAGGAAATTCATTGCCTTTGAACCCAGTTTTTTAATTTCTATGCATTTTATTTGCAAAATAAGGGTTCCTTGACCATGCATCTTTTTAACTCCAGTTCTTGGGCAATTTTTCTTAAAATAACAGTTTTTTTGTTAAGCTTTTTTGGCCAAAAACTCCCAATAACTCCTTCAAAACAAGTATATATCTTTCACAGTATATTGGCCGTCCCCTTCCCGGCCTTCTCCCTCCCATGCCCTCCCAGGGGGACATTGCTCAGCCCCCCCCCCCCCGGGAGTGTCATGGTGTGCACATTTCTTACACAGCATATTGGCCGTCCCCCAGTGAGACAGACTGTAAGTCCTCCCGGGGTGGGCTCTTGACCCTGCCCCCCCCCGGGATTGACTGCCTTTTTGTCTGCTGAGAGAAGGCCGATACCCTTCCCGGCCTTCTCCCTCCCATGCCACTGAGACGGGCTGTAAGTCCTCCCGGGGTGGGCTCTTGACCCTGCCCCCCCCGGGATTGACTGCCTTTTTGTCTGCTGAGAGAAGGCCGATACCCTTCCCGGCCTTCTCCCTCCCATGCCACTGAGACGGGCTGTAAGTCCTCCCGGGGTGGGCTCTTGACCCTGCCCCCCCCCGGGATTGACTGCCTTTTTGTCTGCTGAGAGAAGGCCGATACCCTTCCCGGCCTTCTCCCTCCCATGCCACTGAGACAGGCTGTAAGTCTTCCCGGGGTGGGCTCTTGACCCTGCCCCCCCCCGGGATTGACTGCCTTTTTGTCTGCTGAGAGAAGGCCGATACCCTTCCCGGCCTTCTCCCTCCCATGCCACTGAGACAGGCTGTAAGTCTTCCCGGGGTGGGCTCTTGACCCTGCCCCCCCCCCCGGGATTGACTGCCTTTTTGTCTGCTGAGAGAAGGCCGATACCCTTCCCAGCCTTCTCCCTCCCATGCCACTGAGACAGACTAACTCCTCCCGGGGTGGGCTCTTGACCCTGCCCCCCCCCGGGATTGACTGCCTTTTTGCCTTCCAGGCTGTTGCAATCATGCAGTATGGTGGAACGGGAAGGCTTTCGCTGATTTGTTCAGTTCACCTCCTGGCACCATGGTACAATACGAATTGCAAAACTTTCTCTCGAACAGTCATTGCAGCTTTGTTCGAGTGATGAGTACTTGCGAGAGATGATGAGAGACTGGATACGGCATACTCATTCCGGTGGTACTAACTCGGGATTCATGGTCACAGACGCAGGAAGGAACATGATCCGGGCGGTCGAAAGTGCCGGCTTCTCAAACGTAACATGCATGGCGCATTTGCTGCATAACTTTGTAAAAGATGGCTTCAAGGGGCCCGATGAGAACAGCGCCACCGCCGTCACTCAACTCATTGACCGCTGCCAAAGAATCGCGGCCTTCTTACACCGTAGCTCTAAGTCCACAAAAGTGGAGTGCCTCCCACAACACCGGTTACTGCAGGATGTCCCCACCCGCTGGAACTCCACCTGCATCATGTTGGAGCGCATGGAACATCTTTGTCAGCCCAAGCTGTTCCTCAACAACCAGGAGTGGATGATCATCACTCAGCTGGTCGAGATACTAGAACCATTCAAATTAGCCACCGAACATCTTTCAGCACAGAAAGCACTACTCAGCCATGTGGTCCCTGTCGTCCTGCGTTTGAAGAGGCATTTGGAGTCACTGCGTGGACAAAGTACATTGCAATCGTCACACCCTCCAACGTAACTTGCTCGACCCCCTTGCTGTGGAAAAGCTGGTCTTCTTGAAGGCCAACTTGCCAGTTTTGGGCTATCCCCAGATTGATCTGGATAGCATGGACCCGTAGATCACTACAGCCTTTTTTGTGGTAAGTCGCTGGGTGGACAAAGTACATTGCTATCATGGCTGGGCCCCTGTTCACTCCACAGGCTTAGGAGGTGGTCAGAAAGTTGACTTTCGCCATCCGTAGACGTCTTCACATTTGTCTTTGGTGAAACAAAAGCTGTTTCACCCAGTTGTTGTGGCTGTCCTGCAGCTGTTTTTGCCGCACTACAGGGCAAGCATTTTGAAATTTTTCTTTTTTAAAAGTTTCACTGCTACATATTTCTTTTATTCTTAAAAAAATTATAAAATATTTGAAATAAAATGAAAACACTGCAGCACATTTGTCTGCAGTTTTTGTGTGCCCTGTGGCAGTTTCGCTGCACATCAGGGCAAGCATTTCATTTGTGTAGTTCCAACTAGTGCGGCTCATAAGCCAACACAAAATGCTTACAGTGCTCATTATTTGTGTAGTTCCAACCAGTGCGGCCCTTCTGCTGCGACCCCCTGTTGAAGAATGAAGGCCAAGTTGACACACATAACCACAATGAACCGGTTTATTGTCTTGCAAGATTTGGAGGAGGACAGACAACAGGCTGAAAGGCGACCGGCAGGAAACGACTGAGGAAAGGGTGTATGAAAGGGAGTTGAGGGGGGGGGGGGGAGCCAGTAACTCTTAACTGAGTGTCCCGGGGGTCCGAAGGGTTTCCTTTGAAAAAACTTGATTTGAAAAAACCCTAAAAGTCGCCATAGAAATCATCAATAAAAACAAGTGGGGAAATGGTGTATGAAAGGGAGTGGGGGGGGGCAAGTAACGACTGGGGAAAGGGTGTATGAAATAATATGTATGTAAAATAATTTTCCTGACTATGAATTTATACCGCAAAATAATTTTCCAGGCTATGCATTCATTTTTTTATGGAGTTGGGGGGTTGGGAAGCCATGCAAAGTCAAATTTCAACTTCTCTCGGTGCTCCCCCCGTACTCTTAACTGAGTGTCCCGGGGGTCCGAAGGGTTTCCTTTGAAAAAACTTGATTTGAAAAAAACTTGATTAAAATCATCAATAAAAATTAAAATTATCAATAAAAAAAGAAGTGCTTCCTTGAAAATGTCTGGGATTAAGTACTGGCCTACTCTCAGCAGCCAGGAAGACAGTTAGCACCCTCCCAAAATGTAATTCCAGCCATGTATGAGGGATGCGAGCAACTTCTCTGAACCCTGGTGTATGAAGGGGAGTTGGGGGGGAGGGTTCCCGAGTATAGGTCAGGGATGGGGACCAACCAAAAGTCACGATTAAAATCATAAATAAAAAGAAGTGCTTCCTTGAAAATGTCTGGGATTAAGTACTGGCCTACTCTCAGCAGCCAGGAAGACAGTTAGCACCCTCCCAAAACGTAATTCCAGCATTATATGAGGGATGCGAGCAACTTCTCTGAACCCTGGTGTATGAAGGGGAGTTGGGGGGGAGGGTTCCCGAGTATAGGTCAGGGATGGGGATCAACTTACCGCTGGAATGAGGAAAAAAGGGAGGGGTAGTGTGTCCCTGCAGTTTGGAATCTGTTATGGTTTAAAAACTTGACGAAAACTCGCGATTAAAATCATCAATAAAAAGAAGTGCTTCCATGAAAATGTAGAGGACCGAAGCGTTTACTTTGAAAAAATTACTGTGGTCAAAGCTGGCCTAAAAAAAAAACTTGCCTAAAAGTCGCCATAGAAATCATCAATAAAAACAAGTGGGGAAATGGTGTATGAAAGGGAATGGGGGGGGGGGGAAGCGTACACACAGGAGTAGAGGAGTGCCTCTTTTCCGGGCACTCCAGAGACGATGCCCGATAGGCTGATAGGGGACCGGCAGGAAACGACTGGGGAAAGGGTGTATGAAAGGGAGTTGGGGGGGGGGGGGGAACGCGCGCACACAGGCACACAAGGGTCCTTTCTTTTTTTTGAATTTTTTTGGTTTTTTTTTAAGAATAAAAGACTGGTATTTTTTAAAAATATTCAAAAATGGAAAATTAACTGGCCCTGATGAACAGCTAACACATCCAGGAGACAGGGCAAACGAGAGCGTATACAGGAGTAGAAGAGTAGAAAACCTGGGTCCGATCGCATCAGGGCAATGTTCCCGCGTTCAGCAGGCAGTGACAATGTAAGGCACCACAACGCAGAAAGCAAAGTAGTATGCATCAGGGCACCCTCCCAAAATGTAATTCCATCCTTGTATGAGATTGTTTGGAATCTGTTAGGGTTCCTTTGGTCGCTCCCCCCGTTCCTTAGATAATATAACTGTGGTAATTTTAATTTTAAAAACTTGACGAAAAGTGGCGATTAAAATCATCAATAAAAAGAAGTGCTTCCACGAAAATGTAGAGGACCGAAGCAGAGAGACTCCCGAGGGTAGTCTGGGATGAAGTACTGGCCTACTCTCAGCAGCCAGGAAGACAGCACCCTCCCAAAACGTAATTCCATCCTTATATGAGGGATGCGAGCAACGTCTCTGAACCCTGGTGTATGAAG
Organism: Anolis sagrei; assembly: GCF_037176765.1. Lineage (NCBI taxonomy): Eukaryota > Metazoa > Chordata > Lepidosauria > Squamata > Anolidae > Anolis > Anolis sagrei. The sequence goes on from NC_090035.1 coordinate 52,430,438, forward strand.
GGGAGTTGAGGGGGAGGGTTTCCATTCAAAAATGGAAAATTAACCAAATGCTCACCCTCTAGAGCTAATCCATGCCGACGAGCGCAGACCTCCGTGATGAAGAAGTCCTCACGAAGGTGGTTTTCCCATGGTGAAACAAAAGCTATTTCACCGAGTTGTTTGAATATGTTATGGTTCCTTTGGTCGCTCCCCCTGTTCCTTAGATATAACTGGTAATTCTAGAGTTTAATTTTAATTTCAATTTTAGAAACTTGACGAAAAGTCGTGATTAAAATAATAAATAAAAAGAAGTGCTCACGAAGGTGGTTTTCCCATGGTGAAACAAAAGCTATTTCACCGAGTTGTTTGCCTCTATTTAAAAATGGAAAATTTTCCAAATGCTCACCCTCTAGAGCTAATCCATGCCGACGAGCGCAGACCTCCGGGATGCGTGTATGAAAGGGAGTTAGGGGAGACTGGCAGGGAATGAACGGGGAAAGGAAGTATGTGTATGTATTTCACCCAGTAGTTTGGAATCTGTTATGGTTCCTTTGGTTGCTCCCCCTGTTCCTTAGATATAACTGTGGTAATACTAGAGTTTAATTTGCAGACGAACAGATACCGGAGGAAAGGTGTATGGGGAAAGGGTGTATGACAGGGAGTTAAGGGAGGTAAAGAGGAACTTTGGTCTCACAGCCATTCAAAGTCAAATTTTCAATTGAGTCCCGCGGTTCCGAAGCATTTAATTTGAAAAAACTACTGTGCTCAAAGCACGTTGTGTTGGGGGGGGGGGGAGCGTACACTAGAGTACAGGACTGGCAATAAAAACAATAAATGAAAAGAAGTGCTTCTACGAAAATGGGGACTGGCAGGGAATGAAGTTATGGGAGCATTTCTCTTAGGTGAAACAAAAGCTATACCGTGTGTGCTTAACCCTGCGATTTCCCCAAATGCGGGAAACTCACTGCATAATGTGTTCCTTAGATAACTGTGGTAAATCTAGAGTTTAATTTTAATTTTAATTTTAGAAACTTGACGAAAAGTCGCGATTAAAATCATCAATAAAAAGAAGTGCTTCTAGTTCGGGGGGAGTTAGGGGAGTTAGGGGAGACTGGCAGGGAATGACCGGGGAGACACCATGATCACGAACGTGGTATTCCGGGGTTAGGCTCATCCATTGCACTCCGTGTGTGCTGACCCCTGCGATTAAAATCATCAATAAAAAGAAGTGCTTCTACGAAAATGTAGAGGACTGAAGCAGAGAGACTCCCGAGGGTAGTCTGGGATGAAGTACTGGCCTACTCTTAGCAACCAGGAAGACAGTTAGCACCCTCCCAAAACGTTACTCCATCCTTCTATGAGGGATGCGAGCAACGTCTCTGAACCCTGGTGTATGAAGGGGATTTGGGGGGGAGGGTTTCCATTCAAAAATTGGAAATTAACCAAAAAGCTCACAGCAGCCAAGAAGACATTTCAAACCTGAGAATTTCTACGTTTTCCGAAACGGCACGGCAAGAGAAGACTCACAGAAGTGCCTTGCAAGAAATCGTGCTTGACAAGAAGAAACGACGACTACTTGCATAAGGCTTCCCAAATCCACCGAGAAACTTTAGAAAGCTAAATGGATCTTGGGATCGAGCTGGCAGTCCGCCGAGAGGCGAGCTACCGCCTCTCCCTGCCCTGAAAATTAAAATCATCAATAAAAAGAAGTGCTTTTATGAAAATGGGGACTGGCAGGGTATGAGGTTATGGGAGCATTTCTCTTTGGTGAAACAAAAGCTATTTTAAACTTGACGAAAAACTTGACGAAAAGTTGCGATTAAAATCATGCTCACCCTCTAGAACTAATACATGCCGACGAGCGCAGACCTCAGGAATGCGTGTATGAAAGGGAGTTGGGGGGGGGGGAAGCCATCTAGGTGGCCTTTTGGGTCTCTTCCAAATGTAGGATTTTGTGATTCAGGATTCTATGATTCAGTAGAGACAGGCTAGCCATCTGTCAGGAAGGCTTGGATGGTGCCTTCCTGCCTAGCAAAAGGAGATTGGATTGGATGTCCTCTACAGCTAATACATGCTGACGAGCGCAGACCTCAGGGATGCGTGTATGAAGGGGAGTTGGGGGGGGAGGGTTTCCATTCAAAAATGGAAAGGGAGTTGGGGTGGGGGGGGGAGCCAGTAACGACTGGGGAAAGGGTGTATGAAATAATATTCATTTTTTTATGGAGTTGGGGATGCGTGCATTTATCAGCCCGAAAACAACCCGGGCTCAACCGGCCGCTTTGGTTACTCTAGATAACCTGGGTCCGATTTGATTTGATTTGATTTGATTGATTTGATTTGATTGATTTGATTTGATTGATCGAGCTGGCCTAAAAAAAAAACAGAGGTTAGATGGCCATCTGTCAGGGGTGCTTTGAACGCGGTTTTCCTGCTTCTTGGCAGGGGGTTGGACTGGATGGCCCATGAGGTCTCTTCCAACTCTATGATTCTATGATCTGTTTTGTATTCTATATCAGGACAATGTTCCCGCGTTCAGCAGGCAGTGGCAATGTAAAAGTAAAGCAAAGCAAAGCAAAATTGATTGATTTGATTGATTTGATTGATTTGATTGATTTGATTGATTTGATTGATTTGATTTGATTGATTTGATTTGATTGATTTGATTTCATTGATTTGATTTCATTGATTTGATTTCATTGATTTGATTGATGTTTCTCGAACATGGCCAAAAGGCAAAGTTCCTGCGTTCAGCAGGCAGGGGTAATGTAAGGCAACACAAAGCACAAAGGAGTACGCATCAAGGCAAGCAGGTGGGTGCGGAGGAAACCATAGAAATTCTTTCCTAACATCCCACGTCTACCTCAGGTGTCAGCGATCCAGAGAAGAGGGATTCAGAGGAGGGTGATCCAACATCTGGCCCCTGCACCACCTCCACACACAAGTCCCCAGGCGCTGTTATGGTGGGAAGACCCAGGTCGTTCCTCTGGGATCATTTTGATGTCCACCCCCAGGTGCGCTCACTGGTAGTTTGCAAGCACTGCAGGAGGAAGATCAGCAGGGGCAGAGACTTGAAGCATCTGGGTAGCACAGGGTTAGAGATGCATATGAAGAGGCATCACCCAATGATCAAGGTGAGAGTAAGAGAAACTGGCAGCACCTGCAGCCGCAGGAAGGATACTCCCACTTTGCCAACTGCCAAAGCGGGGAGACAGACTCAGTCCACGCTGAAAGTTTGGGGTCTGCCCATGGGCAGGATGAGATCGGGGGAAAAGTCACCCACAGCCAAGCAGATCACCCAGTGCGTGGGAGAGATGATGGCTCTCGACCACCAACCCTTCCATATGGTAGAGCGGGAAGGCTTCCGCCGCTTGATGGCGCTCGGTGGCAGAGGACGACGTCCAAGGTAAAGAAGGAGTGTACCGAGGTCTCCAGTATTAAAGTCGCCTTTAAAATAATCAATAAAAAGTGTCCTGGGGTTCCTGTGATGCCCTTAGATGTCCGGGGCTGCACGCGCACTACAGTGTGTGTCTACCCTACGCCGACAGGTGCCGGTAACCCGTTGAACCCCATTCGTGATGGGGTGACGGGGAAAAAAAAGAGGGTGACCGTATATAAACTTGACTAAAAGTCACCATTAAAATCAATAATTAATCATTAATCATTAATCAAGAATAAAAGAAATACTTAGCTAATGATAGCTAGCTTGTAGTTTGCTTCCCCTTTGCTTTTCTGAACTTTCCCATTTTGTAGTAATCCCTATTTTTTATAACAAAATAAAGTCGCATTCGTTTTTCCAAAGGCTGCATGACAGGGAGTTGGGGGGGGGAGGGCACAGGAGTGCCAAAGGCTGCATGACGGGGAGTTGGGGGGGAAGGCACAGGAGTGCCAAGAGGAAGGGCACAGAAACTTGCCATAAAGTCGCCATTAAAATCATCAATAAAAAGAAGTGCTTCTATGAAAATGTGGAGGACCGAAGCATTTACTTTGAAAAAATTAGTGCGGTCAAAGCTGGCCGCTTGCATCAATCAAGAACGAAAGTCGGAGGTTTGAAGACGGTCAGATACCGGAGGAACGGCTGTATGACAGGGAGTTGGGGGGGGGGAAGGGCAATGGAAGCAATGGAAGTGGTAGGCAAGGACCACAACGCTGATACCATCTGTCAATACTTGGAAGCCATGATGAGGGAGTGGATGCAGCACAGGAAGGAGAACATGAAGATGGGGTTCATGGTCACCGATGCTGGCACGAATATGATAAGGGCAGTGGAAAGCACAGGCTATACCAACATTAGTTGTATGGTGCAATTACTCCACAACACCATAAAAGATGGCTTTGAAGGCCCTGAGGGACAGAAAATATGATAGAAAATCTTTAGAGTAATTCCAAGACTGGTAATCAATCACAAACCTGAAATATACAGTATTTTGGTGACCATCCTGAAGCTGTTGTGATGAGTTGGGGGGGGGGGAGGGCACAGGAGTGCCAAAGGCTGCATGACAGGGAGTTGGGGGAAACTTGCCATAAAGTCGCCATTAAAATCATAAATAAAAAGTGTCCTGGGGTTCCTGTGATGCCCTTAGATGTCCGGGGCTGCACGCGCAGTACTTTCCCATTTTGTAGTAATCCCAATTTTTTATACCAAAATAAAGTCGCATTCGTTTTTCCAAAGGATGCATGACAGGGAGTGGGGGGGGGAACTTGCCATAAAGTCGCCATTAAAATAAGTTGCCATTGATCGCCAGGGTTGATTCGGATGATCTGGATGGCTATGCGGGTGTTTCAATGTGTCCATAGGCAGTCCCCTGCCTTTCTTTAGTATTCGCGATAGCACTTGCATGACAGGGAGTTGGGGGGGGGAGGGCACAGGAGTGCCAAAGGCTGCATGACAGGGAGTTGGGGGGGGGGAGCAGGGAGACAGACTCAGTCCACGCTGAAAGTTTGGGGTCTGCCCATAGGGCAGGATGAGATCGGGGGAAAAGTCACCCACAGCCAAGCAAATCACCCAGTGCGTGGGAGGGATGATAGACCGGCCGCTTTGGTTACTCTAGATAACCTGGGTCCGATCGCATCAGGGCAATGTTCCCGCGTTTAGTACGCATCAGGGCACCCTTTAAAATCATCAATAAAAAGTGTCCTGGGGTTCCTGTGATTGCTTCCCCTTTGCTTTTCTGAACTTTCCCATTTTGTAGTAATCCCTATTTTTTATACCAAAATAAAGTCGCATTCGTTTTTCCAAAGGCTGTATGACAGGGAGTTGGGGGGGAGGGCACAGGAGTGCCAAAGGCTGCATGACGGGGAGTTGGGGGGGGGAGGGCACAGAAGTGCCAAAGGCTGCATGACAGGGAGTTGGGGGAAACTTGCCATAAAGTCGCCATTAAAATAAGTTGCCATTGATCGCCAGGGTTGATTCGGATGATCTGGATGGCTATGCGGGTGTTTCAATGTGTCCATCTGCAGTCCCCTGCCTTTCTTTAGTATTCGCGATAGCACTTGCATGACAGGGAGTTGGGGGGGAGGGCACAGGAGTGCCAAAGGCTGCATGACAGGGAGTGGGGGGAAACTTGCCATAAAGTCGCCATTAAAATAAGTTGCCATTGATCGCCAGGGTTGATTCGGATGATCTGGATGACTATGCGGGTGTTTCAATGTGTCCATCGGCAGTCCCCTGCCTTTCTTTAGTATTCGCGATAGCACTTGCATGACAGGGAGTTGGGGGGGGGGAGGGCACAGGAGTGCCAAAGGCTGCATGACAGGGAGTGGGGGGGGGAGGGCACAGGAGTGCCAAAGGCTGCATGACAGGGAGTTGGGGGGGGAGGGCACAGGAGTGCATTTCTCTTTGGTGAAACAAAAGCTATTTAACCCAGTTGATTTGCATCTGTTATGGTTCCTTTGGTCGTTATCAGTCCGAAAACTTGCCCTAAAGTCGCCATTAAAATCATCAATACAAAGAAGTGCTTCCTCCAAAATGTAGAGAGGGCGGCAGAGACCTCTTCCGCCAGTCTGTCCCAGCCCCTCCCTCTCGGCGCTCCCCCCATGCTCTTAAACGAGTGTCCCTGTGGTCCAAAGTGTTTCCTTTTTAGTGTGTTCAAAGCAGGCCGGTCCCATCAATCAGGAACAAGTGCACGAGTACAGGAGTGCCATTGATCGCCAGGGTTGATTCGGATGATCTGGATGGCTATGCGGGTGTTTCAATGTGTCCATCTGCAGTCCCCTGCCTTTCTTTGGTATTCGCGATAGCACTTGGCCCTTGCGACTAGAAAAGCCGGGAAGGAAGCGTTTCATCACACTGGTTGGAAGTACACAAATGATCTGGCTGGCTATGCGGGTGTCCCCTTCCTCCCTCACCGCTCCATGTGCTTCCCTCCCGAAGCTGTTGTGATGAGTTAGGGGGGGGGAGGGCACAGGAGTGCCAACGGCTGCATGACAGGGAGTTGGGGGGGCAGGGCACAGGAGTGCCTACACACAGGGCAAACATTTTGGCCCGGCCGCTTTGGTTACTCTAGATAACCTGGGTCCGATCGCATCAGGGCAATGTGCCAAAGGCTGCATGACAGGGAGTTGGGGGGGGGGGGGGGGAGGAAGGGCACAGGAGTGCCAAAGGCTGCATGACAGGGAGTTGGGGGGAGAGGAAGTGCCAAAGGCTGCATGACAGGGAGTTGGGGGGGGGGAGGGCACAGGAGTGCCAAAGGCTGCATGACAGGGAGTTGGGGGAAACTTGCCATAAAGTCGCCATTAAAATCATAAATAAAAAGTGTCCTGGGGTTCCTGTGATGCCCTTAGATGTCCGGGGCTGCACGCGCACTACTTTCCCATTTTGTAGTAATCAAGCACTGTATTGTATGACTTTGAGTTGGCAACTAGAGCACACAGCCACAGAAGAGTCTTAAATTTTTTTAGAATATGATCTGGCTGGCTATGCGGGTGTCCCCTTCCTCCCTCACCGCTCCATGTGCTTCCCTCCCGAAGCTGTTGTGATAAGTTGGGGGGGGGGAGGGCACAGGAGTGCCAATGGCTGCATGACAGGGAGTTGGGGGGGGGCAGGGCACAGGAGTGCCTACACACAGGGCAAACATTTTGGCCCGGCCACTTTGGTTACTCTAGATAACCTGGGTCCGATCGCATCAGGGCAATGTGCCAAAGGCTGCATGACAGGGAGTTGGTGGGGGGGAGGAAGGGCACAGGAGTGCCAAAGGCTGCATGACAGGGAGTTGGGGGGGGAGCGTGTAGTGCCTAGCTGTTGCCTAGTTAATGCATTTAAAGGGATGCGTGTATGAAAGGCAGTTGGGGGGGGGGAAGCGTACACACAGGAGTGCCTCTTTTCCGGGCACTCCAGAGACGATGCCCAATAGGCTGATAGGGGACCGGCAGGAAACGACTGGGGAAAGGGTGTATGAAAGGGAGTTGGGGGGAAGCGTACACTGGAGTACAGGAGTGCCTCTTCTCCGGGCACCCCAGAGGCAATGCACAACAGGCTGAAAGGGGACTGGCAGGGAATGACCGGGGAAAGGATGTACAGTATAACAGGAAGTTATTGGAGCATTTCTCTTTGGTGAAACAAAACCTATTAACCCAGTTGATTTGCATCTGTTATGGTTCCTTTGGTCGTTATCAGTCCGAAAACAACCCGGGCTCCCCGGCCGCTTCGGTTACTCTAGATAACCTGTATGACAGGGTCTGTATGACAGGGAGTTTGGGGGGGAGGCGTACACAGAAACTTGCCCTAAAGTCGCCATTAAAATCATAAATAAAAAGAAGTGCTTCCTCCAAATTGTAGAGAGGGCGGCAGAGACCTCTTCCGCCTTTATTTCCCAGTCCCGGGGTTGCGAAGCATTAACTTTTAAAAAATTAGTGTGCTCAAAGCACTTCGTGTAGGCTTATGGGCTGCACTGGTTGGAAGTTACTACACAAATGTACCAATGAAACGAAAGTCGGAGGTTTTTGATTCCATTCTTGTATGAGGGATGCGAGCAACGTCTCTGAACCCTGGTGTATGAAGGGGAGTTGGGGGGGAGGGTTTCCATTCAAAAATGGGAAATTAACCAAAAAGCTCACCCGGCCGCTTTGGTTGCTCTAGATAACCTGGGTCCGATTTGATTTGATTTGATTGATTTGATTTGATTGATCTTGGGATCGAGCTGGCCTAAAAAAAAAAACAGAGGTTAGATGGCCATCTGTCAGGGGTGCTTTGAACGCGGTATTCCTGCTTCTTGGCAGGGGGTTGGACTGGATGGCCCATGAGGTCTCTTCCAACTGTATGATTCTATGATCTGTTTTGTATTCAATATCAGGACAATGTTCCTGCGTTCAGCAGGCAGTGACAATGTAAAAGTAAAGCAAAGCAAAATTGATTGATTTGATTGATTTGATTTGATTGATTTGAATTTATATATATATATTGCAAAAGAATTTTCCTGGCTATGCATTCATAAAGGGAAATTATTTATTTATTTATTTGCTATATTTATATACCGCCGTTTCTCAGCCTAGCCGGCGACTCAACGCGGTTTACAACATAATCTGTAACTAACTCTAAGGCTGGATCTATACTGCCATATAATCCAGAATGTCAAAGCTGATGATCCCCATCATCATCTTTAAACTGGATTATAAGTGTCTACGCTGACATATAATCCAGTTCAAAGCAGATAATTTTAAAAAAACCTTCTATAATCAGGTCTGTAAATAAAGAACAATACTCAGAAAACAGATAGTAAACAATCAGGGCCAGCTAACACCTACTAACAAAGGATTCCCCCAGGCAGGAAACAGCCAGGCTTTGAAGCTGCAAGGCTATTCAATGCTAATCAAAGTGACCAATAGCAACATTCACACTTGCCTCAAGCAAACAAGACTTCTTTCTCCCACCCTGGACATTATTCTACAGATATATAAACCCCACTTGACTAGTTTCCAACAGACCTCGCAACCTCTGAGGATGCCTGCCATAGATGTGGGCGAAATGTCAGGAGACATCGTAATGATCCCATAGGAGCGATCTCGGCCTACCCCTACGCACTTCAGGTGTACTCATTCTCCTGTTTGGACTGTCGGAGTGTCGGTGTTTGTGGGAGGGATTGTTGGTTGAAACGCATGCATGTAAAGTAGACACGGGCGTTATTTTTATTCAGAAATGCAAAATGAACCAAAAACGGGCCCTGATGTGGACCAAACACAGCCACAAACAGGGACCAACTAGAGCACACAGCCACAGAAGAGCCTTAAATTTTTTTAGAATTTTTTTTGTATTTTTTTAAAGAATAAAAGACACTATTTTTAAAAAATACTCAGAAATGGAAAATGAACCAAAAACTGGCCCTGATGTGGACCAAACGCAGCCACAAGACAGGACAAATGAGAGCACACACCAACAGAAGAGTCTTTTCTTTTTTAGAATATTTTTTGTATTTTTTAAAGAATAAAAGAAAGGTATTTTTAGAAAATATTCAAAAATGGAAACTTTACCAAAAACTGGCCCTGATGTGGACCAAACACTGCCACGAGACAGGGCAAGTGAGAGCACACAGCAAGTCGCCATTTAAATCAATCATTAATCATTAATCGAGAATAAAAGAAATATTTAGCTAATGATAGCTTGTAGTTTGCTTCCCCTTTGCTTTTCTGAACTTTCCCATTTTGTAGTAATCCCTGTTTTTACGGGGTCACGGGGGGGAAGCGTACACTGGAGCATAGGCAGTTGGGCTTCTTGCCTGAGAGGGAAGGATGGGAGAGGAAGCTTGGGAAGGGATTGTTCTTTGATTTGCCATGATTGCTTCGGGAGGACCAGTACACCAATGGATCGCTGGATAAATTCTCCTGAGGCTCTTAAAATACACTACCGAAGCTTCGTTATTGGCGCGGGGTCGATTCGTTAAGGATATAACGAATCGATTCGTTAGTACGGCGGACGCGATCGCGCATGCGCAAAAGCGACTTCCGAAACGTCGTTATTAAATACGATTCGATTCGATATTGAGATTAATAACGAATCGATTCGTGAAAGCGAATATTTAGTTTTTTTTAAGAATAAAAGACAGGTATTTTTAGGAAATATTCAGAAATTGAAAATTAACAAAAAAATGGCCCTGTTGTGGACCAAACACAGCCACGAGACAGGACAAACTAGAGGACAAACGCCCTGTTGTGAAGCGTACACAGGACTACAGGAGTGCCTCTTAAAGAAATATATAAATAAATACATAATAGCAGCATTTTTTGGTGAGTATCTTTGTTTTCCTTTTTTAAATAATTAAATCAACGAATAATAGCAGCTGTTCTACTTATAAATATTAAAATATAAGTATCTTCATTTTTAATGGGTTTTTCTTTTTTTTGGTGTTTTTTTGTGTTTTTTTTATGAGGTAGGTAGTTTGTTTATGGGTAAGGGAGTTGGGGGAGGGGGGAAGCGTACACAGGAGTACAGGAGTGCCTCTTCTCCTGGCACCCCAGAGGCGATGCCCAACAGGCTGAAAGGGGACCGGTAGGGGACGACTGGGGAAAGGGTGTATGAAAGGGAGTTTGGGGGGGCAACACAAAGCACGAAGCACAAAAGTACGCATCAGGGCAATATTACCGCGTTGAGCAGGCAGTGGTAACGTAAGGCAACACAAAGCACAAAAGTACGCATCAGGGCAATGTTCCCGCGTTGAGCAGGCAGTGGTAACGTAAGGCAACACAAAGCACAAAAGTACGCATCAGGGCAATGTTCCCGCGTTGAGCAGGCAGTGGAAATGTAAGGCAACACAAAGCACAAAAGTACGCATCAGGGCAATGTTCCCGCGTTGAGCAGGCAGTGGTAACGTAAGGCAACACAAAGCACAAAAGTACGCATCTGGGCAATGTTCCCGCGTTGAGCAGGCAGTGGTAACGTAAGGCAACACAAAGCACAAAAGTACGCATCAGGGAAATGTTCCCACGTTGAGCAGGCAGTGGTAACGTAAGGCAACACAAAGCACAAAGCACAAAAGTACGCATCAGGGCAATGTTCCCGCGTTGAGCAGGCAGTGGTAACGTAAGGCAACACAAAGCACAAAAGTACGCATCAGGGCAATGTTCCCGCGTTGAGCAGGCAGTGGAAATGTAAGGCAACACAAAGCACAAAAGTACACATCAGGGCAATGTTCCCGCATTGAGCAGGCAGTGGTAACGTAAGGCAACACAAAGCACAAAAGTACGCATCTGGGCAATGTTCCCGCGTTGAGCAGGCAGTGGTAACGTAAGGCAACACAAAGCACAAAAGTACGCATCAGGGCAATGTTCCCGCGTTGAGCAGGCAGTGGTAACGTAAGGCAACACAAAGCACAAAGCACAAAAGTACGCAACAGGGCAATGTTCCCGCGTTGAGCAGGCAGTGGTAACGTAAGGCAACACAAAGCACAAAAGTACGCATCAGGGCAATGTTCCCGCGTTGAGCAGGCAGTGGTAACGTAAGGCAACACAAAGCACAAAAGTACGCATCTGGGCAATGTTCCCGCGTTGAGCAGGCAGTGGTAACGTAAGGCAACACAAAGCACAAAAGTACGCATCAGGGCAATGTTCCCGCGTTGAGCAGGCAGTGGAAATGTAAGGCAACACAAAGCACAAAAGTACGCATCAGGGCAATGTTCCCGCGTTGAGCAGGCAGTGGTAACGTAAGCGCAAATGGAGGAAATCTCGGGTCGTGTCTGATCGAGCACGGGCTAAAGCCTCTCTTAAGGCATACTCCGTGGCTATACGGGCGGCCAGGAAATCATTCACGACCACCCGGATAGCGTCTGCAGCAAATAGATCATCGGAGCTGTTTCGGGTCGTGGGGGAACTCCTCCACCCACCTGTGGTGGAGGAGGTCACTGATGACCCAGCAGCTCGGTGTCGCGATTTCGCACACCATTTTGCAGATAAAGTCGCTCAAATACGCCTTGAGCTTGACTCCAATTTCATCACAGTGCCTGAAGAGGTGACGGAGGCATCTGCTTGTCCAATTTTGTGGGATTCTTTTAGGCTTGTTCTTCCTGAAACCGTAGAGGAGGTTCTTGGGGCTGTGAGGGCGACCACCTCACCTCTAGACCCATGCCCATCTTGGCTCATTAAATCAGCCAGGGAGGGGTTGCTTGATTGGTTTGTACTGATTATCAATGCATCGTTGGAGCAAGGGTTTTTTCCATCCAATCTGAAACAGGCTGTGGTTCGTCCACTCCTCAAAAAAGCCTCCCTTGACTCCACGGTGCTGAGTAACTACAGGCCAATCTCCAACCTCCCTTTTTTGGGTAAGGTGCTGGAGCGGGTGGTCGCCTCCCAGCTCCAGAGTTTCTTAAACGATACCAACTACCTAGATCGGTCACAGTCTGGCTTCAGGCCTGGTCATGGCACCGAGACAGCCTTGGTCGCCTTGGTGGATGACCTCCGCAGAGAGCTGGACAGGGGGAGTGTGACTCTGCTGGTTCTCCTGGACATCTCAGCGACTTTCGATACCATCGATCATGGTATCCTTCTGGGTCGTCTCTCTGGGATGGGCCTTGGGGGTGCGGTTCTGTCGTGGCTCCGGTCCTTCCTGGAGGGTCGAACCCAGATGGTGAAGCTGGGAGACGCCTGCTCTGACCCCTGGCCTTTGACCTGTGGGGTCCCGCAAGGCTCTATTCTGTCGCCCATGCTTTTCAACATCTACATGAAACCGCTGGGAGAGGTCATCCGGAGTTTTGGAGTTGGGTGCCATCTTTATGCGGATGACACACAACTCTACTACTCCTTTCCACCTAATTCCAAGGAGGCTTCTCAGGTGCTAGACGAGTGCCTGGCCGCTGTGTCGATCTGGATGAGGAAGAACAAGCTGAAGATCAATCCCAACAAGACAGAGGTCCTCCTGGTCGATCGTAAACCGGATCGGGGTATAGGGTGGTTACCTGTGCTGGATGGGGTTACACTCCCCCTAAAGCCACAGGTCCGCAGTTTGGGTGTCCTCTTGGATTCTTCGCTTACACTTGAGGCTCAGGTGTCGGCGGTATCCGGGAGGGCCTTTGCGCAACTGAGACTTGTGCGCCAACTGCGACCATACCTCGTGAAGGCTGATCTGGCCGGGGTGGTCCATGCCTTGGTCACCTCTAGAATGGACTACTGCAATGCGCTCCTCGTGGGGCTGCCCTTGAAGACGGCTCGGAAACTTCAATTGGTCCAGCGGGCAGCGGCTAGGATGCTAACTGGGGCTCATTATCAAGAGAGGTCTACCCCTCTGTTTAAGGAGCTCCATTGGCTGCCATTTATTTTCCGAGCCCAATTCAAGGTGCAGGTGCTTACCTACAAAGCCCTAAACGGTTTGGGACCACCCTACCTGCGTGACCGCATCTCCATCTACGAGCCCACACGCTCACTTCGATCATCTGGGGAGGCCCTGCTCGTGATCCCATCCACGTCGCAAGCGCGCTTGGTGGGGACACGGGACAGGGCTTTCTCTGTGGCGGCCCCCCGACTTTGGAACGCCCTTCCAAAAGATCTCTGACAGGCCCCTACCTTAGCAGTGTTCAGAAGGAATTTAAAAACTTGGCTGTTCCGCTGTGCCTTCTCAGAATAGGAACCCCCATCCCAAGCCATAGTAGCACTTTAGCACAACTAATGTCGCTGCACACCGCACTTTTATCCTACGTTCCTCCTACCATTTCAGCACTTTTAACCCTGTACCCCATTGCACCGGCCGAGCCAGTTTTAAATAATGTCTTGATGTATTGCCATTGTTGTCGTTTTGCTTAATTGTTTTGATTTGCTTTGTTTATTGTTGTGTTACGTTTTTTATTGTATTGTGTTTTGAGGCTTCGGCCTGTGTAAGCCACATCGAGTCCTTTGGGAGATGCTAGCGGGGTACAAATAAAGTTAATAATAATAATAATAATAATAATAATAAGGCAACACAAAGCACAAAAGTACGCATCTGGGCAATGTTCCCACGTTGAGCAGGCAGTGGTAACGTAAGGCAACACAAAGCACAAAAGTACGCATCAGGGCAATGTTCCCGCGTTGAGCAGGCAGTGGAAATGTAAGGCAACACAAAGCACAAAGCAACTAAGGTGATCTACGGCACGGAGCAAGGGTTGGTGTCGAAATCTATCTCCGGGTAGCCCAAAAGTGGCAAGTTGGCCTTTAAGAACACCAGCTTTTCCACCGAAAGGGGGTTGAGTGAGGTACGTTGGAGGGTGACAACATCTCCTGCCAGGCTGAAGACCCTCTCACTCTGCACGCTAGTTGGTGGGCAGCTGAGAAACTTGCGGGCTACGGTTGAGAGGTCAGGCCATGTACTCCTTTTTGAGGACCAGTACGCCAATGGATCGGTGTCTACATCCTCCTGAGGCTCGTCAAAGTACCGATTGACAGAGAACTCTGCCGAGTCCATCTTTGCTGCCCGGGCCGACGAAGATGTTCCTTGCCCTGCCATCAAAGCGATACTGTCGGGTATGAAACGCTCCACTCTCCTCTTTTTCAGCTGCAGTGCTCTTCCTTCATCCCTGATAGGTGGCAAGGTGGGACTGACGTTATCGGTGCTGCCGTAACCGCTGGTGTTTTGGGGAGTAACGGCAGAAGGAATTTGCTCTGAGCGTTCCCCCACCCTCCGAGAGTATTCTTCTCTCACGAGCGAGATAAGTTCGGCCTTCCACTTTGGCAGTTCTTTGGAGCAGACAGTGTCCTTGATGGAAGGGTCGCAGAGTGCTGCCAAAACATGAGTCTTACTCTCTGTCAATGGTAGAAGACGTTTACGGAGGGACAAATTCAACTTTCTGACCACCTCCTGGGCCTGTGGAGTCAAGGGCCCAGCCGTACACTGCAATGTACTTTGTCCACCCAGTGACTCCAAATGGCTCTTCAAACGTGAGATGACAGGGAGCACATGGCTGAGTAGTGCTTTGTCTCCTGAAAGTTTTTCGGTGGCCAGTTTGAACGGTTCTAGGATCTCAACCAGCTGAGTGATGGTCATCCACTCCTGGTTGTTGGGGACCAGCTTGTTTATCGGAGCCGCAATTGACAGCGAGACAGCGTGGACTGCCCTCTGTTGCTCCACCATGCGCTCCAACATGATGTAGGTGGAGTTCCAGCGGGTGGGGACATCCTGCAGTAACCAGTGTTGTGGGAGGCGCTCCAGGATTTGCCTGTCACGCAGCAGTTTTGCAGACTTAGAGCTACGGTGGAAGAAGCCCGAGATTCTGCGGCAACGCTCAATGAGTTGAGAGACGGCGGTGGCGCTGTTCTCATCGGTCCCCTTGAACCCATCTTTTACGCAGTTATGCAGCAAGTGCGCCATGCATGTTACGTTTGTGAAGCCGGCAATTTCGACCGCCCGGATCATGTTCCTTCCTGCATCTGTGACCATGAATCCCGAGTTAGTACCACCAGAATGAGTATGCCGCATCCAGTCTCTCATCATCTCTCGCAAGTACTCAGAAATGGTGTCGGCCCTGTGATCCGTATCGATCACCTCAAGGGACAGGAGTGCCCAACGATGACCCGAGTCTTGGCAACCCTTCATCTCCCACCAGTGAGCGGTCAGGGACAAATAGGAATGCCCTCCTCCCGTGCTCGTCCAGATGTCTGAGGTGAAATGTACATGGACGGGTTGTGACTTGCTCAAAAGGTTCCTGAGACGTTGCTTGCATCCCTCAAACAAAGCGGGAATGACTGTTTGAGAGAAAGTTATGCGACTTGGGATCTTGTACCATGGTGCCAGGAGGTGAACAAATCGGCGGAAACCTTCCCGTTCCACCATACGGAAGGGCTGGTGGTCCAGAGCCATCATCTCTCCCAGGCGACGTGTTATTTCCTTCACTGATGGCGGCTTAACTCCAGATCTCACCCTTGTAACTTGCAGGCCCCAAGCATCGAAGGTTTTCTGCATGGGGCCTGTTGGTGTGTTTGGAGTGCTGCTGCACGTGCTGGCGACTTCAACTACGTCCAACTTCACAGTTGGGTGGTGTCTCCTCATGTGCGTCCTTAGCCCTGTTGTGGCAAGATGCCTCGTATCTTTTCCTCTGCTGATGTTCGCACCACAATGCCTGCAAACTGCCAAAGTGGCCTTGTCCTTATGGACGTCGTAATGATCCCATAGGAGCGATCTCGGCCTACCCCTACCACGCACTTGAGATGTACTACTCATGCTCGTGTTTGGACTGTCGGTGTTTGTAAAAGGGATTGTTGTTGGTTGTTTCTGTGGCTCGCCCTCCAGCACCAATCAGTCCTCTTGATCACTAATTCCTGTGGTGGAAGCAGATTCCATATTGTCTCCTTCCTCCCATTCCTCAGACACGTCCGCCTCCTCGCCCTCCTCTTCATAACAAGTACTAGTATGAGAGGTACTTGGAAGGACATCAGGATCTGAATGTAGAGTCTTTCGAACTGAGGAATAAGGAGGAGGTCCTCCCATCTCACTGCTGGTTAAAGCATCTGTGGGTGTTTCAATAACCATCTCGTCGGTTGAATGTTCCCTTCTTGTCAATGTGTCCATCTGCAGTCCCCTGCCTTTCTTTGGTATTCGCGATAGCACTTGGCCCTTGCGACTAGAAAAGCCGGGAAGGAAGCGTTTCATCACACAGGTTGGAAGTACACAAATGAGCGATCAAGCACTGTATTGTATGACTTTGTGTTAGCAAAAGGGTTACACAGGTTGGAAGTACACAAATGAGCGATCAAGCACTGTATTGTATGACTTTGTGTTAGCAAAAGGGTTACACAGGTTGGAAGTACACAAATGAGCGATCAAGCACTGTATTGTATGACTGTGTTGGCAAAAGGGTTACACAGGTTGGAAGTACACAAATGAGCGATCAAGCACTGTATTGTATGACTGTGTTGGCAAAAGGGTTACACAGGTTGGAAGTACACAAATGAGCGATCAAGCACTGTATTGTATGACTTTGTGTTAGCAAAAGGGTTACACAGGTTGGAAGTACACAAATGAGCGATCAAGCACTGTATTGTATGACTTTGAGTTGGCAAACGGAGCGCAGTGGTTGGAAGTACACAAATGAGCGATCAAGCACTGTATTGTATGACTTTGAGTTGGCAACTAGAGCACACAGCCACAGAAGAGTTTTAGAATATTTTTGAGTTTTTTTGAGTTTTTATTAAAGAATAAAATACACTAAAGGTATTTTTTAAAAATAGTCAGAAATGGAAAATAAAGCAGAAAATGGCCCTGCTGTGGATGAAACACAGCCACAAACAGGGACCAACTACAGCACACAGCCACAGAAGAGTTTTAGAATATTTTTGAGTTTTTTTGAGTTTTTATTAAAGAATAAAATACACTAAAGGTATTTTTTAAAAATAGTCAGAAATGGAAAATAAAGCAGAAAATGGCCCTGCTGTGGACGAAACACAGCCACAAACAGGGACCAACTACAGCACACAGCCACAGAAGAGTTTTAGAATATTTTTGAATTTTTTTGAGTTTTTTTTAAGAATAAAATACACTAAAGGTATTTTTTAAAAATAGTCAGAAATGGAAAATAAAGCAGAAAATGGCCCTGCTGTGGACAAAACACAGCCACAAACAGGGACCAACTACAGCACACAGCCACAGAAGAGTTTTAGAATATTTTTGAATTTTTTTGAGTTTTTTTTAAGAATAAAATACACTAAAGGTATTTTTTAAAAATAGTCAGAAATGGAAAATAAAGCAGAAAATGGCCCTGCTGTGGACGAAACACAGCCACAAACAGGGACCAACTACAGCACACAGCCACAGAAGAGTTTTAGAATATTTTTGAATTTTTTTGAGTTTTTTTTTTAGAATAAAATACACTAAAGGTATTTTTTAAAAATAGTCAGAAATGGAAAATAAAGCAGAAAATGGCCCTGCTGTGGACGAAACACAGCCACAAACAGGGACCAACTACAGCACACAGCCACAGAAGAGTTTTAGAATATTTTTGAAATTTTTTGAGTTTTTTTTAAAGAATAAAAGAAAGGTATTAGAAAATATTCAAAAATGGAGCTGGCCCTGAGCTAACACAGGCAGGAGTCAGGGCAAACGATCTAACACAAAACACCCAAAAAAATAGCACACACCAACAGAAGAGTCCAAGTAACTACTCTTTGCTCCAAGCCAAGAAGCCACGCCAACGCAAGCAACAAGCACCAAGCACTGCAGCACAACCCTCCCACACACCTCTCCTCCCTCGCCTCCGCGCTAGAAATGAGCTCCGCGGCCGCGCGGAGCTCCTTTTAAAGGCCTTCCCGGCCAATCAAAAGCAGCCACGGTGCACTCCTGGGTGCTTGGGAGCGCCGGATTGGCTCCCAGGCACCAGCAGCAGCACTCAGACAGCACAGCAGCCTCCATCCCATTGACACGAGCTGAAGCTCGTAAAAAAAATGGGGCTGCTGTTTCGATATTTTCAAACCCTTCCGGGTTTGAAAATATGTTTTGATATCGCGTCGGATATGCTAAAAATAACGATTAAATTACGAAATAACGAATTAACGAACAAAAACGGACAGGCCTATTGTACAGATTCCTCAGGAGAGAGACAAGGTGGCTTGGTATGCCCATCCCACCAAGAACTTGCCACAATTTATTATGATCCACACAGTCAAAGGCTTTAGAGTAGTCAATGAAGCAGAAGTAGATGTTTTTCTGAAACTCCCTGCCTTTCTCCATTATCCAGCGGAAATTGGCAATCTAGTCTCTCGTTCCTCTGCCTTTTCTAAACCCAGCTTGAACATCTGGCAACTCTTGCTCCATGTATTGCTGGAGTCTTCCTTGCAGGATCTTGAGCATTACCTTACTGGCATGAGAAATAAGGGCCACTGTACGGAAGTTTGAGCAGTCTTTCGCATTTCCCTTTTTTGGTATGGGGATATAAGTTGATTTTTTCCAGTCTGATGGCCATTCTTGTGTTTTCCATATTTGCTGGCATATGGCATGCATCACCTTGACAGCATCATCTTTTAAGATTTTAAACAGTTCAGCTGGGTCTCTGTAACTTTGGCCAAAGGCCACTTGAAACGAGGTAAGGATTTGTCTTTAAGCAAAACAATGTCTCCAGCTTGGAGGTTTGGCTTAGAGTTTTTCCACTTCCTGCGACTCTGAAGTTGAGCCAGATACTCTGCCTTCCAGCATTTTCAAAACTGATTGGCAAGAGTTTGTTTCCAGAGTGCTTTGTAAGATCCTTCAGGGACAGGGTACATAATTTCCTGCCATTCAGTAGTCTTTTGGGTCAGGAGTGAGAAGCTATGGAGTATCAGAGTCTTTGGTGATGGGCTGTCACCTCCACCATCAAAGTAACCAAAACATCATGGGTCAAATTCTTACACTCTAAAAACATAGCATTCAAAACCTTTATACACAAACCAATCATACTTTCCCACCCCCACCCCATGTGAGACACATGCGGTACATTAAATAACCATGTAACTTTTTCTGCATTTAAAAAGGCTGAAGATACACTCAATCACTCCGATGTGAATGGCTCAGATAACTAAACAAGTAAAGATGACTGAAAAGAAATGCCTTGTCTCTCTCCTAATTATCTGAGCTAATTGGATGGCTAGCATATGCAAAGAAGCAAGGGAGTTGAGGGATAATTTATTGTTGCCTCCAATTTGAAAGGATCCAGTATTCAGGAGATTTCACCCCAGTTCCCAATTCTAAAAAGATTTGCAATGGAGGTTGTCGATTAGGAACCAAATTTACCTTCAAGTTGGAAGGGAGGCTGTTCAATTGCACCTCCTCCTTTATTAAAAAAGTAATAACTTAGTAGTAATTACACTGTATATAATGTAGCGTGACTGGAGAGAAGAAAGTATCAAAGTCTCACATTTCTAACATTTTTCATATAAACAATCTATCTAAACATTTCTATATTTATACATATATTTGTAAATATTGATTGCCTATTGCAAAACTTACATACCTACCACACTTTAATATAATGGGTTTATATCTTATACCTATGGTATGAAACATATACAGTTCACCACTGTAATGACATCATACATTTTACAAGTCTGTAATAAAACAGGTTAACCATTTTTTAAAATATTACACTACATTACACATACATTACCTTTCTACATTAACACTTTTATTACACAATGTGTTATTTGGTCTGGCCCTCGTATAAACTCAGTTTGGCTTCTGTTGGACCAAATGTCTAGTCCACTGCTCCTTTTAAAAGTATCCTGGTATTGTGCCAATAAATCTTCAAATTGACTTTTGTATTTTCCTGTCACCTCTATATAACTTAGATCTATCTGTGATCATCCTCTATCTATTCAATTCTCCATATCAACATCAAATATCCTTGTCCAAATGTGTTTCTATCCCATTAACATATACAATTGACCTTCTATCTAGTTTGGTCAAATTACAAGACATTTATCTATATATCATACCACAACTTTTCTCCATACATATGGTCCCAATTTGTTAATAGCCCACACAATAGTTAAACTCCCGCATTTGATTGTTGACATAGGTGTCTTAGTGTCCAATGTCCCATGGTTCAAACACAACCTCGGTTGTACTGGACCAACTGTCCACAGCAATGTCTCTTTATGATGATCTTTTAGCTTCTTTCTTCCACTTCTTCGTTTCTTCTTTTCAGGTTTCCTCTTGGAAGGCGCTGAACAGATTGCGCTCTGGTACCACGAGATGCAGAGCCAATCTTAAGAAATGGGGCTACAGGGTGGAATCCTCGGCATGCGAGTGTGGAGAAGAACAAACCACTGACCACCTGCTGCAATGCACTCTGAGCCCTGCCACATGCACGATGGAGGACCTTCTTGCGGCAACCCCAGAGGCACTCCAAGTGGCCAGATACTGGTCAAAGGACATTTAACCAAATACCAAATTTACAAAATCTGTGTGGTTTTTTTTCTTTCTTTTTTTTTCTTTTTAATCTCTGTATTTGTTTTGCTCTGTTAGAATTGTAATACAATGGTTGCTGATGACACGATAAATAGGTTTCCTCTTTTGTCCTCTTTGGATGTCTTTTCAATGACCTGGAGATACGGTTTTCTTCCTCATACGACGTCTGCAAGTCTTTTCTGCTCTCTTTTTTGCTGCTGGGGTTTTTTCTTTTAATCTGACCTTCCAATTATCAGGAACAGTTCTGCTTCCATCGAGTTTCAAGGCTTGAACAACAGCTTGCTTTAATGTAGCATCAGATTTTAGTGAAGAATCTGGAATCCCTCGAACATCTCTTCTTGGCACTGAAGAGAATTCACTGTCCTTGGAAGAACAATCAAGAACACTGTCTTTCTTTATTGCAATTTTTCCACTATAGTCTGGATGAACCTCCAAAGCTAGAAATTGTAGCTTTTTCCTTTTATCACCATTAACATAGTCAGTGTATATTATTTCTCTTGAAAGTCCATCAGCTTGGTTTTTATTCTCTTTTTCTTCTTTGCTCAAGGATAAAGGAGATTCTTTCTCTGGTATATGATTAAATCTTTTCTCTCTGCTTATTTTCTTTTTCTCGAATGCTGAGGTGATTTTGGACCTCTTTAGGCTGCTGACCGCTGCCTTTTTCTTTCCCGTTCTCTCCTACACTTTCTTCTGCGACGCTGAGGTGATTTTAGACCTCTTTGCATTTCTGACCGCTGCATTCCTGGGTCCTCTGGAACGCATAACCGGCTTTCTGGAGACTTTCTCGATGATCTTTTTGGTCACTGGATCTTTGGCTTCTCTGGCAACCATGACAGGCCCCTTGGTAACTTTCTGCACCACTCCTTTAGCCACGCCATCCAGCCCAGAGGCAGCTCCGCCATCTTTGTCTTTCTCATCCTCCTGAGCCACCTTCCTGGCTACTTTTGCGAGCCTTGTGGCTCTCCTGATGAGGGACAAATGGCCTGGAGTCCCTGGCTGAAATTCCTGGTGCCATTCCACAGCCTGTGCCATGACTTCTATGGCACTATCTAAATCTCCTCTGCGCCTCAAACATGTCGCCATGGACAAAACTATATTTGAGTCACTCCTCAGCCATTCTGCACTCCTTAAAATCATACATGATTCAAGGACGTGGCCTTGGTCGAACTTTTGTATTGCCATATCCAACTTCTCACATTCACTCTTTAATTCAGCTATGCTTTCTTTCTTAGCCTCCTTTTGTTCTACCTCAGCTGTTTCCATAACTTCTTCCTTTTCTACTTTTGGCTGTGACTCTCTGTCACTACAGCTGTCCCTTCAGCTTTGGTATCCGCCATATTGGCTGCTTCTGAGGTAATCTTCTTCTGTCGTCTGGTAGCCGTATTTCAATAACTTTTACCTCACAAATTATTCTCAAAGTAGTCTTAAAGCACTAAATCAGTTGTTAATCGTATCCCGTCGCCTGCCACCAATTTGCGAAGAAGCAAGGGAGCTGAGGGATAATTTATTGTTGCCACCAATTGATAGGAACCAGTATTCAGGAGTTTTTACCCCAGTTCCCAATTTTAACAAGAACTGGCCTATTTGCAATGGAGGTTGCCGATTAGGAACCAAATTTACCTTCAAGTTGGAAGGGAGGCTGTTCAATTGCACCTCCTCCTATATTTAAAAAGTAATAACTTAGTAGTAATTACACTGTATATACTGTAGCGTGACTGGAGAGAAGAATGTAGTTTTATTTGGTTACTTTTCCCTGCGTTTCTGCCACCATGTGAGGTAAGTTGTAATATTGTGAGAAATGGCACTTGGTACACAGAATAGACGGAGCTGAGGCAGTCTTCAAACAAAAGTTAACAATTTTATTAAGTACACAGCGTGTGGTTGCAAGATGTAACTTTTGTTATAGAACTTAGAACAATGCTTGGTTAGTTGAATGTTACACTCTTTCAGGTTACACAGTATCTTCCTGAGGTGAAGCACTTATTACAAAACAAAGTTTCAATACAGGGATGTCTCCCTTATCTGATCCTCCCTTGATCAGATACTTAATAAGATTATTCTTTAGTCTTTCCTTAGACTAAAGGAATACTGGCTTCATTTCCCTTATCAGCCTCTCTAGGCTAAGAAACTTCCAGTAGCTTAATCTGGCTTTCCAAAGCCTCGAAACTTTGCTTCACAATTTACTCTCTTTCAGCTACAACCTCCTAATCCGTTCCTCTACCAACTCCTCTAAACCTAAACCCTCACTCCTCACTCCTCGGAACCTAAAACCTAACTAACTGCTTCTTTTTAAAACGCAGATGGATTTCTCTTGCTAGGCTCCGCCCACTTTCCACTCTCCTCTGCCTGGTTTCCTTGGCAACGCCACAGTGGATACAACCAGTCAGTTCTAGTCTTCAGCTACTGTTATCAAACAAATAGTTAAACAGTTCAAATACATATACCTAGTTTCAATAACTTCCTTACACATAGCTGCACACAGTTCTAACCTAGGTATAGTGGCGTTAGAGGGAGCAATCTTGGCTTTGGCCATGACAAAACCTAAAGTGCAAGAACTAGAGCCTCTTTGTCTTGCATAGGCCACAGCTGCAAGGCATCGCAAAAGAGATGGAGTTCGGTGTGCGAGCCTTGTAAAGGGCTCCTGGCCGTGAATTGGCACGGGATGCTCAACTGGTGTAAATCTTGAGCCTGGGCGGCCCAAGTGGTCCAAGAGTTCTTAATGGACTGAGGAACTTCCTGATCCCAGTCTAGTTTACTTTCAATGACCTCTCAAAAGAGGAGCTTGGCTGTTATCATGACAGGGGCGGCCATTCCCAATGGGTCAAAAATGCCATTAACTGCTGATAACATCTGTCTCTTGGTGTTCACACAAATGAACTTTGCAGCCCTGTCTGACAAGAGGTCCAGATGGGTGTACCAAAGCAAGCCTAAGCTGGACTGGGCACTTACGTTGGTAAACAGTTCCAACACATCTTGTATCAGATCCTCAGTCAGGAAGGCTCTTAAAATGTCAGTGCTGTTAGAGTTGATCTTGTGCAGCCTGATGTTGGCCTTTTTCAACAAAGATTGGACATCCTTTACTGTACTAACTGCAGACTGTATGGTATCAAATGACACAAGCAAGTCATCTACATAAAAGTTCTGGTTGATGACTTGGGGGACCCGAGGGTCAAAGAAATGTCCAAATCTTTCAGCAGTCTTTCGCAGGCAAAAGTTGGCCACCGCAGAAGATGGTGTGTTTCCAAACACATGGACCCGCATCTGGAAGGCTTTCACACCTGCCAGAGCCTAGGTGTCTTCAAACCATAAAAACTTTCAAAACTTTCTATGCTCCGGTGTAACCAGGAATGCATAAAACATTTTGAAGATGTCAGCGATGACAACATACTTGGATTCCCTGAACCTAAGTATGACTCTGATAAGGCTGTTCAGAAGGTCTGGCCCCTTCAGGAGCACATCATTCAATGAGATGTCTGCATTTGGCGCTGGTGTCAAACACAATGTGCACCTTTTCCGGCTTCTGTGGGTGAGTGACCTTATGGAAAGGAAGTAAACAAGACTCTTTTTTGTCTGAGCCAGGGCTGGATGGCTCAGCATACCTTGCTGTAAACGTGTCATCCATAAACTGAATGATTTGTTGCTTAGTCTTGGGATCACGCTGCATCTTACGTCTCAAAGACTGCAGTCTTTTCTCTGCTACCTATCTGTCAGGAGACAGGGTAGGCCGGTCTGTTTTGAAGGGCAAAGGGGCGATCCAATTCCTTTCTTCACTGAGAGTGACCTCGGAGTTCATGATGTTCAGGAACGCTTGCTCATCTCGGGAGAGTGCTGTGTTCTCGTCATCCCAGGATACGTCGAAGATAGATGAGAACTCAGATGAAACTCCTTGGAAGCAAACAGAAATATGGCTGAGGCAACTCTGCATGAGGGTGACTGCTACAGCTGAGGGTGTTTGGCTGATCTGGACACAGAGAAGATGGAGGATGCATTCTGTCGACACATACAGGTCTCTGTATGATCCATCCTAAAGGAGTCTTCTGTGCCAAAGGTGCACCAGGAGGACCTCTTTTTTCAGCTCGGATGCTCATCAAGCTGGGGCAGCTGGATCTGATGAGCAGGACTATGTCAATGCCTAGCTCAAAGGGTGGAATGAGGTCCTGTAATCCTTTCACGTGAGGATGCACTTGCATCATCTCTCTGGTAGAAATCTGGTCCTTATTTCGTGGGATGGATGCACACTCAATAAGGTCAGGTAACTCAAAACGAATGTCTTTGCCACATGGTGAAATGATAAATGCAGATGCAACGCAGCCCTGTCTTCTTTGCTTGCCCATACAAGTAGAAATACAATAGTCAATAGTGTTTGCCTGCCCCTTAAAGATTCTGAACAAGTCAGGGGTAGCCAGGGAACCGTCGCTTTGGTTGTCAAGGGCCACATACATTTTCTTCTTCATCCATGGCTTGCTGGCAGGATAGACCTCTGCCAAACAGATGGAGTGGCAAATCCTAGTCTTCTTTTGGCGGCCGCACAGCTGTGTGCAGGCCACAGAGGGTGCCTCAGTGCCCAATGAAGGTCCAGCTGAATCCTCTGGATACGCTTCTGGGGAGCACTGACTGGTGGCTCCGCTCTTGACCTTGGAGGGCACAAAATCCTTGTCATGCATGGCTGAGCAATGCTTTTCGGATTGGCACACCTCGCACTTTACCTTTTCTTTGCATGACTTTGACTGGTGGGGAGTTGCACCGCAGCACCTGAAGCAGATCCTGGACTTCTTGAGGATCTCGACCTTGTCTGCGTGAGGTTTCTTGGCAAACTCTCTGCAGTTGTCTAAACTGTGGGGCTTTGCATGCAGTGGGCACAAAACATCCTTAGGCGTCATCTTGGCGTCAGCTGGAGATGAGTTGGTCTCCGTGGACTTGACGGCGATGTTCCTCTTGATGCCACTGTGCTTTGCAGGTTTCTTAGGGTATTTGGTGGGCCTGTCAGTCCTTGGAGTCCCATAAAGAGTTGGAAATCCCATCTGTGGGTTGTTGAGTTGCATGGCGGCATTTGTAACAAAATCCACAAGATGGGTGAATGGTGGGTAGACCTGATGGTTGGCCTGCTTGAATCTGAAGACTTCTCTGCCCCACTCTCCTTGCAAGGAGTACGGCAGTTTCTGAGTGATGGCAGTTTGGGACACGTGTTGGTCCAGGCAGGCAAACCCTGGAAGCATTTGTAACAAAATCCACAAGATGGGTGAACGGTGGGTAGACCTGATGGTTGGCCTGCTTGATGGTGTCGCTGTCCACCTGCACCAGCTTGTCATCTTGGAAGCCAACATGAGCTGGCAAAAGAGGCGTGGTTGGTGATGTTGGCAAAAGATTGACGTTTTCTTGAGACAGCTCTCCTTGCAGCGCCTTCGCCAGGATGTTAGCAAGGACCCTTTTTTGAGCTGCCTCCTGTTGGATGTGCGACAACTTCAAATTTGTCTCTAATTTGGCCTGGAGTTCAATCTGAGCCCGCTCGAAGTCCAGGCCTAGATCTGCAGCTGCAGCCTCAGCTTCAGCCTCCGGTATTTTTTCCTGCAGTTCCAGACGCCTGGCTTCCTTGGCGTAAAAGGCTGCCATCGATGAGGAGGTGCTTCTGGAGACGGAAGATCCAGGAGCTGAGTCATGTTTGTTACTATGCTTCCTGCTGGCATGGCTGTGTTTGCTATGGGCAGACACGTCTCTATGACTGTTCTTTGCATTTAAGGGCTTTGGGGAATGCTTGAGAAGCTCAGGGATCACACTACCAGCGGGTGAAGCTTGACCATCTTTGTCCCTTTATATACAAAGCAAATAAAGTGGGAGCTTTTGGTACAGCTGTACCAGCACAAGCCTTATCTGCTCTCCCCTTCTCTTTCTATTTTTCTATCACAGTGGGGAAGATTTTGGACTTTCTCAAAATTCTTCAGGCTGTATATGAAAACAAATAAGAAGACAGCAAAAGAGATCAGTGAGGAAATATTCCCCAGGGATGATGAATGACACATTCATAATCTACTAGTTTCCAATCCAAAAGAAGATGATCCAAATTATGAAACCTCTGCGGAAACAGCAGTAATACACTGAGTTGCCACAGGAGGTAATATTTCCTTCAATTTTGCTTTGAAATTCTCCGAATTTAGTATCTTCCCTGCTTGTAATGTTGTGTAATATCCATTTAGTGCACTAGGGAATCTACTTGGAGTTTTAGCTACTCAAGCATTGAACCTGTTTTGGAGATAGGGTTCAGCACCTTGGATTTTATTTATCGTGTCAGAAACAAACTGAGGGTATAGTTGTAATGTATTTTAAAACACAAACAAAGTTTTAAAAATTGGCATTTTGCTAAATTTATTTTGGCCACTAGCTGGCCACTTGGAGTGCCTCTGATCTTTCTATAAGAAGGTCCTCTGTTGTGCATGCGGCACAGCTCAGGCTGCATTGTAATAGGTGGTCTGTGGTTTGCTTTTCTCCACACTCGCATGTCTAGGATTCCACTTTGTGGCCTCATTTCTTAAGGTTAGCTCTGCATCTCGTGGTGCCAGTGTGCAGCCTGTTCGGCACCTTCCAGGTCACCCAATCTTCTGTGTGCCTAGGAGGGAGTCTCTCATTTGGTATCAGCCATGGATTGAGGTTCCAGGTTTTTGCCTGCCACTTTTGGACTCTCGTTTTCTAAGTGTTCTTGCGAGTATCTCTGTAGATCTTATGAAGCTATTTCTTGATTTAATGTGTTGACATGCTGGCTGATATACAAACAGGGTATGGGCTGATGATACCCTGGTCCTTTCATTGTTGGCTGCTACTTCCCAGTGGATATAAGGTGGTGCAATACCGGCTAAACAATATAATTTTTCCAGTGCTGTGGGGCATAGACATTCTGTGATAATGCAGCATGTCTAATTAAAAGTCACATCCACTGTTTTAATGTAGTGAGGTGTGTTCCACATTGGGCATGCATATTCAACAACAGAACAGCAAAGTGCAAGGGCAGATGTCTTCACTGTATCTGGTTGTGATCCCCAGGTTGTGCCAGTCAGCTTTTTTATAATATTATTTCTAGTGCCCAGTTTTTGCTTGATAGCCAAGGAGTGCTTCTTGTAAGTCAGAGCATGATCCAGGGTGACTCCCAAGTATTTGGGTGTGCTGCAGTGCTCCAGTGGGATTCCTTCCTCGGTCATCCTCTGAGCTTGAGATGCTTGTCTGTTTTTAAAGTGAAAATAACATCTCTGTGTTTTAGATGGATTAGGAATGAGCTGATTTCCCTGTAATAGGCAGTAAGAGCACCTAAAGCCGGAGAACGTCTGTTCAACCATTTCAAAGCTCCCGGCTTAGGCAGTGATGACACAATCATCCTTTTCTCTGGCACCTGGATGACACCTTCACCATTTGGAGCCATGGAGAAGAAGAACTAAACAGGTTACTGGACCATCTTAACAGCATCCACCCAAACATCCATGGAAAAAGAAAATTAACAGCATCCACCCAAACACCATGGAAAAAGAAAATGAAGGAAAACTGCCTTTTCTAGATGTCCTAGCCATCCGCAAACCAGATCAACAATTGGATCACACGGTTTACAGAAAACCCCCACACACAGATAGATATCATCAAAACTCCAACCATCACCCCAGTAAAAAAAGAAGCACCATTAAAGCCTTGGCAGACCGCGCAAAAAGAATCTGCAAACCCCACCTCCTCCAAGATGAACTGAACCACCTTAGAGGGCTCTACAGGCCAAGGGATACTCCACCTCAGACATCAGAAGAGCTGCAAGACCGAGAACAAGCCATGAGAGTAAAGACAAAGATCCACCCAGAGGAAAAGTGTTCTTGCCATACATCAAGGGAACCATTGACTGCATAGGGAAGCTGATGAGGAAACACAACATACAAACTATCTACAGACCCACCAAGAAAATCCAACAAATGCTACGTTCAGCAAGAGGGATCCTCTCACTTTTGCAGGAGTCTCCTGTATCCCATGCAGCTGTGGACAAGTCTACAGAGGGACCACCCAACGCAGTGCCTAAACACGAATCAAGGAACATGAAAGGCACTGCAGACTACTTCAACCAGAGAAGTCAGCCATAGCAGAGCACTTGATGAACCAACCTGGACACAGCATATTATTTGAGAACACAGAAATGCTGGACAACTCTAATAACCTTAGGTGATCCCTCGTTGGACGAGTAAGATAGTCTTCCATTATGGATTTCCTTGTGGGTCCGCATGTGGCTGTGGAGCCCTGTTCTTGCTCTGCATCTTTTTCCACAGTGAGGGCATTGGTTTCCAGGTGGAAGGTAGTCCCAGTCGGGGTTGGCTTGACGTGCCTTCCTCCTGGCACGTTTCACTCTTTCACCCTCCACTCGTGCCTCCTCAAATTCTGCAGCACTGCTGGTCACAGCTGTCCTCCAGCTGGAGCGCTCAAGGGCCAGGGCTTCCCAGTTCTCGGTGTCTATGCCAGAGTTTTTAAGGTTGGCTTTGAGCCCATCTTTAAATCTCTTTTCCTGTCCACCAACGTTCCGCTTTCCGTTCTTAAGTTCGGAGTAGAGCAACTGCTTTGGGAGACGGTGGTCAGGCATCCGGACAACGTGGCCAGCCCAGCGGAGTTGATGTTGTAGAACCATCGCTTCAATGCTGGTGGTCTTTGCTTCTTCCAGCACACTGACGTTTGTCCGCTTGTCTTCCCAGGAGATTTGCAGGATTTTCCGGAGGCAGCGCTGATGGAAACGTTCCAGGAGCTGCATGTGACGTCTGTAGACAGTCCACGTCTCACAGGCATAGAGCAGGGTTGGGAGGACAATAGCTTTATAGACAAGCACCTTGGTCTCCCTACGGATGTCCCGGTCCTCAAACACTCTCTGCTTCATTCTGGAAAATGCTGCACTTGCAGAGCTCAGGCGGTGTTGTATTTCGGCGTCGATGTTGACTTTGGTGGAGAGAATGCTGCCAAGGTAGCGGAAATGATCAACATTTTCTAATGTTACACCATTAAGCTGTATCACTGGCATTGGAGAGGGGTTGGCTGGTGCCTGCTGGAAAACCACCTTGGTTTTTTCAATGTTCAATGACAGGCCGAGCTTCTCGTATGCTTCTGCAAAGGTGTTTAGAGTGGCTTGTAGATCTTCTTCTGAATGCGCACAGATGACATTGTCATCAGCATACTGGAGTTCTATAACAGATGTTGTTGTAACCTTGGTTTTGGCTTTCAGTCTGCTGAGGTTGAATAGCTTGCCATCTGTCCGATAGATTATTTCCACTCCGGTGGGAAGCTTCCCATCAACAAGGTGAAGTATCATAGCGATGAAGATGGAGAATAGAGTTGGGGCAATAACACATCCCTGTTTGACACCTGATTCCACTTTAAATGGGTCACTTTGGGAGCCACTGCTGTCCAAGACTGTTGCCATCATGTCATCATGGAGGAGCCGCAGGATGTTCACAAATTTGCTTGGGCACCCGATTTTGTGGAGGATGGTCCAGAGAGCGCTGCGATTCACTGTGTCGAATGCCTTTGCAAGGTCGATGAATGCCATGTACAGAGGTTGGTTTTGTTCTCTGCATTTTTCTTGGAGCTGTCTTGCAGTGAAGATCATGTCCACGGTTCCTCTGGAGGGGCGGAAGCCGTTCTGGGATTCTGGGAGGGTGTCTTCTGAGAGGGGCAGAAGGCGGTTTGCAAGGATTCTTGCAAGGATTTTCCCAGCAGAAGTTAGAAGGGAGATACCTCGATAGTTTCCGCAGTCTGTTCTTTCCCCTTTTTTGAAGAGGGTGATGATGGTGGCATCCTTGAAGTCTGCTGGGATTTTCTCGGTCACCCACACTTTTTCTATGAGCTGGTGGAGTTGGTGTGTCAGCTCAGGTCCTCCCTCTTTAAAGATTTCAGCAGGAATCCCGTCTGGTCCACTGGCTTTGTTATTCTTCTGTTGGCTGATGGCATTGCTGACTTCTTCCAAACTGGGCAGTGCTGCAAGCTCATCCCTGGTTTGTTGTTGTGGGATTTGTGAGAGGACCTCTTCGGCCACATTGGAGTTGCGGTTCAGGAGGCTTTGGTAGTGTTCTTTCCAACGTAGTGCAATTGAGTTTTGGTCCTTCAGGAGTTTGGTTCCATCTGATGAGCGTAGAGGCTGTATGCCATGGTTTCTTGGTCCGTAGATGACCTTTGTGGCTTTGAAAAATCCCTAAGCATTATGGGTATCTGCCAGGTGTTGGATTTCTTCGGCCTTCTTTGTCCACCAGATGTTCTTGAGCTCTCTTGTCCTTCTTTGGACCTCAGCTTTTGCACTGGCATAGATCTTTTTCTTAGCAGCACAGTTGATGTCTCTCTGCCATGCTTGGAAGGCTTTCCTTTTCTTGTCAATTAGCTGTTGGATCTCGATGTCATTTTCATCAAACCAGTCTTGATGTTTCTTGGCTTGCTATCCAATAGTTTCTTCACAGGCTTGGATGATGGAGGTCTTCAGTTTGTTCCAATGTTCCTCAACAGTTTCGGGGTGTACTGTGGGTAGATGGTTCTTGAGTGCTGTTTGAAGATGGGCTCGTCTGGAGGGCTCCTGAAGGGCTTGGGTGTTCATTTTGCGCCTTGTCTTCCTTCCTTGGAGTCTGCGCTTGGGAGCGATCTTGATAGCCATCGAGGATCGAATTAGCCTGTGGTCAGTCCAGCAGTCGTCAGCACCTGTCATGGCTCTTGTGAGGAGCACGTCACGGCGGTCTCTGGCGCGTGTGATTACATAGTCTAAGAGGTGCCAATGCTTTGACCGGGGGTGCTTCCATGATGTCTTGAACTTGTTTTTCTGGCGGAAGAGCGTGTTGGTGATGACAAGATTGTGCTCCGCACATTTGGTGAGAAGCAGGATGCCGTTTGAGTTGCTGTTTCCAACCCCATCTTTTCCTATGGTCCCTGGCCACAGGTCGAAGTCTCGCCTGACTCTTGCATTGAAGTCCCCCAGGAGGATGATTTTGTCCTCCTTAGGTATTCCTGATAGGACGGTGTCCAGCTGACAGTAGAATTTCTCCTTGATGTCTTCATCAGCATCTAGTGTTGGTGCATAGGCACTTATGATGGTTGCCCGTTGGTTTTTGGCAAGATCGATTCGGAGGGTTGAGAGTCGTTCGTTGATGTCAGTGGGTGTTTCGGACAGATGTTTCATCAGATCATTTCTGATGGCGAAGCCAACTCCGTGCATTCTTTGGTCTTTTTCGGGCAGTCCCTTCCAGAAGAAGGTGTAGCCTCCTTTTTCTTCCTTCAGCTGTCCCTCTCCTGCTCTCCGGGTCTCCTGAAGGGCTGCTATGTCAATGTTGAAGCGTCCCAGCTCCCTTGCAATGATGGCAGTTCTGCGTTCGGGGCGTTCACTGCCGCTGTTGTCCATCAGAGTCCGTACGTTCCACGTACCGAAGTTCATTTTTCTTTTTTGGCTGCAGGGTGGTGACCCCACTGGACGCGGCAGTCCAGTCAGGGATAAGTGAGGCAGACTATGTTTAGGGCACCTTTTCTAGCCCCCTCCCCGTGTGGGGTGAGCAGAGTGGGTCCTAAAAGGGCTGCTCAGTCGCGGATACAGCTGCCGAACTACTCAACTGCCTCGGACCTTGAGGTAGAATGACTGAGTCCGTACCCACCGCCCATGTGCCAGTCTGTGACTAGGGGCTTCCAGATTTCACAGTCCTGCCCCCGTCGCCACTTGCTGATCGCCATGGGGCTTTGGTTGGTTTGTTTTTATTTTCTTTGGAAGACGCCTGTGCGTGGGTTTTTTTAATGTGTGGAGGTCAGTGCACAACTGATCAACACACAGACTTCACAGAGTGAGGTTCCACTGGTGATGTAGTTTAACACAATGACCGTGGCTTCTCAGTCTGTTGCAGCCTTCTTCCGCCTTCGCAACCGTTGTAACATGTGCCATGTTATCCTCCGCCTGCTCCGCCGTTGAGGTCTTTGGGTCTTCGGACTGTGCTTGGTCTGGAACCTCCCCCCGGCCACTCCTGGGAGTGCACGACTCCAGTTGTTGTGCCTACAGGTTCATCGGAACGCGCAAGCCCCCTCACCACGACAAGGTGACAGTCTAATAACCACCATGTCAAACTATACAGAGAAGCCATTGAAATCCACAAGCATGTGGACAATTTCAACAGAAAGGAGGAAACCATGTAAATGAACAAAATCTGGCTACCAGTATTAAAAACTCCAAAATTACAATAGCAAAACAACAGAGGGAAAACAATCAGGGACATCTAATCACCTCTCAACAAAAGATTGCCCCAGGCACTTCCAGGCCATCAAATGCTAATCAAAGTGGTCAGTTGAAACATTCACATCTAGTTCCAGCAGACAAGAGTTCTTTGTCCCACAGATATATTAACCCATTTTCCTAGTTCCAACAGACCTCACTACCTCTGAAGATGCTTGCCATAGATGCAGGTGAAATGTCAAGAGAGAATGCCTCTAAAACATGGCCATACAGCCCAAAAAACCTACAACAACCCAGTGATTCTGGCCATGAAAGCCTTCGACAATACATCCTCTTCTCTCTTAGGCGATCCTTCCTTGTCCGAATAGGATGGTCTTCCAGGATCAGTGTACTGGCTGTAGGTCTGTAGGTGACTGTAGAGTCCTATTCTTGATCTGCCTCTTCTGCAGTGAGGGCATTGGTTTCCAGGTCGGGGTTGGCTTGACGCGCCTTTCTCTTGGCACACTTCTCTCTTTTGCCCTCCATTCATGCCTCTTCAAATTCTACAGCACCGCTGGTCATAGCTGACCTCCAGCTAGAGCACTCAAGGGCCAGGGCTTTCCAGTTCTCAGTGTCTATGTCAGAGTTTTTAAGGTTGGCTTTGAGCCTATCTTTAAATCTCTTTTCCTGCCCACCAACATTCCGGACACAATCATCAGCATAGATGAAACTCTCTGTCCCTTCTGACAGTGGCTGATCATTTGTGTAAATGTTAAATATTGATGATGCTTGCATATTCCCCTGAGGCAGGCCATTCTTTCGCCATCTGGTTCTCTGGCCCTCGATTTCAACAAAAAAGCTCCTATTTTGTAGCAGATGTCCTATGAAGTGGGTGAGGTGGTAATCCTTCGTGATATTCTTAGTTTTTCTCAGGAGAAGGCAATGATTTACAGTGTCATAGGCTGCTGACGAGTCTATGAACACAGCACCTGTAATCTGCATGAGAGAAACCTCCCCGCAGGATCGCAACACACCGTCTTTATAGATGGCTGATTCTCTCATAACCAGAAGTGACTTGAAGCATGCAACCAAACAAAGACAGCACCTTCGATGCAACACCTTTAAACTAGTAGCTAAAGTGGATTTGTCACTCCATTCACAAGAATACCATCATCCATCTCTGATCCCGTTGTAAACAGTATGGGAATGACATAAGATAAGCCTTACCCCTATCCATGTGAACAGCAGATCAAAGGAAAAGTGAGACAATGAGATGCTGCCAGTTGACACCACTTACAGGTATTGTTTTTGGAAAAGTGTAGTTATGCTATTCATCTCCAATACTGTCTGCAGACACAAAAGCCGGAAAACCAACTTCCTGAGTTACACTTATTAGGATAAGATTGGAACTGTGCCTTCTGGCACAAGGTGCTCAGCAAATTCCAATTCCATTTTTTTCCAGCTAGATTATATATACTTTCTTGTTCCATGAACAGAGCTTGGGAAATCTATCTTTAGGAACTGCAGTTCCCAAAATCCATGCTGGCTGGATAATGGTAAGATATGTAAGTTATTATATTACAGACCCACAAATCTAGGCATGCAATTTGCAAATGTACAAAATGCTATTGTTTGGGGATCTTCAGATTGTTTTTTCATGACTAAGTGGGACTTCGAATCCTTTCCTCCCAGAGTCATAGTCCAATACTCAAACCATGCTGTTTCCTGTGCAAAATATGCATGCTGAATGTTTGTATTATTTAATATGCAAATTATTATAATCATGGACATTACACCAATGTGTATTGTGATCCTGCAATCCAGCAGACATTATTTCACTGTTGCTACTATTTGTACAGGAGCCCCTGACGGTGCACTGGGTTAAACCACTGAGCTGCTGAACTTGCTGACCAAAAGGTCACCATTTTGAACCCGGGTAGCGGGGAGAGCTCCCGCTGTTAGGCCCAACTTCTGCCAACCTAGCAATTTGAAAACATGCAAATGT
Organism: Anolis sagrei; assembly: GCF_037176765.1. Classification (NCBI taxonomy): domain Eukaryota; kingdom Metazoa; phylum Chordata; class Lepidosauria; order Squamata; family Anolidae; genus Anolis; species Anolis sagrei. The sequence goes on from NC_090035.1 coordinate 52,465,406, forward strand.
GAGTAGATCGATACTGCAGGAAGGTAACAGTGCTCCTTGCAGTCATGGAGATGTCTATGGACAATGCCGGCTCTTCGGCTTAGAAATGGAGATGAGCACCAACCCCCAGAGTTGGACACGACTGGACTTATTGTCAGGGGAAAACCTTTACCTTTACCTTTACTACTATTTGCACATAACTCTTCTGGGAGAACCAGCTTAATGACCGAAGTGCTACAGTTTTCAAATTTCTGCTAATGGAATTCATTATGGGACTTTGGACCATTACTAACTCTCAACAATCTTTGGGGATTTGATGTTACAATATATGGGAATGTAGGAGCCATGTAAAGTGGCTATTTTTCTTCGTGGCCTCTGTGAATGCACACATATGGAGAATGCACGCCTGCGCAGGCTCCAACGGAAAACTTCCGAGTTTAAAACTTTTAAGTTTTGGTGGTAACCCTGCCCAGCGGCCTGCAGGGCATAAAAGCGCCCCGCGCGCACGCCCTGTAGTTCTTTTCTTTCCGCTGCTCAGCTCGCTCGGAAACTCCTTCAATAGCATGTCAATGACTAGATTTAAGCATTGCGTTCAATGCTCCAGGAAATTTCCTGACTCAGATAAACATTCTAAGTGCCTTCGCTGCCTCGGCGAAGAACACAACACCTTGACGTGTAGACATTGCCAGGCGCTCACGGCTCAATCGAGGAAGAATAGAGCCGCTCGACTTCGTACTCTTCTGTACGAACAAACCCTAGCGCCTCAGCCCTCGACTTCTTCGACAGCGATATCTCAGCCTCCCTCGACCTCGGCAGGTCCACCGGCTAGACCTTCATCGACAGTTTCGACCGCATCGAAGAGGCCTCGTAAAAAGCCTTGCATGGTAACGACGCAGACGGTACCGGCGAGACGGCCCTCGACATCGAGCTCGGTGGCTTCGGTCTGGCCGACAAGGTCGAACACGGCAACGCCTCCTTCGACATCGGCCATGAGAATCGCCTTCAAAAGATCCCATGAGGAATCCCGTCGAGCTCAGTCGACATCGATTCCAGTCCCCCCGACTCCGGGGAAGTCTCTTCGTTCGCTGTCTCGACCTCCGGCGAAGAAGAGACCTCAACCACGATCGTCTTCTTCCTCCTCTTCGAGGAGAGTTACCCAAACATCCTCAGCGACGTCTTCATCGAGATCTTCACCGATCCAACTGGCACAACAGCAGGTTCCTCTTCCTGATCTGATGCCAGAGACCCAGCCGGTGGAGACCGAGACCCAGATCTCACCGGGTCAGTCGGTTCAGACTGTGATAGAGCTCCCACACCCACCTGCGAGATAGGAGCTTTTCCCACCCCCTTCAACACCTGAAAGGGGTTGACAGACCACCAGACTGGCAAGGGCTGCAGAGGCCTCAGCATCTAAGCACCCACCACCGCCATCTTCCACGGTGGGAGTAGCTAGGACGCAACCGATTCAAATGCAGCAATCCTCGTCTTCTCATCATTCCGATGAGGAAGACCAGGACAAGGACATTCAGGGCTCGATTCACTCCGAGTCCGTCCTCTCTCTCGGTATCGAGAGGTCTCCGACACATGATGCATACGAAGCCGATCCGCCCTCTCCGACCGACAATGTCCGGGCTTTCGCGGATCAGATGGCAAGAATGGCCGAGACTTTGGGACTCGGGGTAAAACAAACCTCAAAGGCCGTTACTGACCCTGTCTTCAGAAGGGTGCAATCCGAGGCCCCACCGGCTCCCCTCTTACCTTTTCTGCCTTACCTGTTGGAGGTCATCCAGGCATCCTGGAAGACACCATCGTCCAACCCACCAACCTCAAAGCGCATCAAGGCTTGGTACCGTACTGACGACAATGGTCTGGAGTGGCTCAAGCATCAACCGGACCCAAATTCCGTGTTGGTTAAAGCTGCTCAGTCTGGCAGACAATCCAATACCCCATCGGACCGGGAGGGCAAGTGGTTTGATGCAGTTGGCAGGAAGCTGTATTCCGGTGCCCTCCTTCTCTCATGGATGGCGAATTATGGAGCCTGTATGGGAGCATACCAGCAGATTATCTGGGAGAAGGCCCAACCTTTCATCGCCAAACTCTCCAACGAAGACCGAGCAGTCATGTCAGCTCTGTCTCAAGAAGCCACATCACTTGCACACCACCAGATGCAAATGGCGAAACATATCGGCGATACCGCGGGGAAGATGATAGCACATGCCGTGGCTATCAGGCATCACTAGTGGCTTCGGTCATCAGGCCTCTCCACTTCTTCCCGCCAAGTGATTGAGGACCTCCCATTCGATGCCCTCAGCCTGTTCAATGCTGGGATCGACGATAAACTTAAAGCTAATCAGGATTATAAGATCTTAGCGTCAAAATATGGAATGGAGAACCAGTCCCAGCCTCAACGTACGCGTTGGTTCAATTATCAGCACCACCGTGGCAATACTTACCGCCATCAGACTTTTCGTCCTTTGCTGACAGCTCAGCCTCAGCCACAGCAGCAGCAACGTCGGTCGCAACAGCCTCAGAGGTCACATGCCCGACAAACACCGACCAACGGCAACGCGAGACGTTGGGTTTGACGTTTTTCCCGACGATACCGCTTCTGTCTCAGATATTTCTGTTGCCTCCACCATCCATCTGCCTCCACAACCCTCCCAATCACCCATCCTACCATCATGACCTCAGTTCGGAGATCGCCTCACGCACTTCTTCCAAAATTGACAACGCATCACCTCAGATGCGTGGGTCTTGAAAGTTGTCAAAGAAGGCTATGCGTTACACTTCAGACAGCTGCCTCTGACGGAAATTGTAGTAAAGACGTATCCTTCCCCCGCAATCTTGCAGGAGGTCAATTCCCTTCTGGCCAAAGGAGCAATCCAGAGGTCTACTTCGCATTTGGACAATCGTGCCTTTTTCTCTCGGTACTTTACAGTACCAAAGCCGGACGGCTCCCTTCGCCCGATCCTAGACCTCAAGGCGCTCAACAAATTCATTCATGTATCAAAATTCAGGATGGTGACGGTATCGTCAATAGCCCCGATGCTCCGTCGAGGCAATTACTTTGCATCGATCGACTTGAGAGACGCCTATTTCCATTTGGCAATCAGGAAGTCTCACAGACACTTCCTCTCCTTCAAAGTGAAGGACCAGATTTTTTTTTCCGTCCTGCCATTCGGCCTCAGGACGGCACCAAGGACATTTACAAAATGCATGGCTGTTGTAGCGGCATACCTCCGAAGACGGAAAATCCGCATTTTTCCGTATCTAGACGATTGATTACTGGCCTCAAAATCCCCAGACCTCTTTAAAAAGCAGATATAATTGACTCTAGACCTCTTGCAAGACCTCAGCCTTCAACTCAATGCCGAGAAATCACATCTTTCCCCGACGACGTCTATAAAGTTTATCGGGGCACACTTCGATTCCATGTCAGAGACAGTAATGGTCACACCATTCGTCAGACTCAAGATGCGACCGCTTCAATGATGGTTTCTCGACAACTTCAATCCTTGTCGAGATTCCAACCTCAAGGTTCTGTCGATGCCGCCATCAGTCCGAAGAGCTCTGACGTGGTGGACACATTGACAAAACGTCTGTGTAGGCCTACCCTTCCATCCTCAATAACAGTCGGTCACTCTGACGACAGAGTCCTCAATCTTCGCTTGGGGTGCACACACAGGACATATCTCAATCCAAGATGCCTGGTCCCCGCTAGAAAGACTGCACCATATCAACTATTTGGAACTGCTAGCAATCTTCAAGGCTCTCAGGGCCTTCCTCCCGATCATGGCCAGCCACAGAGTACAGATTCAAACCAACAACATGGTGGCCATGTTTTATATAAGCAAACAGGGAGGTTCCAGAAAACTCTTAAAATTGTCGACGACATTGTGGGAGTGGTGCCGCAAGCATACAATCTTCCCGACAGCGATTCATCTGCCGGGCAAGTGGAACGACCAGGCCGATGCCCTCAGCTGCTCAACAACAACATCTCACGAGTGGAAGCTCGACCCGGGGATGCTCCGAGATGTCTTCGACCAGTGGGGTCTACCGACGATCGACTTGTTCGCCTCGCCAGACAATCACCAACTACCCCTGTTCAGAGCCTGTCTTCCCCAGAACGATGTCACGGGGTGTCTCGGGGATGCTTTCCTGTTGGACTGGTTGACAGAGTTCCTGTATCTGTTTCCACCGATCCCGCTACTACTCAGAGTCATCGAAAGAATCAACATGGCTCGCTCCAACTGCATCCTGATCGCACCGGAGTGGCCCAGACAGATCTGGTTCCCCACTCTTCTCCATTTGTCCAACGGCCAGTTTGTCCGTCTTCCCCACCGATCGGACCTCCTGTCGAGAGAAGGAGGCCTCCTTCTCCACCCTGATGTCAGGACCCTCCACCGCACGGCCTGGAGAATACTTCCATAGCGTCACTTAGGCCTGAACTCCGCTCAATCCTTGAAGCAGCACACAAACCTTCGACATTGAAGGCCTATGCATATTGCATTGCTCGGTTGAACAGTTTCCTTCGAGACTGTTCCTCGAGCGAATTTCCTCCATCGATACCGACAATTCTGGACTTCCTCCTGACACTGACTAATCAAAACCTGACTTTGTCCTCAATAAAGTCATATGTTGCAGCAATTTCATGGTACCTCCAGACGCTAGAACTACCCTCTTTGTTCCAGCACTACCTGATCAGGACCTTTATTAAAGGGTACACTCACCTGCACCCCCCAATACACCCACCCACACCTGGTTGGAGTTTGGACCTTGTCTTATCCCACCTCTCGGGTCCTCCATTCGAACCTCTCGCCACGGTGGATCTGTGCCTCCTTTCCTGGAAAGTGGCATTCCTTGTCGCCATCAAGTCGTCCCGTCGTCCCTCTGAGTTGTCGGCTCTCCAAGTCGATGAGCCGTACATGGTGTTCCATGCTGACCGTGTGGTTCTGCAAACCAACATCACTTTCCTACCAAAGGTGGTGTCAGCTTTTCATATTAATGAGGACATTGTGCTCCCAACCTTTTTTCTTCAACCGAGATAAGACTCCATATCCTCGACGTTCGGAGGGCACTTTTGTTTTATAGACATAGAACTGCCTCGGTACGAAAGACTCAAAGACTCTTTGTTGCTTATGCGACAGACAAAGCTGGACTACCTATCTCTTCCCAGCGCCTGTCTCGCTGGATTGCTGCTATGATTGAACTTTGCTATGAACTAGCTCACAAGCCTCCCCCGGTCTCAATCCGCCCGAGGTCAACACGGGCTATGGCTGCCACAACGGCCTTCCTCAGGAGAGTGCCGTTAGTCTCTATCTGTAAGGCGGCCATTTGGTCAAACCCGATGACTTTTGTCTCTCACTACCGATTGGACACTCGCTCCCGAAGGGACACTGTATTTGGTCGAGCGATTTTGGCCTCTTGCCCTCCCTGAGATGTACCACTAATGCTTGTGGGGACAGGGGTTTTGGTTTGCATTCTTACCGTGTTTTGTGTATGCAACACTACTACTGTGCCTTATTCAGTTTGATGTTCACAGTATACGGTACCGAACAGTTGGTTTTTAATGTAACGTCGTTTAACATCTTTGCCTGCAAGAACAGGAGAAAGAAGGTGTCCTGGCTACTCACTCCTACACCAGTGAGTGAAGCAGGCCAGAGAAGGAGGCTTTAAAACTGCTGTCTCCCAGCTGCTCTTTGTTTAACATCTTTGCCTGCAAGAACAGGAGAAAGAAGGTGTCTTGGCTACTCACTCCTACACCAGTGAGCGAAGCAGGCCAGAGAAGGAGGCTTTAAACTGCTGTCTCCCAGCTGCTCTTTGCTTAACATATTTGCCTGCAAGAACAGGAGAAAGAGGGTTGTGTTGCTGCTCCTGTTGGGTGGCTGATCCGACTCCAGCATTTCATCTGGTGCTGCTACTGCTCCTGGCTCCAGCGTTGTGTTGCTGCTCCAAGTTGTGTTGCTGCTCCTGTTGTGTGGCTACTTCAGCATTTCATCTTGTGACTTGAAGTCGCTCTCGTTTATCTATCTGTGAAGCTGCTCTTTGGATACCTAATTTGTGAAGTGGCCCTTTAGTTGTGAAGCTGCTCTTTGATATCCGTTAATATCAATACTTCCGGTTAAGATGGCGGAGATCTAACATCTAGGTTGCAGAGCGGTCCGGTGAGACTACCTAATCTGACCTCAATCTCCCCCCATCCAGACTCCCCCAATTCTCCAATCCCCACCACCAGCTCCCAGGGACTCGAAGGAGCCCTTGGTGGAGCACTTTTGGCGAGTTTGGCGAGTTTTCGTCGGAGTTAAAGGAGTGATAAGGAAACGGGAGGAAATGGGAGGAGAAGGGAGGTAGAACGCCGAGGCCTTTTCCAGCTAGGGCCTCCTAATAAGGCCGTCTCCATCGAGGGCCTAATAAGAGCGTTCCCTCCCAGTTGGGACTGCGACTGCTAGACCACCCAACCCCTCGACCGAGCCACAACCCGGAAGGTTTGTTGGCCCTCCGACCGCCCCCTCACCATCGGGAGGAATCAGAACCTTGCAGTTGCCGCGGACGCCATTGCCACAGGAGGGCCTGCAGAAAGGCCTATCGAGGCGCTGCCCTGACCGTGTCGCTCAGCGTTCAGCCCGGCGCCAGTGCGCTCGCCGCTCAGTCTGGCTTGGCGCTCTGCTTCGCTGCCGGCGCGCCGTTCCTCCGCTGCTCCAGGCGCCACCACCTTGGCGGTCCGGCTGCCCAGCGTTTTTACGGCCGTGGGGCCGGCTCTCGCCCCCTTGTCGCTTGCTGCCCATTGGATCTTCGGGGGAAGCGGACCGCACCTGGTGTCATCGCGACCGCTGTTGTTGCTGGGGGACCGGGCACACTGGTTGCTCTCGGCCTGGTTTCCCACTGCGGCCATTTTCTTCGAAGGCAGAGACTCGGTCGCGGCCTTGGGAACTGGCGACTTGCCTACACTTCCACCTGTGGCCGCCTGTGTTGTCTGATTACACACCCTGACGCCTTGACGCCTGTGTTGCTTGTCAACAGACTGTGCTGCGCAATCCGTTGTGCGGACTGACTGTGTTGACCGATTGTGTGTTGTACGTTATATGGACTAACTGTGTTGACCGACCATTCCTCTGCCTTGGGGCGTTATCATCCTGTGTGCAACGTGTGTTGAATCTCTGCCATCCATGTGACGCCTACCATCGCGTCCACTGTTCCACCTCCGGAAGGACTAGTTTTAATCGGTGGTCATTGTATTATAATTATATGCTATAATTAATTTTTATCAACGATTTGAACGGTGCTGTTATTTCTAGCTCTGCACTTTAATTTACCAATCACTTATAATTATATGTTACAATAATTCTTATCAACATTGAACGGTGCTGCTAAATTTCAATCCTAGCACTTTAGCTGCCAGCACTTTAGCTCATTTGCACTGAAGTGGTCCTTTTAACCTGCCTTACCTCAGCACTTTTTCTCCCTCCATGACGCACTTTATGTAGACATGTCAGAATCAAGTGTTATGCCTATTGCACTTTAACAAGTGTTATGCCTATTGCACTTTAACAACTTTCTATATCTGTGTTATGCCTATTGCACTTTAACAACAAGTGTTATGCCTATTGCACTTTAACAACTTTTATTATCTGTATAGTTGATATAATTTTGTGTGCACTTTAAGAACGAGGGATAAGCAGATTGACAGTGTTTTATTGTGAATTTTCTACATCCCCACCCATGCTACTATCCATTCCCTGGTATTGGTATCTGTTAACCCTTCTTGTAACCAGTGGTTGTATAGGTAAGGAATGGAGTGGACTGAGGAGTCCCGGAAGTAATATAGCATGGGATGAAGCTATGAATGTAGACTGCGTCATGGAGGAGGGAGGGTGTTCCAGTGGCCGGGGAGCCCCCATAGAAGTCGTGGTGGGGAGGGGGAGATACGGGAAAGGGAGACCTTTAATTCGGCCTAGGGAATGTGGATCAACATTAGTAATTCCAAAGCGGTCTCCTGATGTGGGAAGTCGGTGTAACCAGGAAGGCGGTCCCTCCGGGTTGAAGGTGGTGCTGTTGAACGCCAGATCTGTCAATGGTAAAACAGCTTTCATCCAGGATTTGATCCTGGATGAACGGGCAGATCTGGCGTGCATCACAGAGACCTGGCTGGATGAAGCTGGAGGAGAGAATTTGACCCAGCTTTGTCCACCAGGTTTCTCTGTGCAGCACCAACCGAGATCCGGAGGGCGGGGAGGCGGAGTTGCAGTGGTCTATAGAGATTCCATTCGTCTGACCAGGGGCCCCATCCCGCAGTCAACAAAATTTGAATGCGTCCAACTGAGGGTGGGTGACCGGGACAGTTTAGGGATTCTGTTAGTGTACCGTCCACCTCGCTGCACTACAGACTCCCTGACTGAACTAGCGGGGGTGGTCTCGGACCTGACGTTGGAGTCCCAACGGCTACTTGTGCTGGGGGACTTCAACGTCCACGCCGAGGCCATCTTATCAGGAGCGGCTCAGGACTTCATGTCTGCCATGGCAACCATGGGGCTGTCCCAACAGGTATCTGGCCCTACCCACAGTGCTGGACATACATTGGACTTGGTTTTCTGTCAGGGATGGGAGGAAGGTGGCAGTGTTGAGGAGTTATCCATCTCTCCGTTGCCATGGACCGACCACCACCTGGTCAGCTTTAGACTCACTGCACCCCCTAACCTCCGCAGAGGTGGAGGACCCATTAAGTTGGTCCGCCCCAGGAGGCTTATGGATCCGGATGGATTCCTGACGGCTCTTGGGGAATTTCCCGCCTCCTCGGTTGGTGATCCTGTCAATGCCCTGGTCGTTCTCTGGAACGGGGAGATGGCTAGGGCAATAGACACGATCGCCCCAGAACGTCCCCTCTCGAGTAGCCGAGCTAAACCAGCTCCTTGGTTCACTGAGGAGCTGGCAGCGTTGAAGCGAAAGAAGAGGGTACTAGAGAGCGTGTGGCATTCGGATCCGAGCGAGCCAAATCGAACACGGTTTGTGTCCTTTTTAAGGGCATACGCCGCGGCAATAAGAGCCGCAAAGAAGACCTTCTTTGCGGCCACTATTGCGTCTGCAAAGAACCGTCCAGCTGAACTGTTCCGAGTTGTCAGAGGCCTGTTAAAGCCCACCATGCAGGATGGGTGCCCTGATGACTCGGCAGCTCGCTGTGAAGCCTTTGCTTAGTTCTTTGCAGACAAAGTCGCTTTGATCCGCTCTGGTCTGGATACCATATTAACGGCAGTCTCTGAGGATGTAACACGAGCATCTGCTTGTCCGGTTTTGATGGATTCATTTCAATTGGTTCAATCCGAGGATGTGGACAAGGTGCTTGGAGGAATGAGAGCTACCACATGCATCCTAGACCCCTGCCCATCCTGGCTTCTGAAGGAGGCCAGAGGGGGATTGGCCAAGTGGGTGAAGGTGGTGGTTAATGCCTCCCTTCGGGAAGGCATATTTCCAGCCAGCTTAAAGCAAACTGTGATAAAACCGCTGTTGAAAAAACCATCACTGGACCCCACTCAATTCGTCAACTATCGGCCTGTTTCCAATCTCCCCTTCTTGGGCAAAGTCCTGGAACGTGTGGTGGCCTCACAACTCCAGGCATTCTTGGTAGACACGGATTATCTGGACCCGGCACAGTCTGGCTTTAGGCCGGGGCATGGTACCGAGACAGCTTTGGTCGCCTTATGTGGATGATCTGCGCCGGGAGCTCGACAGGGGGAGTGTGTCCCTGTTGGTGCTGCTGGACCTCTCAGCGGCCTTCGATACCGTCGACCACGGTATCCTTCTGGGACGCCTCGCGGGAATGGGTCTTGGAGGAACTGTTCTACAGTGGCTCCGCTCATTCCTCGAGGGTCGGTCTCAGAAGGTGTTACTGGGGGACTCCTGTTCAACCCCACAACCTTTGTCTTGTGGAGTTCCTCAGGGTTCAATATTGTCTCCCATGTTGTTCAACATCTACATGAAGCCGCTGGGTGAGATCATCCGGAGTTTCGGGGTGCGATGTCATTTGTACGCAGATGATGTTCAATTCTGTCACTCATTTCCACCTGTCACTAAGGAGGCTGTCGAGGTCCTGAACCAGTGCTTGGCCGCTGTGACGGTCTGGATGGGGGCGAACAAATTGAAATTGAATCCAGACAAGACAGAGGTACTCCTGGTCAGTCGCAAGGCCGAACAGGGTATAGGGTTACAGCCTGTGTTGGATGGGGTCGCACTTCCCCTGAAGACGCAGGTTCGCAGTTTGGGTGTGATCCTGGACTCATCGCTGGGCCTGGAACCCCAGGTTTCGGCGGTGACCAGGGGAACATTCGCATAGTTAAAACTCGTGCGCCAACTGCGCCCGTACCTTGGGAAGTCTGACTTGGCCACGGTAGTCCACGCTCTGGTTACATCCCGTTTAGACTACTGCAACGCTCTCTATGTGGGGTTGCCTTTGAAGACGGCTCGGAAGCTCCAATTAGTCCAACGGTCGGCAGCCATGATACTAACGGGAGCGGAGCGCAGGGAGCACACAACTCCTCTGCTGCACTAGCTCCACTGGCTGCCGATTTGCAACCGGGATCAATTCAAAGTGCTGGCGTTGGCCTTTAAAGCCCTAAACGGTTCTGGCCCAACCTACCTATCCGAACGTATCTCGGCCTATCAGCCCACCAGGACCCTAAGATCTTCTAGGGAGGCCTTGCTCTCTATCCTGCCTGCTTCACAGGTGCGGCTGGCGGGGACGAGAGACAGGGCCTTTTCTATGGTGGCCCCTCAGCTCTGGAACGCCCTTCCCATGGAGGTAAGATCAGCCTCCTCGCTGATGGTATTCCGAAGAAGACTAAAAACTTGGATGTTCAAGCAGGCATTTGGCTAATTCGGTGCAATGAATGTGTTGATTACGGATTGGTAATATGGATGATGCAATTGGACCACGATTTTAGTTAGGGGATGTATTGGATTGTGATTTCGTGTAATATTGTGTATTATGTTTTTTATGGTTTTAATTGTATACTGTGCACTGTATATTTTGTTGTAAACCGCATTGAGTCACCAATTAGGCTGAGAAACGGTGGTATACAAGGACAGTAAATAAATAATATTATGTGCCTGTAGGTGCTTGTGTGCTTACATGTCATTACAACCCTTCCCTTTCTTTACTGTTGATAGATAGAGTAAACAGGTTTTGGCCTGGGTTTTTTTCTCTTTATCCCAAAGAGTGGTTGTCGGAATCGTTGCTGTATTTATTGCAAGTCGACAGTGATCTTGTCACTTGCATGTGGCAAAGTCAGTTTATGCAAGTTTTCAATTTAACATGCTTATGTTTGTTCAGCTTAATAAACATGTTTGGTCCCTAAATTTTTTTGGTGTCGGTTTGCTTCCCACCATCCGGGACTTCAGCTTGCTAGCTCTCCATATGTGTGCATTCACAGAGGCCATGAAGAAAAATGGTAGGTTACTCACCTGTAACCATTTTTCTTCGAGTGGTCCTCTGTGAATCCACACAAACCTGCCTGGCCGTCCCCTCTTGCAAACCTCGTTTTTTCCTTGCTAGAGCGGCGTAGGAACTACGGGCGTGCATGTGGGGTGCCTTTATGCCCTGCGGGTGGCTGGGTGGGGTTACCACCAAAACTTAAAAGTTTTAAACTGGGAAGTTTTCCGTTGGAGCCTGCGCAGGCGCACATTCTCCATATGTGTGGATTCACAGAGGACCACTCAAAGAAAGATGGTTACAGGTGAGTAACCTACCATTACTTTCCTGAGTCAGTACAAATAAAACCAAAATAAAACCAACAATAACAGTTATGGTGATGATAACATTAGGCCATACACAGATATTTTGCATCAGCATTCCCATCCAATGATAAATGGGAAAAAGTTACAAATCCATTGAAATACCAGAGGAAAACCCATGGAGGAGATTGATGTTTGAGTGACTGTTGCTACTACTGTGACTCCTGAACAGCCTGCCTTCACTCTCAGTTTTTGACCTTGAAAACTCAGGGAATGGGAAGCTGGTAACCTGGCATGGCAAAAATCTCCCTTTGCCACTGAAATTCAGAAAGTAATGACAAAGCAACTACAATTCCAAAACTCAAGGTCAATGCCCACCAAACACTTCCAGTATTTTCTGTTGGTCATGGACAACAAGTTAAACATGAGCCAACAATGTGATGTGGCGGCAAAAAAAGCCAATGGGGTTTTGGCCTGCATCAATAAGATTATAGTGTCTAGATCCAGGGAATCCCTCTACCCCTCTATTCTGCCTTGATAAGACCACACCTGAAATACTGTGTCTAATTCTGGACACCACAATTGAAGAGAGATATTGACAAGCTGGAATGTGTCCAGAGGAGGGCGACTAAAATGATCAAGGGTCTGGAGAACAAACCCTATGAGGAGCGGCTTAAGGAGCTGGGCATGTTTAGCCTGAAGAAGAGAAGGCTGAGAGGAGATATGATAGCCATGTATAAATATATGAGAGGAAGTCACAGGGAGGAGGGAGCAAGCTTGTTTTCTGCTTCCCTGGAGACTAGGACACGGAGCAATGGCTTCAAACTTCAGGAGATTCCATCTGAACATTAGAAAGAATTTCCTGACTGTGAGAGCCATTCAGCAGTGGAACTCTCTGCCCCGGAGTGTGGTGGAGGCTCCTTCTTTGGAAGCTTTTAAACAGAGGCTAGATGGCCATCTGTCAGGGGTGCTTTGAATGCAATATTCCTGCTTCTTGGCAGGCGGTTGGACTGGATGGCCCATGAGGTCTCTTCCAACTCTATGATTTTGTGGGAGTTCTGTGTGCCAAGTTTGGTTCAATTCCATCATTGGAGTTCAGAATACTCTATGATTGTAGGTTAACTATAAATCTTAGCAATTGCAACTCTCAAATGACAACATCACCCCCCTTCCAATCCCACCAGTATTCATATTTAGGCATATTGATTATCTGTGCCAGATTTGGTCTAGTGAATGAAAATATATCCCGCTTATCAGATATTTACATTATGATTCATAATGGTAGCAAAATTACAGTTATGAAGGAGCAACAAAAATAATGTTATGGTTGGGGGTCACCACAACATGAGGAACTGTATTAAGGGGTCACAGCATTAGAAAGTTTGAGAATCACTGTCTTAAATCCTAGTCCAGTACTCTAGGAACTACTCACACATATGCTTGTTTTAAAGCCCCAAATGCTATCTTTTCACATTTATGCCATGGGCCTCTATATTTACCATGTCATGGATCCAGGTCGTTTTTCCGTTGACAGATCTGGCGTTCAACAGCACCACCTTCAATCCAGAGGGCCCGCTCACCTGGTTACACCAATTTACCTTAGGAGACCGATTTGGAATTGTTAATGTAGATAAGTGGTCCGAATTAAGCCGAATTTGAGGTCTCCTTTTCCCGCATCTCCTCCTTCCCACCACGACCTCTATGGGGGCCCCTCGGCTCGTGGAACACCTCCCCTCCTCCATGCCGCAATCCAGGTCTAAGGTCTTAACTTCTGTTTCGTTGGAGGTTGTTTGGTTAGTTGGCATTTTTTCTTGCCACTTCCCTTGCTTCCCTTTCTCCTCCCTCCCCACCTCATTGTTACCCACGGACTCCAGCCCACTTTGTCCCTTGCCCCTTCCACTAGACACTAATATCAGGGACAATACAACCAGGGGGATGGGGGACCACATGGGTGGGAATAGTACACTTCAGTGAAATTGATCGTAGTAAAGTACAGTGAGCGTCGCTTAGATAGTTTAGATAGAGCGTCGTTTAGATAGTTCATAAAGTGCAAGAGTCTTCAGTGCAGATATAAGACGTCACCGACGTCGCAGCTACGTGTCACTAGGACAATTCGTAAGGTGCAGGATCTTAAAGTGCAACAAATACTCATTTCTAGCTCTAAGCGCTATCTAAAGTGCAGCATGGAGGGATAGGGAGAAGGGGCAAAGTGCTAGTTCAAGTTAGCAGCAAAGGGGCCGGCGCCTTAAAGTGCTCTATTAAGTTCTTAGTAGCAAATTAGCAACAAGTAGGTCGGAAGACTAGAATGCTCTTAAGCAGTATGTAAACACAGTATTAGAGGGTTGACAATAATCTCTGTTGGTAAAGTTATTATGATTCAAGGTGTAAAATATGGACGGCTGATGTAACAGCGGATGAGTCTCCCAGTCTTCCGGAGATGGTCAACACGGCGGTGGTCAGCACAAGATGGTCTGCAGTATCGGTCAACACAAGAGGTCAGCACAAGAGGTCAGCTTACATATCCTTCCAATAATCACCATAGTTGATTTTAACTATACATTTTGGGGGAAACGCTGTGTGTATATGAATAAAGAAAAGTGGGGAAAACCTGGTGCCAAAAGAGAAGGAGAGGAAGGTGTGTGCAGCACCGAGAGAGGAGGAGAGAAAGGCACATGCTGTGCCAAGAGAGGAGGAGAGAAAGGTTGTACTCTGCGCTGAGAGAAGAGGAAAAGGAAGGCATGTACTGTGCTGAGAGAGGAGGGAAAGGCATGCACTGCGCTGAGGAAGGAGAAGAGGAAGGTGTGGGCTGCACTGAGTGAGGAGGAGAGGAAGGCATGCACTGCACTGAGAGAGGAGGAGAGGAAGGCGTGTGCTGCATTGAGAGAGGAGGAGAGGAAGGCATGCACTGCGCTGAGAGAGGAGGATAGGAAGGCATGCACTGAGCCGAGAGAGGAGGAGAGGAAGGCGTGTGCTGCACTCAGAGAAGAGGAAAGGAAAGTATGCACTGAGCTGAGAGAGCGACAGCATCGTACAGCAATGCACTAAATCAGTGGGACCACCAATCGCAAACACACAGCACAGACCAATAGTGTGCCCACTGTTCCCAACAATAAGGCCTCAGGATTTAAATGAAGATTCAACTTCACAAATGACCAGCCACTGCCAGAAGGGACAGAGAGTTTCATCTATGCGGATGATCATGCCATTACTGCTCAAGCAGGGATGAGATGGTGGAACAGAAGCTCTCTGAAGCTCTAGGTGCTCTTATTGCCTACTACAGAGAAAACCAGCTGATTCCTAATCCATCTAAAACAGAGACATGTGCCTTTCATCTCAAGAACAGAGAAGCATCCCGAGCTCTGAAGATCACCTGGGAAGGAATCCCACTGGAGCATTGCAGCGCACCCAAATACCTGGACCGTGCTCTTACCTACAAGAAGCACTGCCTGAATATCAAGTAAAAAGTAGGTGCCAGAAACAATATCATACGAAAGCTGACTGGAACAACCTGGGGATCACAACCAGATACAGTGGAGACATATACCGTTGTGCTGTGCTACTCTGCTGCTGAGTATGCATGCCCAGTGTGGAACACATCTCACCACACTAAAACAGTGGATATGGCTCTTAATGAGACATGCCACATTATCACGGGGTGTCTGCGCCCCACACCACTGGAGAAATTACACTGCTTAGCTAATATAGCACCACCTGACATCTGCCAGGAAGTTACAGCCAATAGTGAAAGGACCAAGGCAGAGACATCTCCAGCTCATCCCCTGTTTGGGTATCAGCCAGCACGTCAATGACTTAAATCAAGAAATAGCTTTCTAAGATCTACAGAGACACTCGCTGGAACACCTCAGCAAGCGAGAGTCCAAAAGTGGCAGGCTCAAACCCAGAACCTCAACCAATGGCTGATACCAAATGAGAGACTCCTTCCTGGGCACACAGAGGACTGGGTGACCTGGAAGGCACTGAACAGACTGCGCTCTGGCACCACGAGATGCAGAGCCAACCTTCAGAAATGGGGCTACAAAGTGGAATCCTGGACATGCGAGTGTGGAGAAAAGCAAACCACTGACCACCTGCTGCAATGCAACCTGAGCCCTGCCACATGCACAAGGGAGGACCTTCTTGTGGCAACACCAGAGGCACTCCAAGTGGCCAGATACTGGTCAAAGGACATTTAACTAACTACCAAGTTTGCAAAATCTGTGTTTTTTTCACCTGCCTCTGTTACTCACCCACTTTTGCAATAGTTTCTTTGTACAAAGATCTCCCTCTCTGTCCTATTGCTTTTTCAGATGGGCTTTGTGGAATTTACCACTCTGGAGATCAAATGAGGAGGGAGAGCTGCTTCTCAAAGTAATCTGTTGGGATACTAACATGTGTTCATAGAATCATAGAATCATAGAGTTGGACGAGACCTCATGGGCCATCCAGTCCAACCCCCTGCTAAGAAGCAGGAATATTGCATTCAAAGCACCCCTGACAGATGGTCATCCAGCCTCTGTTTAAAAGCTTCCAAAGAAGGCACCTCCACCACACTCTGGGGCAGAGAGTGCCTGATTATGAAAATCATAGGGTGCATCTCCACAGTAGAGTTAATGCAGTTTGACACCACTTTGACTGCCATGGCTCAATGAAAGCTGTCTGTTTTAGCTTTATCTGCCCAAAAGTGCTGATGCCGCACCAAATTACAGATCCCAGGAATCCATTGCATTGAGCCATGGCAGTTAAAGTGATGTCAAACTGCATTAAATCTACTGTGGAGATGCACCCTAAGAAGAAATAGTGGAGCATTGATAGTGAGGTGAGATATACGAGGGTTATCTGGAAAGTAAGGTTAGAAGGCGTGTAGCTCTTGCAGAGAATTGTCTCAGGGGAAGTTGGTATCACTGCTGTGTAGCGGGAAGCTAGCAGAAGTGAACGAGCAGTGCCAGTCATAAATAGCTCATCAATTGGCATAGTGGTGAAGGTTATAGATGATCGTCCTCATTCTGTTTCCCTCCAAGTGTGAAGTTCACGCTGTATGAGGGCTATCTGGAAAGTAATATTACAAGGTATGTAGCTCTCACAGGGAATTTTCTTGTAGAAAGCTGGTATCACTGCTGTGTAGCGGGAAGCCAGTGGAAGCAGATGAGTAGTGCCAGTCATCAGTAGCTCATCGACTTGGCATTGTGGTGAATGTTAGAGATGAGTGTCCTCATTCCGTTCTCCTCCAAGTGTGAAGTTTGTGCTGTAATACGCTACCGAAATGGGAAGGGTATGAATGCTGCTGTGATTCATTGTGAAATCATTTCAGTTTATGGAGAAGACATAATGTCAAGACAGCATGTGACAAAAGGGGTACGGAATATATTGTGAGACCATGAAGAAACTTTGCAGAGCCATCCAAAACAAATGTAGGATGGTGACGTGGAAGTCTGACTCCTTCATGACAATGTGCATCCAGAAGGTAACGGCGGTCCATGCAGTGATGCCAGCCACATGACCTTGGAGGTGTCTACAGACAACATCAACTCTTTGGCCTAGAAATGGAGATGAGCATCACTCCAGAGTTAGATACAACTAGACTTGGATACAACTAGAGTTGGACACAACTAGACTTAATGTCAGGGGGAAACCTTTACCTATGCTGGAGTCCAGAAGGAAACTGGTCATACACAAAAACTGAACTTGTTAATCATAAAGAAAAATTGGACAAGGATTCTTCTCCCATTTGAGTCATTTCCCAGTGTAGATGTCATAATATTGGACTTCCATACTCCCAAGCATTTCATAGTTGAGAATCAGAACATGTGACAAACACCATCAGAGTGTGGTCATAATAGCTAAAGTCATTCATTAAGATCACTGGGAGAGTCTGCAGCAGTTTACTTTTGCCTGAGCCTGCTGGACAAAATTCCATCCTCTCTATCCTCCCTACCTTCACTGGGGCCCCATCTACACTGCCATATAATACTATATCTGATTCCAGATTATCTGTTTTGAATTGGTTTATATGGTATTGTAGACCAGGCATGGGCAAACTTGGGCCTTGGAGGTGTTTTGGACTTCAACTCCCACTTAAGTGGCTGAGGGGGGAAAGGAGGCTGTTAGGAATTGTGGGAGTGGAAGTCCAAAATATTTGGAGGGCCCAAGTTGACCCATCCCTGGTGTAGACTCATATAATCCAATTCAACATAGATAATCTAGGATGAGATACCGAGGGCAGCTCAGGCCCCTGCTTTTAAATTAATTTGACCTGCAGCAGGGAATTCCGCAGTTCCTAGATGCTTAGTTGAGTCAAACAGATGGAATGTGCCTCAACCGCAGTCTCAACAAAGAGCTTTCCCTAGCAGCTTACCTCTTGCTACATTTCTTTCCCCAGTCCCAACTTTGTAACAAACCAATAATAAACGATAATTGAATTGTATCCTTTACCTGATACTTTGTGTCCTTTCTTTGTCTGTAACCATGTAAATGCATGAATTGTCCCTTCCTGAGCCACAGGCGGCTGTCACTGGTACTGCACCATGAGATACAGAGCCAATCTTAAGAAATGGGGCTACAGGGTGGAATCCTCGGCATGCGAGTGCGGAGAAGAACAAACCACAGACCACCTGCTGCAATGCAACCTGAGCCCTGCCACATGCACAAGGGAGGACCTTCTTGTGGCAACACCAGAGGCACTCCAAGTGGCCAGATACTGGTCAAAGGACATTTAACTAACTACCAAGTTTGCAAAATCTGTGTTTTTTTCTTTTTAATCTGTGTGTTTGTTTTGTTCTGTTAGAATTGTAACATGGTTGCTGATGACACGATAAATAAATAAATATGTAAATAAATAAGTATGGTTGCTGATGACACGATAAATAAATAAATATGTTTTAGTCATTCCCCATGGACACTCTTTCCCCTGCATGGACAAACTTTATGAAATCTTGCCTTTCATGAACTTTAGATATATGAAATATGTTTCTTGATTTCTTTGTGGCATAAGCCTCTCCCCCCCCCCCCCCTTCCTGACCTTTGTTTCCCCTATATTATACATGGAGAAACCCCACCAAAGGAGCTACAGAGCCCCAAACATTCTAGGAATTTTTTATCCACAGCTTCCTTTTGCATGAACAATAGTTTGGACAGCTGATGGCTCTTGGAGGATTTGTCCAGCCCTCAGCTTTCCCCTTTGGCAAATATCTTAATCATTTTCCTGTCTGGAAGACAAAGGGTTCCCGAAAAACCTTTTGCCTTCGCTCTGATTAACTCAACTATCTCCCCACCAAAAACAATAACACCAGTCTTGCTTTCGTTGTCCTCGATTTGCTGGCTAGTAAAATCTGGACTTTCCTTTACACATGTTGATTCATTCCAATCAAAACACAATAGATCAGGCTTGCTTGAGACTTCTTTTTCTGTCTCGCAGGTCACATGGCATATTTTTTAGAATTCATTCACAGATTCCTTTGTGTTCTATCATCCCGCCTCCCTCTCTCCTGATTTTCTATCGCCACTAGATGGCAGGAGCCTTCCCATTGGATCCTACAAACTGCTGGAGCTTCCTGATTGGTTCAGGGGCACCAGGGGCAGGAGGGCCACCTCCCAGCTGTTTGCCCATTGTCCAATCACAGCGGAGGGCGGCAGGGAGGCCGGGGCGGGAAGTTTGAACTCTGCAACTTTGAATTCTCTATATAAATGGCTGTATCAAATGTATTTCTTTATGCTCTGCTGGTGAATGATTGCGGCTCTGCATCCTTTCAGCTGATTGCCAATAAAAGCCTCGGTGGCCGTTTTCTTCAACTTTGGTGAGATTCTTATTGGGAATTTAGGGAATTAAAAACTGATTTTAATTGCTTCTCTGAGCTCGCCAAAGTAGCGATACCTCTTTGGTGGGATTGCAGGGTCGACCCTTTCCCAAGGTTTTCCTCGATTTCATTACTGGATTATATGGCAGTGTAGATCAAGCCTGAGTTAATTCATTGGAACCTGCCTCACTTTTTTTGCATCCCATTCCAGGCTAACAGGATACTTCCAAAATGGATCCGTACCTATCTTCTTTGTAGGATCAGTGTTTCTGGATGTGGGTGGGCATGAGGGAAGGGGGCGAGGGCATCCTTCCCATCCCTCCAAAAAAAGAAGAAGAAGGAAATGATATTTTGAACAGTTCAAAGATCCTTCACTAAAATAACCTTTGGCACTGCAGCAGATTCTACTTTGGCTTCCTGCAATTTAAATCTCCCCAGAAAAAGAAAAAACCAAAGCAAAACACGTGACCAAAACTTCCTCCTGGAAGGAGAGGAGGGGAAGAGGCTCCAGCTGCTTTCATGATCTCAGGCTCTATTGACAATGATGTGCCACAGAAACCAGGAGGACTTTTTCAATTGACTGATCACACAGGGTGAAAGCTGGGTCCATCACTCTGATCCTGAGACTAAAGTGCAATCAATGCAATGGAAGCATCATGCCTCACCGCCTCCAAAGAAGGCACGTGCCCAAATCTCAGCAGGCAAGGTCATGCTCACAATATTTTAAGTAGTACTGATGGATTTCCTAGCAAAGGGTACCATGATCACTGGGGCATACTATGCTTCATTACTGTGGAAATTGCAGGAGGCCATCCAAACCAAGAAATAATGTGGTATGTTCACCAAAGGTGTCCAGTGCACAACTCACCTCTTGCCCAATTGAAAGGAGCATGGTCAATAAGCTGGATAGAATGTATAGTAGCATAGGAATAGAGCAATTAACCAGGATCATTTCAGCTTAACTTACAAATATAGTAAACAAATATTTGAATTCAGGTGATGGTTAAAGACCATCTGTGAAAGGAGTGGTCAGTTGAATGCACAATGAAACATCCATGTCTTTAGTTCCTTACAGAATGTGGATAGGGAGGGTGCCAGCCCAATCTCCCTGGGGAAAGAGTTCCAGAGATAAGGGGCTGCCACTGAGAATGCCCTCTCTCTTGTCCCCACCAACCATGCCTGAGATGGGGGTGGGAGCGAGAGAAGAGCATCCCTGGAAGATCTTAAGGACTGTGGGGACTCATAGGGGAGAATGCAGTCATGAAGATAGGCAGGTTCTGAACCGTTTAGGACCGTTCAGTATGCCCCAAAACACAAACAGTAGATATCCCACAGCTGCTGTGGTTATTAGGGCTGGGCGGTTTCGTTCGTTATTTTCGTATTTCGTTATTTTTTCGTTATTTTTTTTATAACGGAACAATATCGATGTATATTTCAAACCCGGAAGTGTTTTTTCTAAATCAAAGCAGCATCTGCCATCTTTGATACGACTTCCGCCCATTTCGGAAATGTCGTCAAAGACGGATGCATGCTGGGAGCGCCGGGAGCCAATCAGAAGAAGACACGGGGCTGCTTGCCCCGTGTCTTCTTCTGATTGGCTGGGCTGCCCTTTAAAAGCGGCTGTTGGCGTGCCGCTCATTTCTTTGGTGTAATCTCAAACTTGTTACACAACCTGCCACTGTTGGCGTGCGCTACTCAATTTTTTGGTGTAATCTCAAACTTGTTACACAACCAGCCACTGTTGGCGTGCTACTTATTGTTTTAGTGTAATCTCAAACTTGTTACACAACCTGCCACTGTTGGCATGCTACTTATTTCTTTTGTGCAATTTCAAACTTGTTACACAACCTGCCACTGTTGGCGTGCCGCTCATTTCTTTGGTGTAATCTCAAATTTGTCACACAACCTGCCAGTGTTGGGGTGCTACTCATTTTTTTAGTGTAATCTCAAACTTGTTACACAACCAGCCAGTGTTGGGGTGCTACCTATTGTTTTAGTGTAATCTCAAACTTGTTACACAACCTGCCACTGGTGGCGTGCTACTTATTGTTTTAGTGTGATCTCAAACTTGTTACACAACCTGCCACTGTTGGCGTGCCGCTAATTTCTTTGGTGTAATCTCAAACTTGTTACACAACCTGCCACTGTTGGCGTGCTACTCATTTTTTTAGTGTAATCTCAAACTTGTTACACAACCAGCCAGTGTTGGCGTGCTACTTATTGTTTTAGTGTAATCTCAAACTTGTTACACAACCTGCCACTGTTGGTGTGCTACTTATTTCTTTTGTGTAATCTCAAACTTGTTACACAACCTGCCACTATTGACGTGCCGCTCATTTCTTTGGTGTAATCTCAAACTTGTCACACAACCAGCCACTGTTGGCGTGCTACTTATTTCTTTTGTGTAATCTCAAACTTGTTACACAACCTGCCACGGTTGCCGTGCTACTTATTGTTTTAGTGTAATCTCAAACTTGTTACACAACCTGCCACGGTTGGCGTGCTACTTATTGTTTTAGTGTAATCTCAAACTTGTTACACAACCTGCCACTGTTGGTGTGCTACTCATTTTTTTAGTGTAATCTCAAAATTGTTACACAACAAGCCAGTGTTGGCGTGCCGCTCATTTCTTTGGTGTAATCTCAAACTTGTTACACAACCTGCCACTGTTGGCGTGCGCTACTCAATTTTTTGGTGTAATCTCAAACTTGTTACACAACCAGCCACTGTTGGCGTGCTACTTATTGTTTTAGTGTAATCTCAAACTTGTTACACAACCTGCCACTATTGGCATGCTACTTATTTCTTTTGTGCAATTTCAAACTTGTTACACAACCTGCCACTGTTGGCGTGCCGCTCATTTCTTTGGTGTAATCTCAAATTTGTCACACAACCTGCCAGTGTTGGGGTGCTACTCATTTTTTTAGTGTAATCTCAAACTTGTTACACAACCAGCCAGTGTTGGGGTGCTACCTATTGTTTTAGTGTAATCTCAAACTTGTTACACAACCTGCCACTGTTGGCGTGCTGCTTATTGTTTTAGTGTGATCTCAAACTTGTTACACAACCTGCCACTGTTGGCGTGCCGCTCATTTTTTGGTGTAATCTCAAACTTGTTACACAACCTGCCACTGTTGGCGTGCTACTCATTTTTTTAGTGTAATCTCAAACTTGTTACACAACCAGCCAGTGTTGGCGTGCTACTCATTTTTTTAGTGTAATCTCAAACTTGTTACACAACCAGCCAGTGTTGGGGTGCTACCTATTGTTTTAGTGTAATCTCAAACTTGTTACACAACCTGCCACTGTTGGCGTGCTACTTATTGTTTTAGTGTGATCTCAAACTTGTTACACAACCTGCCACTGTTGGCGTGCTACTTATTGTTTTAGTGTAATCTCAAACTTGTTACACAACCTGCCACTGTTGGCATGCTACTTATTTCTTTTGTGCAATTTCAAACTTGTTACACAACCTGCCACTGTTGGCGTGCCGCTCATTTCTTTGGTGTAATCTCAAATTTGTCACACAACCTGCCAGTGTTGGGGTGCTACTCATTTTTTTAGTGTAATCTCAAACTTGTTACACAACCAGCCAGTGTTGGGGTGCTACCTATTGTTTTAGTGTAATCTCAAACTTGTTACACAACCTGCCACTGTTGGCGTGCTACTTATTGTTTTAGTGTGATCTCAAACTTGTTACACAACCTGCCACTGTTGGCGTGCCGCTAATTTCTTTGGTGTAATCTCAAACTTGTTACACAACCTGCCACTGTTGGCGTGCTACTCATTTTTTTAGTGTAATCTCAAACTTGTTACACAACCAGCCAGTGTTGGCGTGCTACTGATTTTTTTAGTGTAATCTCAAACTTCTTACACAACCAGCCAGTGTTGGGGTGCTACCTATTGTTTTAGTGTAATCTCAAACTTGTTACACAACCTGCCACTGTTGGCGTGCTACTTATTGTTTTAGTGTGATCTCAAACTTGTTACACAACCTGCCACTGTTGGCGTGCCGCTCATTTCTTTGGTGTAATCTCAAACTTGTTACACAACCTGCCACTGTTGGCGTGCTACTCATTTTTTTAGTGTAATCTCAAACTTGTTACACAACCAGCCACTGTTGGCGTGCTACTAATTGTTTTAGTGTAATCTCAAACTTGTTACACAACCTGCCACTGTTGGTGTGCTACTTATTTCTTTTGTGTAATCTCAAACTTGTTACACAACCTGCCACTATTGGCGTGCCGCTCATTTCTTTGGTGTAATCTCAAACTTGTCACACAACCAGCCACTGTTGGCGTGCTACTTATTTCTTTTGTGTAATCTCAAACTTGTTACACAACCTGCCACGGTTGGCGTGCTACTTATTGTTTTAGTGTAACCTCAAACTTGTTACACAACCTGCCACGGTTGGCGTGCTACTTATTGTTTTAGTGTAATCTCAAACTTGTTACACAACCTGCCACTGTTGGTGTGCTACTCATTTTTTTAGTGTAATCTCAAAATTGTTACACAACCAGCCAGTGTTGGCGTGCTATTTATTGTTTTAGTGTAATCTCAAACTTGTCACACAACCTGCCACTGTTGGCGTGCTACTCATTTTTTTAGTGTAATCTCAAACTTGTTACACAACCAGCCACTGTTGGCGTGCTACTTATTGTTTTAGTGTAATCTCAAACTTGTTACACAACCAACCAGTGTTGGCGTGCTACTCATTTCTTTGGTGTAATCTCAAACTTATCACACAGTTCCAGCCAGTGATTGCGTGCTACTCATTTCTTTGGTGTAATCTCAAACTTGTTACACAACCTGCCAGTGTTGGCGTGCTACTTATTGTTTTAGTGTAATCTCAAACTTGTCACACAACCTGCCAATGTTGGCGTGCTACTTATTGTTTTAGTGTGATCTCAAACTCGTCACACAACCAGCCAGTGATTGCGTGCTACTCATTTCTTTGGTGTAATCTTAAACTTGTCACACAACTTGCCACTGTTGGCGTGCTACTCATTTCTTTGATGTAATCTCAAACTTGTCACAGCCAGTGATTGCGTGCTACTCATTTCTTAGTTCTTAGTTAATTCCTTGGCTGTGTGTGTGTGGCTGTCTGGCATTCAATTTTTAAATTTTTTTGAAAAGTTCCTTCTCTTCCATTGCCTTCCCTTCCCTTGCCTTGCCTTAGTGCTTAGTTAGTTGTTGCTTGGGGACAGGGAGAAGCTTTGCCTCCCAGTTCCTTGGCTGTGTGTGGCTGACTGTGTGTGGCGGTCAATTTTTCCAAATTATTGAAAAGTTCCAGTAGTGTAATAGTAATTTAAATTTAGTAGTTATTAAAAAAAACCCCAAAAATAGTGTTTGTGTGCTGTGTTTGTTTGTTTTGTGTTTGTGTAATCTCAAACTTGTAGTGTTACACAAGCAGCCAGTGTTTGCGTGGCTGCTACTCATTACTTTTGTGTAATCCCTAACTTGTCACACAACCAGCCAGTGATTGCGTGCTACTTATTGTTTTAGTGTAATCTCAAACTTGTCACACAACCTGCCAGTGTTTGTGTGCTGCCCATTTCTTCTGTGTGATCTCAAATTAATATTGCCTGCTGAATGCGGGAGCACTGTGGTCCTGCCCTTATTGACAATCATGTTTTACTATTGCCTGCTGAATGCGGGAACATTGACCCACTGTGGTCCTGCCCTTATTGACAATCATGTTTTACTATTGCCTGCTGAATGCGGGAACATTGACCCACTGTGGTCCTGCCCTTATTGACAATCATGTTTTCTTAGCTTTGTGTTGCCTAAAATTACTATTGCCTGCTGAATGCGGGAACATTGCCCCACTGTGGCAATGTACGCTTCCCCCCTACTCACGACTCCCTTTCGTACACCCTTTCCCCAGTCGTTCCCGGCCGGTCCCCTTTCAGCCTGCTGGGCATCGCCTGGGGTGCACTTCTCAGCCTACGTCTCTCTAGGGTGCCCGTAAAAGAGGGCACCTGCGTAGGGCATTCATAACAAAGGAACCGTCAGAGACAGATAGGAATGCCCTCCTGCATTTGTCATTTGTGCCCTTAGCTTTCACAGCATCTCTGCCGTCCCTCGCTCAAATGCCAACTTGACTTGCCCATGGCCTCCTGTTGTGGCCAAAGTCCACTTCTCAGGCTACGTCTCTCTGGGGTGCCCGGAAAAGAGGGCGCCTGCGTAGGGCATTCATAACAAGGGAGCCGTCAGGGACAGATAGGAATGCCCTCCTGTGTTTGTCATTTGTGCCCTTAGCTTTCACAGCATCTCTGCCATCCCTCGCTCAAATGCCAACTTGACTTGCCCATGGCCTCCTGTTGTGGCCAAAGTCCACTTCTCAGCCTACGTCTCTCTTGGGTGCCCGGAAAAGAGGATGCCTGCGTAGGGCATTCATAAAAAGAGAGCCGTCAGGGACAGATAGGAATGCCCTCCTGCGTTTGTTATTTGTGCCCTTAACTTTCACAGCATCTCTGCCGTCCCTCGCTCAAATACCAACCTGACTTGCCCATGGCCTCCTGTTGTGGCCAAAGTCCACTTCTCAGCCTACGTCTCTCTGGGGTGCCCGGAAAAGAGGGCGCAGGCATAGGGCTTTTGTAATATAATAAGTATTGCCTGCTGTCAGTTTCAACCAGTGTTTGCGTGCCACTCATTTCTTTGGTGTAATCTCAAACTAGTTACACAACCAGCCAGTGTTTGCATGCCACTCATTTTCTTTGGTATCATTCGTGCCCTTAGCATTCACAGCATCTCTGCCGTCCCTCGCTCAAATCCCAGCTTGACTTGCCCATGGCCTCCTGTTGTGGCCAAAGTCCACTTCTCAGCCTACGTCTCTCTGGGGTGCCCGAAAAAGAGGGCACATACTTTGGGCTTTCCTAACAGGGGAGCCGTCATTCCCGCGGGGGCCCCTCCTGTAGCCATTTGTGAATTTAGCTTTCACAGCAGGCAAGCAGGCAGGCATTCCCGGAGCCCCTTCCCACAGCCCCTTCCCGCACACACACACCTGCTGTCTGTGGGGACATTGGCCCTTTGGGGTCCAGCACTTATTGAAAATCAATTTTACTTTGCTTTGGGGTACAGCACTTATTGAAAATCAATTTTACTTTGCTTTACTTTAACCTCAAATGAGCTACACAGACACACACCTGCTGTCTGCGGGGACATTGGCCCTTTGGGGTACAGCACTTATTGAAAATCAATTTTACTTTGCTTTACTTTAACCTCAAATGATTTACACAGACACACACCTGCTGTCTGCGGGGACATTGGCCCTTTGGGGTCCAGCACTTATTGAAAATCAATTTTACTTTGCTTTACTTTAACCTCAAATGAGTTACACAGACACACACCTGCTGTCTGTGGGGACATTGGCCGCACTTATAATAAGTCCCAGCACTTATTGAAAATCAATTTTACTTTGCTTTCTGTTTCCTCGAAAGACTTACTAGGCTTGGCCGTTTTCGTTTGATACTTTTGTATTTCGTTAATGATTTGTATTTAAATTACTTTACGATCGAATATAGAGCCATTTTGTAATAGTGTGAGGAACAATGAAGAATCAAATTAATGACTCCAATTTTTGTAATTGTTTTGTAACTTTTTTGTATGTCTGGTGCAAGTGTTACAATCTCCGTTTCTCTTCCCTTCTGGACCACTACGTGATCGTTAGTTCGGAAATCTGTAATCGTCTTTCCCACCTTATGTGTGCAATTCCTGGGTGGCCTCCTAATTTCTTTTTGTTTATAAAAAAGGAGTACTCCTAAGAAACTAGTTTTCCTAACGCTTTAGTAGTATGGTACCCAGAGGGTTGTGTCTGCCTGGCTGCTTTGTGTAGGCAAGTTCTTTTTTCGCAGAGTTTCAACTGGAATACAGTATCCTCTGCTCAATGCTTCTTGCTTGTTCTGAGCCTTCCAAGGTTTTCAAGAGTCTGCTTCAGTTGCATACTCTCTAACCTCTGGAGCTTACCGTAGGTTTCTTCTCCTTGAGGGTTCTCAGTATGTCTGCTGTGTTGTGGTGGTCGTGTGTCTGCTTTACTGCTTTATTAGTGCACTCCTCCGTGGTGGAACCAATGTGCTTTCCCTTAGCCTGCAAGAGTTTAGTTCTAGGTGGATTTGGGAAGCTTTCTGCAATTAGGCATAGGGCTTTTGTAATATAATAAGTATTGCCTGCTGTCAGTTTCAACCAGTGTTTGCGTGCCACTCATTTCTTTGGTGTAATGTCAAACTTGTTACACAACCAGCCAGTGTTTGCGTGCCACTCATTTTCTTTCATGTTATTTGTGCCCTTAGCTTTCACAGCATCTCTGCTGTCCCTCGCTCAAATGCAAGCTTGACTTGCCCATGGCCTCCTGTTGTGACCAAAGTCCACTTCCAAGGCTACGTCTCTTTGGGGTGCCCGGAAAAGAGGGCGCCTGCATAGGGCATTCATAACAAGGGAGCCGTCGTTCCCTACCGCCCCTGGGGTTGTCATTTGTGCACTTTGCTTTCACAGCATCTCTGCCGATCTTTCCCCAGTCATTCCCTGCCGGTCCCCTTTCAGCCTGTTGGGCATCGCCTCTGGGGTGCCCAGAAGAGGCACTCCTCTACTCCAGTGTACACCTCCCCCCAACTCCCTTTCATACACCCTTTCCCCAGTCGTTACTGGCCGCCCCTTAAAGGCAGTCTCACTGGAGTGCGACTGATATGCTGTGAAAGATGACTGCAGAGAGACACTACCGGGGGGGTCAATGACCCCCCCCCGGGAGGAATTGGTTAAGGCTGGGAAGGTTATTATTGGCCTTTGACTCCTTAACTTTGACTTCTTAACTGTTGGGCATCGCCTCTGGAGTGCCCGGAAAAGAGGCACTCCTCTACTCCAGTGTACGCTTCCCCGTCCCAACTCCCTTTCATACACCCTTTCCCCAGTCGTTCCCTGCCGGTCCCCTTTCAGCCTGTTGGGCATCGCCTCTGAGGTGCCCGGAAAAGAGGCACTCCTCTACTCCTGTGTACCGTTTCCCCCCCCCCCAACTCCCTTTCATACACCCTTTCCCCAATCGTTATCGGCCGCCCCTTACAGGCCGTCTCACTGGAGCGCGACTGATATGCTCTAAAAGATGACTGCAGAGAGACACTACCGGGGGGGTCAATGACCCCCCCCCCTGGGAGGACTTGGTTAAGGCTGTGAAGGGTATTATTGGCCTTTGACTCCTTAACTTTGACTCCTTAACTGTTGGGCATCGCCTCTGGGGTGCCCAGAAAAGAGGCACTCCTCTACTCCAGTGTACGCTTCCCCCTCCCAACTCCCTTTCATACACCCTTTCCCCAGTCGTTCCCTGCCGGTCCCCTTTCAGCCTGTTGGGCATCGCCTCTGGAGTGCCCGGAAAAGAGGCACTCCTCTTCTTCTGTGTACGCTTTCCCCCAACTCCCTTACCCATAAACTACCTACCTCATAAAAAAACCCACAAAAAAACCCACAAAAAAAACCTAATGAAAAACCCATTAAAAATGAAGGGACTTGCATGTTTATATTTATTTTAATATTTATTGGAGAACAGCTGCTATTATGTATTTATTTATTTAATTAATTAATTAATTTACAAAAAGAAAAGGAAAACAAAAAACTCACCAAAATCAGCTGCTATTATTTATTTATATATTTATTTAATTTACAAAAAAACAAAAAAACCCAAAAAACCACAGAAAACAAGAAATCAATCCACAAAAAAACAAAAAAAAACACAAGAAAACCAGAAAAAAACCACAAAAAAACTTATGAAAAACCCATTAAAAATGAAGGGACTTGCATGTATATTGTTATTTTAATATTTATTAGAGAACAGCTGCTATTATGTATTTATTTATTTATTTAATTTTTAAAAAAGAAAACAAAAATCTCACCAAAAACAGCTGCTATTATTTATTTATATATTTATTTAATTTAAAAAAAAACCCCCCACAAAAAACAAGAAATAAATCACCAAAAAACAAAACAAAAAACAAAAAAAACCACAAGAAAACCAGAAAAAAACCCCACAAAAAACCCACAAAAAAACAATTAAAAACCCACCAAAAAACAAACAAAAAAATAATGAAAAAACCCATTAGAAATGAAGGGACTTGCATGTATTATTTATCAGAGAACAGAGCTGCTACATTTTTTCAGTACTCTTTATTTTATTTCCTCCCTGGGAGAGAGTCAAGGTGGCTTGGTATGCCCATCCCACCCAGAACTTAATGAAATTTATGAACGTTCCTATGAAGTTTGATGGAGAGCCCCACGCATTATTTTGGAACATTGGAACATTGAAAATCAAGTCAACTTTGCTTTGTGTTGCCTAAAATTACTATTGCCTGCCATATGCGGGAATAACATTGCCTTTGTGACTGCCTTTTTGGGTTCTTTTTTCCTTCAACTGGTGGCACTGATTGCTTGGGGCTGGGGACACGGAGAAGTCCCAGTCCCTGGCAGTGGCTGTTGCTTGCCTTACTGAATCTTGGGAGGGCAAGCATTTAGTTGATTTTTATTTTTAACAATTTATTTTAGCGTTATATAATATTTTTATTTAATTAAAAAAATTACGTTTTTTAAAAAAAATTACCAAAAAAATAAAAAAATATTACAAATAAAAATTACAAATAATTATAAATAAATAGTTAGTACTTTAGTAGTGTAGTGTCGCTGATCCTTTGTTTTGGTTGCCAAGGGGATTTATCCCTGGCAATCAGTGCTTTTTGGAAACTACTTTTTTACTTACTTTATTTACTTATTGCAGTGTATCATTTTGTAATACAGTGCCCCACTGCTTTCCTGCCCTTATTGAAAATCAATTTGGGAAAATCAATGTGGGAACATTGATAATTAAGTTTACTTTGCTTTGTGTTGCCACACAGTGATGTTATCAGAAGTTTCCTTTGTCTTTGGATGACATCTTCTATGCATAGCTGGCGCCTGGTTTCTTCCTCTTCTCGTTGACATCCCAAACAGTGTTGGTTTTCTCCTCCGATCGAATACTGCAGCATACCTAGAGCATGGCCACTGTATTCTTGGCTTCAATCTCTCTGTGCCCCTTTTTTTTTCCTTTTTCTTTTTTTCCCTTCCGGTTGTCATGACTTGACTTCCCCTTTCCTCTTCCTGTGGCCAAAGTACTCGTATACGCTTCCCCCCAACTCCCTTTCATAACCCTTTCCCCAGTCGTTCCCTGCCGGTCCCCTTTTGAGCCTGTTGGGCATCGCCTCTGGAGTGCCCGGAAAAGAGGCACTCCTGTACTCCAGTGTACGCTTCCACCCCCCAACTCCCTGTCATGCACCCTTTCCCCAGTCGTTCCCTGCTGGTCCCCTTTCAGCCTGTTGGGCATCGCCTCTGTGGTGCCTGGAGAAGAGGCACTCCTCTACTCCAGTATACGCTTCCCCCCCCCACTCCCTTTCATACACCCTTTCCCCAGTCGTTACCGACTTCCCCTTACAGGCAGTCTCACTGGAGCACGACTGATATGCTGTGAAAGATGAATGCACAGAGACACTACCGGGGGGGGGGGTCAATGACCCCCCTGGGAGGACTTGGTTAAGGCTGGGAAGGTTATTATTGGCCTTTGACTCCTTAACTTTGACTCCTTAACTGTTGGGCATCGCCTCTGAGGTGCCCGGAAAAGAGGCACTCCTCTACTCCAGTGTACGCTTCCACCCCCCAACTCTCTTTCATACACCCTTTCTCCAGTCGTTCCCTGCCGGTCCCCTTTCAGCCTGTTGGGCATCGCCTCAAGGTTGCCCGGAAAAGAGGCACTCCTCTACTCCACAACTCTCTGCTCTACGCGTGCAACTGCTATGGTATGCCCACCCCTCCCAGAATTGACCGCAATAAAGGAACGTACTCCTGCAGTTTGACGAAGTGCCTTTGACCCCTCCTTTTTTTTCTCATGCCAGCTGTAAGTCCCCATCCCTGACCTATACGGTCACCCTCTTTTTTTTACCGTCCTGGACAAAAATTCCTCTTTACCTCCTTTGTCTCTGGGCAACTACTGCTTGATTACTAGGTGAGTCTGGATCGGTTGGATCTATCCAAATACAAGCACTGCAATAACTCTGGAACCCTCCCCCCAACTCCCTTTCATACACGCTTTCCCTAGTTGTTCCCTCCCTGCTCCTGGATTCCTCCATCCCACCACAGGATGTCGAGTCAATCATGGGGGCTCTGTGTGCTCTGTGTAGTATAGATCTGACATTGGATGAGGGTTTCAGTGGTCTCAGAAAATTTAGAAAGTAAGTATAAGAAAAAATAAACCAAAATTAACAAAAATTGCACTTTGAAACAAACTATGAAGATATTAAATTATGGCCAAATTATCTTGCAAATTATCTGGCAATTATATTTCAAAAAGGGCTGGACCAAAATGGGCCACAAAGGCCGCAGACAGTCACTGGTTGTAAGTAACTACTTTTGAGTTAACAGAAAAGCAAAGAACACTGGATTTCCCAAACACACTTATTGCCAGGGAGAAATCCCCTTGGCACCAAAAAAGAGGAACGGCATCCACCATCTTTGAAACGACTTCCACCAGTTTCAGAAAAAAAAGAAAAGAAATTATTTTGTTATAATGAATTAAAAGTAATTAATAATTGTTTATAAATATTAAAAATAAAAACAATAATAATAAAAGATCAATTTAACCCAATGCTTCCCCTCCCAAACAAAAGCCAGCACAAGCCACAGCCAGGGACTGGGAGGCAGACAGCTACAAGCTCCCTGTCCCCAGCCCCATGCACGCCAAAGCCAGACTCCTCAGCACTTGCGCAAGAAAAAGCCCTCCGTCCACCCTCACTTCCCCAGCAACAATGCTGCCACGCGGAGCGGGCATCCGCTTTTAAAGGGCAATGGCCGCCCTTACTAACCCCGTATTGGCTCCCAGCATCCTACCATCTGTAACGTCACTTCTGAAACTGGCGGAAGTCATTTCAAATATGGCGGATGCTGCTTTGAAATTTAAGACACACTTCCTGGTTAAAAGAAAAACCAAAATCAATTCTTTATCCAAAAAACCTGAAAAAATAACGAAATACAATTTTAACGAACGAAACCGCCCAGCCCTAGTAAACTTCCCTTAAGCCATTGTCTGTCCTCCCCCAAATCTTGCAAGAAAATAAACCGGGTCATTGGGGTTATGTGTGTCAACTTGGCCTTAAGTCTTCAACTGGGGGTCGCAGCAGTCTTGGTTAATGATTGGAGGTACTTAAAGTCATTATCCATGGTCCGTCCGCCTCCAACAGCAGCAGAAAGTACATTAGGTCATGGGGGTATTCATACCCTGACCTTCTGTGCAGCCAGAGATTCTCTGGGGTGTCCACTTCACTACTGTGTATTGCCGCAGTACTACATGGTGCAGTACTGCATGCATGCTGCATGCTGCATGGAGCCCTTCCAACATAGCATTGGTTGACAAAGAGAAGAGGAAGAAACCAGGCACCATCGATGCAGAGGAGCAGGCATGGAAGCGGCCAGAAAGGAAATTGGCCTTTACAGAGCAGGCAAAAAGGCAGCCAATCCCGGGGGGCAGAGTCAAGGCCCCTCCCCCCAGAAGTCTTACAGTCTGTCTCACTGGGGGACAGATGATATGCAGTGAAAGATAACTGCACAGCATGACACTCCCGGGGGGGCACTGTCCCCCCCGGGAGGGCATGGAGAAGGCTGGGAAGGGTATTGGCCTTCACCCAGCAATCAAGCGGCCATCAACGTGTTCTTTCCTTCACTGATGGCGGCTTCATTCCAGATCTCACCCTTGTAAGTTGCACGTCCCAAGCATCGATGGTTTTCTGCATGGGGCCTGTTGCTGAGGTTGGAGTGCTCTGTGTACTGCTGCATGTGCTGGTGACTTCAACTGCGTCCAACTTTACATTTGGGTGGTGTCTCTTCATGTGCATCCTTGGCCCTGTGAGGCACTGCAGGGTCTGCCTGTCACGCAGCAGTTTTGCGGACTTAGAGCTACGGTGGAAGAAGCCCGCGATGAGTGACGGCGGTGGCGCTGTTCTCATCGGGGGCCCTTGAAGCCATCTTTTACGCAGTTGGGGCAGACAGTGTCCTTGATGCAAGGGTCTTTGGGGCAGACAGCGTCCTTGATGCAAGGGTCACAGAGTGCTGCCAAAACATGAGTCTTGCTCTCCCTCAGTGGTAGAAGACGTTTACGGATGGCGAAAGTCAACTTTCTGACCACCTCCTGAGCCTGTGGAGTCAGGGGCCCAGCCCAGCCATAGATTGCAATGTACTTTTTCCACCCAGCGACTTACAAAAAAAAAGGCTGTAGTGATCTACGGGTCCGTGCTATCAAAATCAATCTGAGGATAGCCCAAAACTGGCAAGTTGGCCTTCAAGAAGACCAGCTTTTCCACAGCAAGGGGGTCGAGCGAGTTACGTTGGAGGGTGACGATTGCAATGTACTTTGTCCACCCAGCGACTCCAAATGCCTCTTCAAACGCAGGACGACAGGGACCACATGGCTGAGTACTGCTTTCTGTGCTGAAAGATTTTCGGTGGCTAATTTGAATGGTTCTAGGATCTCGACCAGCTGAGTGATGGTCATCCACTCCTGCTTGTTGGGAACCAGCTTGTTTATCAGAGCCGCAATTGATAGTGAGACAGCGTGGACTGCCCTCTGTTGCTCAACCATGCGCTCCAACATCATGTAGATGGAGCTCCAGCGGGTTGAGACATCCTGCAGTAACCAGTGTTGTGGAAGGCACTCCAGGGTCTGCCTGTCACGCAGCAGTTTTGCGGACTTAGAGCTACGGTGGAAGAAGCCCGCGATTCTGTGGCAGCGGTCAATGAGTTGAGTGATGGCGGTGCCGCTGTTCTCATCGGGCCCCTTGAAGCCATCTTTTACGCAGTTATGCAGCAAGTGTGCCATGCATGTTACGTTTGAGAAGCCGGCACTTTCGACCGCCCGGATCATGTTCCTTCCTGCGTCTGCGTCTGTGACCATGAATCCCGAGTTAGTACCACCGGAATGAGTATGCCGCATCCAGTCTCTCATCATCTCTCGCAAGTACTCAGAAATGGTGTCGGCCCTGTGATCCATATTGATCACCTCCAGTGACAGGAGTGCCCAACGATGACCCGAGTCGAGGCAACCCTCCGTCTCCCACCAGTGAGCGGTCAGGGACAGATAGGAATGCCCTCCTCCCGTGCTCATCCAGATGTCTGATGTGAAATGTACATGGACGGGTTGTGATTTGTTCAACAGGGTTCTGAGACGTTGCTTGCATCCCTCAAACAAAGCTGGAATGACTGTTCGAGAGAAAGTTTTGTGATTCGGGATATTGTATTGTACCATGGTGCCAGGAGGTGAACTGAACAAATCAGCGAAAACCTTCCCGTTCCACCATACTGCATGATTGCATGTTGCCTGGGAGATGATGGCTGGTGGAGAGCCATCATCTCCCAGGCAACATGCAATCAAGCAGCAGGAAGCCAATCCCGAGGGGGGGGGGGAGGCCAGGAAAGGGTTTTGGCCTTCTCACAGCAGGCAAAAAGGCAGCCAACCCTGGGGGGCCAGGGTCAAGCCCCCCCCCCGGGAGGTCCTAGAGGCTGTCTCATTGGGGGACGGATGACAATTGTGTATTTTGAATGTAATGTTTTTTCATTTATAAATTAATTTCTAAATTATATACTGAATGATTTCGATTTTGAAGCCAAACAACCAACCAACCACACAGCCACACAGCCACCCACCCACCCACCCACCCAGTGGGAATTGGTCCTTCTTTCTTAACTTGCAATACTGCTACAGAAATTATAAGTATATAATACTTCCCAGATAATTTTCAGAGTTTTTTCAAAGTGCAATTTTTGTTACTTTTTGTTACTTTTTCTTTTTTTATTTCTTATATTTACTTTCTAAGTTTTTATAATAACATTATTTTTATATATTATTAATAATTAATAATTTAATTTTATATATTATTTTTAAATATTATTAAATATTATTAAATGTTATATAATATATGATATAATAATTATTTATATTATTATTTATTTCATTTATATAATAATATATTATTATATTATATTATATTATTTTATATTATATAATATATATTATATAATTTTATATTATTTATTATTATTTATATTTATTTATATTTATTATATTATTATTATCTATTTCATTATATTATTTGACTCAGTTTTGGCTACTTTATCTTATTACTTTTTTATTTAATATCTTATTCTATTTGATTATTTTATTTGATTTATTTTATGAAATGATTTTGTTTGTAGAGCATTCAGCATTGCGCAATCGCGTCCGCCATTTTAACGAATCGATTCGTTATCAATTTAATAACGAATCGATTCGTATTTAATAACGAAGTTTCGGAAGTCTTTTTTGCGTATGCGCAAAGGAGGCCGCCATTTTTACGAATCGATTCGTTATTACTTTAACGAATCGACCCCCCGCTTTAATAACGAAGTTTCGGAAGTGATTTGCGCATGCGCGGGGGTCCACCATCTTAACGAATCGATTCATTAATAATAACGAATTTTCATAAATATCTATTTTTTTAAAAGGAAAATTTCGGAATAACGGAATAACGAAGCGCGAAAAACCCCTAAAAAACGAATTGAGTTTAGAAACAAATTTTTCCGTGGTTGCCCAGCCTTAGTGGTTATATTTGCAGGACCTCTGTGAAAATATGGAGATCGTACTTTGAAAAAATAGTTAAATCTGAGAGCACATCTCTGTATGAATCTCTAGGTGCTCCAATACAATTTTATAATCAACTTCTGGAAATTGGCCATAAAGTTGTGCTGGTGGACCTACAGATTCTTGGATGTGTTCCTCCTAGAGTAACCAAATTCAATTAATCCACAAATGATGTAATCCACAAAACAGGAGGGCTGGCCATGTTCAAAGGCTGACTAGAGTTCAGGACTAGCATCACTAATATGTGGATGGGTGGATAGATGGTGGGATTCGATGGTGACATCATTATTACTGAAAGTATTTATAGCTCCTGGGCAAATGTTTTGCTTAAACTCAAAAAAAGAAGAGTAGAGGGTCAATCAATCAATCAATGATTTATTACGGTCTTTGACCAGCACAGTACAGAATGGGGCATCGGTGCCCAAGGGAGGGAATCGCAGTTCCCAAGTAGATCAAGTATAAAAGCAGATTAAAAGCAGATTAAAAACATGTTATAAAAGAGACAAATTAAAAAGATAAAACAGACTAAACTTACAGTTTAAAGTGCATGTATGAATCTAAAATAGGGGGCGGCTAATAGCAAATATGGGAAGCTATAAAAGGGATGAGAGGGGAGCATTTACAGCATTTCAGTTATTACAAACCATTCTATCTATATTCCCGGCAGGAAGTTGCCTGGTGGAGTCGGTCATCAGCCGTCTAATGTTAATTGCTGCTGCACAGAACTTGGCAACACTATAGGTTGTTGCAGAGCAAGAGTCCGAGAGCAACAGGGAGGTGTAATATCTTTCAGTGCGCCCTGGATGTTTTAAAAGCCATGGAGTGATGAAATTAGCTCTAATGTCTCTATAGAACACACATTGGAGGAGCACATGTTCAGTTGTTTCGATGTAGCCAGACTCACACGGGCATAGTCTCTCCTGGGCAGGGGTCTTCCGGTACCTCCCCTCCAGTACTGCCAATGGAAGGGCGTGGCATCTTGCCAAAGTGAAAGCTCTTCGGTGTTTAGGCACCTCCAGGTTAGCTAAGTAAGGCATGGGAGCGATGAGATATCTGCTATCTTCGCTAATGGTGAATTCTGGAGAGCAGGCTAAGTCTGATTGTCACTCTGTATCCAGGATCCGTTGTCTAATAAGATCCTTGGCTTGGTCCCATCCCATACCTAGCAGTTGTCCTTGAGAGAAGCCTAGAGTTGCGATTTTGATTGCCACTGCCTTATTCCATGTAGACTGAAATTCATCTCTCAGAGTTAATGGGGCAAGGCCACATGTTGAGAAAGACAGATGCAGCCAATAATTGAGGGTGGCTGTCCACACTCTCGCCTCCACTCTCACAAGGCCTGTCTCTAATCGCAGGGTGGCGTTTGAGACACATCTGGGGACCTGCATCGCCGATCTTAGAAATTTTGATTGTACTTGCTCCAGAGGGGCATAGTTTGTGAAGGGACCAAGTTGGGCTCCATACATCATTTGTGCTATGGATTTTGCCTCAAAGAGCTTAAGTGCAGCTGGTATGTAGTGGCCTCCTCCTGTTTTGAGGAACTTTAGGATAGCATATGAGCTCTTTTGTGCTGCCTCTGCTACGTAATCCATATGTACTTTCTTGTTTCCTGTGCAGTGATAGAATACTCCTAGGTATTTAAAGCTGGAGACCTGTTCAATATTGTGTCCATCTAGTCTCCAGGTATGATGCTTGGGTCGTTTCGCAAACACCATAATTTTGGTTTTTTTATAATTAAGATGAAGCTGTTCTTCATTACAATATTTTGTTAAGGCTCTCAAGGCTCTTCTCAGGCCTACTTGAGTTCTGGATAGTATCACTGCATCATCTGCATAAAGCAGGGTAGACACGTGTCTTCCTGCCAGTTTTGGAGGGTGGTAGTCCAAGTTGTAAAGGTGCTCCACCATGGAGTTGATGTAAAAGTTAAATAGAAGTGGAGCCAAAGTACATCCCTGCTTGACACCTTTCTCAGTTTCAACGGCCTTAGTGAGATGACCTTGAGGGGTACATCTTATTTTCAATAAGGTCCCTTCATGTAGTATGCGAATTAATTGCAATAGTCGTCTATCTATTGAGGTGGACCCAAGTTTTTCCCATAATTTGATATGAGAGATAGAGTCAAAAGCTGCTCTAAGGTCTATGAATGCAGCATAGAGGAAGGATGTTCTCTGGGAGGTATATTTTTCTATAAGATGCTGTAAAACTATGCACTGGTCAATGGTGGACCGACCTTCCCTGAAGCCGGCTTGCTCCTCCGCAAGTATGTTTTCTTGTTCCATCCAGTCCAACAATTTCCAATACAGATGCCTTGTGTATATTTTACTAATGGTATTAAGGAGGCTAATGGGCCTGTAGTTTGCTGGATCGTCCTGCCTGCCTTTTCTTTTGTATATTGGCACAATAATTGCCAACCCCCAATCCTTAGGAATTTGGCCATATTTATCAATACAGGTAAATAAAGATGCTAGGATAAGGGCCCAGAAATCCAAATTGTTCTTAATGACCTTGGGTGGGATTGCATCCTCTCCTGGTGCCTTTCCCGCTTTTAGTTGGGCTACTAGTCTCTCTATTTCTGCGGTGGTCACAGGTGGCCAGGTAGGG
Source organism: Anolis sagrei (assembly GCF_037176765.1). Lineage (NCBI taxonomy): Eukaryota > Metazoa > Chordata > Lepidosauria > Squamata > Anolidae > Anolis > Anolis sagrei. The sequence continues at coordinate 52,504,166 of NC_090035.1, forward strand.
AGGTTTTCCATTGATGTATTAGAGCAAGAGTTTGTGCCCGCATTGTCTGAATAGGTGTCCCTGTATAGCTCTTGAAAGTATACTTCCCATCTTGCTGGCAGGATTTGGGAGTCAACTGCAGTTCGGTCCCAGCTTCGTATTTTAGATGTAACGTGCCAGAAGGTGGCTGTGTCCTTTGCCTTAACAGCTTGTATGAGCTGATCCCAGTTGTTTTTCATAGCCTCTCTCTTCTTGCGTGTTAGTAGTTGTTTGTATTGTCTCTTTTGCAGCAGGAGATCTTGTGCAGCCGTTGGGGTAGGATTGAGTTTATAGCTCTGATAAACAGTGGAGAGGGCTTTTTTAGCAGAGAGACATTCCTTGTCAAACCATGTTTGTGATTGTTGATATGGTTGCTGAAGTAGCTGTGTCCCCTCTGTATTATTGCCCTGGCGTAACTGAATTTGGAGCTCTTCGACAATGTTTCTGTAGGTTTCCATGAGTACATTGGGAGTTTCTGCAGAGATCAGAGAAGTGCGGAGGCTCGTAAGCTAGGCCTGGGTAACAACGCAAAAATTTGTTTCTAAAATCGATTTGTAATTGGGGTTTTTTTTTTTTGTTTCGATATTTAAAATAATTACAAAACTTTCCCAAAAAAAAGTTTCGGTATTTACGAAATTTCGTAAATATTTACAAAACATTTTGTAAAGATGGCGCCCTTTTTTTTTCCAATATTTTTTCAATATTTTTTAAATTTAATTATTAATTTAGTAGAATAGGGATTAATTATTATTAATTATTATTAAGGAGGGAAGGCAGGCACTCACTCTGGTGGGCCCTCTCGCTCGCCGCTCGCTCGCCGCTCGCTATTATTTTTAATAGGCAATGCTAAGCAAGCTGGCCAATTGCAACATTCAGGCAGGAAGCAGCCAGACCATGAAGCTGCAAGGCCATTCGATGCTCATCAAGCTGGCCAGCTGCAACATTCACGCTTGCCTCCAGCAGACAAGAGTTCTTCCTCCCACCCTGAACATTATTCCACAGATATATATATCAACCCCACTTGCCTAGTTTCCAACAGACCTCACAACCTCTGAGGATGCCTGCCATAGATGTGGGTGAAATGTCAGGAGAGAGTGCTTCCGCCCCCCTCGCTCGCCGCTCGCTCGCCCCTCTCGCTCGCCCCTCTCAGCAAGCATCGGCAGGCGGCCATCTTACGTATTTCCGAAATGGACGGAAATACAACATTTTTTGGCGCCTGCCGTTTCGATATTTAAAAACACTTCCAGGTTAAAAAAAATGTTTTGTAATCGTTTCGTAATTCAAAAAATAACGAATTTTTTAACGAATTACGAATTAACGAAACGAATTGACCAGCCCTATCGTAAGCCTCTCTGTCACCAGCAGGTCTGTTATTCTTTGATTCATGTGTGGGGTCCACTTGGCTCGCTTATAGGATCCTTCTGTAGGCTGTATCGAAGATTTATAGGATTCCGTTAAATGGATTTCCTGGGGGGGAAGATGTAATTGAAGCAGAACTGGAAAATGATCACTCTCAGGTTTAGACATAACTTTGAGAGTTTTAGCATAGGGGATAAAATCCCTAGAGATTGCTATATAGTCAATAGTGCTAGTTTTTTCACCTGAGAGGAAGGTGAATTCACCTGGATAATCTCCTTTCAGCGCCCCATTTAAGATGTGAAGATTTAGCCTATATGTTGTTCTGGCTAAGCATAGGCCTGCAAAATTCGATTTCTGGTCTTTGGACCAGCGGGGCAGAAGGGGTTCTTCATCCTCACAGGCTGGTGGTGGGCAGTTCTGCTGCTTATAGAGAGAGAGGTCATCTGGGCCCATCCTTGCATTGAGATCACCTCCCAGCACTATAGATGCATCAGGATTCTGCATTATAAGGTCCTCAACGTAGGATTCTAGCTCCATCCATGCAGCTTTAACTTGGGCTTTCTTCCTCATAGGGGGTATGTAGGCATTTATTATCAGCACTTTGTGGTTAGTAAGTTGGATTAAGATGGCCATGGCATTTGACATTAGCGGGGGAAGAGATGTTACCTTTACCCATAGCTTGTTGGAGATTAGGATTGTTAAACCTCCTTTGGCTCTCCCATATCTATTTGGGGGTTCTGCCTTTGTTGAGTAGGCTTGGAATCCAAGCCTACTTGGTTTCCTGCATTAATATGATATGGTGCTGGGCTAGGTAGTCTAGGAAAGAGGGATCTTTTATGGAGGACTTCCACCCTGCAATATTCCATGTCAGAATGCTGAGTTCATTCTTGCCTGGTGGTGTAAGCAGTGGAGGTTCTGATAGTCAATTTATATCTGCAACTTGTGCGATGCCACCAATGTCCCCAGTGAACACACAGTTGTTGTAGGGGTCTCTTTTCTTTTCTGAGTGTTGTCGATGAGGCTGTTCTTCCGTAATAGGTTTGTTCTGTTTTAGTGTTGGCAGTTCTGGTACCAGGCACTGTACTGGGGTCAAGGTGGCGGCCTCGTTCTCCTCCTTATTCAGCATCAGTATGTTGTTGGCAGGACCCGTTTCCAGGCTTACCTCGATTAGGCAGGTAGTGGGTTTGGAAGGTGCATTGTCACTAATGGAGTGGGGTTTGGTTGGGGCTTCGATTGATGCTGTTGTAAAGATTCTAGGTGGAGAATTGTCACTGGGGTTGGACAGCTCAACACAGTTCCCTGGGGTCTCGTAGTCCAGGGTAATTAGATCTGCAGTTTCAGGAACATGGGTTTCAATATCCATAGAGTAGTCCTTAGAGGGTTTTTCCAAATGTAGGGCCTGCATCTCAGGAGTGTATCCCTTTAAGCTTCCTGTGCTCTGCTGAGAGTGTTTGACTCTAGAGATGAGGGGAAGAATCCTGTTATTGAGAAACACTCGGCTTGGGAAGAGGCCTTTTGCTGCAAGATTAGATCTTAAGCGCAGCAGTAGTGAAGGTATATGTTCTGAGGAGAAGCTTAGTAGCACCCTTGTATGATGGTAGTCAGAGCTCAGTGTTTCTACAGAGTGGAGATCAATTTGTTTCACTTCTCTTTTCAGCAAATGTTGCAGATGTCTTCTAGAGTGGTAGATGTTGTTCCAGGGGGAAGCATTCCTCTGTAGTGGCAAACTGTTAAGCAGACTTTTTTAGGTGAAAGTACCAGTTTTGAGGAGTTTGCTATCTTATGTAAATGCAAAGTAGGCTCTTTGCAGTTAGGTTTTTTGAGGCTGACTCACAAGTGGTCTGTCTCAGTTGCTTTCTTTCTTTCTGGGTTGTGATAATGGAGTCAACTTTGAGGTTGAGATCTCTAAGTTTGTTGTATAAGTGCTCAACAGTGGTAGCAACCAGTTGGAGCATGTGAGAGTAGCTTGTCTCACCCACTAGCTCAGAAGTTTGAACACTTTTGTTTTCTTTGCTGCTATGCTTGTTACTATTGTTGTTTGGCAAATTTGGGTTTTTTGCAGCACTCCCTTTGTGCTCTTTCAGACTCTCATTTTCCCCATGTTCCCCAATTTCTCTTTCTGCAAGAGCCGAGAAGCGGTTTGAACAGAAGTCAGAGATTCTCTTTTGTTTGGGAGTAGGAGCTGATGGGGGAGTATTATTTTCTGCTTCTCTCAGGCGTTTCTTTCTCCTCATGTTGTTGCCACCAGGCTTATTAGCTTATCAGCAACACAGTGTGTTTGGTCTAGTCCAGCATTCAAATTATTTTGTTGAAAGGAAAGGCATTTAGGTCTGTTTAAGTTATCTTACTGTTGTCATGCGGAGCTCCCCTCAAGTGCGTCTGCTCTCCTCAGTAACCCAACCGGAAGTAGAGGGTCAATTGTTGCCCGAAGGAATGGAATTAGACGTTTACCTCTTGTAGCCTCAAGATCAGCATATTTTGGCAGATAAGCAGAAAGGTTTTGACTGCAAAGCACAGAATCCTCCTGTTGCCATAGTTGTGCAGATCGGAATATTGTGGGAATTGTAAAGAAAGTATTTTTCCAGATATGGAATTTGGGAAGGGAACATGACTGTGGTTTACTTCAGAAGGAAAACAGGCATAGAATTTAATAGGTAGAGAGGGATTTGTTCGGTTAGATCTGCATCTGAAGCATGCAGAGTCCTTTTAAGTCTGTGTGCATGAAAAGGTTCACTAGAGATTAGTTGCATGAGAAATGGACTTCTTTGCATTGTTTTATAGATTTTCAGCATTCAAGCGGAGAACTGGGTGCAAGCGACGCATATTCAAGTTTGCAGTCCAATCTGCAAAAGTATAAAACATCCAAGTCATGCTACAAAGGGGCTTATTTGGGGAGTCTGCAAAAATAACTTCCCCCACACTCTACTTTAAGCTGCTTGGTATGGTGTCAAATTTTTGGTGTAAATCTCTTTTAGTGTCTTGCTGACTTTCTGACTATTTTTGATGTGTGATTAGGTGACCGTTAACACACCATTTGTGTCTTTTCTCCTATTACAAGAAGTCCTCAACTGTTATTTCTTTGAAGGGAAAGGGGAGGATTAGGAATGTATGAGTTTACCATCCTTGAGCTGGACCCAAATGCCCCCTTTTGCAGTCAGTCATGGCCTGATCCTGTGCCCCTTTCTATCAGGGCAGATATCCCCTTCTCCCCCATGAAAAGGAGAGGTGAGAATGGATGTGGGAAGAAATTACACATGAATCTACTGCTGTGACTGATTCCCACTAGCATCTTCCTGAGCTTGGTGAATGATTCACTATTGGAGTAATCACGCTGTTAGAGACTGGGAATTTAGGCTGACGGGGCCCATAGGGCAGGGAGGAGATGAGGTTCCGATGAGACTTTTCAACAAGACATTATTTCAAGTTGATCAACATTGAGATGAACAGCCCTTGACCATTCAGGTTAAAGCACAAATACTGTCCACACCTTGTGGCGCACTTAACAAAGTTTTTATATCAAACTAGTAAAAACAACACTCAAGCAACTTCTGATTGGTTCTTCTATTTTTCTAACGTCAAAGCCTATTAATGATTCTGTTGAATATCTGACCCTGAGCTGTGGCTTATCTATCTACAAGTTGCTTATCCATGGCTGAAAGAATTTTAGGGAGTAAAGGAGTTGTAAAGAAGCGTTTAAATCTCACTGGATGCCACCAAAAATGTAAAGAACGTATCAATGCCACCAATAAAAAGTAAAGACGTGGTGTTAATCCCACCAAATGGGACCACCAAAAATGTAAGGACGTTCCGAAGACTGCTAAATTAAAACTGTCACCAATATGTATAGAGACGCTGGTATTAAAGTCTCTGTATGTCCCTATTTGCGTTGTGAGGTAACTTTGGTAGAGTGGAATGCACCGAGGTAAAATCAATGGAGGAGGCAGGTTTAAAATACAAAGAGAACAAGTTTATTGTTGAACAAAGCGTAATTGTTGCAATATTGAGAGGTTGAACTTAGCATATGCTTGGTGGTTACAATATGGCTTGGTCGAGATACATTCAGGCTTTAGATGTTACAATCTTATAAACTCTTTCTTCAGTGAAGTACTTTATTATTTCAGTGTTCCCTGTTGTGAATATTCACACTGTTTGTCCTATACCGGATCAAACCACTGATCTCCAGTCTTACACTACTGGCGATCCTAAAACCTCCTCTGTTAGATTCTTTTTCCTCAAAGCAATCTAACTAGGTTTCCCTTCAGCTCCCTTGCTGAAGAAATATTCACAAACACTAAAACTAACTGAATCTATACTACTCCACACCACAGAGACCTAACTGTCTCTGCCCTCTTCTCAGGGTCTCATCCTCCTGACTGAAACTACTTTTCCAGAGTCCTTTCCCGACTCTGTTACATCTCCCAGAGCCCTTAACTGGCTCTGCTCCTCTTCTCAGGGTCTCTTCCTCCTGACTGAAACTTGACTGCCACTTTCAAACCTTTTTCTCCTTAAGCTCCGCCCACCTCCTCTGCTGCCTTGTCTTGTCACCATGGCAACCTATCCCTCACAGCTAGGCCATGGCAACAAATGTAAACCACAAATACAGTTTAAACACAGTATAATAAACACTTTATAATAAACATTTCTCTACAGGAGTGCATTTGCATGTATCTTTGAACAAAGAACACAGAAAACAGTCATTCTTTCTCTATGTTCCAGCAGGTCTTGGCAAGCAAGGTTTTCCCTATAGACAGGAATTCTGGGACTTGTAGTTACTGGGATTTTATTTTTCTAAATCATGTCTCTCTCATTCCACACTTTTTTCTTTTTATGAAACTTTTGCTGAGTAAATATTGAAATGTAAAGCAAATAAATAATCTATCTATTGCTTTACAGTTACCCCTGACTGGCCAACCATCCACATCTGCTTGGGGTGGCGTTGTTTTTTTTAAACATGCACTCCCTGGCATGATCTTCTTGATCCCAATGGGGAACAACATCTAGTAGTTGTGTTTGTTTAGTTCGATTCGGCGCCACTGCAGAGGACAAGATAGTTTTACAAACTTGTATCATCAAAGTAAAACAGCACAAGAATATCAGTAGCATTATGACAATTGCAATTCCAAACATGACCAAAGCCTTTAACCATTGTAAGTCAGGAAGCCACGATGTGAGCCACCACCGCCAATCTGAGTCTTCAATGGAACTGATTATGTTGACTATTTGGTATATCTTGGAAACATCTTTCTCATTTTGCAACAAAATACATAGACCTCTGTGCAGAAGTCATTGATACTATGTATGTGTTTAACTGTTAGAGTATATATTTGTGTTTGTACCAGAAGCTAAAACTAGAGTTATCTGGTTTGAGTACACAGTGAGCGTTGCCAAGGAGACCAGGCAGGCTAGCTCAGGAGAGTGAGAAGTGGGCGGAGCCAAGCAGAAAAAGTTATGTGCGTCTTTGGAAAAGGGGCAGAGAGTGTGAGTGTGTGTGAGTGAGTGTGGAAGCTCGAAAAGCCTGGGAGAGAGGTGTGTGTGAGCAGCTGGAGGTTTTTCAGTCTAGAAGGGCTGAAGAGAAAAACCTGGCCAGTTTCTTTAGTCAAGGGAGATTAAAGGAAGCTTGTTAAGATCCCTAGCCAAGGAAGGACTAGAGATCAGAGATTTGATCAAGGAAAGATCAAATTGGAAGGCTATTCATAGTAGGAAACATTGTTCACCTCAGTAAAGGTTAACCACGAGCTGTGTTATTTGGAAGGGTGGACTGTATTACAAACCAAGTGATATTCAAAGTTCTATAAGTTATTTAACAGCCTGCAACCATACACTTTGTACACAATAAACTTGTTATCTTTTGTTGAAGACCATCTCATCTAAATTAATCTGCGTCTGTAGAGCCAGATCTCATCGGTGGTACCTCAAATACCTCACGTTGGTGGCAATTACCTTAATTTACAAGTAATAATTGGCCTCCTCTTTAATATATTCTTATACACAATTGAGGCCTGAGATTAATTCCCTCCATAATCATCCACACCTGTACAATTGGTTCTTGCATAACTGTACAATTGGTGACAGCAGTGGGGATCTTCAAAGATAAAATCCCTATACCCTGTCCAGCGCTGTGTTCACATCTGGACACCTCCTTCTCTGTTTAGGTGGCCTACTGCCAATCTGTGTTGTATCTGGGTGTCTTTTATCATATAGTTTGTCAATTTCTCTAGTTGTGCCAGTTAGTGTTATTTCAATCGATGGAAACAAGATTGCACCAATTCTTTGTGGTCCAGTGAAGTATGCGTTGTCAATGTCATATTGTTATGTGTCACTGTGTGCCCCTTAAACTCAGGCCCATCCAAATTGTTTTGTCCCATGTCCCAAGTGGCTGTTGTATATCAAAGAATCTCAATCTAGCAGGAATCAGGGATTTAGTTGTACATGTGTCATTCCAGACTGGGGCAGTATCTTTCCTTCCTGCCCAACTTCTGTAAATCCAGTAGAGTCCTGGCCCAATCTTGCCAGTGTCTTTATATGCATGTTGCAATGCAATGCAGAATCGTCTGCATATGTCAAATTCTGTTCAGTTGTATATGTCTGTGTCCTGTATATCTTACAGGAGTACAGTGATGTCACATCTATGGTATCGTCCCAATTGGACATGGGGCATGGTCATAGTGAGATGTCTTTGTCTGTAAGTGAGGTTTGGGCTGAGCTAAATGGTGCACAAGGGTATACAAAGGTGTACAAACGTGTAAGGGGTGAAGATCTCCCCTTTTTCAAATTGAATTAACTGGGATCATCTGTATGATCAGTTGTCTGTTGTATGGTGTTTGGAAGAGGGCTGTTTGCAAATATCATTCCCAACAGCCCTGTGCTTGCAATCTTTTTGCAATGGAATTTATCAATTGGTAAAGGGTATCCTTCTCCCATTCTGTTGAAATGGGGTGTGGCATCAGGCTGTGAATGACATCATCTCTGTCTCTTTCTAAAACACAGTTGTAAACATTTTTAACGGTTCAGCAATAGAAATCATTCGACTTGAGAAAGGATATAGTCCTCCATAAAATTTGATCAAGTCCAGTCCTTGTTGTCCGGCCCAAATGTGGCCATGCACATATGTGTATCCAACTTTTCTATCCTTTCAGTCTCTGGCATAAAAAAGGAATCTGAGTCAAACTGGGGATGTGTTCCCCTTCTTGATTGAAGAAATGAGTCTATTAAATTCCAGGTAAAATGAAGAAAGTCTCTATGTCCAACAAGTCTCTATATCCAGCAGTCTCTAGTCTCTAAAGTCAGTCTCTGTGTAAAGAAAGTCTGTAAAATAAAGTCTCCATATCTCACAAGTTTTTAGCTCGTCCTACCCAGCTGGTGGTGCTTTGGGTAGGCTTGGCTCCTGCGTTTTGGACTCCCATTAGGCTTCCCAGATGGCTGTGGTGACTTTTTGATATCCAGTTTAGGAACAGGGTCCCATACAGGAGCTCAGGAGTCTGAAAGAGACAAGTAGAAAGATAGTGAGAGAAAGGGGGGGGGGGGATACTGATTACCCATCTGTCGAAGTCCTCTTGGCCAGTTCTGTCTTCAGTTCCATCAATATCCTTTATTTCTACATCTGTTGGCGGGCCTCCACAATCTCTCACTTCGAAGTCCTCTTGACCGATCTCCATCCTTTTAAACAATTATCCATGGTTTTTCCCCATGATTCATCTCACGGTTCCTCTCCATGATTTATCTCACAGTTCCTCTGTCCTTCTGCTGCAAGCAATCCTTTAACAATGTATACTGGCACACTCGATTAGCTCATTCCACCTACAACCTGCTTTTTCCGACTTAATAAATCAGTTAAAAGTCTCTTGATCCTTTTGCTAGCAATGTCTCTCAAATCTGGCAAAAAACCTTCTTGGCCCTTTGCAAGGCATCGTCTTTTAAATCTGGCAAACTCCAGGGCAAGCTGCCCGATTTACCTGTTTTAATGTCCCATTTCAGAATTATCTCTTTCAGTAACTTTGTAGTGGGATTGGCCCAAAGTAACAAAATTTGTAGAGGTACTTTGCCCTATGTTTGAAGAAAGCTGTGAAGTATAGCCACCTTGGGCTAAGAACTATAACTCATGTCTAGGGTTATTGTATCCACATAAAAGTAAATTCTGCTGTAAAAATCAATTGCTGGTTTCCTTTTGAATTAAATACCAAAACAAACAAACAAAAACAATGTAAAGAATTCTGTTCATCAATCAGTGTCTCAATCTATCTACAGGTAAGCTGCAGCTTGACTTTTAAAAAGGCAGTTTTTTCAACTTAAGACATATTTTCTCTGTTGTTACCTTGAGGCAGTTTGCATGTATTTTTAACCACTATAGTCATCTGAAGAAAAAGCCGCCCTGTTATCCTGTGCCCCCGATGACAACAGAGAAAAAGGAGCAAAGAAGGAGGGATTGGATCGTTCCTCAAAAGAAAATGTATTTATAAATTCCACAACTCCTAGCAAGTTGTTGCCCTGAGACAAAAATCAGACTCTCCAACCAAAAATAACTGTCTGTCACCAAACAGTTTTAGACACGAATCCTGTGCCTCTTCTTTTTCTCAAGAGAGGTTGCTGGGAAATCCCTATTCTGTAAAATACTAGCTCTCACACAGTTTCCAGTGTGTGCATCCAAAATGGCCAAAAACATACTTTAAATTCACAACATCTGAGGATGCCAGCTTTGTTCTCCTTGGTGGATAATCTCCATAGAGAGCTGGACAGAGGGAGTGTGACTCTGTTGGTTCTCTTGGACATCTCGGTGGCTTTTGATACCATCGATCATGGTATCCTTCTGGGACAACTCTCTGGGATGGGTCTCGGGGGCACGGTTTTGTCATGGCTCCAGTCCTTCCTGGAGAGTCGATCCCAGATGGTGAAGCTGGGAGACACCTGCTTGGACCCCTGGCCTTTGACCTGTGGGGTCCCGCAAGGCTCTATTCTGTCTCCCATGCTTTTCAACATCTAAATAAAACCACTGGGAAAGGTCATCCGGAGTTTTGGAATTGGGTGCCATCTCTATGCAGATGACACACAACTCTACTACTCCTTTCCACCTCATTCCAAGGAAGCCCCTCGGGTGCTGGATGAGTGCTTGGCCGCTGTGGCTGTCTGGATGAGGATGAACAAGCTGAAGATCAATCCCGACAAGACAGAGGTCCTCCAGGCCAATTGTAAATCGGATCGGGGTATAGGGTGGCAACCTGTGCTGGATGGGATTACACTCCCCTTGAAGTCACAGGTCCGCAGTTTGGGTGTTCTCTTGGATTCATCAATTATGCTTGAGGCTCAGGCATTGGTGGTGTCCGGGAGGACTTTTGCACAATTGAGACTCGTGCACCAACTGCGACCGTACCTTGCAAAGGCTGATCTGGCTGGGGTGGTACATGCCTTGGTCACCTCTAGATTGTACTACTGTAATGCACTTTACATGGGGCTGCCCTTGAAAATGGCTCAGAAATTTCAGCTGGTCCAGCGGGCAGCGGCCAGGTTGTTGACTGGTACTCCTTACAGAGAGAGATCAACCCTCCTGTTTAAGGAGCTCCATGGGCTGCCGTTCATCTTCCAGTCCCAATTCAAGGTGCAGGCGCTTACCTACAAAGCCCTAAACGGTTTGGAACCTGCCTACCCGCATGACCGCATCTCCGTATATGAACCCACACATTCCCTCCATTCATCTGGAGAGGCCCTGCTCACAATCCCACCTGCATCACAAGCGCACTTGGTGGGGATGAGAGACAGAGACTTCTCTGTGGTGGCCCCCTGACTCTGGAACACCCCAAGGACATCAGACAAGCCCCAGTCTTTAGGAAGAGCTTGGCAGTCTTTAGGAAGAGCTTGAAGTCCTGGCTGTTCCAGTGTGCCTTTCCAGAATAGGAAACTCCCAGCATCATGTCCCTGACACACTTTATTAGAGATTTAAGACTGTCTGCACATTGCACCTATCCTAGAATCCTACATTTCACCTGTCATGTCCAGCACTTTTAACTGTGCCCATTATATTTGGCCCAGCCCTAGTTTTTAAATGTGTCATGGTGTATTGTTTTATTGTTTATTGTTACTGCTTTAATGTTTTTTGGTTTGCTTATGAGTTATATAATGTATTGTTATGTTGTTGTTTTATTGAGGGCCTTGGCCTTTGTAAACCGCATCGAGTCCTTTGGGAGATGTTAGCGGGATTAATAATAATAATAATAATAATAATAATAATAATAATGCCTGTCATAGGTGCAGGCAAATTGTCAGGAGAGAATGCTTCGGGAGCATGGCCATGCAGCCTGAGAAGCTTATAACAACCTGAACTTTAAACCTTTTGTCCACACACAGATGTAACTTTTCCCTTTTTGATACAAGCCTTAACAATGTCCCAACCTGCAAAGAGTTAATGTCTAATAACAGTCCTTAGAAGAAGGAAGGGTAAAAAAATGAAGCATTTGAGGAGTTTTTCTTTCTTTGAAAACAATATCCCGGGCAGGCTACCATGTAAGGTGTTCTTTTCTCGTTATTTCTCCTCTGGCAACTTTTGCATTTTTCAGAACAGCTCTTAGAAAAAACCTTTTAAACAGTCTTCACATTTTCATTTTGATGTGCCCTGGCCTCTTTCCCTGTGTTTACAAAACACGTTTAGGCTAGTCACGACCCTTGACACAACATCAGTTTGTGTGTGTGTGTGTGGGGGGGGTTCTCTTCACACAATTCCTGGCACCCAAGATCACATTTATACAGCCCAAGCGGGTGAATTTTATCTAAGATGCATATTCATAATGCAAGACTCATTTTTCATAGACACAGAACACATTAGGATTTTAACCATTTCAGAAAATGTCACATAGCATAGACAAATATTCATTCTCCAAACTCTCTCACACATCCCTACACGTTCACACAGAGAGAGAAATGTCATTCACACACACGCACAAAGCTCCCAAGGACAGTTTTTGCATTTGCACACTCACACGCAATTTGAAAATGGCATACAGAACAGAACATAAACATCAGAACCATAAACATTAGAAAATTCAAAACAATTATTAAAAACATCATTTTTTTTTAAGGATAACCCATTTTGTCATTATCCACACATTCTTTTGACATTTTAAAAATGCAGTTTTTCAAATGGCACCAAGGCTAGGGCAGCAAGGGCATGCTGCAAAAGATAAAAAAAGACACATTCCAACATAAATATATTCCCATTGAATCAGGCCTTTCTTCTTTTTCTTTCCTTTAATCCTTCAAACACAATTAACATTCTATATAAACCTTTCAATTCAACATGTCTAAGTTTCTCTTGTAAAATATCCATTACATCATTTAACATGAACACATTTTATCACTTGAATACGCAAAATTTCAAACTCAGTCCTATATTATTTAGACACACATACACACCAAATGACATTTCACCAATTCTATATTTGTTTGTATCAGAGTTCAGGACACAAAGCTCTCCTTTTAGCACATAATTCCATCAAACACATTCCTATCTTTTTCCGAATCCAACTCTTTTTATACAAAATGGTTCTCACTTTCCTTTTAACTAAATCAGATACTCACATTATTTTCACACAACAGCGCTTCAAACATGCACAAATCTCAATCCAGTGTTGCAACACACAGTTCCCTGACATGTACTACAGTTCCCTGACATGTCAAACCATTTAAACTTCCAAGGGGGTCAGCTCCTCCCCCCTCTTTCCTAAATTTTCCCTGTCTATTTCTCTTTTTTCTTTTTCTTTTTTCCTTTTTTTCTTTTTCCACCAGGGAGCACTGCCCGACTCAGTCTTGGGGCACCCTCATGAGTCGGCTCTTTTGGGGAATGTCTGATCCTTTCCCCCCTGCCTCCCTCTAGCTAGCTTTCCCCCCCCCCCCCAAGAACAAAGACCTTACATCCCACCCACGCCGATGTCTCCGGAATGCCTCGTTCTTCCTACCTCCAACTGGTCAGCAGTCCTCTTGCAAGCGTTGTTGAACCTCTTTCTCGGCAGAGACTGATGGGACACACCCTCGGGACTGTGACGAGCAGAGCCACTGGTCAATCAGTTGGGGCCCCTTTTCTCAGTGCACTCCAGTATGCCGCCATCACCAGATGGTGCCACCGCTCTGGGCCTCCAAAGGCCATCTCTTCCCCTCCAGCCATAGACACTCACCACCCAGATCTCGATGGAACCTCCAAACATTAGAGACTGGGAATTTAGGGTGGCAGGGCCCATAGGGCAGGGAGAAGATGAGATTCCGATGAGGCTTTTCAACAAGGCTTTATTTCAAGTTGATCAACATTGAGATGAACAGCCCTTCATGTCAAAGCACAAAGACTGTCCACACCTTGTGGTGCACTTAACAAAGCTTTTATGTTAAACTGGTAAAAACAACACTCAAGCAACTTGGTTGGTTCTTCTATGTTTCTAACATCAAAGCCTATTAATGATTCTGTTGAATGTCTAACCCTGAGCTGTGACTTATCTATCTGCAAGTTGCTTATCCATGGCTGAAAGAATTTTAGGGAGTAAAAGAACAAAGAACACAGAGAACAGTCATTCTTTCTCTATGTTCCAGCAGGTCTTGGCAAGCAAGGTTTTCTCTATAGACAGGGATTCTGGGACTTGTAGTTGCTGGGATTTTATTTTTCTAAATCATGTCTCTCTCAATGTTGCTTTCAAGTTTGGTACTTTAGTTTTGCTTTGCTTTGTTATAGACACACTGAAATTAATGAGGGGCAATGGTATGAGAAACACAGGGAAAGGCAAGACAGTTTCCTGCTGTTCCTTATTCATTCATTCATTCATTCATTCATTCATTCATTCATTTATTACTAGCTGTCCCCTGCCACACATTGCTGTGGCCTAGTCTGTTGATCTGGAAAATAAAGTAATGAGAAAGTGTTGGTTTCTAATATATGTAATTTCTTTATGCTTGTGGGTAAACAGTATTTCATGCTGTTTCGTTGTCAGTGCTGAAGTGGAGAGTGTCTGATTTGCCCACCTTGGAACATGCAACGTATCATTGTCCTTCTTTAAGGGTCCATTTCAAATCTATGATATTATATCTGTGTGAATCATATCTATCTATATCTATGGCTGGATGGACTTTGATTACGTATTCTTGCCCCGATGAAGGGAGTTGGACTGGATGGCCTTAAGTATTTTCTGTTGGTCATGGGGGTTCTGTGTGGGAAGTTTGCCCCAATTCTGTCGTTCGTGGAGTTCAGAATGCTCTTTGATTGTAGGTGAACTGTGAATCCCAGTGACTGCAACGCCCAAATGTCAAGGTCTATTTTCCCCAAACTCCATCTGTGTTCATATTTTGTTGTATTTAGTGCTTGTGCCACGTTTGGTCCAGATCCATCATTGTTTGAGTTCACAGTGCTCTCTGGATGTAGGTGAACGACAACTCCCAAACTCAAGGTAAATGCCCACCAAACCCTTCCAGTATTTTCTGTTGGTTATGGGAGTTCTCTGTGCCAAGTTTGGCTCTATTCCATTGTTGATGGAGTTCAGAATGCTCTTTGATTGTAGGTGAACTAAATCCCAGCAACTACAACTCCCAAATGACAAAATCATATTTTTTTTGAGTGATGGTCACTCCTTGTGTTGTGAGACATTTTGTTGCCAAATTTGGTGTGATTTCGTTCATTGGTGTTTTTTGTTTTGTTTTTAAGGTACTCATGCACAGAGCATTTATATATAGATAGATTTACAACATTTCTACTCCACCCTTCTCAAACCGCGAGGGGGATTCAGAGTTCCTGGAGTTTGCACTGAAGTCCCTTTGCAGCAAATGAAGTAGTCTGATGACAAAGTGGAAAAGTGGAGAGAAAAAGCAGCTGAAAAAGTGGGCAGACAGAGGATTATTTGAGGCTGATAGTGCCCAAGATTACCAGTTTGACTCCCAGTAGCCCACTTCTTTGCAGCCTGGGAGATCTGGAAGTCCTATCACCTTTGAAGTCTGCAGGATTACCTCCTGCAGATCTCCCCACATTCAATCTCTTGGCCCTAAAATCAAGTTGGCCATTCTGTTAAAAAAATATCCTCCCAAGTATCTTGGGTTTCCCTTTAAGGAAAAAAGTAGCCAGCAATACATTCCAGCCCAGGATACAATCTGTTCAGAAGCTGAGATTTATGCCAAACTTCACCGAAAGGAAAGAGGGTCCATGCCACCCTCTGTGAGCCTCCTCTCATCTCCTTCCTTTTAGGCCAGGCTTGGTTTCCTTCTCTCTTTCACTTCCCTCTTACAACTGACCGCCTGCCTGCGGTGTAGAGTCAGCCAGTAATGTGTTTCTGGTGGTGTTTGCTTTGTTCTGGAGATGGCTGAGATGCAAAAGATAAGGCTGGCCTCTCCTATTTTTTCCTGCCTCACTTCCTTTTGGATTGTAGGCACACCAAAAATAAATTAGTCTCTTTGACAATGTGCCCAGTAGTGTGTTGCTCATCCTGATTTGACCATCCCCACTGTCTGGAGTCTGTTTTGGCCCTTGATTGAGCCTTGACTGAGCTTTCAAATGCCAAGTCTTACAGTAATGGAGCACAAAAGTTAAAACTGTTAAGGAAAACTACCCTAAAATAAAGCAGGGCATCCAAAAACAAACAGGATACAGAAGATGAGTATCAGCTCATTAGCAAGCAAAGTGTGAAATACCATGTGATGTAAAGAATTCAGAACTTAGGAGGCAAACGTGCAGAGTCCAATCTTAAGAAAATCTCAAAAGATTTACTTACTATAATAACTACATTACTTAATAGTTAAAGAACCTTGTCTGAGTTACTCTAACACCCATCTCTTCTAAGGTTTTAAGAGAGGAAAAAAATACCAATGATTACATCTCTTCTGACACACAAGCAGAGAGAGATCTCAAAGCACACAACACATACTCTCCATACTAAAGTGTAAGAAGGTAGATGTCAGATTAAAAAAAAAGCTTGCAGAATTATTATTTTGTGTCAGGAGCAACTTGAGAAACTGTAAGTTGCTCCTGGTGTGAGAGAATTGGCCGTCTGCAAGGATGTTGTCCAGGGGACACTTGGATGTTTTAATGTTGCAGCATCATAGCATTAAAGGACCTTGTTACTACTTCAATTGGCATGGCTCCAGGTTCAATGTTATGCAATCCTGGAGTTGTGATTTGACGAACTATCAGTCTCCTTTGGCAAAAATGACCTTGTAAAATGATAGCATTGTACCTTGGTCAATAAATGGTGTCAAACTGCATTAAATCCACAGTTTAGGTGTACCCTGTCACTGCATTCTCAAGCATCCTGTTCGATGTTTTTTTTGGTCTGGATCTATACTTTGGATCTACGCTGCCATCTTATCCAGTATTTGATCCCAGATAATCTGCTTTGGATTATAAATCTATGCTGCTGTATAATCCAGATCAAAGCAGATAATCTGGGATCAGAACCTGAATTATATAGCAGTGTAGTTGTGGCCTGAGAGTTCCAATTGCTCCTCTCTAAACTCTAAATCCCAGGATTTCATAAGATGTTAACATGCAGTTAAAGTGGAATACAATGCTATAACAACGTATTGTAATAGGGTTCTATGTTTGGGGATCATTGCTTCAGAGCAAAACAGAATATATTGCTTTATCTGGAAACATCTTTCTAAAGAACTAATGGCTTGGCTGGTGTCACAATGTCAAAATTTAGAAATGTCCTAAATCTGTGGTTTATCAAAGCATTCAAGAAATGTTTCCTTTACTTAAATGTCCTGATATGCAGTTTTCTAGAGAAGAAATTACCTCACAGACAGACTGGAAAGGCTTTAGTTTTCAAAGCATACAGTATGGTTACAAGCAAAGTTTCATCTGACAGTTGGTTTCTCTCTCACCTCATATCCCTCACTTTGGCCCTCCCCTTCACAGCCCTGTTTCCATGGAAACCCTTTCCCTTGCTTCAAATAAGCTACAGGCCAAGGAATGGCCTACTTTCATGGTTCCCCACAATACCAGGAAGGGAGGTCATGACATTAAAAGGGAAAAGCAGGGCCACTGTGATTAATGCACCATTTATTTTGTCTATATTATCACATTTTTAGGATTCATCTGCTGTGATAGACGCCCTTCTGGTTTTATATCATGTCATTAACAAGTTATTGTTTCTGTTTGTAGGGCTGAGTTTTTATCACCCAATGTAGTCTCTGTTTAATGAGAAAAGAATCTTTTTCTCATATCAGCATTTGTGGATGCATTTTGAAGACGTCAAGTGGAACACAGGATTCCAAAGTTGTGGATTCCAAAGACCATGCCAAAACCTTAAATGATAAAAAAACAAACATACAAGATCTATCTAGCACCTCATAGACCATGATGTACCATGGACTACCAGTGATCCTTCTGACGTGACATGATTCCCTGCATTTGATGTGGCCATCCTTCCTGGAAGCACTACTGGTTGAGAAAGTTGCATGATATCCCTCAACTGAAACCCAAACAGTGGATATAAAATGCGGCCTCCCAGAAGATGGACTTTTTCCTCTGGGGCTACTGAATCGAGGTCCAGACTATCTTCGTAAGCAGCTAGAGGGAACCGACAGGATCCGGACTCCAAGTGCTGTAGAAAGACTGAAGGCTGACAAAGCCAAATATGTCAAATCTCAGTAAGTGATCAACAGGTGTCAAGAGCCAGTCTTGCTCTGCTACAGCCTCCAATCTTGTTGCAGAAGACCTCTCACCCACCACCAGCATGAGTTCTCTTAAGGATTAGCTGTTGCCAAAGATGACCTTGGGCCTAAGAAGCTACCTCCGCCACCCCCTTCTCCTCAATCTCCCATAGCGCGGAGAAGAGGCAGGCGTCGTTTGCTGAGGCCGGACTCATTTGTCATCTACCGGCAGAAACGGGACTGCTCAGCCATCAACAAAAAGAACACCAAGAGCTATGGCATTGTGAGGAGGCTGTTTCAGAGTCCGCTTAGGGATGGGCACAGCAGCCCCTTGTCCCCAAGGGGTCTATTTGGAGATGGACACCTGCAAGCGACGCAAGAGGAGACCCCCATGGTGTGGGTGCCAACAGAAAAAGAGGAAACAAGAATTGTGCATTCAGTAGGCCTGTTGACTGGCTCCACTAGGTTTCTTTCAGAAAGTGGTGAGCCTCCTCAGCAGGATGGAGACCCCATCCTTTTCTCTGCAATTCCTGGCTCAACAAACTCCAAGAGACAACTTTGTCCAAGTTCTTCTCTGCCTCTCTCAGAGAAAGAGCATTTCTTTAACAATTGCGGCTTGGACTGGAACCTGGTGGAAGTGTTGGGAGCCGAGTGGTTCAAACCTGGCAACTGGGACGCAAGTTCTTCCTGCTGGCTCCTGGGGAGTATGGGTTCAGCCAGCTCTCTGCATGGTGGAAGTCCTTCACACAATGGAGAGGAAGGACCTGCCGAAAAGCTGAATGGGAAGTTGCCCACCTCCATTTCCCTTGTCGAGAGAAACGCCCGAGTCATAAAATGGTTGTGCAGCTGCCAGCAGGCTCAGACTGTGTCCAAGGAGTCCACTGTGTAAGCCAAGTCCTGGCCTCAAAGGCAATGCCAACACAATGAGGAAGAGGTGGGATATTCACACCTCTCCGTTCCCTGAGTCTGCATGGACCAGATTCACCTACGTAGGCTATCATTGCAGGGAAGCTGGACAAACAAAGACTTGATGTCTGAAGTCAAGTATCTCTGTCAGTATGGAAATAAAGGGATCACCTCTGAAGGAGTGAAGCTGTTCAAAACAATTCTGTGTTGACCTTATATAAGTATCAGTTGCAGAATGGGGAGTACAGGTTGATCATCCCTTTCCCAGAATTCCAAAATGCTTCAGAATCCTGCACATGGGTGGCTGAAACAGTGACACTTTTGTTTTGTGATTATTCAGTGTAGACCAATTCTGTTTCGTGCACAAAATTATTTTTTAAAATATTGTGTGTAAAATGGCATTCAGGTTGTATGTGGAAAGGCTATACGAAACATCAGTTAATTTCTTGCTTAGATTTGCATCACATCTTTAAAGTATTTCCTGATGTAGGTATGTGCAATTACAGGTATTCCAACATCCAAAAGAATCCAAAAACCAAAACATTTTGGATAAGGGATATTCAAACTGAATTTGGGAATATACCTGCCTGGACCAACAAAGGTCTAAATCAGTGTTTCTAAATCTGGGGGTCGTGAGGGGGTTTCAGAGAGTTCGCCTGACACGACAAATAAATAAATAAATAAATAGAGAGTTTGCCAAGGACAACCAGAAAACATATATTTCCATTGGTATTAGGAACCCCTCTAGCAGAGAAGGCTGAAGATCTCTCCTCCTGTCTTTCTCTTCCTTTTTGGAAAAAGATGGTGAATCCTCTCACCAAAAGCCCTCCTCCACTGTGATTGGCCAGCTTCTCAGCCAAAGGGAGGGCTGTTTCTGAGACTCCAAGTAGGGAGTGCAGGCGTGCTTGACACATGGCAACGTGGTGCACATGTGTGGGTGAGGGATAGCATGTGAAGCTGGAGGGAAGCTCATTTCCTTTAAGGTATGGGGGTTCTGTGTGGGAAGTTTTTCCCAATTGTATTGTTGGTGGGGCTCAGAATTCTCTTTTGTTTATAGGTGAACTATAAATCCCAGCAACTACAACTCCCAAATGGCAAGGTCTATTTCCCCCAAACTCCACCAGTGTTCACATTTGGGCATATTGAGTTTTTGTGCCAAGTTTGTTTGAGTCCACAGTGCTCTCTGGATGTAGGTGAACTACAACTCCAAAACTCAAGGTCAGTGCCTACCAAACCCTTTTAGTTTACTTTTGGTCATGGGAGTTCTGTGTGGGAAGTTTGACACAATTCTGTCATTGGTGGGATTCAGAATGCTATTTGATTATAGGTGAAATATTTGTGCCAAGTGTGGTCTATCATTGTGTGAGTCCACAGGGTTCTCTGGATGTAGGTGAACTAGAACTCCAGAACTCAAGTTCAATGCCCCCCAAACCCTTCCAGTATTTTCTGTTCCTCGTGGGAATTGTGTGTGCCAAGTTTGGTTCAATTCCATCATTGGTGGAAGTTCAGAATGCTACAACTCCCAAATGACAAAATCAATCCCCTCGCCCCCTAACCCCACCAGTATTCAAATTTGAGTTTATCGGGAATTTGTGCCAAATTCCAACCAGTGAATGAAAATACATCCTGCATATCAGATACTGACATTACAATTCATAACAGTAACAAAAGGACAGTTATGAAGTAGCAACGAAAATAATTTTATGTTAGGGGGCCACCACAACATGAAGAACTATATTAAGGGGTTGTGGCATTAGGAAATTGAGAAACGCTGATCTAAATAATGAAAGCAGGCTGGAGATTTTGACAAGGGATTTTATTCCAAATTCTCTGGATCCCGGAATAATTCTTCATCAATCCATAAGGAATTTACTACACATAGTTAGATCCTGTGACTTAATTCCAGGAACATCTCACTGAAGACCCAAATCTGCAGATGTTCAAGTCTTCGTATGTACAATGCCATAGTGGATTGGTTTACCTTATATAAAATAGCAAAACAAGGTTTGCTTTTTGGAGTTTTTTGGAATATTTCCAAGCCAGGGATGGTAGAATCTGTGAGTGCTGTATCCATGGATATGGATGCCCAACTATATCGCATAGAAGGAGGAGACATAATAGCCAAGGTGCCTTTCCCTTTTTCCCTTTTGGAGTAGCAGAATAAGTTGAACTTTCACCCCTCTCCTCCCTTTTAGCTCTCGGACTAATTTTGGGTCTTTTAACATTCATTTTGCCTGGCTGGTTTCAGAGGGTTATTGTGAAAACATAACCTGATCCTCCACAGTAGTTCCCATCACCCATCCCTTTTTTCCTGTAGGAAGGATTCGATTCAACTATGACAATGGGATTGTTATTATAATAAGATCATTACAAATAATAGATCGGACAGAGATTGTCTGTTTGTCTCACAATCGAATAAAAAGCAACTGGTTGCTGTGGGATGTGGGTGAATATATGGAAAATAATTTATATTCTGGTTTTGTCTGATTCCTGACTGGTGCATTTCAATCTCAATGTATGTGGCTCTCTATTCATTCATCTCTTTTTGTTGGTTAAAGCTGGTTTGCTGTGCTACCGGAAGATCTGTATTCCCATGTATTGTTCTTAATTAAAAAAGGAAATTGATTACAAAACCTGCCTGACTCTCTGGAATATTGCCCTGTGAG
The DNA here is from genome assembly GCF_037176765.1 of Anolis sagrei. NCBI lineage: Eukaryota > Metazoa > Chordata > Lepidosauria > Squamata > Anolidae > Anolis > Anolis sagrei. The sequence goes on from NC_090035.1 coordinate 52,525,717, forward strand.
TGGAAACCATTAGGAAGCTTGGTAGACATCAAGGAGAGGGAAAATGGTGTCCTTGGACCTCATGCAGCCCCTTCACCTGCTGTTTTTGTGGCCCTGAATCTCCCAACTCATGAATTTTCTCCCAACCCATGAGTTTCTCTCAACTCATGAGTTTCCTTCACTCCTGCAGTGTTTCATATATTTATAGATTTCAGCGGTTCTCCAAACATGCTCTGCGGTGGCCCAAAATGCTTTGAAAATATAAGACTTTGCTGCACATTGTGTACAATTGGGGTGGGCAACTGTGGAAGGCGTGGAAGGCAGCATTGGTCTCTTGAAGAGCTCTTGGGTGGTTTCCTGCTCCCTCCTAGAAAAAAAGAAAATGTGTCCCCAAGTGTCCCCAAATCAAGGCTATCATATTTCGGACAGATCATAATTTGACATGATTCACTGGAAAAGATGATAATGCTTGATGAAATGGAAGATCAGATGACAGGTAAGTTGATTCAGGGCAGGGATTCTCAAACTTTTTAAAACGAGGGCCAAGTCACAGTCCCTCAAACTGCTGGAGGGCCAGATTATAATTTCAAAAAAGTATGAGTGAATTCCTATGCACACTGCACATATCTTATTTGTTGTGCAAAAACACTTAAAAACAACACAATAATTAAAATGAAATTTTTTAACAAATATAAATTTATTAGTATTTCAATGGGAAGTGTGGGCCTGCTTTTGGCTGATGACATAGGATTGTTGTTGTTGTTGTTGTTGTTGTTGTGTGTGCTTTCAAGTTGTTTCATACTTAGGTTGACCCTGAGCGAGGGCTGGGTAAATGACCTTGGAGGGCCGTATCCAGCCCTCGGGCCTTAGTTTGAGGACCCCTGATTTAGGGCTTTATCACACAAAGTTGGAAAATCACAATTACGCCCAGCAGATTAATCATTAAAAAGGTAAAGGTAGTCCCCTGACATTAAGTCCAGTCATGTCTGACTCTGGGGTGTGGTGCTCATCTCCATTTCTAAGCCGAAGAGCCAGCATTGTCCGCAGACACCTCCAAGGTCATGTGGCCGGCATGACTGCATGGAGCGCCGTTACCTTCCCGTTGGAGCGGTACCCATTGATCTACTCACATTTGCCTGTTTTCGAACTGCTAAGATTAATCATTGGCTGATACTTTTCACACAACGTCATGTCTCTCCTGCTGCTGCTTTGTATTTCAATAATTAATAATGCTTATATTTCATTGACAATTCCAATAATGCCTCTGGGGCAGGCATGGGCCAAGTTCGGCCCTCCCACACTTCCTAAAAGCCTACCTAATTTTTAATATTTCTGGCAGCGCGGGGCATGTCAGAAATATTAAAAACTAACTATTTTTATTACAAAACTGTAAGTCAAGCACTGGAAGAGATAGAAGGGCAAAGCCTCTTAGAGCCAGTGGGCCAAAGCTAGTGTCGTCCTGAGGAGAGTGGGTAGACCAAAGCCTGTTAGAGTCAGTAGTGTCATCTTGAGGAGAGTGAGGTAAACCTATGTGTGAGTGAAGCCTTGTGTGAGAAAGCTCCAGTGTGAAGGCTGCTGCATGTAAAGCTACTCTGTATTTGTTTATTTGTGTTATGAAAATCTAGTTCTTGTAAATAGTGCAACTGTATCATTTTACTACAAAGAAAAGCCTCCTATGGAAGATATGACATTGGTATGTGTGTTTTTGTTCTTTTTATCACTTTGGGCTACTGGTGCTGGGTCTCATTCACAAAATTGCCAAAAGTTGATGTTGACGATAATGAATAAATAACAACAAACAATATTGACCTTTGCCTCTGGTTTCAACGCATCTTGTCATAGTGTATTCTGAAACATCATCTAGGTGCGGAAAGTGGTAAGGAAATTGGCCTAGCCCTTTCTCTGCCTTTCCTGGACCATTCATCTATATATATAAATCTGTTAGGTTGGTTCAACGGGACAGCAAAACTCCACAACCCCCCAACGAAACTTAACCAAAATTCCCATGCCCATAACACAACCCACAAGGTACAAACATATCTACTCAAAATGAAAAACAACACAACAACACACTCACAAAACAGCAAAACAACAAAACTAAAAAAACCCCAACAAAACTTAACCAAAATTCCCATGCCCATAACACAACTCACAAGGTACAAACATATCTACTCAAAATGAAAAACAACACAACAACACACTCACAAAACGGCAAAACAACAAAACTCAAAAAAACCCCAACAAAACTTAACCAAAATTCCCATGCCCATAACACAACCCACAAGGTACAAACATATCTACTCAAAATGAAAAACAACACAACAACACACTCACAAAATGGCAAAACAACTGAGCATGCGCATTGGCGCCCAGCCGCAAGTTCCCTAGCGCGTGCACACAGCCTTCCGGCCAACGTTCCCTCTGCGGAAGCCATGCCCACTCCAAGCCCCGTCGCGCTGCTTCCCGCACACACACACACCCTGCCACACGCACACACACAACCCCATGCTCCATCACTCCCCCCGCTGCCGCACACACACACACAACCCCACGCTCCATCATTCCCCCCGCCGCCGCACACACACATGCAACCCCACGCTACATCACTCCCCCGCTGCCGCACACACACATGCAACCCCACTCCCCCCGCCTCCGCACACACACACGCAGCCCCACGCTCCATCACTCCCCCCACCGCCACACACACACATGCAACCCCACTCCCCCCGCTGCCGCACACACACACACAACCCCACGCTCCATCACTCCCCTGCCGCCGCACACACACATGCAACCCCACTCCCCCTGCCGCCGCACACACACTCAACCCCATGCTCCATCACTCCCCCCACCACCACACACACACATGCAACCCCACTCCCCCCGCCGCCGCACACACACACGCAACCCCACGCTCCATCACTCCCCCTGCCGCCACACACACATTCACAACCCCATGCTCCATCACTCCCCCCGCCGCCGCACACACACATGCAACCCTACTCCCCCCGCCGCCGTGCACACACACGCAACCCCACGCTCCATCACTCCCCCCGCCGCCGCCGCACACACACACACAACCCCACGCTCCATCACTCCCCTGCCCCAATCTTACCTCATTTTACTTCACGCCATCTCCAAACCCCACCCTGCCCATTCCCGCCCTGTCAAAATCCAGGAAAGACAGGAAGGAAGGAAAGAAGGAAGAAAGAGAAAGGGAGGTAAAGAAAAAGGGGGAAGGAAGGAAAGTTAGAGAAAAAAGGAAGAAGAAAAGGAAAGAAAAGGAAAGATGGAAGGAAAGAAAAGAGAGACAGCAGAAGAGAAAGAAAAAGGGGGAAGGAAGGAAAGAGGTAGAGAAGGAAGAAATGAGTGACAGAGGGAGGGAAAGAAAAAGGGGGAAAGAAGGAAGGAGAGAAGGGAAGAAAAAAGGGAATGAAGGAAGGAAACAGGGAGTGAAGGAAGGGTGAAGATGTAGAGAAAGAGGGAGGGAAGGAAAGAAGGAAAGAGAGAAGGAAGAAAAGAGACCAGAAGAGAAAGAAAAAGGGGGAAGGAAGGAAAGAGATAGAGAAGGAAGAGGAGAAGGAAAGATAGGAGGGAAGGAGGGAAAGAAGGAGAGAAAGAGGGAAGGTTGACCACAGCAACGCGTGGCGGGTAAAGGTTATTATTTCTATTGTTATTATGCTATTATTATTCCTATGAGACCCTGGGGGAATGGGAGAGGTGCCAGGTCCCAGAGGCAATGCATTGCATTATTGTTATTGTTATGATGGTGGTGAAATAAAAGGAAATAAAAAGAGAAAGAAGGAAGCAAACAGGGAGGGAAGAAAGGCAAAGGAAGAAAGGGGGAGGGAATGAAGGAAAGAGAGAAGGATGAAACCCAGTAGTGAAAGAAGGAAAGAAAGAAAGAGGTAGAGAAGGAAGAAAGGAGAGAAAGGGGGAGGAAAAGGGGGAAGGAATAGGTAGGTACCTCTCTTTCATCATAGTCCAGATATCTACCACAACTTTGATAAGTTTTACTATAGGCCACAGCAACGCGTGGCAGGGCACAGCTAGTATATATATATATATATATATATATATATATATATATATATATATAATTTGAAGAACAGTCTTATGAAGAAGATGGGGAAGAGAAGGAGAGAGGGAATTATACCATTGGAAACATGGGGCACACATAGAAAAGGGGGTACAAGGAGGACAGCATCCTAACACTCTGATTGTTAATACAATGGCCCAGATCCTCCACATCACACAAGACTCTTCTATGGAAGAGTTACTGGGGAAAAGGCAACAATCCTTGTCCTCTGCTGGAAAGACAGCATAGCATCAGAAGTCTGTCCTTTCTGCATCTGTCCTAGTTGCTCTTGGAGATGCTTCTGTTCTTCATCTCAACCAGTTTGTTGGTCAGGAAGCTCCACTTGAAGGCCATCCCTTCGGCTTCTCGGAGGTCATTGTCCTGGCCGGTGCCACCAGCTTCCTCTTCCTCCTCCTCGGCCACGGTTTCCCCTGATCTGCCTCTGGTGAATGGCTCTCGGGGGTCCACCATCTTCTCCAGGCCTGAAGGCTGCTGCCACTTAGAAGCAAAGACATCCCAAAGGCCAGCGGTCCTCTTCTTGGAGGCAGAATCCTCCTCCGGTTTTGCTGCTAAAGGGCTGGAAGCAAGGAAAGAAAAACTGAAGGGCAAAGAAATCTGGCCAAATTCTTTTTGCTGCCTGAGTGAGCGCAGTGATCGCACTGTGATTTTACATTTCTGTTCGAGGAAAAGAGGGTGAGGCTAGATGGTTTTGGTCCAGCTTACTTGTCCGAATGCATCTCCTCCCATGTCCCATCTCAAAACTTACAATCTTCCGGGGAGGTCCTGCTCTAGATCCTACCTTTGTTGCAAATGCCCTTGGTGGGGATGAGGGACAGAGCCTTCTCAGTGTTGGCCCCCCGCCTGTGGAACTTGCTCCCCAGCTAAATTAGTTCAATAGCTTCCCCCCTTTCCTTCAGGAAAAAGGTGAAGATGTGGCTATGGGACCAGGCATTCGGATAGCAGGCTGACAATAAAATGACCACAATGCCATGGAAAATGGACAATGGACAGGCTTCAGATTATGTTGTTGATCGTAGAACTTGGACTTGACATTCCAACTAATTCAATTTGCACTATTTTTAATACGTTTTTAATCTAATTTTAATGTTTTACTTATTATGTAACTGTTGTTTTATCTGTTGAATATATGGGGCATCGGATTGTTGCCAACTGTAAGCTACCCTGATGCCCCCTTCAGGGGTGGAGAAGGGCGGGGTACAAATATTTGAAATAAATAAAAATAAATATGATAAATGTGTTCCCATTTGAGGCAATTCAAAAAGCCACAGAGTAGAGAAAGCTGTTATCTCCTCTCTGTCAAGGCAATTTAGGAAGCACAGAGATGTATGAGTAAAGGAACTTGAAAGAACTTCTAATAAGACTTACATTCCTTTCTCTCTGCCTGGTTCGAACCTGTTGGAAATAGCAACCTCCCAAGCCTTTCACTGTTTGTTTGTTAATATATATATATTTGCTAACCTGTATTCTATGTTTAGGTTGATTTGCCAGTTTGACTTACCTGTTTGGTGTGGGAGGAGTTATAGACATGTGATTATACTGAGCATGTTCAGACTCAGGACTCCATTTTGTATTTAGTCTGCTGAACACCTCACTGGAGATGGGTGTGATCACTTCCCACCTCAGTGGAGGTAGATGTTTGCATTTATCTTCAATGAAGGCAGGTTGCTGTTTAGATACTTTAATAAATACACTTTGACTTGTGGACTTCAGTGAGTACAACTATACCTAAAGACTATGGACTATTGATAGAATGATACCCTGTGCACTCAACACAGAGAAAAACCTACATCCTATTGTCTACTGAACTTTAATAAGAAATGTGCTTGTATGGTGAATTAATACAATATGGACGATGAATTATGAATTGAAATATGGATGATGAATTTTGGATCACGACTCTCGTTATGAGATGCATTGGGTTGTTGCTGTTGCGTAATATTGTGTACTGTGCTCTTTTGTTTTGAATTGTAGATTGTTGACTGTTTTTATCCTGTTGTAAACCGCGTTGAGTCGCCGGTATACAAATAAAGTAAATAAATAAATAAATAAATAAATAAATACAAGTTGTTAATGAGTAAACCTAATATGTTATTTTTCAAAGAAGACTTTGTTGTTGTTGTTGTTTATCTCTGAGTGCATATTTTAAACTAAATGGTTTCAAGGGAGTGTATATTTTTTTGGGCAACAGCAATTACTACTTCAAAGAAACAACCATCCTCTGCTAACCAAATATATTTTTGTAGTGGCATGTCTTTATCCTTGGTAATTTAAAGACACGGTTCTTCAGTCTAACAGCTGAGTTACCTGTGTGTCATTACATGAATGCTTATGAATATCACTTGTTCAAAGAGCTGACTTCTAACAAGGTCAAGCTTTTTCCTGACTAGTGGTTTTCAAAAGATGGTCTCCACATGTTCATGAAGATTCACATTTGCCAAACAGGTGTGACATTTTTACCTTTTCAATAATGTTATGGTGAACTTATTTACAATAGGTTATGGAATTTCTAATAGAACCAACGAAGAAAAGGTCTTCATTGGATACAAATATTCACTCCTAATTTTATGTTAATTCCTTCTTATCTGGATTAGGATTGACGAATATTCATCATAGGGTTGTCTTCAGTTTTCCATAGCCAATCAGCAAAGCTTTTGTACAAATACACAAGGTTATAAATTTCGGGGGGGGGGGGGGTATTCAAAAAAATGCTGCAACAGAAGCAAAAGGACACAACACATCATCCCATCTCATATATGGTAGGGGGAAATGATGGAAAGATTTCTCTTACTGGTCAGCACAAGGCTCAGAGGCCAGCAGTTTATGTTCATCTTCCCGGCTGAACAAGAATGCTGCCTACCGGGGGCAAAAATACACCATATCACTCAGAGGCTCACCAGGCTCCTCAAGCCCTATCACCGTCCTCCCCTCATGTTGATTCATGTAGGAACCAATGATACTGCAAGGCATACGTTTCAAAAGATCACAAATGATTTTCGAGCTCTAGGAGCAATGCTAAAAGAATGTAATGTACAGGTGGTCTTTTCATCCCTCCTCCCTGTTGTAAGACACGGACCCACAAGAGCCAGAAAAATAGTACAGGTCAATGACTGGCTTAGAAAATGGTGTCAGGAGGAACGCTTTGGCTTCCTCGACCATGGCCTGCTATTCCAGGAGGATGGCCTACTGGCAAGGGATGGGGTGCATCTCACACAAGTAGGAAAACACCTTTTTGCTCACAGACTCGCAAACCTCATTAGACGGACTTTAAACTAGGTCCACCGGGGGAGGGGGACAACAGCCTTGCGAACACTACTTTACCCATAATGTCTGGGAATCGCCAGAAGGCTAAACGGAGGGCTGCACAAACACAACAAGGACCAAGTACCAAAAGCACAATAATCCCAATTAAACAGCTCAAGGGAAGATCCCAGGGGCTCACATGTCTTTACACTAATGCACAGAGCATGGGAAATAAACAAGACGAACTCCAACTTCTTGCACTACACCACAAATATGATATCATAGCCATCACTGAAACCTGGTGGGATGACTCCTATCGCTGGAATGTAGATATCGAGGGGTATAACCTCTTTCACAGAAACCGAACAAAGGGGAGAGGAGGTGGAGTAGCCTTATATGTCAAAAACTCTTATGCTGCAGAAGAAATTCAAGACAGCAATCTGGGAAACCAGCTTGAAATCAACTGGATAAGAATCAAGGGAACTGGGACTCAAAAAGATGTCGTTGTAGACGTCTACTACAGACCCCCAAGCCAGGAGGAAGATCTTGATGAAGTCTTCTGCCAACAGTTGACCAAACAGGCACAGAAAAGAGATGTAGTAGTCATGGGCGATTTCAACTATCCCGATATTTGCTGGAAAACAAACTCGGCCAAGAGTACAAGGTCCAACAAATTCCTCGCTTGCCTTGCAGACAATTTCATGGTCCAAAAGGTAGAAGAGGCAACAAGGGGATTGGCTACTCTTGATCTCATCCTAACAAATGCGGAGGACCTGATCGATGCGGTCGAAGTGGTAGGATCCTTAGGGGCAAGTGACCATGTGCTCCTGCAATTTGACGTACAAAGGAAGGCCGAAACTAAGACAAGTCAAACCCGCATTTTGGACTTTAGGAGAGCTGACTTCCAAAAAATGAAGGAAACGCTGAGCAGCATTCCGTGGACACAGATACTAAAAGACAAGGGAGCTACGAATGGATGGGAATTTCTCAAGAGTGAAATACTCAAGGCGCAATTGCAAACCGTGCCAACAAAGAGAAAAAATAGGACAAGTGCAAAGAAGCCAGAATGGATGTCCAAAGAACTTCTAACTGTGCTAAGACACAAAAGAGACATGCACAAGAAGTGGAAAAAGGGAGAAATCACCAAAGAAGAATTCAAACAAATAGCCAACACCTGTAGGGAAAAGGTCCGCAAAGCTAAAGCAAAAAACGAGCTCAGACTTGCCAGGGACATTAAAAACAATAAAAAGGGCTTCTATTCTTATGTCAGTAGAAAAAGGAAAAACAAGGAGGCGATAGGACCTCTTCGAGGAGAAGATGGGGCAATGCTGACAGGGGACAGGGAAAAGGCAGAACTACTTAATGCCTTCTTTGCCTCGGTCTTCTCACAAAAAGAGAGTCTTCAACCTCAGCAAGATGGAGTGGATGAGGGATTGGAGGACATCCAACCCCAAATTGGGAAAGAAGTCGTCCAGGAATACCTGGCCGCTCTTAATGAGTTCAAGTCCCCAGGGCCAGATCAACTACACCCAAGAGTACTGAAGGAACTAGCGGAAGTCATTTCGGAACCATTGGCAACCATCTTTGAGAGTTCTTGGAGAACGGGAGAAGTTCCAGCAGATTGGAGGAGGGCCAATGTGGTCCCAATCTTCAAGAAGGGAAAAAAGGACGACCCAAACAACTACCGTCCGGTCAGCCTCACGTCGATACCGGGCAAGATTCTGGAAAAGATTGTTAAGGAAGCGGTCTGCAAACACTTAGAAACAAATGCAGTCATCGCTAATAGTCAACATGGATTTATCAAAAACAAGTCATGCCAGACTAATCTGATCTCTTTCTTCGATAGAGCTACAAGCTGGGTAGATGCGGGGAATGCCGTGGATGTGGCGTACCTGGATTTCAGTAAGGCCTTCGACAAGGTCCCCCATGACCTTCTGGCAAGGAAACTAGTCCAATGTGGGCTAGGCAAAACTACGGTGAGGTGGATCTGTAATTGGTTAAGTGGACGAACACAGAGAGTGCTCACTAATGCTTCCTCTTCATCTTGGAAAGAAGTGACAAGTGGAGTGCCGCAGGGTTCCGTCCTGGGCCCGGTCCTGTTCAACATCTTTATTAATGACTTAGATGAAGGGCTAGAAGGCAGGATCATCAAGTTTGCAGACGACACCAAATTGGGAGGGATAGCCAATAGTCCAGAGGACAGGAGCAGAATTCAAAACGATCTTGACAGATTAGAGAGATGGGCCAAAACTAACAAAATGAAGTTCAACAGTGACAAATGCAAGATACTCCACTTTGGCAGAAAAAATGAAATGCAAAGATACAGAATGGGGGACGCCTGGCTCGAGAGCAGTACGTGTGAAAAAGATCTTGGAGTCCTCGTGGACAACAAGTTAAACATGAGCCAACAATGTGATGTGGCGGCAAAAAAAGCCAATGGGATTTTGGCCTGCATCAATAGGAGCATAGTGTCTAGATCTAAGGAAGTAATGCTACCCCTCTATTCTGCTTTGGTTAGACCACATCTGGAATATTGTGTCCAATTCTGGGCACCACAATTCAAGAGAGATATTGACAAGCTGGAATGTGTCCAGAGGAGGGCGACTAAAATGATCAAGGGTCTGGAGAACAAGCCCTATGAGGAGCGGCTTAGGGAACTGGGCATGTTTAGCCTGAAGAAGAGAAGGCTGAGAGGAGATATGATAGCCATGTATAAATATGTGAGAGGAAGCCACAGGGAGGAGGGAGCAAGCTTGTTCTCTGCTTCCTTGGAGACTAGGACGCGGAACAATGGCTTCAAACTACAAGAGAGGAGATTCCATCTGAACATTAAGAAGAACTTCCTGACTGTGAGAGCCGTTCAGCAGTGGAACTCTCTGCCCGGAGTGTGGTGGAGGCTCCTTCTTTGGAAGCTTTTAAGCAGAGGCTGGATGGCCATTTGTCAGGGGTGATTTGAATGCAATATTCCTGCTTCTTGGCAGGGGGTTGGACTGGATGGCCCATGAGGTCTCTTCCAACTCTTTGATTCTATGATTCTATGAATGATACAGTCCTACAGCTCTTGGCTCCAGCTCCTTGAACCTGCAGATCAAAGGAGGAGGGAGTGGAAATGGATTATTGGCAGCACCAGGGATAGCAAAAGAAAAACCCTGAGAGATGTTATATATACCTGAGAGATCCCTTCCAAGACTCCATGTGGATACCTGAAACTATTAATAATAGCCAACCAATGGACACAGGGAAGCGTCATCTAAGCATGCCGTTTAGTCCTATAGTGTTGCAAATCACTATGTTCTGTATTCATAACTTATCACGTCATCTGAATTTCCTGGTTTACCATTCCTTCACATTTTCAGAGGCCACTGTGGGTTAAACCACTGAAATACTGAACTTGCTGACTGAAAGGAGTGGGGTGAGCTCCTGCTGTTAGCTCCAGCTTCTGACAACCTAAAAGTTCAAAAGCATGCAAATATGAGTAGATCAATCGGTATTCTGCTGCTGCTAAGCTACTCTGCTGTAGGTTTATAGGGAGGTCTTTTGTCAATAAGCCCACTTGCCCAACAGCCGGTTCTTCAGCTTAGAAATGGAGATAAGAATCAATCCCCAGAGTTGGACTTGACTAGACTTAATGTCAATTGGAAACCTTTACCTTTACACATTTTCATTCTTATCTCATGAGTGAATTGATTCCCCATACTCTCCCCTTAAAAAAACAAATTGTGTCTAACTTAGACATTGCGGAGGATCAAACTCTAACATGAACGGCAAAGAAAACTAGTGACCCCCTACATTAGCGCTATTTCTTTCTTTTAAAAAATCACAGAAAAGGGTGGCTGTATTATGCCAGAGTACAGGGGGGACACTGCTGGTTAGGAGACCGCCCACAGGACAGCCCATTTGCCCATGTGATCCTATTTGATTCAATGCAGGTGATTCTGGCAGCTCCCATTCCATGTGTTTTTGGTAATTTAGAAATGGAATATCACATATCTGAAGCTCCTGAGACGATCCCAGACCATCTTCTCCCCCCTCAATTTTTTGGAGACTTTTCTTAACATTTGAACACCTAATCATGCAGGGCACAAACAGAAAGTCCCCTTGTGTTGTGGGATGGCCTCTGTCAGTTTCCATTACCTAAATGGATTATAACTGCTTTAAAGGTGGGATAAGATGCTGAATGTAGTTGAAAACAAACACCCGACTTACAAATTACTCCTAGTTAAGAACAGGACTGAGACAACAGAAAGTGAGAAAAATCTAGCCCTAGGAAGGGAAATCCACTTCTGAAAGAGTTATTATCATGGCAAAAAGGGGTCTCCGCTGAAGTTTTATCACCAATCCTTGTTTCCACAACAAGTCATTTTTTTTCAAAATCTAATGGTCACAGGGATAGAAAGTGAGATGAAATCTTCTGAACACAGACACAGACAGCAAAACAAATAATCCTTCCCTATGCTATCCAAAGCTTATATACAAGGGTTATCTGGAAAGTAATGTTACAAGGCACATAACTCTCATGGGGAATTTTCACATGGGAAGTCAGTCTCACTGCCATGTAGCAGGAAGCCAGCAGAAGAGAACGAGCAGTGCCAGTCGTCAGTAGCTCATCAACTGGCATTATGATGAAGGTTAGAGATGAGCGTCCTTATTCCATTTCCCTCCAAGTGCGAGGTTTGCGCTGTAATACGCTACCTAAATGCTAAGGGCATAAACTCCGCTGTGATTCATCACAAAATGGTTTCAGTTTATGGAGAGGACTTCATGTCAAGACAGCATGTGAAAAAATGGGTACGGAATATATTGCGAGACTATGAAAAAACTTCGCAGAGTTCTCCAAAACAAACGTGGGATGCTGACGGTGGGAGTCTATCTCTTTCATTTCAATGTGTGTCCGCACACTGCTCATGCAACACAAGATTGTTGACTTCATTTGGTTGGGACATTTGAAGACACCCCTCTCACAGCCCCGATCTCACACCCAGTGATTAGCATCTGTTCACTAAATTGAAGGAACAGCTGGGTGGAAAACACTTTTCCGATGACGACAAGGTGAAAATCAAAGTGACAAACTGGCTGAAAAAGGCAGAAGGAAACTTCTATGACACAGGCATCAAAAAAACTCATCCCATGGATGACAAAAAGTATTGAACTGAATGGTGATTACGTGGAAAAATAATGTAATATCTATGCAATAGTCCATGTAAGTTTTATTAAAATTTATTTATTTATTTATTTATTTGACTTGTATACCGCTACTCCCAATTTGGCTCGGAGCGGTTTACAGCAGTAGATTAAAACAATACAATTAACTTTAAAATACAATAAAAACAAGAACAGACATAGTCCCGAGTTATTCACCCATCCAAAGCTTGTTGGAAGAGAAAGGTTTTACAGGCTTTCCGAAAAGCAAGTAGGTCTTGGATAGTTCGGGTTTCAACTGGCAAGGCATTCCATAAATAAGGGGCCACAATCAAGAAGGCTCTCTGCCTAGTAGAGGACAGATTATAAGTCCGGATGTTGGGGACTTCAAGCAAATTTTGGTCTTCAGACTGAAGTAATCTCTGGGGTTGGTAGGGGGATAAGCGGGCCCTCAGGTACGCCGGCCCCAGACCATATAAGGCCTAAAAGGTTAATACCAGCACCTTGAAAGTAATCCGGTACTCAATCGGAAGCCAGTGCAGCTGTTGTAGAATTGGGGTGATACGACACCTCGATGGCACTCCGGCGAGAAGATGAGCCGCCGCATTTTGCACCAGCTTCAATTTCCGGATTACTGACAAAGGAAGGCCAATGTAGAGGGCATTACAGTAGTCAAGCCTTGAGATGACCGTCACCTGGATCACCCTGGCCAGGTCATTCCTAGATATGTAGGAAACCAGTTGCCTAGCCTGATGTAGATGGAAAAATGCAGAACTGCTCACAGCAGAGATCTGGGCCTCCATTGTGAGCAGAGGGTCCAATAAGACACCAAGGCTTCTTACAGAATGTGACGGACGTAGTGTCTCGCCATCCAGGGTAGACAGCTGGATTCCCTCCCACCCAGATGGCCCAGCCAAAGGATCTCCGTCTTCACTGGGTTCACCCTCAACCTGCTGGCACGCAACCATCCAGTAACGGCCTCAAGGCACTGATGGAAATTTTCGGGTACAGAGTCCGGCTGGCCCTCCATCCTCAGAATGAGCTGAGTGTCGTCAGCGTACTGGTGGCACTCAAGCCCAAAGCTCCGCACCAGTCGGGCAAGCCGTCGCATATAGATGTTAAATAATAGAGGAGACAGAATAGCTCCCTGCGGGACCCCGCAAGTTAACGGAGATCTCTCAGAAACCATCCCTCCCTTCAACACACGCTGTCCCCGATTCTGGAGGAAGGAGGACACCCATTTAAGGGGTATCCCCCTAACCCCAGTCATGGCTAGGCGGTGGGTCAATAGATTGTGATCGACCATATCAAATGCTGCTGTGAGGTCCAATAACACAAGCAGCGCTGATCTGCCTTGATCCATCTGGCAGGGAAGCTGATCTGTGATGGCAACTAGCACACTCTCCGTCCCGTGCCCCCTATGGAAGCCGGACTGAAAGGGATCAAGTCCGGCTGTGTCATTAAGGAACTGCTGCAACTATTCCGCTGCTGCCCTCTCAACCACCTTGCCCAGAAACGGAAGGTTCGAGACTGGGCGGTAGCTAGAGGGAACCGAACGATCTAAGTCTGTTTTTTTTCAGCAGCGGAGATACCATCACCTCTTTTAAACCCTCTGGAAAAACTCCTTGCTCAAGGGAGCTATTTATTATATTCAACAGAGGTTCACATAATCCCTCCAGGCAAGATTTTACTAGCCAGGAGGGACACGGATCAAGAGAGCAGGTAGTCGGCCTAGTTGATCCTATTGACAGCCTCTGCATCCAGCGGGGTAAACCAGTCAAGGATGTGCCCAGCGAGTGGCCACGGAGTCTCAAGTTCACTTACTGTATCAATCATGGTGTACAGAAGTGTGTATAATAATATGCTTATAACTGTATTTATGTTTGAATTGGTTGCCCTAAGGCTGGAGCGGCCTAGCTGTGAGAAATGTGTTACCATGGAAACGAGGCAGAAGAGGAGGTGGGAGGAGCTTAGAGAGTAAAGGTTTTAAAAAGTGACAGTTAGAGTCAGTCAGGAAAGAAAGACTCTGAGAGAGCAGCGGAGTCAGTTTTAGACTCTGAGGAGTGAAGAAGTGAAGAGCCAGGTTTTAGTGTTCGTGAATAGTAGAGATTTCTTCAGCTAGGAAGCTGAAGGGGAAAACCTTGTTAGTTGCTTTAGTTAGAAAGAACTAACAGAGGCTTGCTAGGATCGCTAGTCGGAGGAAGACTGGAGATCTGTGATTTGATCAAGTATAGATCAAATAGACAGACTATTCATTGCAGGGAACACTGGTTAATAAAGCGCTTCACCACAGCAAGAGTTAATAAGTTGTAACATCGAAAGTCTGAATTGTATCGCAACCAAGTTACATGTAACCATCAAGTATTTGCCAAGCTTAACATCTTCATACTGCAACCATACGCTTTGTTTAAAAATAAACTTGTTCTCTTTGGTTTTTTAAAACTGCCTCATCTCCATTAATTTTACGTTCGGTGCACCCACTCTACCAAAATTACCTCACAACACAAACAGAGCTTTAATACCAGAGCCTTTTACAAATCAGTGGCTCCTCTCTCCTAAACCTAGGCGCTTCCTCACGAGTTGGTAGCGTCTCTCTACAATTGGGTGGCAGCTTCATTATCAGTGGCGGAGGTTCTTTACAATTTTGGTGGCAGACGACGGGATACGTTTAACAACTGATCAAGTGCCTTAAGACTAATTTAAGAATAAGTTGTGAGGTAAAAGTTATTGGAATATGGCTACCAGGCGACAGAGAAAGCTTGCTGAGGAAACAGAGGGAGACCAAGAAGGAAGTTCGGGCTCTGAAGCAGAAACAGAGCCAGTGCCTGTGTCAGAAATGGCTTATAAGTACAAACTAGAGATGAAACGAATGGAAATAGAGGCAAAAGAAAAACAAAGGGAAAGAGAGTTTGAAGAAAGACAGAAAGAGAGAGAACAGGAGATAGAATTGAAGAGAATGGAATTTGAGCTGCAGAAGCAAAGATTGGCTTTGTCTCAAACATCCAGTGACATCCAAGAAGGGAGATCTGGAGTGGATACCCCAGATTTGATAAAGAGATTCCCTAAATTTACCAAGGATGACGATCCAGAGAAATTTTTGATCTCTTTTGAGAGATGTTGTAGAGATTTTGGGGTTGCTAAGGAAAAATGGATGATATATCTAAGGCCACAGATAACTGGAAGACTTTTACAGATTTATGGAGATATGCCTGAGGAGTCTTATGGAGATTATGATTTATTTAAGAAACAAATTCTACAAGAGTATCGATTAACTCCTGAATTCTACAGATTTAAGTTCAGGACCCTAAAGAGAGATAAAACCCAAAGTTTTGCTCAGGTGGCCTCTAAATTGTCTCAACTGTTTGATAGTTGGCTAAGGACGTCTGAGGTGGAAGATTACCAACAGCTGAGAGAACTTTTAAAGTTGGAACAATTTTTTCAATTAGTGCCTTATGATATTCGCTGGGTGATTCAGGATCACAAACCATCCACTATAGTAGAGGCAGCGGTTATGGTAGATCAAATAATAACCCTAAAAGAAGGATTCAAAAGGGAAGATCTGCCAAGTGATAAAAGAACAAACAGGCAGCCATTTTACCAACAACAAACGTGCCCACAGCAAGAAAAAGGTTCTGACATAGAAAACACCACCTGGAGGAGGCAGGGTGTAACAAGTCAAACTGCTCCTGAGGGAAAAAGAAGGTGCTTTCAGTGTGGAAAGTGGGACCATATAAAGTATCAATGTCCCCTGTTAAGAAAAGAGAAAACAACCCTCTTTGTGAATAAAGTAAAAGAAACACAAAAGGCAGAACCAGATACTTTGTCAAAGGAGAGTTCAGAATCAGAGCCTCAAGAGAAACAGTGTTTGTTCATCTTGTCAAACACCTCATCTAAAGATTACTTAGAATCCATTTCCATTGACAACAAAGACGTAAAAGGACTTCGAGATACAGGCTCCGAAGTATGTATAGTACATCCAGAAATAATACCTCAGAAATTTCAGCGGCCTACCTCTGAAATAAGATTAAAAGGTTTGGGACCTGCGATACCAACAGCAGTGGTGACTTTGCCAATAGAATATGGAGGATGGAAGGGTATGTGGGATTTTGCAGTCAGTCCTGACATACCATACAGATGTTTAATTGGAAATGATCTGGCTAAGAAGATTGAAAGCTGGAGGATGACGTGTGAGGAGGAAGAATATAATAACAAAAGCCCTGATCAAAAAGCCATGTGTTTTGCCATACAACAGGATGGGGATGAGAGTCTGGAATCCAGCGCTACGGTTGCTGAGCTTGTTAAGAAGACGGGAGGAGTTGGAGAAATTCGGTAGGAACAAGGAGCCGATGAATCTCTTAAACCTCTGTTCGCTTTGGCTCAAAACCCCACAGTATCGGCAAAAGGACAGCCCTCCGAGTTTGTGTTAAAGAATGGTGTCTTATATAGAGAAACCAGAAATGTGAAGTCAACAGAAGGATCAGTGACATGTAATCAAATTGTAGTGCCTCAAAGTTTTAGAGAACAGCTGATGAGGGTGGCACACGAAAACCCTCAAGGTGGACATTTGGGTGTGAGGAAAACCACAAAGAGAATCACTAAGAACTTTTATTGGCCTGGCATGTTCCAGAAGATCAAAGAGTTTTGCCAGTCTTGTGATATCTGCCAAAGATTGAGTATTGGAAGGGATAAAATTAAAGCTCCTATGATCCCTATGCCGATAATTGGAGAACCATTTTACAGAGTGGGCATTGACATAGTAGGTCCTCTTTGTAAGCCAAGGAGACGTGGTTACAGATACATTTTAACCATGATTGACTACGCCACAAGATATCCAGAGGCTGTAGCTCTAACTAACATCGAGACAACAACGATTGCAAATGCACTGTTATCTATTTGGGGAAGAACTGGTTATCCTAGAGAATTGGTTTCGGATTTGGGAACTCAATTTACTTCCAGACTTATGTCGAAATTGCTTGAGTTATGTGGAACCAGACACCTGACTTCAACAGCTTATCACCCACAGACAAATGGACTAGTTGAAAATCTGAACAAGACTTTAGTCAAAATGATAAAGTCTTACAGTCAAAAGAAGCCATACGACTGGGACGTCAAATTGCAACAACTGTTATTCGCCTACAGGACCGTCCCCCATGACAGTACTGGCTACAGTCCATTTGAATTGCTATATGGAAGGAAAGCTCGTGGTCCCTTAGACCTGATAAAGGAATATTGGGAGGAAAGTCCGGCAACAGATCCAGTTCCAGTGTCGGAGTATTTAAAGGATCTTCAATCAACAATGCAACTGGCTAGGGACATTGCACAAGAACATTTGCTTGCGGCTCAGCAGAGACAAAAAGACTATTATGATTCTACTGCTAAACCAAAGATCTTCAACATCGGAGATGAAGTTTTATTTTTATCTCCCAACAAAACCAACAAACTTCAATTGGATTGGTCGGGACCCTGGAAGATCACCAGGAAGCACAACCAAATAAACTATGATATTTATGATGAACATTCCAATGTAGAAAGAAGAGTTCATGTAAACATGTTAAAGCCTTATGTTGGAAGGTCTGCTAATGTATGTTTTGTTGTTTCGGAAGAAGAATCCGGTCCCTTATCTTTTTGGGAGGGTGATCGTGAACAGTACAAAAATTTGGATCGAGTAGAAATGAACATAGAATTGTCCCAACCACAGCGAAGAGAGGTTGTGAAAGTTTTGAGTAAATATAAAGACATATTTTCAGATTTGCCAGGAAAGGTCCAGGGAGTCCAGCATCAAATAAACACCGGTGATGCAACTCCTATAGTATCTCCACCCTACAGGGTCACGGGGAGAATTAATGAGTGTATTGAAAAGGAGATTAAAGAAATGTTGGACCTAGGTATCATTGTTCCATCAATTAGCTCTTGGGCTTCACCCATAGTGTTAGTACAGAAACCAGACAAGACAATTAGATTTTGCGTGGATTATAGGCGGTTAAATAAAGTAACCCAGACAGATACTTATCCTATGCCACGTTTAGATGGAGTTTATGTTTACAGGATTTTACATTTGAAATTAAACATGTTTCAGGTAAACGGAACATAGTTGCAGACGCCTTATCTAGAATTTCGTAAGGTTAAAGGTTTGTATGTATGTATAAATTGTAATGCTTTTAACCATAATATGTTTGCCTTTCAGAAATGTTGTGTATGTATATACTGTTGGATAATATGTGGAATTATTTTTGCCATTCCGGGATTGAGAATGGTCCAAAAATAATTTTTCTGGGGGGGAAGGTGTACAGAAGTGTGTATAATAATATGCTTATAACTGTATTTATGTTTGAATTGGTTGCCCTAAGGCTGGAGCGGCCTAGCTGTGAGAAATGTGTTACCATGGAAACGAGGCAGAAGAGGAGGTAGGAGGAGCTTAGAGAGTAAAGGTTTTAAAAAGTGACAGTTAGAGTCAGTCAGGAAAGAAAGACTCTGAGAGAGCAGCGGAGTCAGTTTTAGACTCTGAGGAGTGAAGAAGTGAAGAGCCAGGTTTTAGTGTTCGTGAATAGTAGAGATTTCTTCAGCTAGGAAGCTGAAGGGGAAAACCTTGTTAGTTGCTTTAGTTAGAAAGAACTAACAGAGGCTTGCTAGGATCGCTAGCCGGAGGAAGACTGGAGATCTGTGATTTGATCAAGTATAGATCAAATAGACAGACTATTCATTGCAGGGAACACTGGTTAATAAAGCACTTCACCACAGCAAGAGTTAATAAGTTGTAACATCGAAAGTCTGAATTGTATCGCAACCAAGTTACATGTAACCATCAAGTATTTGCCAAGCTTAACATCTTCATACTGCAACCATACGCTTTGTTTAAAAATAAACTTGTTCTCTTTGGTTTTTTAAAACTGCCTCATCTCCATTAATTTTACGTTCGGTGCACCCACTCTACCAAAATTACCTCACAACACAAACAGAGCCTTAATACCAGAGCCTTTTACAAATCAGTGGCTCCTCTCTCCTAAACCTAGGCGCTTCCTCACTAGTTGGTAGCGTCTCTCTACAATTGAGTGGCAGCTTCATTATCAGTGGCGGAGGTTCTTTACACATGGCAGGGAGATCCCAGCGTAGAAGCGAGATCTTGTCTGTGAAGTAGCTCTGGAAAACCTCAGCAGAAGGGGCCAGATCAAAAATTTATTGATTCTTTGTATTTTTTTTAAAAAATCTTGTAACCTTCCATTCTGGATAATCCTTGTGTATATATATTTGGCTGGAGTTGCACCTAAAAAATGTACTTGTTGCAAATTTCATACAAATTCAACTTAAGAACCAATCTACAAAATCTATCTTGTGTGTAACTTGGGGACTGGCTGTATTTCCTAAAGCAGGCTGCCTCATCTGCTTGCTGTTGGAGAGCCATGTGAGCTCATTGCAAGTTCTTACAGGACTGCACATACCTCTGCACAATTACATTGCCGTGTAATTTTTTAAAATTGTAAATGTCTTTTATTTTTAAACTGTCTAGGGGCGTTTGAGGAAATGTCACTGGGGGAGAGGAAGCTGTTTCAAGCCCAGGAGGTCTTTGCTTAACTAGGAAATAGACCAAAACACATTTCCCTGCCCTTGTAGCTCTTGACTGAGATGAAGAACCCAATCCCCTCCCCAGTTAGAAAAGTTAGGGATATCGCTCTGGAGGGGGACATGAGGACACCGAACCTCCCAAATAAGAATTGTGCACTGCCATGACATGTTCCTTCAGTCCTCAAATTTCTAGCATTGCAGACAAATTTAAAACATCAGTTGAAATGTCATTGAAGCACCCGAAGTATAAGGTTCAGTTAGCAATCCAGCCCATTTCTGCATGAAGACTGCACCTTGCCCTTTGCCCCCAAACAAAAAACGCCTGTCTCTGACTACAGTGCAAAGTTGTGTTCATCTTGGCATGTCAAATGGTGTACAAATGTATATATATATATTTGGCTGGAGTTGCACCTAAAAATGTACTTGAGTCTCCTCAGGTGAGAAAAGCAGGGTAAAAATGAAGTAAATGTTTGTTCCAAATTACATTCAAATTCAACAAGAACAAATCTACAGAACCTATCTTGTATGTAACTTGAGGAGTGCTTGTATTTAGCACAGCTGGTTAATCACCAGTAGCAATAGATCACACCAATCGAAAGGTTGGCAGTTCGAAGCCTGGGTCGAGGTGAGCACCTGACCTTCAGCCCAGCTCACTGTCCATCTAAGCAGTTTGAAAACAGCTGTGAGCTGCGCGTAGAGAAATTAGGCACAGCTTCAGTGGGGAGGTATTTTACAGCACCACAAAAAAGAAATACCAGAAAATGCCAGCAATCAAAGAAAGGAGGAAGCCTGTGATCAGGGGCTCTGTGTTATAAAGGATGTAGCGACAACACCCCCTGTGGCCAGAATCGAGCTCCACATCCAGAACACCAAAGTTGGGAAAAATGCTGACATATACTCTATCTGTTGTCTGTCCTGTTGAATGTTTGCCATGTATGTGTTCTGTGATCCACATCGAGTCTCCTATGGGGTGAGAAGGGCAGAATATAAATACTGTCAATAAATAAAAACACACTTTGAAGTCAGTTTGTGCTCAGTTTCAGAGACTTAAAACCGAGTTTCACTCTGAATAGAAATGATGGCCAGTCCTTACCCTTTGTGCCAGTTGAGAAACAGGGTTGGACTCTTCCTCTGTCAGTAGTGTTGAATCTGTAGTTTCCATCATTTTAGGACTCTCTATCTGAAAAATAAATTGACTTCAAGAATCACAGAGGAGAGACACCATCACACTGTGGTCAGGCATTGGATAATTCTAGCTCTCCTTCCTCCACACATTAGCGATCTGGTTGGAGATGATGGGAGATGAACTCCCAACAAAATCTGGAAGGTCTGCCTTGATCTACTGTTTGACTTGTACTTTAGGAAGGGCTTGGGGAGTACATCCATAAGTGGGCAAGGGAAAGAGCTGGAACTGAGAACAGCCTCCAAGATACCGAAGATGGGAAAGCCTATATATACCTCTATCTATTGACAGTTTTGTCATTGTATAACGTCTTGTCATTGTATAACGGCATTGAATGTTTGCTGTATTTGTGTTCTGTGATCTGCTCTGAGTCCCCTTTGGGGTGAGAAGGGTGGAATGTAAATACTGTAAATGAATAAATAAGTGAAGTGAATGCTGTTATACAATGATGTCACTCTCGGCCTTCAAGTCATTTCCAATGTTTGGTGATGCTAAGGCAACCCAAACACAGGTTTTCCTTGGTTAGAGGGAGCTTGCCTTTGCTTTCTTCTGAGGCTGAGGAAGTTTTGAGTTGACCAAGGAGATCCCAGCTCTGTTTTCCAAAAGTTGTTGTCCAATGCTCAAGCCACTATCGTTATCACCCTCAAAATGAGAATGCAGAGGGATAAGTATCATCAATATGGACAATTTCCCATCAGGTATAAAATATGTACAACCTGCAAACTAACTTGGATGGTCATATTTCATGCAGTAGCCTGCAAAATACCTTCAGAGTGGAGAGCTTGGTTCCACGAGACAACATTCAAATTATGTCTTAAGTGCATACCTTTATCTTATGGATTTTAAAGGAGGGGATGCTTGATTCTCCAATTGGTGACAACCAGAAGCCATGAAAGAATGGCGAAGAACCTTTACACACCTTAGGCTCAGAGTAGAAGTTTCTCATCTTGGGCTTATAGGTCCTGAATTTAATCCCAGGAGCTTGGAACAGGAAGGACTAGGCCCTATCTACACTACCATTGATACAGTTTGAAGCTGCATTAAATGGTCAGTGTGTAGATCAATATAGTGCAGTTTAACTACAATGATCTGCATTACAAGGGTCCACACTCACCCTATAATGAAGTTTCAAAGTGTGTTATATGGCACTATAGGTGGAGCATCCCTCTTCCCAAGACACAGAAGAGTGACTGCCAGTCAGATCACACCATATTGGACTAACAACAACATCATCAATAACAATAACAATGCCCCCAAGTACCTCTAGAATATATAGAGCAGACAGGGGCAAACTTTGGCTTTCCAGGTACAAGCAGATGCTCGCATATAAGAAAAAGGAAGCTATGAAAAACAACTGGGCTCAGCTTATCAAAGCTGTCAAAGAGAAAGACTCAGCCACTTTCTGGCATATTACATCAAATGCCCAAAGATCTGATCAACCTATTGTGGATTCCCACATCCCTCCGGGGATTTGGGAGGCATATTTCCAGGATCTCTATATGGACACCTTTACTGGAAGGGACTGTCCCAACTTTGATACAGAGAACCTTCCACCATGGCCACCTGTATCAGCTACAGAAATTAAGAACCTGGTTGCCCAACTATGATCAGGCAAGGCCCCAGGAGAAGATCTTATCCCAGCAGAGGCCATCAAGAACAACCTGGATTTCTGGACCCCCATCCTAGCCTCACTTTTTACATGTATTGACAACCATGGCCAAATCCCCAAGGATTGGGGGCTTGCAATCATTGTTCCCATCTATAAAAAGAAAGGGAAAAAGGATGATCCTGCGAACTAATCAGCCTCCTTAACACTATCAGCAAGCTATATGCTAGACATCTACAATGGAAACTCCAAGATTGGTTGGAACAAGAAAGCATATTAGCTGAGGAGCAAGCTGGATTCAGGGAAGGTCGATCCACCATAGATCAGTGCCTAGTGTTGCAACACCTTGTGGAAAAATATTCCTCTCAAAACATAACCTCACTGTATGCTGCTTTTATTGACTTTAAAGCAGCATTTGATTCCATCTCGCGAGTTAAACTTTGGGAAAAACTGAAGAGTTCTACAATTGATCGACGTCTATTATATCTAATAAGCCAACTTCACAAAAAGACTACACTCAAAGTAAGATGCAACCCACAGGGCCACCTCACTGAGGCTGTTGAAACATGCAAGGATGTCAAGCAAGGCTGCATTCTGGCCCCTTTGCTGTTCAACTTCTATATAAACTCCATAGTGGAACAGCTTCAAAACATGGACTTCCACCCCCCAAAGCTGGCGGGAAGACACATCTCCATCCTGCTTTATGCAGATGATGCTGCTGTACTCTCTAGAACACCCATTGGGCTCAAAAGAGCTTTGAGAGCATTAATACAACATTGCAACACAGATCAGCTCCAACTCAATTACAATAAAACCAAAATCATGGCTTTCGCTAATAGGCCCAGGACTTACTCCTGGAGCATAGATGGTCATAAAATTGAACAAGTTACATCCTTCACATATCTAGGTGTAGTTTTCCAATCTAATGTTAGCAGAAGAGCTCATGGGGATCAAGTATCCAACACCGCGCAGGGGAGCTCAATTGCCACTCTCAAATATCTCAGGACAAAAGGGGGCCACTTCACACCGGCAGCGCTCAAGCTGTTTGAAGCCAAGTCATTAGCCCAACTCTTGTATGGTGCTCAGCTGGGCCCCTTCCCCAGTTTTGCCCCATTAGAGCTGGTCCAGTCCAAGTTTCTGAGATCGGCCTTGCAGGTACCTAAATGTGTTTGTAATGCCACCCTGCGACTAGAGACGGGTTTTATGAAAATGGAGGCCAGGGTGTGGGTGGCCATACTTAACCTCTGGCTCAGACTGTCCCGTGCACCTCTTGGCCTTGCCCCACTAACCATGGAGGATGACTTTCAATCCACATGGAAGCAGGCGGTAGCATCCAAAATCTCCTCGTTGGGATTTTCTCCAGGTCTACTATTAGCTATGGATTACAATCAAGCCAAAGCACTTATTAAACAATGTATCACAGACACAGAGCGCCAACTAAATCTGGCCTCAGCTCCAACCTTCCTTGTCAGTGAAGACAGCAGATACCTTGCCTCCCCTATGGCATATTTAACATACTTAGAGGTTCCTATTCATCAGAGGGCTTTCACCCTGGCCCGATGCCACGCTCTCCCATCAGCTGTACTCGAAGGCCGCTACCGGAAGATCCCTTTCCCAGAGAGACTCTGCCCCTGTGACTCGGGTCATGTGGAAACAATAGAACATGTGCTCCTTCAGTGTCCGTTCTACAGGGATACCCGTGCCAGGCTTATCTTACCCTTGATAGACAAGCACCCAGGCCATTCAGGACAATTTTATACCTCCCTGCTACTTGCGGATACTAATTCAGCTACAACCTACAATGTCGCAAAGTTTTGTGCAGCAGCATACAAAATCCGCCAGGGAATGACTAGTTCCAAAAGTCAACTGTGTGTCCAGTAATCGTCTTCCCTGAATCTACAATTTGGTGATGGATCTGGGCATTGTATGTTTTTACTCTGTTTCCCCTTCTGCTCCCTCACCCATATTGTGTTTTTAGTAGTTGTATTTATATTTTTAATGTACCAAACATGGCAGGTTTGTATGGAAACGTGATACTATTTCCTGCGCTGGTCAATGACCGAAATAAATGTTTTGATTTCATGCAGTAGCCTGCAAAATACCTTCAGAGTGGAGAGCTTGGTTCCACGAGACAACATTCAAATTATGTCTTAAGTGCATACCTTTATCTTATGGATTTTAAAGGAGGGGATGCTTGATTCTCCAATTGGTGACAACCAGAAGCCATGAAAGAATGGCGAAGAACCTTTACACACCTTAGGCTCAGAGTAGAAGTTTCTCATCTTGGGCTTATAGGTCCTGAATTTGATCCCAGGAGCTTAGAACAGGAAGGACTAGGCCCTATCTACACTACCATTGATACAGTTTGAAGCTGCATTAAATGGTCAGTGTGTAGATCAATATAGTGCAGTTTAACTACAATGATCTGCATTACAAGGGTCCACACTCACCCTATAATGAAGTTTCAAAGTGCGTTATATGGCACTATAGGTGGAGCATCTCTCTTCCCAAGACACAGAAGAGCGACTGTCAGTCAGATCACACCATATTGGACTAACAACATCATCAATAACAATAACAATGCCCCAAGTACCTCTAGAATATATAGAGCAGACAGGGGCAAACTTTGGCTTTCCAGGTATTTTGGACTTCAACTCCCACAATTCCTGACCTCAGGCCCCTTTCTTTCCCCCCTCAGCCACTTAAGCATTTCCACCATATTTTGGGGATTCGAAAGGCCTCAGTGGGGCCCCAACTGACCTTTGCAGCCTAAAAAATCTGTTTGAAAGGCATTTCATGGACATTTTAGAACATTTTGAGGAGAAAAAAACATTTGTCTGCCAACCCCCGAAGTAAAGACTCACGAATAAAGACACAACAACCAAGTCAATGGGTTCAAATTGGGCAACTTTTATTAAACGTTACCTATTTAAGTTCTTAACCTAACTCAAAGGGGTGTCGGGAACTGGTATAACCAAACCCAGGTAGATTCACTACCAGATCTTAAACAACAATTTTCGGGCGAAGCACCTGGGTTTCCTGGTAATAAACCCGGACCACCAAGCAAGGGAAATGAGTGAGGAGTCTCTTCCAAAGATCTTGCACCCTGACTCCTGTCATTTCACGGCCATTTGACTTCACTTCACCTTTTAACAAAATGTAGGTGAGTGTTAAACTTAATGGCCTCTCACCCTTTAAGGGGGTGCCTTAGGTGCACACCGACTAAAGGATTTCCCTAACTATTTTATGCCACGGATTGGGGGCAAATGTCTATTTCGCCCCCATCCCCCACCAATTCACCTAACACCCCCTGGATACCTTGTTGTAAATCCAATAAACTGTTGGTTGCCCAACTTGGAAAGATGCACTCCATCCACCTGATACAATCTCTCATCATCTCGAGTGATGGCTGCGTGCTCAATGTAGTAACCACTCTGTCGTATCATAAACATTCGCATGGCCCTGTTGACTCTCTTTCTGGCTCTCTCGAGCCTCCGTACGTCGCCTCCTCCCAACCACCTGCGACGTGGAATAATAGCCGACCATGCAATGTGCACACGGGGCCATGCCCACCAAATCTTTCGGATATCTGCCTGTGCTTGTAGGAAGAGTGCTTTCCCAGTCAACAAGCCCAAATCATTACCACCGAGGTGGATAATTAACATATCAGGAGGTGGCCCACTCCTGGCACTAAACAACAAGGGGCAGAAACCGTCCCAACGCAGGCCTCTCACGCCTCTCCATTCGATCGTCGTGATGGAAGCAAGACCCAAATGCTGGCCATAGGCAGTCTTAAGGGCCTCTCTTTCCGCCCAGAAGACAAAACTGTGTCCGCACACCGGACCCTTCTCCTATGCGCCAGCCCAACGTGACCTCTAAAGACAACAATAACTATATTGAAACTGGGCGTATGTAGCTTTTAAAGGCACTGGACCGCCATCTTAATTTTTTCTTCCTCATAGCCCATTGCTGATGCTGATGAGGCTGCGCCAATCCTAAAGGAGTGCGTGCCGAATTTAAGATGTCCCATCCCCAACTGTTCCAATGCTTTGGTTGTAACTGTCCAAAACTGATATTTGGTCAGTGGTGTTCCATCCTGGTGACGAAAAAGGTAACTTCCCTCCGAGCCCCTGAGTGCTGTAAATTGCACCATGGCTTTAACTGGGCATATATCTTCTTCCCAGCATTTTTGCAGGCTAACTACCTGGCCCTTCGACCCTTGGTCCGTTTTTGACGTTCTGATTCTGATTTCGATTTTTTCCTGGAAAACCTTAACATCAGAAACGAGCAACGCACGGTGTGAGGTATCAGACTTGGAAAGTGACATCAATTCACTCACACGAAGGGCTGCAAAAAATGCTGTCAACGCTGCTGCGTGGAACAAAACCTGTTCATAAAGCGATGTGCACAAACGGGGCCATATTTGCTTAAGTCCTTTAAGAATTGTAGGTGTCAAGGGCTGGCAGTCGTCCTTTGGATGGCCGTGCTGCCTAACCCACCCTGTTAGAGTTTTGTGGATAAGAAAGTCGTCAGTGGGATCGCTCAGGCCCTGAGCCTTGAACCAGTATGCCAGCGCTGACAACTTTGACCTAATGGACTGTGGGGCCAAACCTCTCCTTTTGTGGTATACACAAAATTGAGCTAGGTGCTCGTAAGGCACCGGCATGACTTCTGATAAATTATAGTGTTGCCTAAAGTCAACAAATTCCTGTATAGCCCTAACATAAGACTTTCTGGAACTGGGTGCTAATGCCATCTTCATACCCAATGCCGTCTCGTCACTCCAACCTTCCAAAGATGGTCTGGCATATGCTCCGGATGGACGTCCGCGGCGGGTGCCAGCAGTCTGAAATGCTCCATCTGCATACGAGACAGAGCGTCAGCTAAGGCATTGTCAAGACCAGCAATGTGGAATGCGCGAAACAATACATTGAATTTTAGGCAATGTAAGACGAAATGGCGAATGGCACCCATAACCCTGCGTGACTTGGATGTAAGGGTGTTAATGACCTGAACTGTGGCCATATTGTCACACCAAAAGTGGACTGTGGAATTGGCAAACCTGTCGACCCAAAGGGTGACTGCCACCAAAATAGGAAAAAATTCTAAAAAGGTTAAGTCTGATGTTATTCCCAAGGTATTCCAGTCTTCAGGCCACCTCTCGGCACACCAGTGTCCCTCAAAGTACACTCCAAACCCTATGGCGCCTGAGGCGTCCGATGAGACTTTTAAGGCATCTTTAACCATTAACTCCTGTCGCCAAAATGAAATTCCGTTAAATTGGTGAAAGAATTGTAACCAAATAAACAAATCAGACTTCATAGCTAGGGATATTCTAATGTGATGATGGGGCAATGATACACCCGAGATAGCATCGCAAAGCCTGTGAAGAAATGCTCGGCCGGGTGCAATTACCTTACAAGCAAAATTTAAATGTCCAATTAATTGTTGAAATTCTCTTAGAGTGGCCTTATGCCGTGACAAAAATTGCTGTATCTTGTCGATCAAGCCTTCGACCTTTGTCAATGGCAACCTAGAAAATTGATTAACTGTATCTAATTCTATTCCCAAAAAGGTCAAGACTGTCTGGGGACCTTCCGTTTTTTCCTCAGCCAGAGGCACTCCCAGGGAGTGAGCTAGCTGCTGGAAAGCGCGTAACAGGGTTGCACAATCACCTGATCCGCCCCTTCCTACGAAAAGAAAGTCGTCCAAATAATGTACAACTCCCCTGAGGCCTGACTTTGTCCTAATGGCCCATTCGAGAAAGGTACTAAAGGTTTCGAATGCCGCACAGGACACTGAGCACCCCATGGGCAGAGCTCGGTCTAAATAGAAAAGCCCCTGAAACTGAAATCCTAATAACTCAAAGTCGGCTGGATGAACCGGGAGCAGCCTAAATGCCGATTTAATATCGCACTTAGCCAACTCTGCTCCAGGCCCATAACGCCGCAACAATCTCACCGCTGCATCGAAAGACGTATAGCTTACTGAGCATTGCTCCTCAGGAATGGCGTCATTCACAGAGCCCCCTCTAGGGTAAGACAAATGATGAATGAGGCGATATTCCCCGACGGCTTTTTTGGGCACTATTCCCAACGGGGAAACCCTAAACTGGGGTGTGGGAGGTGCTGAAAAGGGTCCCAGGACCCTGCCCTCCCTTATCTCTTTCTCAATCTTTTGTTTTACTACTGTTTCTAAGCCTATAACTGATTTTAAATTAGGGGATAAACATGAGGTACGCGGCCCGAGTGCCGGAATCCGGAAACCATCGGTAAAGCCATGAAGCAAATAAGCTGCATCCGCTCTGTTAGGGTATCTTTCTAACCAATGACTAAGAGGACCCACCTAAATTGGGCTGGGGCCCTTTTGGAACATTAGCCTGTGCAGGGTTCTTTCTGTTAAACTGGGCATCTCTTGAATTGAGTCTCCCAGGCTTTCCTTTGTAACAGGTCTTGGCTGAGTGGTTGCCCTGGCATACTGTACAGGCATGTTGAAATTTGCAATTTTTGCGGGTGCAAGCTCCCTGTGCTACGTACTCCCAGCACATAAGCTTTTGTCTTTGCGGCTGTTGTGTTGGGCCTCCCTGCCAAAAGGGCTGACTTCCCCTAGTGTTTTGGATGGTGTGGCCGCTATCGGCCTTCTCACCAGAAATTGATCTGGTTGTGTTCATTACCTCCATCCACAGTTGACTGTCAATAAGGTCCCAACGCTTATTGGGCATTGTGGTGGCCTCTGTACGGAAGCAGCTATCATAAATAAGCCAAGCCTGACCTGAGTAATTAACATATGCCTCGTATATTATATTTTGATATTTAAACAGGGACTTGGCCCTATAAGGGTGAGCCTCCACAATCAAAGATGCGTAAATGGTGTAACAGGCTATCCAATTTTTCCAATTTTGTTCAACCCTTCTTTTCTTTAATTTTTCTTTGCATTCTTCATCCAGATCCTCTTTCTCTTTTTTATCTAACTCTCTAAAATATAAGGAGAAAATTTCTATATATTCATTCCTTAGGATTTTATCTATGGTTTTTTGGGACAGATGAGCCCCCAATGAGGATGAAGCTGTCGTGACAATTATCGGCAGCACCCATTTGTCGGTCCCCCAATACTGGTTGGTATCACCTGTCCTAGCCATTTCTAAGGATATCGGAGCGACAGTGGATCCCTGGAGATCAGCCTTAGTGACCGGAACTCCTGTTCCGGCCGGCGCCGACTCGGTCGAACTAGGTGTTGTGTTGTGTGTCTGGTTCAGGCCCCATGGCCAGACCAATGTGTTGCTATTACCTGTGGATGTGGACGGTCCTTCAGAGACGGCCAGTTGCGTGGAGGACTGGCTCGACCCCGCTGGTTCGGGCATGACTGCTGTTGCCGGACGAACTGCCATCACAGGATCAGCCGGTTTGGGGGCAGATGCCGGTGTTGTAATCTTCGGCTGGGATTCAGCAACAGCTGGTTGCGGCTCCAGTGCGGCGGGTGCTGGCTTGGGCACCGCTGTTGGGGCTGGGTTGGATGATACTCCTTGATCGATGACCACTGAAGGCTGGAGTGGAACTGGGGACGGAGCTCCGCCATCCCTCTGCCTGGTCTCCGCATGGGTGGCCCGCTCTCCGTCCTGTGCCCCAGCTCCTCGGCCGGCCTCTAAAAAAGACATACGAGAGAGCAGATTTTTAAAAATTAGCTTAGTGCTAGCCAGGCGCGCCGGGCGCGGCCCAGCCTCCCACATTGGGAGCCCCTTCTCTCTCTCGAACTTGTCCATTCTAGCTATCAATGTATCCAGGTCCTCGGCCGAAACGCCCTCCTCCTCCGATGATGATTGTTGAGGAGGGAGGGGGCGTTTCGCCAGCGTCTTCTTGGCAGGACCCTTTCCTTTCGGGCCGCCCATGTTCTTCTTCGGCGCCATCCTGAAAGAAAATTGATGACAAGTCCGTCAGAATATGGTAACATCCCTGATCTCACATGTCCGTATATCCCAGCTCTTAGCGAATGCCTTATAATGATGTTGGGGTTGACGCCCGAAGCTCCTTCTCCAATCAAACTTAAAACCAATAAACTCAAAGCCCCAAATCATTAATACTTAGTCCCCATTGTATTATGGGCAACCCTTAAGGTCACCTGGTTGGCAAGGTGGATTGTCCTTTCGTGAGCAGGGCTTATTGATCTATTCACATTTGCATATTCTGAGCTGTATATCTAGATTTATTTATTCATGCGTATATATATGTGTTCACCTATTTGTATATTCATTTGAATAATATATATTCCTTATACTTATTCTTATTTTATTCTTCTTATTATTATTTTAATTTATTTAATTTATTTATTTCTCTTTTTTTTTGGAAAAGGCTGGGGCTAATGGGGGGAGCTCACCTGGAGCTCACTTGGCTCATCACATTTTAGTCTACTAAACTCTTGAACGGCAAGTTTATCATTTGGGCACAGTAACCACAATGCCTCTGAGGGCTCTAAACTTTTATGGGGTATGTAATTCGAAATACTAACACTGTTAGTTTTATTCTCTCTCTCTCTCTCTCTCTCTTTTTTTTTTTTGCTATCGGAAGCTGAATCTAACAGCAGGAGCTCCCCTCCTGGCATTTTTTTTGCTATCAGAAGCTGGATCTAACAGCAGGAGCTCCCCTCCTGGCGTAATTTTTTTATCAGAAGCTGGATCTAACTGCAGGAGCTCCCCTCCTGGCGTAATTTATTTATTTATTTATTTATTTTTATTTTTTGTTATCAGAAGCTGTATCTAACCGCAGGAGCTTGCCTCCTGGCATTATTTATTTATTTATTTATTTTGCTATCAGAAGCTGGATCTAACAGCAGGAGCTCCCCTCCTGGAGTAATTTAAATTTTTATTTATTTTATTTTATTTTATTAGAAGCTGGATCTAATAGCAGGAGCTCCAATTCATTTGCCAAGCTGGTTTAAATCATCAACCAGCCAGCTGCTTGCACTGACAAAATGCCCGACCTGGCCCAGCTCGAGGTTAGCCCAAAATGGCGGCCGCCTCTTCTCCTAAAATGGCCACCATCAAATGCAACCAAACCGAAACCAAAACCAGTATCAGGAGGGCCCAGCCGGCATATGAAACCAAAACCTACTGCAGTAATGACCTCACACCAGGCCCACATGGCGACCGAAGGCCGAGCTCGGCCTAAGCCTCCACGAGCGGGCCTGGCCAAAGGACGAGGAAAGAAGAGGCAGGAAGCGGGAGGGCCCTGTTTTTCGTTAGCATCATTGTTTTGTTTTTATTCAGTTTAAATCCTGCTACCTCCCCGAATTCCTCTATTTTATTTAGCCACATTCTTATATTCTTGATAGGATCTTCCACTATACAGATAACGTCAACGGCAAATGCTCTGATTTTATATTCTTGTTTTGCTAGTTTTAGCCCAATGACCTTTCTGTCTTCCCTAATCGATCTAAGTAGTGTCTCTGGTGCTAGAATGAATAATAGTGGGGATAGCGGGCACCCTTGTCTGGTGCCCTTAGTAATAGGTATTTTCCTTGTTTGTTTGTTTGTTTGTATTCTGTCATATTGATCTGTGTAAATTGCCTGTATTGCATTTTTAAAGGAGTATCCTATGTCTAACTCGTCCAGCAGAAGCTTAAAATATGCCCAACTCAAATTATCGAAGGCTTTCTCTGCGTCGAGAGAAAGCCAAGCCACTTCCTTTTGGATCGTAATATTTGATGGAGTTTATGATAGTTCTTATATTTTCCTTTACCCCTCTATTCGGCAAAAAACCTGCCTGCTCCTCCCCTATCCAGGTCTTTAGGAAATTTTTTAATCTTTTTGCCAGAATATTGGCGTAAATCTTGTAGTCGGAGTAGGGAGATGGGCCTATAGTTTTGTGTTTCTAGGGGTTCATTCTTTTCTTTTCTTATTAGGACTATCTCAGCTTCTCTCTAGGAGTCCAGGATTGTACTGGTTTGCATGGCTAGATTCATTATTTTTTTGAGATGTGGTGTTACTTCCTCTTTCATTGTTTTGTAGAATATTGCCATAAACCCGTCCGGCCCTGGGGCTTTGTTTGAGTTGAGATCTTTGATTGCTTCTTCTATTTCCTTTAAGGTGATTTCCCTATTTAGCCCTTCCCTTTGTTCTTCTGTTAGTTTGTCTAATTTTAGCCTGGCCAGGTAGCTATTCATCTTTTCTTCCTGTATGTCCTCCTTATTATATAGATTAGCATAGTAATTTTGAAATTCTTCCCTGATCTCCTTATCAGTGTTGAGGTATTTATCTCCTTTTTTTGATTTTTGTAATATAGTTTGTTTGTTTTTTTTCCTTATCTTTCTGGCCAGCCATTTGCCTGGCTTCCCAGCATTTTCAAATTCCTGTTGTTTAATATATTTGTAATTTTTTGCTAGCTCTTCCACTTCAAGATGATGTTTTTTCTTTATCGATGTATTCAACTTCCTCGTAATGATATTGTTTCTTGGATCCTTTTTTAGGTTCAGTTCGTATTCTTCTATTTGCTTCTCGATCTCTTTTATTTCCTTATTTCTCTTTTTGTTCCTTATGGCATTTTGTTGGATTAAGTTGCCCCTGATGACAGCTTTTAGTGTATCCCAGACTGTCTGGGGGGTTACCTCTGGAGTATCGTTTATACTAAGGAATTCCTTAATTAGTTCCTTGTTCTTAAGAATATCCTCTTCCTTTTTTAGCAAGTTCTTGTTGAGGCGCCATTTTCTATTCTCTGGCTTTTTGAATAGTTCTAATATTATCGGGCAGTGGTCTGATGTTTCCCTAGCCAAAATTTTAATGTTATGGATTTTGGTTACCAGTGAGTAGCCAGATCATGTCTATTCTTGTCCATGTATTGTGTCGTGAGGAGTAGAATGTAAAGTCTTTCCCTTCAGGGTAGCTATGTCTCCATGAATCATGAAGGTAAAATTCCTCTTTGAAATCTAAGATTTTTTTAGGTAGGGTGGTCTTATTCACTTTGATTGTTCTCTGCTGTTCTTTTATTTAATTTCCTATCTAGGATTCCATTAAAGCCCCCCCCCCCCACCCCATTATTATTAGGCTGTCAAATTCAATTTTCTGGATATTTTCTTTCACAAAGTCAATAAATTTACTTTTAGGCCCATTCGGGGCATATATATTAGGGCTGGGCGGTTTCGTTCATTAATTTCGTAATTCTTTAATAATTCGTATTTAAAGTGGCTTACGATCCGATATTGAACCATTCAGGAGCAACTAAAAATCGAAACGAATTTTTAAAATTTATTTCGTTATTGTTTCGTAATTGTTTTGAAATTGTTTCGTTATTATTTCGTTATTATTTCCGTATGTCTGGTGCAAGTTTTATAGTTGTTGTTTGTTTTATCAGTGATGAAAAAATAAATTATCACACTAACAGTCAACAACAGAGGGAGAGGGAAGCTTCAGAAGTTCCCCCTGTCCCATTTGGAGGGTTTTTTAGCGTATTGCGCAATTGCGTCCGCCATTAACGAATCGATTCGTTATTGTTTCGAAATTGTTTCATAATTTCCGAAATTTCGTAAATATTGAACTTTTTTAAAGAAAATTTTCGGAATTCTTTTAAAAAACGAAACACAAAACCCCCTAAAAACGAATCGAGTTTAAAAACAAATTTTTCCGTGGTTGCCCAGCCCTAATAGATATTACATACAAGTGTTTTCTTTCTGTCCATATTTATCATAACAGCAACAACTCTTCCCTCTTGGTCTTTGAACATAAGTTCCAATGGTATTTCCCTCTTAACATACATTACAACTCCCCCTTTTTTTCTCTCGCATGCAGAGTAGTACTCTTTACCCAGTTTATTTTGGACCAGATGGGCCACGTGTCTATGACAAATATGAGTCTCTTGCAGCGCTATTATTTGAAAATTTCCTTTATTAATTTGGTGAAAATTTTTATTCCTTTTATTCGGGGAGTTAAGACCATTAACATTCAAGGAGAATATTTTTATCTGTTGTTCATTCATCATCAGCATTATTTTTTCCCTCTGTCTCCTCTCCCTCTGACTCTTCTTCATTTACCTCTCCCACTGGTGTTATTGCTTGGTCTAATTTCAGTTCGTCTTCTTCCAATGATAATGGTCTAGGTCTTTTGTTTGTCCTGCCTGTTTTTTGGTGTGTTTCCCGTTCCTCATTAGGGTATACTTTCTTTAACATTTTGTAAAATTCTTTCGCTTTTTCTTCATTTTTAATCCAGTGTTTTCTTTCCTTATACGTAGCCATCAGGCCCTCCACTTTTTCCCATCTGAACCTGATTTTCAGCCTTTTAAGTTCTTGCATTAAGAAGAGGTATTTCTTCCTTCGATTTAATGTTGTTTGTGGGGTTTCCTTTAGCACTATGATCTTTTTCCCTCCCCAAATTATTGGGTTCTTGTTAGATTGGCTAAGAATTTCGTCTCTTATGCATTTTCTAGAGAAGCCAATTATGACGTCCTTTGTCAAGTTGTTTTGCTTAGCATAATTTGTTTGGATTCGATATGTCCGATCAATTTCTTTTTCCACACTTTCTTCTTGTTTATTTAGGTATGTCACTAGGATATTAATTATTTTAGGCCTCAGGTTTTCTTGGGCTTCTTCCTGTAAATTTCTAAATCTTAATATATATTCTAGCTCCTTTTGTTGCATCCTCTCCAGTTCTTTTTCTAGCTTTTCATTCTTGTTGGCTATTTCCTCCATATTATTTTGCATTTTTTTGTGTTCTCGCTAATGTCTTGTTCTCCATCTTTACACTTTTTATCTCACTACACGCCTCAGATAATTCTTTTTTTATTTGGCCTATATCTTCTTTAAGTTCTTTCCTTATTAGGTCTAATTGTGTTTGATGTTTAATTTGTCTCTCTGTTATTGTTTTTAGTTCTTTTTTCTTGATTTTCTGTGATTTTTTCTGTTATTTTTTGTAATTCTTTCCAAATGTATTTCATTAAGGTTTCCTCCTGCCCTGATCCTTTTCTTCCTAATAGTTTTGGATATTTCATTTCTTTTCCATCTTTGTTTTTTGAGCTGACATTGTTTGTTGGTTCATACTCTTAGAGGTTGTCCCCCTTCCCTTGTTCCTTAGTGAGTCCTGATTTCTCCGAGCCTCTCTGTAAATTTTCCCTTTCCCTATCGACTTCAATCTCCACTTCTTGGTCTTTTGTCTCCTTTCTTCTTAATTTTCTTATTTCTTTTTTATTTGTTTGTTTAGTTGTTTGTTTAGTTATTTGTTTATTTATTTTGTGTGGTCTTTACTCCAGCCTGTCTTTTTTATTTCTTTTGTCTTTCCTTCCGTCAACTTTCCTCCCCCTTTTCCTAACTCTCCTCTCGCTTCTCTGTGTCACTCACTTTTCCCTTTCCCTTCTGTGGACCTCCCCTCTTTTCTCTCCTATAGCTCTTTCTAGACTGGGGGGTTTCTTTCCTCCTTTCTTACCCCTCTCTTCTTTATATATATATATATATACAGTTCTCTTCCTTTACCTTCTTCTGTAGTCTTTTCTCAGGTCAGCAACCTTCTCTCCATCTTCCAGTCTCCTTGCTCCCTCGGTCTTCTTCTTCCTCGGTCTTCTTCTTCCTTATTTTATTTATTTATTTATTATTAAACTTTATTTGTACCCCGCTAGCATCTCCCGAAGGATTCGATGTGGCTTACACAGGCCGAGGCCTCAACACACAACACAACAATACAATCTAAGCAAATCAAACAATTAAAAACAGAATAAAGCAAAATAAACAACAGGCACAATACACTAAACACAATAAAACTGGGCCGGGCCAGAGTAATGGGTACAAGATTAAAAGTGCTGATGTGACAGGAGGTGTATATAGGGCTTTCAGGGCAAGTGCGATGTGCGATGTGCAGCAATCATTGGTTCTGATAAAGTGCTTATGGGACTTGGTAGTGGAGATTTCCTAATCTGGGAAGGCGCATCGGAAAAGCCAGGTCTTCAAGTTCTTTCTGAAGACAGCCAATGTAGGGGCCTGTCTAAGGTCTTTGGGGAGGGTGTTCCAGAGTCAGGGGGCCACCGCGGAAAAGGCCCTGTCCTGCGTCCCCACCAAGCACACTTGCGACACCGGTGGGATCACGAGCAGGCCTCTCCAGATGACCGAAGTGAACGTGTTGGTTCGTAGATGGAAATGCAGTCACGCAGGTAGGCTGGTCCCAAACCATTCAGGGCTTTGTAGGTAAGCACCTGCACCTTGAATTGGGCTCGAAAAATAAATGGCAGCCAGTGGAGCTCCTTGAACAGGAGGGTTGACCTCTCTCTGTAAGGGGCCCCAGTTAGCATCCTGGCTGCTGATCGTTGGACCAGTTGGAGCTTCTGAGCCGTCTTCAAGGGCAGCCCCATGTAGAGCGCATTGCAGTAGTCCAATCTGGAGGTGACCAAGGCATGGACCACTCCGGCCAGATCGGCCTTTGCGATGTACGGTCGTAGTTGGTGCACGAGTCTCAGTTGTGCGAAAGCCCTCCCAGACATGCCTGAGCCTCAAGCGTAAGTGTTGAATCCAAGAGGACTCCCAAACTGCAGACCTGTGACTTCAGGGAGTGTGTAACCCCGTCTAGCACAGGTTGCCACCCTATACCCCGGTCAGATTTACGATCGACCAGAAGGACCTCTGTCTTGTCGGGACTGATCTTCAGCTTGTTCCTCCTCATCCAGATAGACACAGCGGCCAGGCACTCGTCCAGCACCCAAGAAGCCTCCTTGGAATTGGGTGGAAAGGAGTAGTAGAGCTGTGTGTCATCTGCATAGAGGTGGCACCTAGCTCCAAAACTCCGGATGACCTCTCCCAGCGGTTTCATGTAGATGTTAAAGAGCATGGGAGACA
Source organism: Anolis sagrei (assembly GCF_037176765.1). Lineage (NCBI taxonomy): Eukaryota > Metazoa > Chordata > Lepidosauria > Squamata > Anolidae > Anolis > Anolis sagrei. The sequence continues at coordinate 52,563,319 of NC_090035.1, forward strand.
GAATAGAGCCTTGCAGGACCCCACATGTCAAAGGCCAGGGGTCCGAGCAGGCATCTCCAAGCTTCATCATCTGGGATCGACCCTCCAGGAAGGAATGGAGCCACGACAAAACCGTGCCCCCGAGACCCATCCCAGATAGTCATCCCAGAAGGATACCATGATCGATGGTATTGAAAGCCGCTGATATGTCCAAGAGAACCAACAGAGTCACACTCCCCCTGTCCAGCTCTCTACGGAGGTCATCCACCAAGGCGACCAAGGCTGACTCGGTACCATGACCAGGCCTGAAACCAGACTGTGACTGATCTAGGTAGTTGATGTCATCTAAAAAGCCCTGGAGCTGGGAGGCAACCACCCGCTCCAACACCTTACCCAAGAAAGGGAGGTTGGAGATCGGTCTGAAATTGTTCAGCACCGTGGAGTCAAGGGAAACCTATTTAAGGAGTGGACGAACCACAGCTTGTTTCAGGAGAGATGGAAAAACCCCCTGCTCCAATGATGCATTGATGATCAACCCAAACCAATCCAAACCAAATTTACTTATTTTTCCTCCTCCTTCCTGGTTCCGTCCCTCCGTCACCACACACCACGCCACAGCGTTGCATCACCACGTCCCGCGCTCCGGCGCTCAGATGCACAGTGCGTTGCTGCGCGTCATGTGCTGAGCGTGCCGCGCACCTCGCACCACCTCCGCGTCTGTCATGCCTGGACCCCTCCTCTCCCCACCCTGCACTCGCGTGCCTTCCCTGAGTAGACCCCCACCTAGAGGGCCTTCTCGCGAGCTGCGCGTTCGAGGCAAATGGAATAGGTGAGCTTGACTTACTCACCCCCTCGGAGGGTCTTTGGTCACAGTCCATTTTCCACTTCTAAAGCTAAAGTAGGTTGGTTTCAAGCTTAGCTTTGTCAATTTTAGTCTATTTTAGTTTTATTTTGTATTATTTGTACTTGAATTGTCTTAAATTGTCTTAAGTTGTCTTGAATTTCCTTCTTGTGCTTGAGCTTTTCTTGATCCCTTTGTTCTCCCTTTGCTCTCCACTTCTCCGCTTCTCCTTTCTCACCCTCCGATTCCCTTCCAAGTCTCTTATCCTTTGTTAGTAACGTTGGGGTGAGTAAAAGACTCTAAGTTTGAAGCTCTTCGGAGCTTTGTGGTGTTTAAGGAGCTTTATGGATCACCAATTTGAAGAACTGCTCTTCGGCGGCTGTACAGCCGATTGGTTTGGTTAGTTTTAACTATCCTTTCTTAGTGCCGCATAGTCTTTCTTGTTCTTTTTTACTCTTTCAGGTCTTCCCCTCTACCCTTCCCTTGGAAAACAAAATATTTGTTTCAGGGCCTCTGCCCCAACTCTTTGGCTTACGCCTACAAACTTTCCCTCTTGAACAAAGTTGTTTATGGAGGCTGGCAGTTACTAAAGGTCATTCGACCTGTTTCACGTGCGGTCACTCGCGCCCCTTGTACACCCCTCCTCGCCTTATGCCCATTACCTCGGGGTTGCAAGGGCAACAAAGGCTGTCGATTTCAGTGTTCTGCTGGGTATCAGCGTACCCCTCTGTATCCATCCACAGAGGGAGGGGAGCTCGGCTCAACCCAGTGACTCACTTCGTGTTGCAGGCAGTTGCCGGAGCTCTCGCTACCTGCATCCTGCCGCCATGACCATAAACCGGAATGTTAACCTATAACATTCTGAACTCCACCAACGTTGTAATTGAACCAAACCTGGAACTCCCATGACCAAGAGAAAATACTGGAAGGGTTTGATGGGCATTGACCTTGAGTTTTGGAGTTGTAGTTCACCTACATCCAGAGAGCACTGTGGACTCAAACTTGGCACAAATACTTAATATGGCCAAATGTGAGCACTGGTGGAGTTTGGGGGAAATAGACCTTGACATTTGGGAATTGTAGTTGCTAGGAATTATATTTAACCTACAACCAAAGAGCACTCTGAACCCAGCCCACAACTGATCCCATCAAGCTTGCCATACTACCTATATGGGCAACACTCAGAACTGGTGGGGTTGGGGGCAGGATTGGCTGTTTTTGAATTCTGAAAGTTGTAGTTCACCAACACCAAAAAGGAAGAGAAGGACAGGCACAAAGATCTTCAGCCTTCTCTGCCAAAAAAGTTCCTAAGACCATCAGAAATATGTGTTTTCTGATGGTACTTGGTGACCCCTCTGAAACTCACCTCCAGAGTTCCCGACCCCCAGGTTGAGAAACACTGCTCTAAACAGATAAAATATTTAGATCTCTCTCTTCCAGCAGATCAAGTTTAAGTGTTTCATACTTTTATGCAATCTACAAAAACTACAGATGCGAGTGTCATCTGAATAAAGGGCATTCCCTGGATGTGCACATTTGGGCAGAAGATGAAGATGTAAGCTCACAGCAGCCGCTCCCAATAACGACACAGGACGCCAATCCGTAATCAATCAGGAACTTTTACTGCTGGATATTCATACACGAAGAAAGCCAGGATTGGCCTGCAGCCGCAGTTCAACCCTTATATACCCTCCCTCACAATTGAATTCCCCTTTCCCGCCAACCGAGAGACCCGCGCAATATTCCCCGCCAAATACCAACTGCTTCCCCCCAAGGCCACCAGCTGCACAATCTTATCAGCATCACATGTCAGGATCCTGGTCTTTTGCGCCAAGACTCAAGGCCTGGAAACCAGTTCCTGACATGAAGATATACCCTAAGATACATACCCAAAGGTACAACACTGATAAACATTTTAAAAATTCAGATGAATTAATTAGGGCTGCCTCCGCACTAATGAATCAATATAGTTTGACAACGCTTTTGCTGCCATGGCTCAATGCTATGAAATCCTGGGATGCACAAAATAAGGTTAAGGACCTTGTACTCCCGTGATTCCATAGCACTGAGCCGTGGCACTTAAAGTGGTGTCAAACTATATTCATTCTACAGTGCAGATGCAGTCTAAGCTCGCTCATACAAAGAATTGTGGTCCTCTTCTCTCAACTGGCTAACTTTGGATTAAGGATTTCAAATTGTACCATGCTTACAACTGCCCTCATCCCCAGACATCACAGCCATATTGGTTGGGGATTATGGACATTCGGGTCCAACATCTCCAGAGGGCACCAGGTTGAGGAATGCTTCTCTAGAGGGAAAGCTTCCTCCCACTAAATGAGAGACAGTAAAAAGGAACCCCAGCAGAGTTCCTCTACCTTATCTTCAAGATCCTCTTCTTGTGACTCTACACCAAGGGTCTGAATTACTTTGGCCTTGTAGACCTTCCAAAATGCTTGTGTCATCCTGGCAACTGTCTACTCAGCTTTTTCAGGTCTTATGTTCTTCTCCCTGAAGCAGCACGTCCCACGAAGCAACCTTGTGAAATGTCAAGTTTGGACAGCCTCAAGTCCTACAGACCCCAGCCCCTGCTGTAGCTTTCTCTTCTGATCATTGATGGTTTAAGGGCTGGTTGCCATCCCGCCTCTGTGTAATCCGCTTTGGAGACTCAGCCAAAGTACCAGGTGCTCAGGCAGATGCTGGTACGTCCTGCAAATTCACACCTGTCAAGAGCGGCCTCCTTTTCAGATCTGGTGTCTTCATTAAAATTTCAGGAGCCTCCAATGTACATCTCAAAGAACACAAAGGAAACAGATCCATGGTTGAAAAAGAATGCCAATGGGTCCCTTCAGTGAAGGGCCCTGTAACTGATGGACGCTCACTATGTCTTGTCATGCATCCTGTTTCCAGGCTGGTTCTTCAGAAACTAAATGAGTTGTCTTCTTCTCCATCCTACAGTTGGGACATTCATTACTGGCTCATTCACACCTCCAGGTTCGGAAGCTGTGCCCTCTTTCCATGCAGAGGACTCATATCTTCACAAGAGGGGTGTCTTCACATGCCAATGGACAAAGTCCAACCCCTACCCCCCTCCCCAGTTCACCCCAGTCAGACTCTTCTCTCCTGCTTTGGAGTCCTTAGGGAAGCCTCTTCCCTGCACCCAGGGCTGTAGCCAGAATTTTTTGGGGGGGAGGGCTGAAAATTTCAGGGAGAGTTGAAAATTTCAGGGGGGGTGGGTTAGGGTCACGCTGAAGCAAAGAACACAGCAGGGGGCAGAACAACCTTCAATAGCCTGCAGCTCCGCCCCTGTCAACCACCTCCACCAAGTCTGGCCTCCATAATGAGAGCATTCAACCCCCCCCCCCCGAACTTGGTTGCTTTGCTACATTGGCTATTGCTGCAAGTAATGATAGTGTGAATTAATTGTTAATATTTGCTTGAGATAGTGCTTGCAGTTCTGGAGGGACTCTTAATAGACTTAGCATGGGGATTTGGTTAACTAGTTAAAATTCATGAGTAAACCATTTTTTTAACCTGAAAAATTTCAGGGGGGGGGGGTTGAACCCCTAACCACCACCACCACCCCCCCCCCCCCCCCCGGCTACAGGCCTACCTGCACGGCTATGCTCTTGCATTACATGCCATTGTCTACACCCTGTAACTGATCTCCCCCAAGAATGGGCTTTGGAACATGGTAGCTCAGCAACAGGCTCAAAATAGCACCTGGCAGCTAAATTATTTCGTAGGGCTGGTAGCCTCTCAGGCATCTGTTCTTCTCTTTCATGGATCCAGTTTCCGTCTTAGACATAAAGCTTCTCCCCATCAGCCTGGGTCGCTTCTTGCAAACCACAAGTGAAAAGGCTTGATGCCTTGCTTCCTATGCTTTCTCCCAAAAAGTGGCTTACTTTGTCCATTGAGCCCTAAATCACCCTGTAGGATGAACGGAAGGAAGGCTTCTCTTCCCATCACCCACCATGCTTTTAGCCCAGCCTCAAACTCCTTGGCTAATGACAGAGGTCTGTCTGCCACCTTTACATGTCTGTAAATGTATTATTGATTCTCAGGCCGACAGAGTAATGTGATCACGAGTTGTTAACTGACTGAGGGCTGTTGCTTTTGTCCTGCTCTTGACACCCTCCATGCCTGGATCCATATTTCCTCTTCAACATGTGCCTCTCTCCCTGAAATGAGGAGCCCTGGATATAGCAGCGTTCAGGGCAATGGGGTGGCACACAGGGCCCTTGCCCTTTGGGGAGCAGTCATGGATAAAAGCACTGTGACTACGAAATTGTGAGGGTCACAACCTGACATCATTACCTCAGGCAAGTCACTGTATTATAATGGTCTGTGTAGACTCATATAATGCAGGTTGAACCACATTGAACTGGATCATATGAATCTACACTGCCATATAATCCAGCTCAATGCAGTTAGTCTGCATTATGAAACTAGATTCTATGGCAGTGTAGATGGGGCCATTGACTCAACTTCAGAGGCAGGTAAGGGCAAACCACTTCTGAACAAATCTTGCCAAGAAAACCCATGAGTCTTAGGGCTGCCATAGATGGGGAATTACTCATACACACAAATAGATTTAAAATCTTCAAGCTGAGTCTGAGCTACTCTAACACCAATCTCTTCTAAGGTTTCTAAGGTATCTACATCTCTCTGACACACACGCACACACACACACACACACACACACACAGAGAGAGAGATCTCAAAGCACACAGCACATACTTTCCATACACACGATACAAAAGTGTAAGAAGACAGAAGTCAGATTTAAAAGCTTGCAGTTGAAAATATCCATTTTAAACAACCAATCATAATAAAAGCAGAAACAGAGAAGAGAGAAGAAAAAGATACATTCCCAACTGTTGTATACAGGAGACATGGGAGAAGAAAACCTTTAGTGTATACCTTTTTTTGACCTGAGACCACTTGACCAGGGACCACTTTGACTAGAGACCACTTGACCAGAGGCCACTTTGACCAGGGACCACTTTGACCAGGGACCACTTTGACCAGAGACCACTTGACCAGAGACCACTTGACCTGGAGCCACTTTGACCAGGGGGCACTTGACCAGAGACCAGTCGACCAGGGGCCACTTTCACCAGGGGCCACTTTCCAACATTAATACCAAAAACTGTTATGAATTCGATTTTGGTCAACTTTAGATTTAATTTGAGGTGCTGATTCAAAAAATTGCATTGGATAGGCCACATCAGCTCTAGTTTGTGATATAAAACATATGCTATGGTCAACAACAGGGAAGGAGTGGCAAGCAACGCGAAAGGAGCAGAAATAAAATAAAATAAAGGGGAAGGAGTCTTGTGGACCAGACTTTTGTCTTCGTAGCCCACTGGTGGTCCGCAGCACACCAGTGGGTTAAGAACCACTGGTCTATACTAAGCTACCTAATGGTAAGTTACATACCTGGGACCATCTTTCTTTGAATGGTGCTCTGTGAATTCACGCATTCGGAGAGTCTGCGCCTGCACAGGCTCCAACGGAAACTTCTCTAGTTTAAACTTTTCAAGTTCTGGCGGTAACCCCGCCCAGCCCCAGCAGGGCATAAAAGGGTGCCCCGTGTGCACACTCAGCAATTCCTACGCCACAAAGGCAGTGAGAAAATTGGAGGTTTGTTAGCGGGGAGGCCGGGCGGGTTTGTGTGTATTCACAGCACACCACTTGAAGAAAGATGGCCACAGGTATATAGCCTACCATTTTTCTTCATGGTCTCTGTGAATGCATACTAGGAATGCATACAAGCTGAGGTCCCGGAGGCAGGAAATAACAAACTGACCCGTAATCAAAGGGACCAAACAATTTTATTGAAGTGCAAAAAGCAACATAACAGCACCTCCCAGAGGAGGGAATAAAATATGTAAACCACAGGAGTGCGTGATCCTCCTTAGGCCAAGAAAGATGGCCGCTTCACAGTATAAACACACTCATAGAAATGAGGGCACATTCATCATAGTTACATAAACTATACCAACAAAGTACACGACACGGTAGCGAGATCATAAAGAGTCTCGAAGGTAGAACAAAATACCCTAGCACACTCGGGGAGGGGGAAGGGTACATTTGTAAGAAAAAATGCGACGGCATGGTATTCTCTCATGAACAAGGAGAGCAATGTATATAACATCACATATTGATAACAGGGATATAAGACCCTGAGAAGACACTTCCCTGAGAAAACATGTCAATGCACACATGGTATCAAGCCCTAACAATCAATACGGTATCGAGGCAAAAACACGGTAACGAAGAGACTAAGGAGGACAAGACGCCAGAATCGCCCTCCCAAAGGCCGTGTCAAGTCTATGCCTGGTGTCCAGACTGTAATGAGAAACAAACGTTTGTGGGTTTGCCCAGATGGCCGCCTTGCAAATAGAGTCCAAGGGGATCCCCTTTAGAAAGGCAGTTGAGGCGGCTATCGTCCTGGTCGATCGAGCCCAAATGACTGAGGGAGGCCAGCTGGTAACACAGCTCGATGGTCGACGCAATCCAACGCGACAGGCATTGTGAAGAAATCGGTAGGCCCAGCTTATCCTGGGTGTACGACACAAAGAGTCTCTGAATCTTTCGAGACTGGGAGATTTTGTCTCTGTAAAACAGTAGGGCCCTCCTCACATCGAGATGTAATCTCCTTTCCACCGAGGCGGAGGGTGATTGGAAGAAAGAAGGCAAAACAATGTCTTCATTCACATGAAAAGGGGAAACAATCTTTTAAAGAAACGAAACATCTATGCGGAGAACTGCTCTGTCAGCATGGAAAATTAAGTAAGGTTCGTCAACTCTCAAAGCCGCCAACTCAGATGGCCTACGGGCCAAGGTGACCACTACAAGAAAGGCCGCCTTCCACGAAAGGAGGCAAAGGTCCACCATTGGCAGGGGCTCAAAGGGGGGGTCGCACCAACCATGCGAGGATGAGATCAAGGCTCCAGCCAGGGGTAGGAAGACGAATGGGGGGGGGGGGTGTGAAGATTATTGAACCCTTTCAAAAAGGACCTCAATAAAGCGTCACAGAAGAGAGAGGTTCCCCCTCTCTTTTGGGCATGCCAGGAAATGGCAGCGAGGTGAGACTTCAGGGATGAGAGCGAGAGTCCACGCTCGGTAAGGGTCAACAAAAACTGAAGAACAGATGGTATCGAGGGCTGAGACCCCTTGATTCCCTTCTCCCAAAGGAAAACTTGGAAACGGGCAAAACAGGCCGCATATGCCCTCTTCGTTGCTGGCTTATGGGCCGCAGCTAAGATGGGAAGGACATCTGGACACAGTGCTTTCAAAACTGGATCCTCCATGCCGAGAGGTGCAGGGACGGAAGGTCGGGATGGAGAAGCTGGCCGTCTTCTTTCAATAGCAGGTCCTGGCAGAGCGGGAGGTGTCGAACGCGATCGCCTGAAAGTTGGAGAAGCACCGGGAACCACGCTTGTCGTGGCCATGCTGGCGCTATCAGGATACAATCTGCTCGGGCTGCTTGGATCCTCTCGATCATCCTCGGGATGAGCAGGAAGGGAGGAAAGATGTACAGAGGATTTTTCGACCAGTCGAGTAGGAATGCGTCCCCGAGGCACCCCGGTACCGTACCCGGTGCGAGGCAGGCTCCGAACTGCAGCAGCTGGGCATTCAAGGGGGATGCAAAGAGGTCGATGTCTGGCCATCCCCAGTCATCGAAGAGCCTGGCAAGCTCTTGTGGGTTCAGCCTCCACTCGTGTGAAGATGACCTTGTTTGACTCAATGAGTCTGCTTCAACGTTGTCGGAGCCTGGGAGGTGTATCGCGACCAGGGAGACTGACTTGGCTACGCACCATTCCCAGAGCTGTAGAGACAGTGTCAGTAGCTTTCTCGACCCCGTGCCGCCCTGCTTGTTTATGTAATACATGGCCACAATATTGTCCGTGAGAATCTGGATAGTTTTTCCTGTGACCAAAAGGGCAAATGCTCGAAGGGCATTGAAGATTGCCAAAAGTTCAAGATAATTGATGTGGCACTGCTTCTCCTCTGCCGAACACAGGTCTTGGGCTGAGAGTTGTCCTGTATGGCATCCCCATGCGAACATCGACCCATCCGTGGTGAGGGTGATGGACGGGGGTTTGGGATGGAAGGGAATGCCCCTGCAGACATGGTGCCAATCTGTCTACTACTTCAGGGATTTTTTCACGGATGGTGGGACTTGTAACCGTTTTGACACGCTGTCTCTGATTGGATTGAAGTGATCGAGGAACCACCTCTGAAGAGGGTGGAACCGCAGTCTTGCCAGTGGGGTTACCATCACCGTGGAGGCCATGTGACCAAGCAGGATCTGGATTTGCTTTGCCAACACCGTACAAGACCGAATGACTCTGAGAGCCTCGAGACGGAGCACCCTGAACCTTACTTCCGGAAGGTACACAGACTGGGTCAGCGAATCGAACATGGCGCCGATGAACTTTATGCATGTCACTGGATTCAAGTGCGACTTTTCTTTGTTTAGCTGAAGTCTTAGATCCCCGAGGAGGGAAACTGTTCTTTGAATTTGAGATTTCAGTAGTGCTGGGGAGCGTGCTGCCAGAGGCCAGTCATGTAAATATAGAAAAATTCGAATCTTTTCCCTTCTGAGGGCTGCAGCCACTACCGACATGCATTTTGTGAAAGTCCTTGGGGCCATTACGAGCCCGAATGGGAGCACATTGAAGGTATAGGTTTGTCCTGCAACTCTGAAGGCAAGGAAAAGTCTGTGGTGCTTTCAAACTGAGATATGAAAATAAGCGTCCCATAGGTCGATGGATGCGAAGAAGTCCCCGTGGCTGAGTAGGGGCCGTATGGATGATACCGTCACCATTCTGAATGTTTGAGGTTTGATGAAGGAGTTCATGTCCCTCAGATCTAGGATTGGACGGAGGGAACCACTTAGCTTGGGAACAGTGAAATACCTGGAGAAAAAGGCCTGCCCATTGTAACAGTCTGGCAGGGGAGAAATAGCTCCTTTCAGGAGGAGGGTGTCGACCTCTGATAAGATTGCAGAGGAGGGTTCAGTCTTGACAATCTGTTCTGTTGGGGGGAGCTCTTCAAACTCCAATGCATAGCCTTCCTCTACAATTTTTAGCACCAACGCATTGGAGGTGATATTTTGCCATGCACTGATGAAACTTGTAAGGCAGTCGCCGAACAGTGGATGTCGACGGCAAGGCTTGAGGTCGGGGATTGACAGGAGGGACATGGGAACATCATCGGTACCAAATAATGAGACATATCGTCCATGAGGGCACCAAACACGGTGCCTTGGGTGGTTTCCTTCCGATGGCTGGCGGGATCTCGAGCACTGCTGCTGCAGCTGCAATCAGCACTGGTGCTGGGACTGTTGCGGATGGGCCTGTTGATGAGAAGACTGGCGAGGGCGAAAGGACTGACAGTACTGGATTTGTTGGTATGGAGCCCCATTCCGGCGCCTGGTGTACTGGAACTACCTTGTTCTTTGAGATTGAAATTGGTTCTCGATCCTGCATTTGGCTGCCAAAATCTTAAAGTCTTGGTTTGCCTTTAATTTATCGTCAGTTCACGCATTGAAGACGCCAAGGCCGTCAAAGGGCAAGTCCTCAATGATCTGTCTTGACTATGTTGAGAGGCCGGAGGAGCGGAACCAGGCATGCCTTCTGATACAGCAAGTTTAATGTGCATTTGAATTATTGTGTCTGCTGTGTCTATTCTGCCTTAAAGTGATAAGTTTTGAGTGTGCTTATAACTGCCTTGATATTTGCTTGCTCTATTTTTAATATAGTTTTTATTGAAATATTTGGAAATTACAGCGAAAGAGGATGAATATTTAGAAGATAGAACAGTAGGAAAAAATAGAAAACCCCGAAGTTCAGAGAAGAAAAAAAATTAAAAAGTTGAAAGTCCAAAAATCAAAAGTCAACAATAAAAACAAAACCCAAAAACAGTAAAAAAAAAAAAAAGAGAGAGAGAGAGAGAGAGAGAGAGAGATAAAGAGTAAATGATAAAAATAAAAAATAAAAAAGGGTTGACTTCCATCTCAACAGGTGTTGTATCTCCAAAAAAATTTAAAAAATGTTTCTGGTGCTTCCACAATAAAATGTTCCTCCTTACTTCTTTCTTTCTCATAATTATCATAGAGGGTCCAGTCTGTCCTCTTGATCGGATTCCCAGTATTTTTTTTCAAAAAAAAAGTTAATTTGTCCATCTCTCTTATTTCTCTAATTTTTCCTAACCATTCTTCTATGGTAGGGATACTTTCCTGTTTCCAAAGTTTTGCCAAAGATATTCTCGCCGCTGTCGTCAGGTAGGCAAATAGTTTGTCTTCATTTTCATCTAATTGTAATTCCAAATCTGTGAAACCTAATAAATAATATTCTGGTTTCTTCTTGAATACTCTTTTCAGGATTTTTTGTGTTACTTCATGTATCATTGACCAATATTTCGCTGTTTACATGTCCACCACATATGATAAAAGGTACCTGTCTGATGACAACCTTTCCAACATTTATCAGAAGAGTTTTTATTTATAAGGGCCAGTTTCTTAGGAGTGGTATACCATCTGTGGAACATTTTTATCCAGTTTTCCTTTAAATCTGTTGCATAGACATATTTTAACTTTTTGTTCCACATCTGCTCCCACTCTCAAAATTGAATAGGTCTTCTTATATTCTCTGCCCATTTTATCATACATGGTTTAACCTGCTCACATTCCGTTAGCCAAGTTAAAAGTGTATTATAAATGACTGAAATTACTTTTTTCTTCATCTTCAAAATCTTGTCTCATATTGTTTCTTCCCAGGCAAAACTGATCTTATTGTCTTGTTTAATATATTCTTTCATTTGCAGATAATGTAGCCATGTCATATTCCATTTGTTTCTTTTATTTGCTGATAGGATTTAATCTCATTAGTGTTCCTTACTAAAATGTCTCTATATGTTGGCCATGCTCTTCAACCTAACAGTCTTCTTTGATGTGCCTCCATCGGTGAGACCCATAGTGGTGTTTTATTATAAAAATATTTCTTGTATTTCATCCAAACTCTTAATAGTGATGCTCTCACAAAATGATTTCCAAAGTTTTTTTTTGTTTTTTTCCTCAATCATACCACGTGTAGGCATGCCATCCCACACGTAGATCATGTCCTTCTAAATTCAAACCTTTTTCATTTTCTAGCGTCATCCAATCTCTCATCCATAAAAGAGCACTTTCCTCATGATATGTTTTAAGATCTGGAAATCCTAGTCCACCTCTCATTTTTTTATCAATTAAATTCAAGTACTTATTTCTGGGACTTTTCCCTTTCCAAACAAATTTCAATAATTCTTTATTCTATTTTTTTAAAAGCTACTTGGTTTCTGATTATGGGCATATTTTGAAATAAAAACAATAATTTTGGTAGGACATTCATTTTTATAAGCGAGATCCTTCCTAGTAAAGATAAGTTCAAAAAATTCCATTTCTTAAGATCTTTCTGTATTTTGTTCCAAGCCAATTCATAATTATTCTTCAAAAGTTGACCATTTCTTGCTGTCAGCCAAATCCCCAGATATCTTAGTTTCTTTACTATTTCCATTCCTGTAGTCCTTGCAATATTCTCTTGTTTTTCCTTTCCTACATTCTTAGTTAATATTTTGGTTTTCTCTTTATTCATTTTGAAGCCTGCCACTTTTCCAAATTCTTGTATTTTTCCAATCCAGCTCTGCAAGTTATTTGTTGGGTCTTCCACTATTCCCAACAAATCATGTGGGAAGGCTCTAATTTTGTATTCATATTTCCCAATTTTTGCTCCTTTAATGTTTGTATCGTCTCTTATTTTCATCATCAGTGGTTCCAGAGCCATTATAAAAATTAAAGGGGATAACGGGCCACCTTGTCTTGTTCCTTTTGTAATCAAAAACTCCTCAGATAGTTGGCCGTTTATCCTAATTTTAGCTTTTTGCAGGTCATAAATAGCATTGATTGCATTTGTAAATTTGGCCCCCATATCTAATTCCTTAATTAATATCTTAAAGAAGTTCAAATTATCAAAAGTTTTCTCTGCATCAATAGATAAAATGGCAACTTCTTTTTGGTGATTCGCCTCAAAATATTCAATCAAATATTTTGATAAAACTGTGCGAATATTATCTTTCATGTATCTTCCTGGGAGGAACCCTGTTTGATCCTCCTCTATCCAATCATTCAAAAATTCCTTCCGCCTCATAGCCAGTATATTGGTAAATATTAGGGCTGGGCAGTTTCATTTCGTTAATTCGTAATTCATTAATAATTCATTAATTTTTTCAATTACAAAACGATAACGAACCATTCTGGAGCAATTATTAAAAAAAACGAATTTTCAAAAACGTTTTGTAAATGCTTCGTATTTCGATATTGTATTCGTTTCGTTATTGTTTTGAGGTCGTTTCGTTATTATTTCCGCATGTCTGGGCCAGTTTTATGGTTTAATTAGTGAAAAAAAATTATAATATCACACCAACAGTCAACAACAGAGGGAGAGGGAAGCTTCAGAAGGTTTTGGAGCTTTTTCAGCGTATTTCGCGGTTGCGTCCGCCATTAACGAATCGATTCGTTATTGTTTCGGAAATCGATTAGTTGATTTTTTACCATTTACGAAATTTCGTAAATATCGAACTTTTTAAAAGGAAAATTTTGTAATTATTTTAAATATCGAAACAAAAAAACCCCCCAAATACAAATCAATTTTAGAAACAATTTTTTCCGTTGTTACCCAGGCCTAGTAAATATTTTATAATCCACATTTAATAGGGAAATTGGTCTGTAGTTCTTAATATCCTCTGAGAATGAACCTTCTTTATGTATCATTATAATCTCTGCTTGGTTCCAAGACTCTGGAATTATTTGGTATAGTAATGCTTCATTTAAGACTTTTTTTAACATTGGTATTACAGTTTTCTTCATTGACTTGTAGAATCCTGTTGTAAATCCATCGGGGCCCGGGGCCTTGTCTGCGTCCATTTTGTTAATTGCTTTTTCTATTTCTTCTACAGTAATTTCTTTGTTCAATTTTTCCCTTACTTCCTCTGATATTTTTGTAGTTTTAGTTGACCTATATATTCTGTAATTTCATCCTTCTTTATTCCATCCTTCGTATATAGTTTACTGTAAAATTTCTTAAATTCTCCATAATCTCATTATCAGTCGTAAGTACTGTCTCCCGAGTTTATTTTTGTTATCTGTATAGCTTGTTTCTTCTTTCGTACTTGTCTTGCTAACCACTTCCCAGATCTATTCGCGTTTTCGAAAGTTTGCTGTTTCAGAAATTTCAGCTCTCTTGCTTGCCTTTCCGTTTCTAAGCGAGACTTCTCTTGTTTAAGTCTCGCTAATTCTTCACTTTTTTACTCTCAGGTTTTTTTTTTTTAGCTCTGATTCTTTGTTAGCTATTCTATTCACCAATTCCTTCATTTGTTTATTTCTGTCTTTATTTTTCCTGGCACCATGTTGAATCAAGCATCCTCTAAGAACAGCTTGTTACTTGTATTTTTGTCTCTTCAATATCATTAATTTCTAAGTACTCTTGAATGATTTTATTGTAATATGTCTTTTCTTCCATTTTGATCAAGCTTGCTCTATTTGTTGTTGAAATTGCATTTCTATACTGTTTGGACAATCTGCTGTCATGGCTCACACCTCAAGTTCCCCAAAGTCTGAAGATAAAGCCTATAGCCTCCGGTCCCAGGGTTCCCAGTACCCATCCCTTAAGGCCTTGGATGTACTCTTGCAGGAGGAGGCTCAGTTCTCAGATAAGGCTGAAAGCTTTCCATTATTGGTCTGGATAATCAGTTACAGAGAATTCTCAGGACATCAGAGCAAATCTTAAAGTTTTAATTGGTAAATGGAGAGGCTTAGTTGATGCCATTGCCCAGGTGCTTAGCAAAATAAACAGCCAGGAGGCAGATCTTAGGGCAGTTCAGTTCAGTTCAGTTCAGTTAACAGTGTTAAGCTTAGGGAATCCAGCTATGCGCATTTGTTTCATGCAGCCTAATTTAGTCCCTCCCCCAGAAGGGACAAAGATGGTCAAGCTTCACCCGCTGGTAGTGAGGTCCCTGAGCTCCTTAAGCATTCCCCAAAGGCTTTAAGTGCACAGAGCAGTCAGAGAGATGCTTTTGCATGCAGCAAGCACAGCCACCTCAGCAGGAAGTCGAGCAGCAGACATGATTCTGCGCCAGGGTCTTCTATCTCCAGAAACAACTTCTCATCAATGTCAGCCTTTTACAACAAGGAAGCCAGGCATCTGGAAAGGCAGGAAAAAATTCTGAAGGCCGAAGCTGAGGCTGCAGCTGCAGATCTAGGCCTGGACTTCGAGCGGGCTCAGATTGAACTCCAGGCCGAACAAGCTAAATTAGAAACCAAACAGAAGTTGACGCGCATCCAACAAGAGGCAGCAGCAGCAGACCTCGAACAGGGTCAGATGGAAGTAGAGGCGAAGTTGAAGTTGACACACATCCAACAGGAGGCAGCTCAAAAAAAGGTCCGTGCTAAAATCCTTGCAAAGGTGCTGCAAGGAGAGCTGTCTCAAAAAAACATCATCCATTTACCAACACCACCAACCACGCCTCTTCTGCCAGCCCACGTTGGCTTCCAAGACAGCAAGCTGGTGCAGGTGTACAGCAACATCATGCCACACAGGCGGGTTGAGCAATTCAGGGCCAGGAGCCCACAGCCACCAACTCAGACTGTGAGGCCAATAGAAACCAGGGTTTCGCCCATTCCTGAGGCCACAGGTGTTCCTTTGAATTGACCTTCTAGGTTTCAGAAGAACTTCACCTTTACCCCTGACCAAACACCCTTTCTGTTTCTGCAAACTCCTCAGTCGCAGCTTGAGTCTTTGTTCAGGAACCCAAAGAAGGATTTGAGGGACAAAGGTGTAGAGAAATTCTCTGATCGGCCAGAAGATTTCCTACTTTGGAAGAAGACCTTTCAACGTGCCATACAGAATTTAAGACTCACCTCTGAGGAACAATTGACTCTTATGGTCACCTGGCTTGGTCCAGTATCAGTGCAGCAGGTGAGAAGGATGTTCTCAGCTCTCCTCGACCAACCAGATAGAGCATTGGACACTGCATGGACGAGGCTTGATCAGCGCTATGGGTCCAGCACCCAAATTGAAGCCTCGCTGATGGACAGACTTCATAAGTTCCTGGTGCTTCAACCAAAGGACTTTAGACAGCTTTGGGACTTATTGTTTGAGCTTCAGTCAGCCAAGGGAAACCCACAGCTTCCTGGGTTTGCCTGCTTGGACCAACAATTGTCACAAACTACCATCACCCAGAAGCTGCCATTCTCCTTGCAGGAAGAGTGGGGCAGAGAAGTCTTCAGATTCAAGCAGGCCAACCATCAGGTCTATCCACCATTCACCCATCTTGTGGATTTTGTTACAAATGCCGACATGCAACTCAATGACTCACAGACGGGATTTCCAACTCTTTACGGGACTCCAAGATGGACTGGCCCATCAAAGATCCTAAGAAACCTGCAAAAGACAGTGGCTCCAAGAGAAACATTGCCGTCAAGTCCACGGAGACCAACTCATCTCCAGCTGACGCCAAGATGATGCCCAAGGATGTTTTGTGCCCACTGCATGCAAAGCCCCACAGTTTGGCCGACTGCAGAGAGTTTGCCAGAAAGTCTCACGCAGACAAGGTTGAGATCCTCAAGAAGTCCAGGATCTGTTTCAGGTGCTGTGGCGCAACTCCCCACCAGTCAAAATCATGCAATGAAAAGGTAAAGTGTGAAGTGTGCCAATCCGAAAAGTATTGCTTAGCTATGCATGACAAGGATTTTGTGCCCCGCAAGGTCAAGAGTGGAGCCACCAGTCAACGCTCCCCAGAAGCTTGTTCTGAAGTTTCAGCTAGACCTTCATCGGGCACTGAAGCACCCTCTGTGGCCTGCACACAGCTGTGCGGCAGCCCAAAGGAGACTAGGATTTGCCATCCCATCAGTTTGGCAGAGGTCTATCCTGCCAGCAAGCCATGGATGAAGAAGAAAATGTACGTGGCCCTTGACAACCAAAGTGACGGTTCACTGGCCACCCCTGACTTCTTCAGAATCTTTAAGGGGCAGGCAAAGACTATTGACTATTGTATTTCTACTTGTACGGGCAAACAAAGAAGACAGGGCCGTGTTGCATCTGGATTTATCATTTTGCCATGTGGCAAAGACATTCGTTTTGAGTTACCTGACCTTATTGAGTGTGCGTCCATCCCACACAATAAGGACCAGATTGCTACCAGAGAGATGATGCAGGTGCATCCTCACCTGAAAGGACTACAGGACCTCATCCCACCCTTTGAGCCTGGCATTGACATAGTCCTGCTCATCGGATCCAACTGCCCCAGCTTGATGAGCATCCGAGCTGAGAAGAGAAGTCCTCCTGGTGCACCTTTGGCACAGAAGACTTCTTTAGGATGGACCATACAGGGACCTGTATGTGTCAACAGAATGCATCCTCCGTCTTCTCTGTGTCCATATCAGCCAAACACCCTCAGCTGTGGCAGAATCACCCTCATGCAGAGTTGCCTCAGCCACATTTCTGTTTGCTGCCAAGGAGTTTCATCTGAGTTCTCATCCATCTTCGATGTATCCCGGGACGACAAGAACACAGCGCTCTCCTGAGATGAACAAGTGTTCCTGAATATCATGAACTCTGTGGTCACTCTCAGCGAGGAAGGGAATTGGATCGTCCCTTTGCCCTTCAAAGCAGACCGACCTACCCTGCCTCCCAACAAACAGGTAGCAGAGAAGAGACTGCAGTCTTTGAAGCGCAAGATCTCCACTCCGGATCAGTGGCATCATGTGGCCACCGACGACAACCCTGCAGATATCGCGAGTCGCGGCGCTTCTGCACACAAGACTTTAAGTTCTACCTGACAGTCGGGACCAGAGTGCCTAGCCAACCCTGACTTTCCAAAAGTTTTTTCATTTACAGAGGAGCCAGACCTTCCTGAGGTCCAATCCTGCAAAGCAACAATCTAGAGCCCAGCAAGCTATTTGGAGTTTTGGACTCATCAATTTTTGGACGTTTTTCAAGCTTGCCCACGCTGAAGGGCATGGTGGCCAGACTCTTTCATTTAAATGTGCATAAGAAGGGAGGTAACCCTCAAGACTAAGACTTTTTGAAGGCTGAGAATTTGATTTTCAGGTCTGTCCAGAGGGACATGTTTAAAGAAGAGGTCGACTGTCTTCAAAGGGGAGCCAGTCTCCCTGAAGGCAGCTGCATTTAGTTGTTGAACCCCTATCTAGACTCTCAGGGAGTCCTTAGAGTGGGTGAGAGATTAAACAGATCTAAGTTTTCTGACTGCGTCAAAACCCCCGTTATTATCCCTAAAGGCCATCTAGCCACCCTGTTGGTTCGCTATGCTCACGGCAAGGTGCAGCATCAGGGCAGGTCCCTTACAGGAGGGGCACTGAGAAATCAAGGTTTCTGGTTAGTCAATACTAGAAGGCTAGTCAGTAGTGTCATTTATAAATATGTTACATGCAGGAGGCTAAGAGCCAGTTGCCAAAGCCAACTTATGTCAGAACTACCCCCCAGGATAGGACCCAGATTGACCCTCCTTTCACCCATGTTGGTGTTGATGTGTTTGGTCTGTGGGAGGTGGCTACTAGGAGAACTCGTGGGTGCCCTGTTAACAACAAAGGATGGGCAGTCACCTTCACTTGTGTAGTTATCCGAGCCATTCACATCGAGGTGATTGAGTGTATGGATACTTCAGCCTTTTTAAATGCTTTAAAATGATTTATCTCCATCAGGGGTCTTGTTCAAATGATCAGATTGGATTGTGGCACAAATTTTGTTGGGGCAACCAAGGAATTAGACTGTATTGTTAAGTTTTCCAAAGACCCCAGTGTCGATAATTATTTGAATGCAGAAAAGGTTACATGGCTATTTAATGTACCGCATGCGTCTCAAATGGGGGTGGGGGGGGGGGGGGGGGTGGGAACGTATGATTGGTTTGTGTAGAAAATTTTTAAATGCTATGTTTTTAGAGTGTAAGAATTTGACTCGTGGTGTTTTGATCACCTTGATGGAAGTGACAGCTATTGTAAATAGCCGCCCATTGGTGCCCATCACCACAGACTCAGACATTCCACAGCTTCTCACTCTTGCGTCCATTTTGACTCAAAAGACTTCTGAATGGCAGGAAATGATGTACCCTGTCCCCGAAGGATCTTACAAAGCACTCTGGAAACAAACTCAAACTCTTGCCAATCAGTTCTGGAGACGCTGGAAGGCAGAGTACCTGGCTTACCTCCAGAGTCGCAGAAAGTGGAAGGACTCTAAGCCCAACCTCCAAGTTGGAGACATTGTTTTGCTTAAAGACAAATCCTTACCTCGTTTCAAGTGGCCTTTGGCCAAAGTTTCAGAGATCTTGTCAAGTCCGGACAGATTGGTAAGGAAGGTAAAGCTAAGAGTGTGCCAAAATGGCAATGTTTCTGTTTTACACAGACCTATTTGTGATATTGTATTGTTGATTAGATAGATAACTGTTTTGTCACCAAATCGTATTTGGTAATTTTATAGTGTAGATTTCTTGCCATTGAGAAATCTAGGCCAGGAGTGTTCTGGTATGGCCGTACCAGGAGCTCCAACCTCCCTTTCCATTTGTTGAGTGTTGCATGTATATTGGGGTTCTGTGCATTTGTAGTTAGCTGTCTTTCCTTAATTTGAAGCAAATTGGATCTATGACCTGTCAATTATCATTAGGTTCCCTAGTCCCACCTCCCTTTTGGGTTTTGGAGGGAATAGGAGCCATTTTGGGTCAGTCCATACAGAGAAGTCTTTCATACAGGACATAAAACCAGGAGCTCCTGTAGAAAGCTTCGTCATTTACAGCATGGCCGGGGAGATACAGCTCCATAGCTTGACCAGGGAGATACACTCAGCACAGCTCTTTTGCTGAGGGTTTTACAGCCTTACAGCTCCTTTGCTGAGGGGATCCAGTCCCACAGCGCTTCAGCCAGCCATCACTGAAACCTGAACACCTTCTTTTCCCCTGGAAGTCTACAAAGGACTCTGTTTAGTAAGGGCCACTCTCGGCAGCCAGAAGCAGTTGGTACCGGGTGTAGGGGCTCCACGCCAACAGAGGCAAAAACAGACTGCCCAGATAAGAGGTTAAGGATTTCCCCATTAGTCAAAATACAGTCATGAAGATAGTGCCTGTGGGCAAGATTGAGAGAGCCAATAGACTATTAAGAAACCCTTGAAGTACCTGTTTGATTTCAATAATAAAGAATTTTTTTAACCTTTAAGCAATCTAAAGACTCTGTTTAAGGAAATCCAAAGGCCTTTAATCTGAGGCAGCCCCAGCGTCCCGTTGGGCACACAGAATTTATGTCCTGTCTGCAGTCTTTTGTACAGGCCCAGCGTGCGACAGCACAGGGCCTGTCTGAAAGGGCTCTTTGTGGGGTTTTTATATTCATTTATTTTGTGTAAGGACTCGTCTATTCTTCACCCATCAACCCAAAAGACTATTTTGGAGGAATCTTGCTTCTTTATCAACCAGCAAACAATCAATTGTAACAACAATAGGGGACCACTTGATATTTCCCCACAAATTGGTCCTAGAAGCTTGCTTACACAGTGGCAGGGTGGGCAGCAGTGCTTCTGGTTAGAAGCTAATCTTGCCTTTGCCTCCATTCCCATTTTTAGAAAGGAACAGATGTTTGTCATGGGAAAGTGGACTATTTTTTGTTCTGTGGAGGGAAGATAGACATTTGTGGCAACGTTCACAGGGAAGCCAGGAAATTTTGCCATTGATGGCACAAGTGCCATGCTTGTGCCTTCCTCACTTCCTCGCCAACATCTTAAATATGGATTCATCTAAATCAGTGGTTCCCAACATTTTTTTGTGCAGGAACCACTTGACCAGGGACCACTTTGACCAGGGACTACTTGACCAAGGACCACTTTGATCAGGGACTACTTGACCAGGGACCACCCTCCAACATTAGTACCAAAAGGATTAGGAAACAGTTTTTGGTCAACTTTAGATTGGGTTTGTTTATTTGGGGTGCTGATTCAGAAAGTTGCATTGGATAGACCGCATCATCTCTAAAATGATAAAAGGTCTGGAGAACAAGCCCTATGAGGAGCAGATTAAAGATTTGGGCATGCTTAGCCTGAAGAAGAGAAGGCTGAGAGGAAACATGATAGCCATGTATAAATATGTGAGATGAAGTCATAGGGAGGAGTGAGCAAGCTTGTTTTCTGCTGTCTTGGAGACTAGGACGCTGGACAATGGCTTCAAACTACAAGAAAGGAGATTCCATCTGAACTCAGGAAGAACTTCCTGACTATGAGAGCCATTCAGCAGTGGAATTCTCTGCCCCGGAGTATGGTGGAGGCTCCTTCTTTGGAGGCTTTTAAACAAAGGCTGGATGGCCATCTGTCGGGGGTGCTTTGAATGCAATATTCCTACTTCTTGTCAGGGGGTTGGACTGGATGGCCCATGAGGTCTCTTCCACTCTATGATTCTATTATTCAGATACAGAATATATGCAATCCAGTAGTAACCATCTGCTTGCCCACAGAAAACCATATTTAATAAATCTTGTCATTATAAGAGGGTTTCGCAAGACCAGTAACTCGCATTGCAATGGTGTAGTTATGATGAGGCCACGGACCATATTTTAGTTCTTGCAGACCATTGGTGGTCCACAGACCACAGGTTGGGAACCACAGCTCTAAAAGAATAGGATTCGTGGGCCCTTGCCTTGAGGAGAATTCATATGATCTTTAGTTTTTGAGAATGCCTTGAAGCTCAGTTCCATCCAAATGCACTCTAAAGTTGATTCTGATATCTTTTTTTAAAGAGCAACTATAATTCTCCCTTAATTAGGCAATATGTATGGAAACAGTTGTATGATGGAGGGTAGACTACCTAATCCAGTTCAAAGCCCAGGGGAAATTGATATCAGCAGCATCTAATGACCCAAACTGAAATCTGGGAGGACACAGGGGTTATCACCCTTTGCTTGCAAAGAGCCCTATGAGATCTTTTGATGGCCAGGCCTCGGGGCTTAGATTTCCTCCACGGAGGATTAGCAGAACACCAGGAACGACTGTTAACAACAATCCTCTTGGTCGATCGTAAACCAGATCGGGATATAGGGTGACAACCTGTGTTGCACTGAGTTGCACTCCCCCTGAAGTCACAGGTCCGCAGTCTGGGTGTCCTCCTGGACTCATCACGCTTGGAGCTCAGGCATTGGTGGTGGCCAGGAGGGCCTTTGCACAACTAAGACTCGTAAGCCAACTGCGACCATACTTCCTGAAGGCAGATCGGGCCAGGGTGGTCCATGCCTTAATCACCTCTAGATTGGATTTCAGTAATGCACTCTATGTGGAGCTACTCTTGAAAATGGCCCGGAAATTTCAACTGGTTCAACAGGTGGTGGCCAGGTTGTTAACTGGTGCTCCTTACAGGGAGAGGTCAACCCTCCTGTTTAAGGAGCTCCATTGGCTGCCGTTCATTTTCCGGTCCTAATTCAAGGTGCAGGTGCTTACCTACAAAGTAGGGCTGGGCAACCACGGAAAAATTTGTTTCTAAACTCAATTCGTTTTTAGGAGGTTTTTGCGTTTCGATTTTTAAAAGAATTCCGAAATTTTTCTTTAAAAAAGTTCAAAATTTACGAAACAATAACAAACCAATTACGAATTGATTCGTTAATGGTGGACACAACTGCACAATATGCTAAAAAAACCTCCAAATGGGACAGGGGGAACTTCTGAAGCTTCCCTCTCCCTCTGTTGTTGACTGTTGGTGTGATAATTATATTTTTTTTCACTGATAAAACAAACAACAACTATAAAACTTGCACCAGACATGCAGAAATAATAACAAAACAATTTCGAAACGATTTCGAAACGATTTCAAAACAATAATGAAACAATTACAAAACGAATTGAAAAATTCGTTTCAATTTTTAGTTGCTCCTGAATGGTTCAATATCGCTTCGTTATAAAAAAAATAACGAATTAATAACGTTATTAATTAACGAACGAAACCGCCCAGCCCTACTACAAAGCCCTAAACAGTTTGGGACCCACCTACCTGCGTGACTGCTTCTCTGTGTATGAACCTACACCATCTCTCCGTTCATCTGGAGAGGCCCTACTCGCGATCCCACCTTCATCGCAAGCGCGCTAGGTGGTGACGAGGAACAGGGCCTTCTCGGTGTTGGCCCCTCGACTCTGGAACTCACTCCCCAAGGATATTAGGCATGCCTCAACTCTGGCAGTCTTTAAGAGGAGCCTGAAAATGTGGTTGTTCCAGTGTGCCTTCCCAGAATAAGGAAACCCTAAGCAACATGTCTCTAATCGCACTTTACTAATGATCTAGGATTGTCTGCTCGCTTCATCTCTCTCCAAATACCTATCCTAGTTATATGTCACCTCGTCATGCCCAGCATTTTTAAAACTGTAATTATTACATTTGGCCCTGTCATAGGTTTTTAATGTGTTGTGGTGTTATTGTTACTGTTTTTGCTTTGTTTATGGGTTTATTTATTGTTTGAATTGCTGTTGTTGTTTTTACTGATGTACTTGGGCTCAGCCTCTTGTAAGCCGCACCGAGTCCTTCGGGAGATGGTAGCAGGGTATAAATAAAGGTTTATTGTTGTTGTTATTATTATTATTATTATTATTATTATTATTATTATTATTATTAAGGGTCAAAAGTCATCCTTTTACAATGAACGGACATTAATCAGTAGTGAGCAGCAACACAATCTCCCCATGGAATTACATTTCACTTTCTTTCACCTCAAAGGCTTGAAAGTGGAATTCCAAGAAAGAATAAAAAGCTGGGAAGTAATAGAAAACTTTTTGTTTTCAAAGGATTGTGGGTCCTACATCAGACCAGGGAGCCCATTATTACATTTTAAATTAACAGTCTCCGAGCAGTTTATTGTATTCCCCTCCTCCAAAACCAAAGCAGTTTACAATCATAACATTAATCAGAAAATAACTTAAATACAGGTTGAGTATCCCTTATACCAAATGTTTCACACCAGGAGTTTTGGATATTGGATTTTTTTCCAGGTTGTGGAATACCTGCATTTGCAAACATGTACTTGCGATATCTTGGAGGTTGGACCTAAATCTAAACTCAAAATTCATTTGTGTTTCTTATGTACCTTATACACATACCCTGAAGGCAATTTTATATACAACATTTTAATAATTTTGGGAATGGAACACTGTTTATGTGCACTGGGCCACCAGAAAGCAAAGATGACACCATCGCAGCCACCTATGTAGACAACATTGGATTTTGGAGTATTTTGGATTTCAGTCTTCTGTGTAAGGCTGAAATTAATTAAATAACACAATGACAATCAAACAGTTAAACATTTCATTTTCACCTATATTTATTTATTTATTTATTTATGTATTTTATGGAGGGTCAAGTACTTTGCATGTTCTCAGGAGTCCCCTTCTGACTCTGGAGGGTGGCATGAAAGGATCACACCAATGAGTTGAATCTCTCTGAAGATAGCTTTATTTGCCAGCCAAGCAAATGGTGACAGCTGTGCTCTAGGCATGGAAATATGGAGTCGGGATCTATTATTGTTTTACAGAAATACAAAAAGCACATTTTGATTGGTGTTAACACATGGTCTATACTTACCTAATTGGAGCCCCTAGTGGCACAGTGGGTTAAACTGCTGAGCTTCTGAACTTGCTTACTGAAAAGTCACAGGTTCGAATCCAGGGAGCGGGGTGAGTTCCCGCTGTTAGCCACAGCTTCTGCCAACCTAGCAGCTCGAAAACATGCAAATGTGAGTAGATCAATAGGCACCGCTCTGGCAGGAAGGTAATGGCACTCCATGTAGTCATGACCTTGGAGGTGTTTATGGACAACACCAGTTCTTTGGTTTAGAAATGGAGATGAGCACCAACCCCCAGAGATGACATGACTGGACTTAATGTCAGAGGAAAATCTTTACCTAACCTACTTACCTATTTTTGATTGGCTGTCTATTACTAAGCAAGCAAATAGATAAAAAACAGCAGAAACTGGAATAAACTGGAAATTTATTGTAAATTCATATCTTTTTCAAATGACTGACTCATGGGGATGCGCTCTTAATAAGTTAAAGCAAGAATGCTGTGTGAAAGAATAGGGTGGTTAGGCATGAGAACTACTCTTCAAGCTCCAGTGGCAGCTCTTTTTCAAAGCTATACCTTTGTACAGTCCTATATAGCAGTTATAAAATTTTATAAAACTACATCTTCTTCATTTATACCTCATTCTTCTCACACAAAGGGGACTCAGAGCAGCTTACAGATCATGACAAAACTTCAATGCCACACTATACATACCATAATAAATACAATAATGTCAAGTCAAGTTTATTCGATGCTTAGACCATAGGTCTCTCACATATAAGGCAAATAGATAAATACATGAAAACCAGATTATTGAATACAATATAAAATACACAATTAAAATCCTATAAATCATTTAAATGCTACATATATCAATAGCGTGATGCATCCTTAAAATACTACATACTGTATGGACCCGCAACTGCATAATTAAAAACCAGGTAGAACCAAATAGATAATATCAATTTATAAAACTATTAATACAATAAAACAGATCAAAACAAAATGTATTTTTAATTTGGGTTATTATAGGTTTTTTCGGGCTACATGGCCATGTTCTAGAGGCATTTCTCTTAACGTTTCTCCTGAATCTATGGCAAGCATCCTCAGAGGTAGTGAGGTCTATTTTTAATTTATTTACTTATTTACCTTTTTTATATCCCACCTTTCTCAACCTTGCAGGAGACTCAAAGCAGCTTACATGTATAGGCAACAATTCGATACCATGTAAACATATATACTGTAGTAAAATAAACAGCTATATTAAAACAATTATTAAGAACAAACAGTAAAAATAAAGGTTCCCCTGACATTAAGTCTAGTCATGTCCAACTCTGGGCGGTGGTTCTCATTTCCATTTCTAAGCTGAAGAGCCAGCATTGTTCATAGACACCTCCTGATTATTTGTCAAACATGACAGCATGGCACACTATTACCTTCCCGCAGAAGCGGTACCTATTCAACTACTCACACTTATATGTTTTCTGTCTACTAAGTTAGCACCCCGCTTCCTGGATTTGAACCACCAACCTTTTGGTCAGCAAGTTCAGCTGCTCAGAGGTTTAACCTGCTGTGCCACCAGGAGGTCCTAAGAACAAACATTTCAAACCTTACTTATCTCCATTTCTAAGCCGAAGAGCCAGCGTTGTCCGTAGACACCTCCAAGGTCATGTAGCCCACATGACTGCATGGAGAACTTTTACCTTCCCACCGGAGTAGTACCTATTTATCTACTCACAATTGCATGTTTTCAAACTGCTAGTTTGGCAGAAGCTATGGCTAATAGCAGGAGCTCATCCCGCTCTCCAGATTCGAACCACCGACCTTTCGGTCAGCAAGTTCAGCAGCTCAGTGGTTTAACCTGCTGCACCACTGGGGCCTCCTTTATATGACTGTCGTTAAATAAAAATGGTGGATACATGAAATCAAAGGTGACAAAATACAGTAAAGGTAATATGGCAATGGAATAAATTGCCTTGAAAGGTGGCAGTCTCTCTGTCTTTGGAGGCCTTTAAACTGAGTTGGATAGGCATCTTTAGGGAGTGCTTTAGATGTGTATTCCTGCTTGGCAAGGGCTAAACTAGATGAACTTTGCGATCCCTTCCAACTGTAAGATGCTATATGTAAACAGCAAAAGGAGACAAGTTAGACACAGGTTTTTTAGGTTGTTGTGACCTATTACCTGAGAGTAGATAGTGGGAGGCACAACCAGACAACCAGATTACAGTGTCTCATAATCAGCAAAGGTAGGTCAATGTTCATCACTCATTCAGGCAGGAGTAGCAACCTGCAGACACACTCCAACCCTCTTAGAAGATGATCACTGGCAATGGAGATTTTATTTTCCCCACAAGCCCATGACACAAGGCATGGAGAGAGGCGAAATGGGATGTCTGTGTCCAAATCCAATCTAGATCCCTCTCCAATGCCAGCTTACTTACATAGGTGATCCCTCGTAGTCAAGAGGAAGATGGTCCTCCAAGTGTAGTGCCCTGTCGGTGGGTCCATAGGTGACTGTGGAGCCCTATTCTTGATCTGCATCTTCTCCCAAAGTGAGGGCATTGGTTTCCAGATGGAAGGCGGTCCCGGTCAGGGTTGGCTTGACGTGCCTTCCTCTTAGCATGTTTCTCTCTTTCACCCTCCATTCACGCCTTTTCAAATTCTACAGCACTGCTGGTCATAGCTGACCTATGTCAGAATGGCACTGCTAACAGTACAAAAAAGATTAGTCTTTCCTGCTGTTACACGTTTTCCTTTTTCATCAGGTAAACACCCAGGGAATTCTTTCTTGGATACTTTTGCTTCAATTCAGACATTTTGATAAACACAACTGGTTTGATATAAGACAGAGAGACTGATATAGTGTGTTAGGAGTGCTAGACTGGAGTACTAAACAGGAACTCCCATCAGACTTCCCTAGTATTGGTTCTGGTCCTAGAGCTGATACGTAGTTGTAGCTAAACAATATTGGAGGGAGGGGCAAGAAGATTCCCAACCATGTAATATTGTTTGAGAGCTCACAGACTAGTAAACTATCAAGTAGAGCTTAGCTTCAGTTCATCAAAACTGTAGAAACATTCAAAGCAATTGACCCGCAAAACAAGCCCATATAATAATGAAAAGAATGGAAGAGGTGTCGCAGTATAGAATAGGTATTAAAAGCTCGACATCATCCACATATCACCTGAACAAGTTATGAAATCTTAATGAAATCCCACTGAGGAGATAATACCCCTCAAACATTTGATAAACATTTGACGACCTGCCAGCAAACAAACTAGTCTAATGTGGGCTAGGCAAAACTACAGTTCGATGGTTCTGTAATTGGTTAAGCCAATGAACCCAGAGGGTACTCTTACGCAGAATCAATTTGCATACAGTGCAATCCAGGAAATGTTTACAGTCTTCCAATTTTAAACCCTCACTGTACTCCTGCATCTTGTACAGAACTTTAAAACTTGGATGACCCAAAACCCTGTGCAACTCATGAATGCACCTATGGTGCAAAGGAGTATTCTTGCTTACTATGTTGATATTATTTGCACTCCTTGACTCTAAAGCATATATACCATCCTGTATTATCCCTGTTCCATACAGCTTGGTTCCTTTCAGGATTTTGACCTTGCCTCCTGAAAATATAACATCAAACCCCTCACTATCAAGTTTCGCCACTGATATGAGATTATAATCAATTTGTGGAACATAAAATACATTCTTCAAGGTTATACCCAAACTATCAACAAAAACCTCTCCTTTTCCTTGAACAGAGTAATGCTTTCCATCAGCAAGTGTCACATTGAAACCATTCAGCTTAGTAAATTTTCTAAACAAAGTCTTGTCATTTACAATGTGTTGTGAACACCCTGAGTCAACATGAAAGTCATCCTTCTATTCTGGGCTTGAATTTGTCTGTACAACCCTTACGTGTGAGGGACCACTCTTTTTCTGTTGAGGCTGCTCCCCTTCTGCTTGTCTCGCAGCTTTGGGCAATCTTTCTTCATGTGCTTTGGAGAATTGCAAACAAAGCACCTTCTCACAGCACAAACTGTCTCTCTTCCTTGCTCTGCTGCTTCCCCAGCAGGCCGTCTGTGTTGGACACAACCAGTTGAGCTTGTGGTCTCCAAACACCGATCCTTTCTTCGTTCATTGTCGGCAAGAAGACGCAAAGAAACATACTGCAGATTCAGCTGCACTTGTGGGAGTGATTCCAAAGAATTCACAATTCCATCATAAGAATCGTCCATGGAGGATAACAAAATAAAACACTTATTTGCCTCAGTGAGCGTGAAGTTTCTCTGCTCCAGCTCAGCAAATAAGCTCTGCAATGTCTGTAAATGGTCTCTCAGCTCCTCTCCTCTCTGGAGATGCTTTCTGTACAGCCTTCTGGCTAATACAGCCACAGTTGAGGAAGAGTCCGAGACATGCACCTCCTTAAGCCGCTCCCATATGGCATGTGCAGTGGGCAAACTGCAAACATGGATCAGCTGTTCATCGTCCACTCCGAGAATGAGACTTGCCTTGGCCTTCTCCAATGCTCTATGCTCCTCTGCTGTTGGTTGTTGTGGTGGTGGGTTCACAATACAATCCCACAGAGATTCCCTCCTTAAGTAACTCTCCATACGAACCTTCCATATGGAGTAATTTCTGCCATTCAACCTGGCACTAGGGAATGCTGCAATATTCACTCCTGGATCCATCTTCCAGAGTTTAGTCCCACAACAAAGTAAAGCCAAAAAAAATTTCCTTCTGTTAGGGTCTTTGCAAAATTAGGCTGAGTTATACTGGTGCATACTGGGTTATGCTGGGTTATGCTGGGGCCATAACCTGTTATGCAGAATCAATTTTCTCCATGCTCCTAGCCAGCCACTCTCCTCTTGCTGCTCCTGTTGCCCCCGGACGGGAGACCAGCAGCAGGGCAGCAAGAGGAGAGCCGCTGAAGGCTATGAGTGTGTTGAAGAGAGACAGACGTGTTACGCAGAATCAATTTGTTGCGCAGTAGCAATGTGCAACATGTCCAAAACCCAATGCCAAAGACACAGACCAGTCAGAAGAAATAAAACAGTAGAACTTTACTCTTGGATGCAGAGTTGAAAAATAAAACAGTTTGGCACACTTACATAGTCACTATAAGTAATACAGAATAAATCTTCTGTGTTTTAAATCATAGAGCATAACAAAATAAAACATGCTTACTTCACCATAACCTAAGCTTCTTGCTTCTTCTCTCCAGCAATTCAAACTTCCAACTGCCAGCCATCTGCAAAAGCCTCAAATTGTTACATTTAAAAGGTGTGGCCTAGCTAGCATTCTGCAGCTGCAGTTAATCATTAATACTTTGCAAGGCTTTTCTGTTTAGGCTTTCTTTAACACACACACACACTGGGCTTAAAGCAATATACCGTAATAGGTACTTCTCCCCCATGCTTCCTCTTCACCCTAAAAGGAAGTGACGAGTGGAGTGCATTTAGCAGGATTCTGTCCTGGGCCCAGTCCTGTTCAGAATCTTCATTAATGACTTAGAGGAAAGGTTAGAAGGCATGATCATCAAGTTTGCAGACCACCCCAAATAGGGAGGGATAGCTAATACTCTAGAAGACAGGAGCAGAATTCAAAACGATCTTCACAGATTAGAGAGATGATTGGTCAAAACTAACAAAATGAAGTTTGACAGGGACAAATGCAAGATACTCCACTTTGGCAGAAAAAATGAAATGCAAATATATGGGGGAAGATGCCTGGCTTGAAGGCAGGACATGTGAAAAAGATCTTGGAGTCCTTCTGGACAGGACGGGGAACATGAGCCAACAATGTCATGTGGTGGCTTAAAAAGCCAATGAGATTTTGGCCTGCATAAATAGGAGTCTAGTGTCTAGATTCAGGGAAATCATGCTCCCCCTCTATTCTGCCTTGGTCGGACCACTTTACCTGGAATCACACTGTTTCCAATTCTGGCCACTGCAATTGAAGGGAGATGTTAACTCTTAAGTTGGAATGTGTGCAGAGGAGGGCGACTCAAAGGATCAAGGGCCTGGAGAAGAAGCCCTATGAGGAGCAGCTTAAAAAGCTGGGCATGTTTAGCATGCAGAAGAACAGGCTAAGAGGGCAATCTATCAAGATGTGAGGGGAAGTCATAGGGAGGAGGGAGCAAGCAAGCTTCCTTTCTGCTGCCCTGGAGACTAAGCCGAGGAATAATGGCCTCAAACTACAGGAAAGGAGATTCCACCTGAACATTAGGAAGAACTTCCTGACTGTGAGAGCTGTTCAGCAGTGGAATTCTCTGCCCTGGAGTGTGGTGGAGGCTCCTTTTTTGGAGGCTTTTAAGCAGAGGCTGGATGGCCATCTGTCGGGGGTGCTTTGAATGTGAGTCTCCTGCTTCTTAGTAGAATAGGGTTGGACTGGATGGCCCACGAGGTCTCTTCCAACTCAATGATTCTATGAAAATAATCAGGAAGGGAATTTCAAGTGGAGACCACAGCCATGAAGACCCTTCTTCTAGCTAGGTGCTGTGAAGAAAGGGAGTTCAGCCAATCTCAGTAAGAAATAAGCCTTTCACTACCATTGACCTAATGAGCAGTTGAATATTCCTAACCTTTGTTTTATGTATGAGTTAATAGCTCATTTGCATATTATGTTAAAGTGTATGCAATTATTATATTGGCTCCTGTTGCACATCCTGAATTAATAATCTGGTGTGTGTAGCTCCACCCTAGGAATCTCCTTGCAAAATCCATGAATTCTAAAAAGGATTGTGTGTCCGAATCGTTGGAGACCTACCTCTGCTGCCACAAGATATCCAGGAGCTGATTGCCAAGGTTGTGCTGGCAACAAAACAGTACAATACGTGAGTCCTTTTGTGCTTCTTTGAACCTCTTCTCATTTGCACAAAAACACTTTCCTGCTTTGTCCTCAGATTCTCGCAAATAAAAATTCAAAATGACAGCTCAGCTGTCTTCTCTGGTATTATTATTATTATTATTATTATTATTATTATTATTCCCTGAGTGGTCACCTGTGAATTTGCACATTTGATAAAACCTGCGCCTGCAGCTTTCGGAACTTTCTAGAGATATTAATAAACATTTTCGTCTGTAATCCTTGCCCACACTCCCCTCCGACTATAAGTAGCCAGTGGGAGGGGTTAGAGTCTCCAGTTCTCTTTCACCACAAAATGCAGCCGAAAGGAGGAGGCACGACAACGGGGAGGATGGGCGGGGATGTGCAAATTCACAGGTGACCACTCAGGGAACTATGGTTACAGGTAAGCAACCTATAATTTCCTGTCGTGGTCAGACTAGTGAGCTACTAACCTTGGATGGTGGGCGTCATACCACCGCTGAAAAGAGGACTGCCCTCCCAAATTCTGCATCCTTCTTAGAAGCCACATCCAACTTGTAGTGGGACACAAAGGTAAGTGGAGACGACCAGATGGCAGCACGGCACACAGCATCCAGCGACACACCCTTCATGAAAGCAGTAGAGTTGGAAAGCGCCCTCATGGAGTGATCCTTCAGCTGATGAAGTAAGTCTTTCCCAGCACACTGGTATGCAAGACGGATCTCCGACACAATCCATGATGGCAGGCGTTGAGTCAAGACTGGAAGGCCACTGGCATCCTTCCGGTATTGATAAACAACCTAGGTGTCTTCCTTATTCCTGCCGTCCTATCAACATAAAAAGCTATGGCTCTACGAACATCAAGCATGTGCAGGCTTCGTTCTAAAGGGGTGAATGGGTTCTGAACAAAGGCAGGCAGAACCAATTCTTGAGACATATGGAAACTAGCTGCTACCTTAGGCAGAAAGGAAATATCTTTCCTCAAAACCACCTTATCCTTGTGAAATCTAAGATATTGGACATCAGACCTAAGGGCGCACAGTTCACTAGCCTGTCTAGCAGAAGTTATGGCCACTAGAAAAACCATCTTCCAAGACAGAAAGGCCAAGTCGGTGGTGGCTAAC
Organism: Anolis sagrei; assembly: GCF_037176765.1. Taxonomy (NCBI): domain Eukaryota; kingdom Metazoa; phylum Chordata; class Lepidosauria; order Squamata; family Anolidae; genus Anolis; species Anolis sagrei. Next base: position 52,595,724 of record NC_090035.1, read on the forward strand.
AGCTCAAAGGGAGACTTCATCAAAGCCGCAAGCACAAGCTCTAAACTCCATGAAGGAGCAACAGGATCTGCCACAGGTCTAAGATTACCAAACCCCCTTAGAAATAACTTAATGACTGGGTCAGAAAAACACAATGGAATGCCTGATTTCCTCCTAAAACACGAGACTGCAGCCAACTAACATTTTAAAGAAGAAATGGAGAGACCCAACTCTGATAAGGAAACCAAGAAATCTAAAACCAGAAATTGGAGCCTACATGGGGTCCACCCCCTTGGCCTCTACAAATTTAGAGAAACGGTCCCATTTTAAAAGATATGAATGTTTAGTAGATGCTCTATGGGCAGCATCTATAACCTTTAGGACTGGTTGTGACAGACGAAACAGTGGGGTTAATCACCTGATAGGATCCTCCAAGCAGTTAGCCTCAACCTGTGTACCTCTGGATATAACACCAGGCCTCCCTGTGATGACAGAAGATCCACCCTGTCCCTGAACACCCCCCTGGAGAGACAAAGGAGAAGGGAGAACCAGGGCTGGCGAGGCCACCATGGGGCTACCACTATGCTTGTCCCTTAAAATCTTCACCAGAACCCTTGACATGAGGGGAAACGGCGGAAACATATAAAACAGCCGACCGCTCCAAGCTAACAGGAATGCATCTCCCATGCACCCTTGGGACAGCTCCTTGTGCCGACGGGCACAAAACAGGTGACATTTTGCATTGGAAGGATAGGTAAACAGGTTGACCTCCGGAAACAAAGCTCGAAACAGCCGGAAGGACTCGTCCGGATGCAGCAACCACTCATGCTAGGATAGGGGAGTCCTGCTGAGTGAGTCTGCCAGAGTGTTGTCTTCCCTGGAAAGATGAATCGCAAGCAGGTGAATTTGCCTCTGATTGCACCACTCCCAGATACTGACCAAGATGGTTAGCAAGAGTCAGAGAGTGAGTACACCCATTTGTTTATGTAGTACATGGTGGTGGTATTGTCCGTAACCAGCTGCACGACCCTTTCTGTTAGAACTATCTCAAAAGCCTTTAAGGCTTTTTCTATGGCCAGAAGCTCTAAGGCAGGGGTCCCCAAACTATGGCCCGGGGGCCGGATCTGGCCCGCCGGGGACATTTATCCGGCCCCTGGCAGGGGCGACTGAACCAATAGCAGCCTGGTTGCTTTATTTATTTATTTATTTACTGCACTTGTAGACCGCCGTTCTCAGCCCTAGGGCAACTCACGGCGGTGTACAACATGTAAAAGAGGTACAATTTGCAATATCACAAACAACAATAAACAACATCACTATCAATAATACCATTACACTAAACCATTCGTGACGTCTCATCATTGAATCACAATCCAAATCTCGTTATCCATGTTCCGTTCCAATCGTCATTGCCAATTGTTGCAGCATTTACTCAAACGCCTTCTCAAACAACCACGTCTTTAGCCTCTTGCGGAATGTCATAAGGGAGGGCACCAGTCTGATGTCCACAGGGAGGGTGTTCCACAGCCGGGGGGCCACCACCGAGAAGGCCCTGTCCCTAGTCCCTGCCAGGCGTGCCGGTGAGGCAGGCGGGATCGAGAGAAGGGCCTCCCCGGACGATCTCAAAGTCCTCGTGGGCTCATAGGCCGAGATGCGGTCAGACAGGTATTTGGGGCCGGAACCGTTTAGGGCTTTGTAGGCCAACACCAGCACCTTGAATTGGGCCCGGTAGCAAATCGGCAGCCAGTGGAGCTGGTACAACAAGGGCGTTGTATGCTCCCTGCATCCCGCTCCTGTTAGTAACATGGCTGCCGCGCGCTGGACTAGCTGGAGCTTCCGGGCCATCTTCAAGGGCAGCCCCACGTAGAGAGCGTTGCAGTAGTCAAGGCGGGATGTGACCAGAGCTTGTACTACCGTGGCCAAGTCAGACTTCCCAAGGTACGGGCGCAGCTGGCGCACGAGCCTGAGCTGTGCAAATGCTCCCCTAGTCACCGCTGAGACCTGGGGATCCAGGCTCAACGATGAATCCAGGATCACACCCAAGCTGCAAACCTGCGCCTTCAAGGGGAGTGCGACCCCATCCAGCACAGGCTGTAACCCTATACCCTGTTCGGCCTTGTGACTGACCAGGAGTACCTCTGTCTTGTCTGGATTCAGTTTCAATTTGTTCGCCCTCATCCAGACCGTTACAGCGGCCAGGCACCGGTTCAGGACCTCGACAGCCTCCTTAGTAGCAGGTGGGAAGGAGTTGGACATCATCTGCGTACAGATGACACCGCACCCCGAAACTCCGGATGATCTCACCCAGCGGCTTCATGTAGATATTAAACAGCATGGGGGACAGTATAGAGCCCTGTGGAACCCCACAAGTCAAAGGCTGTGGCGTTGAACAGGTGTCCCCCAATAACACCTTCTGGGTGCGACCCTCCAGAAATGACCGGAGCCACTGTAGAACAGTGCCCCCAAGGCCCATCTCCGCAAGACGCCCCAGAAGGATACCGTGGTCGACGGTATCGAAGGCCGCTGAGAGGTCCAGGAGCACCAACAGGGACAAACTCCCCCTGTCTAGCTCCTGGCGCAGATCATCCACTAAGGCGACCAAGACCGTTTCAGTACCATGTCCCGGTCTGAAACCAGACTGTGCCGAATCCAGATAATCCGTGTCTCTCAAGAATACCTGGAGTTGTGAGGCCACTACACTTTCCATGACTTTGCCCAAAAAGGGGAGATTGGAAACTGGCCGAAAGTTGTCAAATTTAGTTGGATCCAGTGATGGTTTTTTCAACAGCGGTTTTATGATAGCTTGTTTTACGCTCGCTGGAATCTTGCCTTCTCGAAGGGAGGTGTTAACCACCTCCCTTACCCACTCAGCCAATCCCCCTCTGGCCTCCTTCAGAAGCCAGGATGGGCAGGGTTCTAGGATGGACGTAGTAGGCTTCATTCCTCCAAGTATCTTGTCCACATCCTCGGGCTTCACCAATTGAAACGAATCCATCAAAATAGGACAAGCAGGTGCTCCTGTCACATCCTCGGAGACTGCATTTAATATGGTGTCCAGACCGGAACGGATCAAAGCGACTTTGTCTGCAAAGAACCGAGCAAATGCTTCACAGCGCGTGGCCGAATTGTCAGGGCTTCCGCCTGAGGTGGCGGGAGTTAAAAGACCTCTGAAAATCCGGAACAACTCCGCTGGACGGTTCCTTGCAGACGCAATAGTAGCCGCAAAGAAAGTTTTCTTTGCGGCTTTTATTGCCGCGGCATATGCCCTTAAAAAGGACACAAACCTTGCTCGATTTGACTCGCTCGGATCCGAACGCCACACACTCTCTAGTTCCCTCTTCCTTCGCTTCATCACTGCCAACTCCTCAGTAAACCAAGGAGCTGGTTTAGCTCGGCTACTTGAGAGGGGACGTTCCAGAGCGATCATGTCAATTGCCCTGGTCATCTCTCCATTCCAGAGAGCAACCAAGGCATTGACAGGGTCACCTACCGAGGTGGCGGGAAAATCCCCAAGAGCCGTCAGGAATCCATCCGGATCCATAAGCCTCCTGGGGCAGACCAACTTAATGGGTCCTCCACCTTTGCAGAGGTTGGGGGACGCAGTGAGCTTAAATCTGACCAGGAATGGTAGGTCCATGGCAACGGAGAGATGGTCAACTCCTCAACACCGCCACCTTGCTCCCATCCCTGGCAGAAAACCAAGTCCAATGTATGTCCAGCACAGTGGGTGGGGCCACTCCCGCTCAGGGGCTGGGAAGGAAGAGGGAGGCGGAGGCGCAGGCGCTGTGAGTGCCGGGTCTGAATGGAGGGAGCGAGAAGGCAGGTAAGCAGATCAGGGCCTTCCTGCCCCCCTTCCAGCCCCCGGATGCTCCATCTCCGCCTGTAGAGCTCCAGGGTGTATGAGGTGTGGTGCACCGTGGCTGGGGCTGCAAGGTTGGCAGGCAGCGGGAGGCATGTCTGTCTCTTTTCTCCATGCTCCTAGCCAGCCACTCTCCTCTTGCTGCTCCTGTTGCCCCTGGACGGGAGACCAGCAGCAGGGCAGCAAGAGGAGAGCCGCTGAAGGCTATGAGTGTGTTGAAGAGAGACAGACATGTTACGCAGAATCAATTTGTTGCGCAGTAGCAATGTGCAACATGTCCAAAACCCAATGCCAAAGACACAGACCAGTCAGAAGAAATAAAACAGTAGAACTTTACTCTTGATTGTAGAGTTTGAAAATAAAACAGCTTGGCACACTTACATAGTCTCTGTAAGTAATACAGAATAAATCTTCTGTGTTATAAATCATAGAGCATAACAAAAGTACATGGTTACTTCACCATAACATGAGTTTCTTGCATCTGCTCTCCAGCAAATCAAACAGCCAACTGCTAACAGTTTGCAAAAGCCTCAGAAAACTGTTACATTCAAGAGGCGTGGCCCAGCCTTGCTGAGCTGAGCTGAGCTAGCTTTTGCAGCTGCAGTTAATCATTAACACTTTGCTAGGCTTTTCTGCAAGGTTTTCTTTAACACACACACACTGGACTTACAACAATATACCGTAATGCCCCTCCTTGTGTTAAAGAAACCTTCACAAGGCAAATTCAAATATTCTCAAGTCACTTAGAAACTGTCTATGTTTTTGTGCTCCCAACAGCTTGGTTAAAATGTCAGCTAGGTTCTTTGCACTTTCACAATATGTCAGTGAAATTCTTCCATCTTTCACTGCATCTCTGACACAATTATATTTTATGTCAACATGTTTACTTCTTTGTTTAACCCTTGCTTGTGTAGCCATCAAAATGCAAGTTTGATTGTCTTCAAAAATATTTGTTGGTTCTCCAACAGGAATCAATAGATCCCTCAATAGTTGTTTTAACACACATGACTCTGTGTATGCTTGAGAAAGAGCACCAAACTCGGCTTCACTCAAACTCAAGGCCACAAAACTTTGGTTCTTAGATTTCTATGATTGCACCACTAAGCATAAACAAGATGCCAGTTGTTGACTTCCTATCGGGGCTATTTCCGAAATCACTATCTACATAGCCTTCTAGAATTAGTGAATCGTCAGGATTCAAAACTAAACAAAAATTTTGGGTCTCTTTTAAATATCTCAGAAATCTCTTAAAACCATTCCATGCTGCTGTGGTTGGATTATTTGTATACCTGCTCAAGAAATTTCCAGAAAAAGCAATATCAACACGGGTGTAATTACTTATATACAACAATTGTCCAATTACACTTTTGTATAAATCCCTCTGTTGAATTGGCTCAGCATTTTCAACCTCATTCTGAAACCCTAAAATCATAGGTGATCGGGCACCTTAGCAATTGTCCATTCTCATGGTTTTTAACACATGCAATATTTTCCCTTTCTGACTTAACATAAAACCTCCTTGTTCGGTTCTCATGATATATAACCCCAGGAAGTAATGTACTGGCCCAAGATCTTTTATCTGGAACTGTTGCTTTAACTCCTCAGCAAAATGGTTAATCTCTTTATCACTCTCAGCAATAAAGCAAAGGTCATCAACATATACTAAAATAATACTTGATAATCGCAATTAACATTCCTAGTATAGATACATGGGTCTGCTCTGCTCCTAACAAAACCCATTTTCAATAAATTTTCATTAAGACAATCGTACAACGCTAGACCAGATAGCTTTAAACCATAAAGAGCCTTGTTTAATTTTAAATATGAATTTGACTCATTGCTTTTGACTCCGGGAAGTGACTTGATGTAAACATCTTCCTTCAAAGTAGCATTCAAATAAGCTGTACTTACATCAAAGTGGTTGACCTTTAATTTCAAACATTTATTTATTTATTTATTTATTTATTTACTTTGCTTATATACCGCTGTTCTCAGCCCAGGAGCGACTCACAGCGGTGTACAACATAGAAGGAACAAGGTTCAAAATATAAGACACAATATAAAATAATCCACAGTCCATCATTTACAAAAAACATCATCATCAAAAAACATCATTACTACAAAAGCCATGCCACATAGTCTCATCATCAAAACAACAATCCAGTATCATTTTCCGTTGTTCCATTCCTATAGTCAATTACCAATCATTGCACTTCTTGTTCGAATGCCTTCTTGAACAGCCAGGTCTTTAATTTCCTGCGGAATATCATCAGAGGAGGAGCCAGTCTGATGTCCACAGGAAGGGTGTTCCACAGCCAAGGAGGCACCACCGAGAAGGCCCTATCTCGTCCCCGCCAGCCGTGAATGTGAAGCAGGAGGGATCGAGAGCACAGCCTCCCCGGAAGATCTCGTGGGCTCATAGGTCGAGAGGCGGTCAGTTAGGTATCTTGGGCCGGAACCGTTTAGGGCTTTATAGGCCAATGCCAGCACCTTGAATGGAGCCCGGTAGCAGATCGGCAGCCAGTGGAGCTGGTACAACAAGGGGGTTGTATGCTCCCTGTGTCCCGCTCCTGTTAGTATCATGGCTGCGGCACGTTGGACCAGTTGGAGCTTCTGGGTCGTCTTCAAAGGCAACCCTACATAGAGAGCGTTGCAGTAGTCTAAAGGGGATGTAACCAGAACGTGGACTACCGTGGCCAAGTCAGACTTCCCAAGGTACGGGCGCAGCTGGCGCATGAGCCTAAGCTGTGCAAATGCTCCCTTGGTCACCGCCGAGACCTGGGGCTCCAGGCTCAGCGATGAATCCAGGATCACACCCAAGCTGCAAACCTGCGCCTTCAAGGGGAGTGTGACCCCATCCAGCACAGGCTATAACCCTATACCCTGTTCGGCCTTGTAACTGACCAGGAGTACCTCTGTCTTGTCTGGATTCAATTTCAAATTGTTCGCCCTCATCCAGACCGTTACAGCGGCCAGGCACTGGTTCAGGACCTCGACAGCCTCCTTAGTAGCAGGTGGAAAGGAGTGACAGAGTTGGAAATCATCTGCGTACAGATGACACCGTACCCCGAAACTCCGGAAACATGCTGCTATATTTAAAACAATCCTTAGTGAATTTGGGTTAAGAGTAGGTGAGTACACTTCTGAGTAATCAATGTCCTTTCTCTGACTAAACCCACGTGCTACCAAATGTGCCTTGTGGCGCACTTGTCCCTCTGAGTCCACCTTCTGTTGGTAAACCCATTTAGTTTCTATTGGCTTTATACCTTCTGGTAATTTAGCTGGTTCATAGACATTTAACCTCCTCATGCTACTTAATTCCTCCTGGATAGCTTGCAGCCATTTTTCTTTTTCTTCATGAGGCAAACTCTCAACTTCCTCATAAGTTTGAGGTTCATCTGTTACCAAACACACTTTAACATGCTGGATTTTAAATCTTTCAGGAGCCTTTCTAATTCTTGTGGTCTTCCTGGGTCCTGTGTCTTGACTAGTGCCTTCCTCAGGATGTATCTGCTCTTCCTTTACCTCAACCTCATGTGACTTAGATATTTTAAATTTCTTAGTCACTGGACTACTCTTGAGTTGAAGAGAAACAGGAGTTGTTGCAGCAGCACTTTCCTGCTCTGAGGTTTGTGTCTCCTCAAGGGTTTCCTCATTGCAAACTGGGAGAAACACCTCATGGTTAGCATATATTCTATCCCAACTTTGAGGACAGGCAAAGTTTGCAGACCTAGAAATTACTATGGACCCATCCTTGTCCAAAAATCTCCACGCCTTAGCTCCTTGAGCATATCCAACCATGACTAACTTTCTGGATTTCTCCTGACCTTTCCTTCTAATTGCTTTGGGCACTAAAACCCATGCTTGAGTCCCAAAAGCTCTAAGATGTCCCAAAGGTGGCCTTTTTCATACAAAATAAAATACGGGGTATTTTGAATAGGTTCAGACCATATTCTGTTAATTAAGTAATTGGCAGTCATTATTGCCTCTCCCCATAAGTTACTGGGTAACCCTGAGTCTGTCAAGAGAGAATCCTTAACTGTTTGAATCTTTCTTACAAATCTTTCTATTTTGCCATTTTTGGCACTTTGATATGGGCACGTCTGTCTGTGTTTAATCCCTTCTTTCTTCAAGAAACTCTGTAAATTGTGTGATGTGAATTCGCCTCCTCTATCAGTTTGAAAGGCTTTCACATCTACCTCAAACTGTCTCCTTACATAAGCAACCCAGTTCTTACAAGTTTCAAACACTTCACTTTTATGCTTTAACAAAAAAACTCCACGCAAAATTGGAGTAGTCATCAAGAATACACAAACAATAAATTGCCCCTCCTTTGCTGGGATGAAAAGGTCCAATTAAATCTGTGTGCACTAACTGAAAAGGCTTTTCAGAATTCCTTAAGCTCTTTTTACTTACAGGCGCAGATTGAGCTTTAGTTCCCTTGCATACAGTGCAATCCAGGAAATGTTTACAGTCTTCCAATTTTAAACCCTCACTGTACTCCTGCATCTTGTACAGAACTTTAAAACTTGGATGACCCAAAACCCTGTGCAACTCATGAATGCACCTATGGTGCAAAGGAGTATTCTTGCTTACTATGTTGATATTATTTGCACTCCTTGACTCTAAAGCATATATACCATCCTGTATTATCCCTGTTCCATACAGTTTAGTTCCTTTCAGGATTTTGACCTTGCCTCCTGAAAATATAACATCAAACCCCTCACTATCAAGTTTCGCCACTGATATGAGATTATAATCAATTTATGGAACATAAAATACATTCTTCAAGGTTATACCCAAACTATCAACAAAAACCTCTCCTTTTCCTTGAACGGAGTAATGCTTTCCATCAGCAAGTGTCACATTGAAACCATTCAGCTTAGTAAATTTTCTAAATAAAGTCTTGTCATTTACAATGTATTGTGAACACCCTGAGTCAACATGAAAGTCATCCTTCTATTCTGGGCTTGAATTTGTCTGTACAACCCTTACGTGCGAGGGACCACTCTTTTTCTGTTGAGGCTGCTCCCCTTCTGCTTGTCTCGCAGCTTTGGGCAATCTTTCTTCATGTGCTTTGGAGAATTGCAAACAAAGCACCTTCTCACAGCACAAACTGTCTCTCTTCCTTGCTCTGCTGCTTCCCCAGCAGGCCGTCTGTGTTGAACACAACCAGTTGAGCTTGTGGTCTCCAAACACCGATCCTTCTTCATTCATTGTCGGCAAGAAGACGCAAAGAAACATACTGCAGATTCAGCTGCGCTTGTAGGAGTGATTCCAAAGAATTCACAATTCCATCATAAGAATCGTCCATGGAGGATAACAAAATAAAACACTTATTTGCCTCAGTGAGCATGAAGTTTCTCTGCTCCAGCTCAACAAATAAGCTCTGCAATGTCTGTAAATGGTCTCTCAGCTCCTCTCCTCTCTGGAGACGCTTTCTGTACAGCCTTCTAGCTAATACAGCCACAGTTGCTGAAGAGTCCGAGACATGCACCTCCTTAAGCCGCTCCCATATGGCATGTGCAGTGGGCAAACTGCAAACATGAATCAGCTGCTCATCGTCTACTCCGAGAATGAGACTTGCCTTGGCCTTCTCCAATGCTCTATGCTCCTCTGCTGTTGGTTGTTTCCCACAGAGATTCCCTCCTTAAGTAACTCTCCATTCGAACCTTCCATATGGAGTAATTTCTGCCATTCAACCTGGCAATAGGGAATGCTGCAATATTCACTCCTGGATCCATCTTCCAGAGTTTAGTCCCACAACAAAGTAAAGCCAAAAAAAATTTCCTTCTGTTAGGGTCTTTGCAAAATTAGGCTGGGTTATACTGGTGCCTACTGGGTCGTGCTGGGTTATGCTGGGCCCATAACCTGTTACGCAGAATCAATTTATTGCGCAGTAGCAATGTCCAACATGTCCAAAACCCAATGCCAAAGACACAGACCAGTCAGAAAAAGTAAAACAGTAGAACTTTACTCTTGGTTGTAGAATTTGAAAATAAAACAGCTTGGCACACTTACATAGTCTCTGTAATACAGAATAAATCTTCTGTGTTATAAATCATAGAGCATAACAAAAGTACATGGTTACTTCACCATAACATGAGCTTCTTGCATCTGCTCTCCAGCAAATCAAACAGCCAACTGCTAACAGTTTGCAAAAGCCTCAGAAAACTGTTACATTCAAGAGGCGTGGCTAGCTGAGCTAGCTTTTGCAGCTGCAGTTAATCATTAACACTTTGCAAGGCTTTTCTGCAAGGTTTTCTTTAACACACACACACTGGACTTACAACAATATACCGTAATAAGACGCGCCTCCCACTGCCTGCCAGCGCTGCAGCCCCAGCCATGGCAAACCCTGCCTCCAACACCCTGGAGTTCTACAGACGGAGATGGAGCATCCAGGGGCTGGGGGCAGGAAGGCCCTGATCTGCTTGCCTGCCTGCCTTCCATCCTTCCTTCCCTCCTTTTGCCTTTCTTTCCCCTTTCCTTCCTTCCTTATATCCTTTTCTCCTTCCATCCTTCCTTCTTTCTGCCTTAATTCCTTCCCTCCCTTCCCCTTTCCTGGCTTTTCCATTTCTCTGTCGTAGTCAACTGTGAATCGCACATATGGTATTCCTGCGCCTGCGCAGGCCAGCTTCGGAACCTTCTAGAATATAAAAAGAGACATTTTTACTCCCCGCCTGGCCCCGCCCATCCCTCGAGTATATAAGGCCCCTGGGTGGGGCCAGCCACCAGTTCTCTTCCGCTGCAACGCAGCCAGAAGGCGGGGCATGACACTCGAGGGGAGGCCGGGCGGGGATGTGCGAATTCACAGGTGACTACTCAGGGAACTACGGTTACAGGTAAGCAACCCATAATTCCCTGTCGTAGTCAACTGTGAATCGCACATATGGTAGATTAGTGAGCTACTATCTTGGATGGTGGGCGTCATGCCACCGCCGAAAACAGGACTGCTCTTCCAAACTCTGCATTCCTTCTGGAAGCGACATCCAGCTTGTAATGGGACACGAAAGTGAGTGGAGCCACCCAAATGGCAACTCAGCACATAGCATCCAGGGGCACACCTCTCATGAAGGCCAAAGGAATAGCCATTGCCCTGTGGAATGAGCCTTTATTTGCTGAGGTAAGTCTTTACCAGGTAGTTGGTAGCAGAGGCGAATCGTGGACACAATCCAAGATGAAAAATGTTGGGAAGATACTGGCAGACCCCATGTATCTTTAAGATATGCCACAAGCAATCTGGGAGACTTTTTTAAACTTGCCATTCTCTCTACACAAAAAGCTAATGCTCTTCGAACATTGAGGAGATGCAACCTATGCTCTAAGGGTGTGTCAGGATTTTGAAAGGAAAGGGAGGTAACAGTAATCCTGTGATATGTAAAAGCGCATGGACACCTTGGGTAATAAGGCAATATCAGTGTGCAAGACAGCCTTGTCTATATGAAACCTAAGGTAAGGGGAGTCTACCCTGAGTGCACAAAGCTCACTTGCACGCCTAGCCGATGTGGGCGGAGCATGCAAGTTTGCTGAGCAGTCTGCTGAAAGCTCCTCCGTCAAAGTAAGTTAAAATAACTCACCCGGAGGATTAATCCGATTGGGAAAAGACTTAAAGATTAGCTAATATGTCAAGAAACAAAATGCAACATCTTCCTACTAATTAAAGAAAAAGAAAAGCCTGGGAAACAGCTAAAGACTGATTAGATATCTCCAGTTTCCTGTTGAGGCAGCGTGTGGTGCCATTTTGTTGAACTACAGCAGCAGAGCGTTTGGATAAAAGAAAACAGAAAACAGAAACAAACAGCTGAGCAGAGGTGGGAGTGTCGCTCGTTAACTGTTTTACTGTTTTACTGTTTTATCCACTGGAATATAAATCATCTAGAGATGGCCTCAGAAGCCTCTGAAGCTGCAATTCCCACAGTTAACACAGGAGAAAAGCTTGACCTTCTGGTGGAAATGATTAAAGGGCTCAAAAGCTCAATGGAGCATTTATCTCTCGAAGTTAGAGAGACAAGAGAAAAGATGAGCGAAATAGTATCTAAGGAGGAAAAAAATCAAGCTAGGATCCAGTCACTAGAATTGGAAGTTAATTATTGGAAATCAAGGGTGGTGGATCTAGAAAACCATTCCAAACGCAGAAATGTTTGTTTACAAGGAATCCCTGAATATGTAAAAGACAAAGACTTGATTAACTCTCTGTGTGAGTGGTGGAACCAATGGGACATACCAGCTGGAGAAGAAGATATAGATAGAGCATACAGACTTTATCCTCAAAAGAGGGGGGGGAAAGGATCACAAAGGTCCCACACCAAGAGTGGTAACAGTGACATTTGTTAAAGCATCAACATGCTTACAGGTTTTCAAAGCCTTGAGGAGCGTGAATGATCTGCAGTTTAATAGTAATAAAATCACAGTTTTCCAGGACTTAGCAAGAGCTACAAGGGAGGAGAGAGCCTCCCTCAAGCCTATAACGGATAGACTCAGATCAGCAGACATCAAATACACATGGGCCTTTCCAGCAACACTAATCATTTTCAAAGAGGGAAAAAAGCATACTGCAAAGTCTATAGAAGAAGGGGAAAGGCTTCTGAAAAACTTAAACCTGACTCAACCTCCCCAGAGGAAATCGTCAAGAGAAACAGACGTCCCAATAGATGAAAAAAATGTGTCTGAAACAGAGGAAGAGCAACCAAGAGAAGATCATCCAACTAAAGAAGAAACCACAAGGAAAAAACATGGGAAACTTCGATCAAAGACCTATAGAATCCCTAACAGAAGAAATTACAGATAACTATACATAATAGATTGTCTCTATAGCTGGGTTTAAAGAAATGCTTATTGGTACTAGCAAACACATTCTGTAAAGATTTACAACCAGCAAAGATAGGAATATTTTTTTTCTTTTTTGGTCTAATTGCTTACATAATTTAAATTAAAAAGTGGGATAATGTTTGCTAACTATACATGAAAAAGGAGAAGGTGGGATGGTCTGGAATTAACAATAGGGATGTAGATTGGGTTAAGGATCAGGGATTATTTGATAGGGATTATTATTATTATTATTATTATTATTATTATTATTATTTAAAAAAAAGAAAATTAAGCCAGGAAGGGTGAGTAATGTGAGATTGTTATCTGACGGATAGGAGGAGCGGATGCAGGGGCCTCTGTCCATCGTTATTCTCTGGATGGGTGCAAGGATTCATTTCCTAGCAACCTCCTCAAGGAGGAGGGGGTCATGGGTTCCAGAGGAGGGGTTGTTTTGGGGTAGGGATCTGGGTTCTGTAGGGATATGGGATAATATAACGGGAGGGCCTGCGACAGAAAGTTGTGAAGGTAAACAACTGATCTATGATGGAGGAAATTAAATTTTTGTCGGTCAACATGAATGGCCTATCTTCTCCGGTGAAAAAATATAAACTGGCTAGAATGTTAACTGAACAGCATGCTGATATATGCTTAATCCAGGAGACTCATAAGAAAAAAGATAAGGAAAAATTGTTAAACTTAAAGAATTGGGACTTACAATTTGAATCAAGAGGATCAAATAAATCCAGAGGAGTAGCAATCATAATAAAGAATACTAACAGTTTTGTACTAGAGAAAAGGATATCAGATAAGGAAGGGAGATTTATAATGATAATGGGAAAATTAAACAATAGTGATATCTCTATTGCAAGTGTATATGCGCCAAACAAAAAACAAATAAGTTTCATAAATAAAACATTTGCCAAAATTGAAAAACATGCAAAGGGCGAAGTAGTCATTGGGGGAGATTTAAATATGGAGTTATACATGAATAGAAGAAGCTTAGGGGTTAGTCCCCCAAAGTTAGAATGTAAAGTCAATTTTAAAAAATGGAATCTAATCGAGGCCCATAACAGAATAGGTGAAGAGAGTATGGCACCAACTTTCTATTCACACAGACACTCTAAATTCACAACTATAGACTACTTCATAGTTGGAATTAATAACTCTAGAGAAATTAAAGAGATAAAAGTAGGGAAACAATGGCCAGGAGATCATGCTCCGATTTCGCTTAAATTGGGAGAACCTGTAAGGAGACTCACAAAGAAATGGAGATTTAATCCAAAAGTAACTTTCAAAGAAAAGGACAAACAAGATATTAAAAATCAGATAAAAGAATTTTTTTTTAATAAACAGACAACCAGAATTAAAAGAAGAGTTAATATGGGATGCTTTTAAAGCTACTATTAGGGGTACATGTATCACTAAAGAAATTGGGATTAATAAGAAAGAAAAATCCACTCTTGAAAAAACTAGAGGTGAGGTAGAGAACTTCCTCCAACAATTTCAAAATCACCCAACAGCAGAAAATAAGACAAGATGGATAGAGAAAAAACAATATTTGGAGAATTTAGAAAAAATTGACGCCACCAAAAAACATCTGTGGATCAAAAATGATTACCAATTCAACTCCATCAATAACTCAAAAAGTTTGGCCAGATTCCTAAAAAAAAGACAAGCTAGAAAGAGAATACTAAAATTAAAAGACTATAGGGGTAAATTAAAATCAACAGATAATGAAATTAGAGAAATTATGGCAAGTTTTTATGAGAAACTTTACGATGATAAAAATACAATAGAACAAGAAGTATATTTACATGAAAACATAGACTATCACTCACAAATAGAATTAAACAACACAATATCAAATTCAGAAATTGAAACAGTTATAGACAGTTTAAAAGTGAACTCAGCCCCCGGGCCAGATGGCTTTACCACAAATTTTTACAAAATTTTTAAAGGGGAAATTACTCCAAATTTGGTCATACTTTTCAATAAAATCATGGAAGGAGGTAAAGTTCCAGACTCCTGGAAGTACTGTGAGATAATAACAATTCCAAAACCAAATAAAGACGAGACAGATCCTAATGCATATAGACCTATCTCCCTTAGTAATGTAGATTATAAGATCTTTACAAAAATCATAGCAAACAGAATAAGAGAAAAAAATCCCAAAAATAATCCATGAAGATCAACATGGATTTATAAAAAATAGGAAAATAGCAGACCCTATCAGGATCATTCTAAATACTCTAAGTCATGCTACAGTTAATAGATCCAAACTGCTTATAGTAAAGCTTGACTTTCAAAAAGCATTTGACTCAATAAACCATAAATACCTGAATAAAATATGTGAGGCAAGTGGAATGGGGGAAAAAAATATGCAAAGTAATAAAAGAGATATACAGCAGAAATAAGGCAGTCATAAATGTAAATGGGGTTGATTCGAGACAAATTAGTATAAAGAGTGGAACTAAACAAGGATGCCCACTCTCTCCACTATTATTTGCATTGGCCATTGAACCTTTAGCAAATTTAATTAGACAGGACCAAACAATCAAAGGATACAAGGCGGGCAAAGAAGAAATAAAAATAAACCTTTATGCGGATGATGTTATAATAATTTTAAGCGAGGTGAAAGAGTCGCTAAGTTCATTGGTCAAATTAATAAAGGAATTTGGGGAAATCTCAGGGCTTGCAACAAATTTAGGTAAAACAGAAATTCTCCATAAGAATTTAACATCGAAAGAACTAAAAATCGCCCAAAATATTATAGGAGTGAAACTGGGAAAGAAGTCATTAAAATACTTAGGAGTAGAAATTCCAAAGAATTTAAATAATATTATCCAATCAAACTTTAACCATTTATGGAAATCTACAAGTAAAGCACTTAAAACCTGGGGGAAGAATTTTCGGGACATCACTTCTAGACTTAAAATTTATAAAATGAAGATTCTACCCAAATTCTTATATTTATTTCAAAGTCTGCCAGTAAACATCTCGGCAAAACTCTTTAAGAAGTGAGACAATTCCATCAAGAAATGGGTAGTGGGAGGGAATAAAAATAGAATTTCTAATTTTATATTCTATGGCACGCAAGAAATGGGGGGATGGGGAGCTCCATCCCTGGAGCTGTATTATGAGACATGCCATATCGCTAAATTAATAGAATTGGAATTGGAAGGGGGGAGAAAATGGGTGAAATTAGAGAAAGAATTAAACGATTGGAAAAAGGGCTCATTTATGGGAGAAAAAATTGATAAAAAAGAGCTTAATAAATTAAGAGAGGGCCCCCTCCTCTCAACATTGTATGTTTGGAAGAAATGGCAAAATAAATTACAAATAAATAAAATAGATCCCTTTCCACTAGAAACCCTAGAAAATAAAGATAAAACATTTAGGAATTTAATCAGGTCCCTGAAAGAGAATGGAATAAAGAAGGTAGGAGACCTCTTGAAACCTAATGGAGATATTAAGAAATGGGATGAGATAAAGGACAAATGTGGTTCAAAGTATTGGATAGCTTGGTTGGGCTTGTCGAAAAGAGTACAAGAAATAAAAAAGAAAGAAACATCAGAAGCTCCATTGGATAGAATAATAGGTTGGAAAATAGAAAAAGAGAAAGGCATTATAGGGGAAATATACAAGGAACTAATAGCCTTATCATACAACACAGAACATACTTTAGTAGAGGCCTGGAAACAGGATATAAATTTTAATGAAAACTTAGTAAACTCCTGGATCAATAAAACTCAAAAAATTAAACATCTAAGAATCAAAGAAACACAAAAGAAAATAATTTCAAAATGGTATAGGACCCCCTCTCAATTGGCTCACATTATGAAAAACACTTCTAACAAATGCTGGCATAAATGTGGGGAGACTGGTACTTTCTCACACATGTGGTGGGACTGCTCTGAAATCCAAAAATTCTATAATACTGTTAGAGAAGTAATAGAGGAAATAATAGGGCAAAAACTACATTGGGATAAAGCTCGATTTCTGTCCCTCAACATAGAGGTAAAGGAGGGAAACAACGAATGGTCAGAGATATTGAAATTTATGATAGCTGCTACACATGCCACAATCGCCAGAGGTTGGAAAGATAGAATAAGGTGGGACATGAAAACTTGGTGGTCTTATCTTTCTGAATATTTAATTAGTGATTTCATTTATGAAAAGAAAAATAAATATTTGAATATTCAGTCAAGACAAGATTGGTTTAGAAAATGGTCTTGTTTAATCGAAAAAACGGAAGGAAAAGATAGGTACAGAACTTTAAATCAGGCCTTCCAGACAATTAAATCAATGAATTGATTCAAGTAACACAGATGGGGGTGGGAGGGAGGTGAGGAGAGGGTGGTAAGGGTGGGTGGGTGGGGAGAGGTTTTTTAAAAGGGTGATTAATCAAGATTTATGGTTAAGGGAAGCACAATTGGAACCTGTATCCTAGACATAAAAATTGTAATCAGTTTTTGATATTGTCTTTTGATGCTAAGGTTCATATTGTATTGTTTTGTTATCCAAAATAAAAATTAAAAAAAATAAAATAAAAAAAAGATTAAAAAAAAGTGAGCATGAAGTTTCTCTGCTCCAGCTCAACAAATAAGCTCTGCAATGTCTGTAAATGGTCTCTCAGCTCCTCTCCTCTCTGGAGACGCTTTCTGTACAGCCTTCTAGCTAATACAGCCACAGTTGCTGAAGAGTCTGAGACATGCACCTCCTTAAGCCGCTCCCATATGGCATGTACAGTGGGCAAACTGCAAACATGAATCAGCTGCTCATCGTCTACTCCGAGAATGAGACTTGCCTTGGCCTTCTCCAATGCTCTATGCTCCTCTGCTGTTGGTTGTTTCCCACAGAGATTCCCTCCTTAAGTAACTCTCCATACGAACCTTCCATATGGAGTAATTTCTGCCATTCAACCTGGCAATAGGGAATGCTGCAATATTCACTCCTGGATCCATCTTCCAGAGTTTAGTCCCACAACAAAGTAAAGCCAAAAAAAATTTCCTTCTGTTAGGGTCTTTGCAAAATTAGGCTGGGTTATACTGGTGCCTACTGGGTCGTGCTGGGTTATGCTGGGCCCATAACCTGTTACGCAGAATCAATTTATTGTGCAGTAGCAATGTCCAACATGTCCAAAACCCAATGCCAAAGACACAGACCAGTCAGAAAAAGTAAAACAGTAGAACTTTACTCTTGGTTGTAGAATTTGAAAATAAAACAGCTTGGCACACTTACATAGTCTCTGTAATACAGAATAAATCTTCTGTGTTATAAATCATAGAGCATAACAAAAGTACATGGTTACTTCACCATAACATGAGCTTCTTGCATCTGCTCTCCAGCAAATCAAACAGCCAACTGCTAACAGTTTGCAAAAGCCTCAGAAAACTGTTACATTCAAGAGGCGTGGCTAGCTGAGCTAGCTTTTGCAGCTGCAGTTAATCATTAACACTTTGCAAGGCTTTTCTGCAAGGTTTTCTTTAACACACACACACTGGACTTACAACAATATACCGTAATAAGACGCGCCTCCCACTGCCTGCCAGCGCTGCAGCCCCAGCCATGGCAAACCCTGCCTCCAACACCCTGGAGTTCTACAGACGGAGATGGAGCATCCAGGGGCTGGGGGCAGGAAGGCCCTGATCTGCTTGCCTGCCTGCCTTCCATCCTTCCTTCCCTCCTTTTGCCTTTCTTTCCCCTTTCCTTCCTTCCTTATATCCTTTTCTCCTTCCATCCTTCCTTCTTTCTGCCTTAATCCCTTCCCTCCCTTCCCCTTTCCTGGCTTTTCCATTTCCCTGTCATAGTCAACTGTGAATCGCACATACGGTATTCCTGCGCCTGCGCAGGCCAGCTTCGGAACCTTCTAGAATATAAAAAGAGACATTTTTACTCCCCGCCTGGCCCCGCCCATCCCTCGAGTATATAAGGCCCCTGGGCGGGGCCAGCCACCAGTTCTCTTCCGCTGCAACGCAGCCAGAAGGTGGGGCATGACACTCGAGGGGAGGCCGGGCGGGGATGTGCGAATTCACAGGTGACTACTCAGGGAACTACGGTTACAGGTAAGCAACCCATAATTCCCTGTCGTAGTCAACTGTGAATCGCACATATGGTAGATTAGTGAGCTACTATCTTGGATGGTGGGCGTCATGCCACCGCCGAAAACAGGACTGCTCTTCCAAACTCTGCATTCCTTCTGGAAGCGACATCCAGCTTGTAATGGGACACGAAAGTGAGTGGAGCCACCCAAATGGCAACTCAGCACATAGCATCCAGGGGCACACCTCTCATAAAGGCCAAAAGAATAGCCATTGCCCTGTGGAATGAGCCTTTATTTGCTGAGGTAAGTCTTTACCAGGTAGTTGGTAGCAGAGGCGAATCGTGGACACAATCCAAGATGAAAAATGTTGGGAAGATACTGGCAGACCCCATGTATCTTTAAGATATGCCACAAACAATCCGGGAGACTTTTTTAAACTTGCCATTCTCTCTACACAAAAAGCTAATGCTCTTCGAACATTGAGGAGATGCAACCTATGCTCTAAGGGTGTGTCAGGATTTTGAAAGGAAAGGGAGGTAACAGTAATCCTGTGATATGTAAAAGCGCATGGACACCTTGGGTAATAAGGCAATATCAGTGTGCAAGACAGCCTTGTCTATATGAAACCTAAGGTAAGGGGAGTCTACCCTGAGTGCACAAAGCTCACTTGCACGCCTAGCCGATGTGATAACCATCAAAAAATCCACTTTCTATGTAAGAACAGAGAGTTTGCTGTAACAAGCACCCCCTCACACAACTCCAGCAGAAGATTAAACCAGGGTTGACGGGGCCACCAGGATGCACCCTCCTCTGTCCTGCTTGAGTTAGGACAGCACCATGACGGAGGGGCAGGAGGGCATAAAAGAAATGAGCGTTTCATGCAGAGAGAAACGCATTGCCGAGGTATCCCCCAGCTAGGTTTCTCCACTGATGTGCGCAGTACAGGGGACATTTGACAATCTGAGTGTTAGCAAAAGATCCCGTCCTGGGGAGCCCCCTGATTGAAAGAGGCTGTGGGATATCTCTGGGTTCAGACACCACTCTTGATGAGCAAGGAGGTGCTGTTGAGTGCGTCCACTAAGATATTCTTTTCTCCAGGGAGATAGATTGCAGCAAAATTAATGTTCTTCCTTATGCACCAATCCCCGACCTTGAGTATTATTCTTAGATGAAGTGAGTGAGTGTTATCCTGTGTGATTATATAGTTCATATGGTAATGCTGTATATCACTAACTGTACTGCATTACCCGTGAGAAGGAGTTCGAACGCTTTTAGGCCCTCTTCTATGGCTAGAAGATCTAGGGGATTTACGTGCAATGTGGTCTTTGAAATGACCGAGGCCACGCACAGTAATGCACTCTGAATTCACTCACCACCCCTGCAAAGAAGAGCCCGTCATAACATATCCTGGATGGTTTGGGCTGGTGGAAAGGCAAGCCCACACTGACATTGTTCCCATCTGCCCACCATAAAGGGAGTGATGTACATGGGTGGGCTATCCATGAAAAGGTATGCATGAAATGTCATGGCCTTAGTTAAAGTCATATGATGAAACACCTCGTAGATGAGATATGAGAAGGAAGTAGAAGCTTCCAACTAGTTGCCAGTGGTAAGTTATAGATATACAGATGAATGTAATGCCACTGAGGTGAAAATGGGCTACCATAGCAGCCCTACACTTGGGGACAGCACAAGAAGCAGCCATAATACCAAACTCCCATGCATCAACAAGGGACTGATCCCCTATGATGAAGGGAGTTACCTACTGATAATAAACATCCCTCAAATCTGTTTGGCAAATGAAGCCTCATTAATAGTTGGGGAAGAATAGTAGAAAGTGACATCATCCAGTCTTAGGAGAACTGATGTATCAGCTCATGTTTTTTTCTGGTAGATTATTAGCCACCATCTCTCTTTGGCAGTCAGAAGTAACTGAAGAAGATGTAAGAGAAGAGCACTAGTGGATACCAGTGATCGATCAGCCTTTCTGTAAAAAGGTCTGGGCCTCTCCCCAACAGGTAGAGAAAGCAGGTGATATGAGCTGATAGTTCTTAACATTAGACCTATGGGGTTTACGTCCACCAGATTGAGGCAAAGACTGGCAGCCTAAGTCCAGTACAGGAGACACAACAACATGGTCTACACAGGAGGTTATAAAATGAGTGCTGAACAACACAACATGAGAGAGAATAAAATAACCCAAGTGAAGCACAAGTGGCCAAATAATTTTGAAGCATAAACCAGCAATGCTATAAATTTGAAAATGCAACAAGAAAAACGCTGTATGGCATTAGATTGGCAAACAGTGAGGACAATGTGTCATCCATTCACAGAATACATCAGCGTGAGATAGCAAAACTGTAAATAGAAACCAATTATTGCATACGGGAATGTCTAGACATATCAATATGAGACAGGAGGGATGGACACCAGTACAAAGTCCGGTGATCTGGCTAATTACAGAAAGAAGGAATAAAACAAGGGTAATACTGTAGGAGCCAGCAAGTGATACCACTCCAAAGGAAGATGGGATTACCACTGGGGTTGTTGTTGTTGTTCATTCGTTCAGTCATCTCCGACTCTTCGTGACCTCATGGACCAGCCCATGCCAGAGCTCCCTGTCGGCCGTCACCACCCCCAGCTCCTTCAAGGTCAGTCCAGTCACTTCAAGGATGCCATCCATCCATCTTGCCCTTGGTCAGCCCCTCTTCCTTTTTCCTTCTACTTTCCCCAGCATAATTGTCTTCTCTAGGCTTTCCTGTCTCCTCATGATGTGGCCAAAATACTTCAGCTTGTCTGTAGTATCCTTCCCTCCACTTCTCTTCCACTGGGGTAGGTGTTTCCAACATGGGTAAGCTCAATGTCTTTACCATATACATCATATGGGCTGAAAAAGGATTAGCCTCATCAGAAATGGGTAGCTCCGGCTCATGTGGAGTGTCCACGGCTACTGAGGTGTTTTCCAAAGAGTCAGAATTAAGAACTAAGAGGAGAAAAAAGGTACAATGTGGTGTCCACAACATCCAAGTGTGGAGAAGAGCAAAACACGGACCACGTATTACAATGCAGCTTGAGACCTGCTACATGTAAAAAGGAGGACTTTCTTATAACCACACCAGAGGCATTCCATGGGCCAACTAGTGGTCCAAGGACATTTAGTATAATGCCAAGTTTGTTAAAACTTTGTGTTTTTAAATATATTACAACTGCACCCTCAACTAACTTCTGACACGAATTCTAAATAAAAATAAATACATAAATATAATTTTCTTTCTTTCTTTTTTCTGATGCAATAAAAGAGATAGCACCTCAGCAACCAAGAATCCAAAGGTGGCAAAATAAAGCCCAGTCCTTCAATTCATGACTGATAGCAAATATGTAAGGCACACCATAATAACAGTGCCAACAAGAACAACTAGTGATATTAATTTTCCTGCTTCTTAGCAGGGGTTGGATTGGATGACCTATGAGGACCCTTCTAACCCTGCATTATGTAAGGAAAAGGTAAAGATTTCCCTTACATTAAGTCCAGTTGTGTCAGATTTTGGAACTCTGCATTTCTATGCAAAAGAGCTGGCGTTGTCCATAGACACACCCAAGGTCATGTGGCCAGCATGACTGCATGAAGCACTGTTATCTTTCTGCCAGAGTGGTACCTATTGATATGCTCACATTTGCATGTGTGTGAACTGTTAGGTTGGCATAAGCTGGGGCTGACAGCGGGAGCTCGTGATGCTCACCGATTCGAAACTGTGACTCAAAAGAGGAGCCAGAACCGACTCCTCGAGCCCGAAGAAAAGAGAAACTTGAGCCCCCCTGAGACTGGCCCCTCAAATGCGAGGGGGAAAACCTCCAGGATTGGCATGAGCTGGTGCGAGGCAAATGGTTCCAAGATCAACACCAGGAATGCTTGATACTGAAAGGGATTCCGGGCTGGCCTCGCGCCCATAAGGGCGCAAGGGCCGACACTGAGCTGAGTGCCAGAACTGGTGCAGGACTTGTGGCGAGCGCTAGGGAGCACCATGGCCAGTATTGGGTATGTAAGGGACGTCAGGGGCAGCATCGAGCCTGTGGGGGGTCCCGATAGGAGCATCAGAATCGGCATCGGGCCTGCAAAAGGTGACAAGGGCAGCCTCGAACCCATGGGTGGCCCCGATGAGAGCGTCAGGGTCTCTTACAGGCCGGAATCGGGCCTGTGGGAGGTGCCAGGGCCACCTCGAGCACATGGGCGGCCCTGATGAGAGTGCCAAAGCCAGCATCGGGCATGAGAGAGGCACTAGGGCCAGCATCAAGGCCGTAGGGGCGCAAACGTGACGAGCCCGTAAAGAGCGCCATGGAGGATGGCCATGGGACCAAAGTCTTGGGCACGCAGTTCCATCCCTGGATCCCCTCGATGGGATCACTGGGGGTGGCGCCATTGAGGGCAGCCTTGGGACCGAAGTCTCGGTGCACAGCTCTTGCCCTAGACCCGCTGAGCGGGATTGTTGGGGTCAGCACCATGGAGGGTAGCCATGGGACCGCAGTCTTGGGCAAGCAACTCCAGCCCTGGACCCCCTGGGTGGGATCACCAGAGGCGGCGCAATGGAGGGCAACCACGGGACCGCAGTCTCAGGTGCGCAGCTGTAGCCCTAGGCCCACAAAGCGGGACTGTTGGGGCAGCGCCACGGAGCCAAAGACCTGGGCGCGATGATCTGGCCTGAGCCAGCACATAAGGTCACGATGAGAACGGCAGCGGCAAACAAACCATGACAGCCAGGTCCCTGAACCGCAGTCTCTGCGAAGCCCGCCAATGCGCTCCCAACCCTGGAGAGCATCAATGAGAGGAGGCTGCTGTGCGACATAGCAATATCAGCCATCAGGTGGTGAAGTTGGAGAGCTTTTAAAGCAGCATTTCAGGGAGCAACTGATTTCCCCTTTTTGCTCATTTAACCCTTTAGCTCAGGGTTTTTTCTCAGTTTTTTCGCCTACTTTTTCAGGGGAGCACCCTGACGCCGCAACTAGCCAGAAAGGTAAGTGCACGAAATCGGCAGACCGTGGGCGCCGGCATCGAGGACATAACTGCCACTCCCTTGGCTAAACCAGGACTCCGTGCATGCGTGGTCTGCTCATCCTGCAACTCAGCCGAGTTCAAATGACTGGCCAGCAGAGGGAGCCCCCCTTCTCCCTGCGGTCTCGGCGAAGATGGCAAAGAGGCTTGAGGGAAAGCTAGAGAAGCTGTTCCCGCCCTTTTTGAAGGGCTCATCTTGGCAGCTCTTAGACTTGGGCTTCCTAGCCTTCTTTTTCGTCAAGCCTCCAGTTTGCTTAGACCCAGGTAAGGGTACAGCAGATTTCTTTTGCAGCCCCAACAGGGTTGGGAGGTGTTGGGGGGGGGGGGAGGCAGAAGAGCCCTCTCGTAAAGTGCAGCTTTTAATCTAGCCTCTCAATTCTTCTGCGTCTACGGAGTGAAAGACTAGCAAACACTGCATGGCTGTGACAAGTGAATCTCCCCAAGGCAAAGGAGACAAAGCGGGTGCCCATCATTATCAGGATAGCTGTTAGGGCAGTTGGAACACCTTTTAAAGGAGGTTGTGGCCACATGACACACAGATAAAAGGGCTTGCAAGCAGATAAAGCAAAAGAGAAGTCAGCCAGTCCAAGTCAAATTACAGGAGTCAAACAAACCAGGGAGTAGCGAAAAAGTGAACAATCCGAGTCAGCACAAATATCGAAGTCAGGCAGTCCGAGTCAAAAACCAATAGTGAATAATAACGCTAGTGAAAGGAAGGTTCTCAAGCTGCTGCAATAGCGGAGAAAGAGAACTGGAGGCTGTAACCCCTCCCACTGGCTACTTATAGTTGGATAGGAGTGTGGGTGGGGATTACAGCCGAAAATATTTATTAACTAGCTTGGGGAACTGGCGCTGCCCGGGTTATTAGAGAAAGTGGGTAATGGCGGTTCTGTATTCCAAGTTTATTGGTCATTGGATAATGGCTGCATTGTTTTCAGGAAGTGAGTAAAGGTACTTGAAGTCCCATCATCCATGGTCCACCCTCCAAACAGCAGCAGAATATAGAGTGGGTCATGGAGGCTCTGTGTGCCAGATTTGGTCTTTATCAGTCATTGGATGAGGGTGGCAGAGGTTTCAGAAAGTGAGTGAAGGTACTGCAAGTCCAATCATCCAAAGTCCATCCTTCTTCAAACAGCAGCAGGATATAGAGTGGCTCATGGGGGCTCTGTGTGCTAAGTTTGGTCTTGATCAGTCATCGGATGAGGGTGGCAGTGGTTTCAGTAAGTGAGTAAAGGTACTCCAAGTCCCATCTCCAAATTTTTCCAAAACACACCAGGACATTAAGTGGGTCATGAGAGGTCTATGTGCCAAGTTTGGTCTTCATCAGTCATTGGATGAGGTTCACAGAGGTCTCAGAATGTGAGTGAAGGTACTGGAAGTCCTATCATCCATAGTAAACCCTCCTCCAAAACTGCAGCAGGATGTAGAGTGGGTCATGGGGGCTCTCTGTGTGAATTGTGGTCCTGATGCATCATTGTTGGCAGTTATAATGGTCTTAGGAAGGGAGTGCAGGTATTGCAAATCCCATCGTCTATGGTGCATCCTCCTCCAAACTGCATCAGGATGTAGAGTGCGTCATGGAGACTCAGTGTGCCAAGTTTAGTCTTTATTGGTAATTGGATAAGGGTTGCAGTGCTCTCAAAAATTGAGCAAAGGTACTGCAAGTACCATAATCCATGGTCCATCATTGGCCAAACCACACCAGGATGTAAATTTGGTCTTGATTGGTCATTGGATGAGTGTTGCAGAAGTCTTGGGAAGTGAGTTTAGGTACTTCAAGTCCCATCATCCATAGTCTGTTCTCCCCCAAACCTCACCAGAATGTTGAGTTGGCCAAGTGGGCTCTCTGTGCCAAGTTCGGTCTTTCTTGGTATTTGTATAAGTATCGCTATGGTTTCAGGAAGTGAGTGAAGGTACTGCAAGTCCCATCATCCATCGTCTGTCCTCCTCCAAACAGCATCGGGATGTTGAGTGGGTCATGAGGGTTCTGTGTGCCAAGTTTGGTTTTGATCAGACATTAGATGAGGGTTGCAGCAGTCTTGGGAAGGGAGTGGAGGTACTTGAAGTCCCATCATTCATGGTCTGTCCTCCTTGAAAGTGCACCAGGATGTAGAGTGGGTCATGGGGACTCTGTGTGCCAAGTTTGGTCTTGATCAATCATTGGCGAGGGTCTCAGTGGTCTCAGGAAGTGAGTGAAGTGACTGCAAGTCCCATCATCCATTGACAAATTCTTCCAAACCGCACCAGGATGTGGAATGGCTCTCTGTGTAAATTGTGGTCCTGATCCATCATTGTTGGCAGTTGTAATGGTCTTAGGAAGGGAGTTCAGGTATTGCAAGTCCCATCGTCCATGGTGCATCGTCCTCCAAACAGCACCAGGATGTAGAGTGCGTCATGGAGACTCAGTGTGCCAAGTTTGGTCTTTATCGGTAATTGGATGAGGGTTGCAGTGGTCTCAGGAATTGAGCAAAGGTACTGCAAGTCCCATAATCCATGGCCCATCCCCGGTCAAACCACACCAGGACATAAGGTGGTTCATGAGCGGTCTATGTACGAAGTTTGGTACTGATCAGTCATTGGATGAGGTTAACAGCGGTCTCAGAATGTGAGTGATGGTACTGCAAGTCCCAATATCCATGGTTCATCCAAACTGCAGTAGGATGTAGATTGGGTCATGGGGGCTCTGTGTGCCAAGTTTGGTCTGTATTGGTAATTTTCTGACTCAGCCCCTGGCCTTTTCCTTTCCTCTCTCTGTCATCTCGGAATCCTGGAACTGAGGCTGGCCAATCAGAGACCATATGCAAAGAAAAATTGGTATCTATATTGATTTCTGGTAGCGGCAAGATGGCGTACACCACGATTTGCTGAGCTCCTCATCAGCCAACCTGCTGAACACCCTTGGTTTCAGCCTGTGTAGCTCCCCCAACCCAGCAGTTAGAAGCTGGTTGGTGCAATAGACTGGCAAGACCCAACTGGCTGCAGTACATGGAGATTTCCTGCTTCCCAGAGAGCCAGCTGTGCAGGGGTTGGCAAGGAAACCCGGCGTGAGCACAGGGAGGATGCCAGCCGCTATTTTAAACTTAAGAAGATCTATGCTAAAGAAAAGGGAAAAAAAGGAGTCCAGGTTGGGTAAGAGGAGCGACAGATTTTGGTCTACTAAAAAGAAATAAGGTAACTAACCTGAGACTGTTAGGAGGGGAGAAGGAAGAGAGAGAGACTGAGAGGTCGAGAAGCTGTGAAAATCTTAAAGCAGCTTGTAGGTCTTCCGCCCAGGAGAGAGACTGAGAGTTAAGCTGCTTACTTGGCGATGCCACTCAATTCTCCTTTCCTCTGTGGCTACAACATTAGAGAGTGGAGCTCCTTCCAAGGCCTTCAGCACAATCATTATTAGCCACTTACTCCTACACCTAGCTTGGCAGTGGCCTCGATCCAAGTCCCTCCCTCCTACACCCTCCCAAACGGAGGACGCAAGAAGGAGAAATCTCTACTAGAGGAATTTACTATAAAAGATGTAATGAGGGAAATTTGGAAATTACAATCAGAAGTCAAGAAGGTACAAGTTAACCAAGATTCACAAAGTAAAGCACTAAAAGTAAACCAAGTTAACCAAGATTCACAAAGTAAAGCACTGATGGAGTGTGGGGTTGTGTGTGTGTGTGCGGCAGGGGTGTGTGTGTGTGCAGGAAGCGGCGCGGCGGGGCTTGGAGTGGGCATGGTTTCCGCAGAGGGAACGTTGGCCGGAAGGGCATGTGCGCGCGCCAGGGAACTTGCGGCTGGGCGCCAATGCGCATGCTCAGTTGTTTTGCCGTTTTGTGAGTGTGTTGTGTTGTTTTTCATTTTGAGTAGATACGTTTGTACCTTGTGGGTTGTGTTATGGGCATGGGAATTTTGGTTAAGTTTCGTTGTTTTTTTTAGAGTTTTATCCTTTTGCCGTTTTGTGAGTGTGTTGTTGTGTTGTTTTTCATTTTGCGTAGATATGTTTGTACCTTGTGGGTTGTGTTATGGGCATGGGAATTTTGGTTAAGTTTCGTTGGGGGATTTTTGAGTTTTGTTTTTTTGCCGTTTTGAGTGTGTTGTTGTGTCGTTTTTCATTTTGAGTAATATGTTTGTACCTTGTGGGTTGTGTTATGAGCATGGGAATTTTGGTTAAGTTTCGTTGTTTTTTTTTAGAGTTTTATCCTTTTGCCGTTTTGTGAGTGTGTTGTTGTGTTGTTTTTCATTTTGCGTAGATATGTTTGTACCTTGTGGGTTGTGTTATGGGCATGAGAATTTTGGTTAAGTTTCGTTGGGAGATTTTTGAGTTTTGTTGTTTTGCCGTTTTGTGAGTGTGTTGTTGTGTTGTTTTTCATTTTGAGTAGATATGTTTGTACCTTGTGGGTTGTGTTATGGGCATGGGAATTTTGGTTAAGTTTCGTTGGGGGATTTTTGAGTTTTGTTGTTTTGCCGTTTTGTGAGTGTGTTGTTGTGTTGTTTTTCATTTTGAGTAGATATGTTTGTACCTTGTGGGTTGTGTTATGGGCATGGGAATTTTGGTTAAGTTTCGTTGGGGGAATTTTTAAGTTTTGTTGTTTTGTCGTTTTGTGAGTGTGTTGTGTTGTTTTTCATTTTGAGTAGATATGTTTGTACCTTGTGGGTTGTGTTATGGGCATGGGAATTTTGGTTAAGTTTCGTTGGGGGGTTTTTGAGTTTTGTTTCCTCGTTGGATGCCCCTAACAAATTTATATATATAGATTGAGGAAAAGAATAGAGGAGCAAGAATACGATGAGCTAATAATCATGGGGGACTTTAATGGTGTGTTAGATATAACAAAAGATAAAACTAATCAAACAGGAAAGACCAAACAGAATAAGTCGGGTATACTCCCCAATATAGTTACAGATCTAAAAGAGGAATTGGGATTAACTGACCTTTGGAGGCATCAGTACGAAACTGAAAGAGATTTTACATTCTTCTCTAACAGACATAGGACATGATCCCAAATTGACATGGTTTGGGGCACAAAAACAATTTTAACAAAAGTGACAAAAACCAAAATTCTTCCCATGTTAAACTCCAACCACGCCCCAATGGAAATAATAATACAAGAACAAAAGGGGTCAAAAGGAAATTTAACATGGAGACTAAATGATAGGCTACTTGTCAACCCAAAAGAAACCGACAGAAACAAAGTCCTGTTCAGGTAATATTTCAATATAAATACAGAAAAAGATACTTCAACAGGTATTATATGGGATACCAGTAAGGCACTCATGAGGGGCCATTTAATAGAACAGGGGCAAGAGCAAACAGAATTAAAAGAGAACAATATGATAAATTGGAAAAAGAAATTATAAAATGCTAAAGCCAAGCTAAAAGTAATCCTCAGGATAAAACACTATTCTACCAATTAGAAATACTAAAGAAACAGATGAATACACTCCAATTGGAGAAAATGGGAAAAAACTAAAATTTATTAGACAGTATCAATTTGAAAATGCCAACAAGATAGGGAAGGGTTTGGCAAAAAAAAAAATCGCTATAAGAAAGCAAGCAAGACATATTGCTAAGATAATAGAAAAGAGGAAGCCATATTATAACACAAAAGATATAACGGAGCAATTTGTAAGATACTATAAGAAGCTTTATGGGGATGAAAATATATCTAGAGAAAAAATAAGGCAATATTTAGGGGGACAAAACATATAGAGATTATCAGAAGAGCAGAGAGAAAGCTTAAATAAACCAATCTCACAAGAGGAAATAATCAGGACCTCCCAGTGGATAAAGCCCCAGGCCCAGACAGCAAGATATTATAAAACATTCCAGGACATTCTAACTCCGCAACTTCAAAGGGTTATGAACAAAGCAAACACAGAGAAGCCATTGAAATCCACAAGCATGTGGACAATTTCAACAGAAAGGAGGAAACCATGAAAATAAACAAAATCTGGCTACCAGTATTAAAAAACTCTAAAATTACAACAGCACAACAACAGATAGGAAACAAACAATGACATCTAATCACCTCTCAACAAAGGTTTGCTCCAGGCACTGTCAGGCCATTATATGCTAATCAAGGTGGTCAGTTGAAACATTCGCACCTACCTCCAGCAGACAAGAGTCCTTTGTCCCACCCTGGTCATTTCACAGATATATAAACCCTTTTTCCTAGTTCCAACAGATCTCACTACCTCTGAGGATGCTTGCCATAGATGCGGGCGAGGCGTCAGGAGGGAGTGCCTCTAGACCATGGCCGTATAGCCCGAAAAAACCTACAACAACCCAGTGATTCCAGCCATGAAAGCCTTCTGTTGGAAATTGCAACCTTCTACAAGCCTCCTATACCAGTTATTTGTTACCTATTAGGCCTGGGTAACAACGGAAAAATTTGTTTCTAAAATCGATTCGTTTTTGGGGGTTTTTTGCGTTTCGATATTTAAAAGATTTCCGAAATTTTCCTTTTAAAAAGTTTGATCTTTACGAAATTTCGTTATCATTAACGAATCAATTCGTAAAAATGGCGGACGCGATTGTGCATGCGCAAAAACGGACTTCGGAAACTTCGTTATTAAATACGAATCGATTTGTTATTAAAATTATAACGAATCGATTCGTTAAAATGGCGGACGCGATTGCGCAATGCTGAATGCTCTACAAACAAAATCATTTCATAAAATAAATCAAATAAAATAATCAAATAGAATAAGATATTAAGAGCCGCACTGCTTGGAACTACACAAAGAATGAGCACTGTAAGCACTTTGTGTTGGCAAAAGGGCCGCACTGGTTGGAACTACAGAAATGAAGTGCTTGCCCTGTAGTGGGGCAAAAACAGCCACAACAACTGGGTGAAACAGCTTTTGTTTCACCAAAGAGAAATGTGCTTTTTTTTCCTTTTTTTTCAAATATTTTTTAATTTTTTAAAATAATAAAAGAAATATTTAGCAGAAAAAGTTTAAAAATAGAAAATTAACAAAATGCTTGCCCTGTAGTGGGGCAAAAACAGCCACAACAACAAAGACAAACACACACACACAAGAGCAGCAAGCAAGCAATGCCTCCTGCTCCCACCCTCCTCGCTCTCCCTAGTCCCAAGCAGCAGCCACAGCCAGCCAGCAACGCTTTAAAGCCACCCGCACCTCCCGGCTCCTCGCCTCAGCCCAGACTGAGCAATGCGGCCACGCGGAGCCGCTTTTAAAGGGCAGCCCGCCCAATCAGAAGGAGACACGGTGCTTGGGAGCGCCGGATTGGCTTCCGGCGCACCCAGCATCCTTCCATCATTAAACGTCATTTCCGAAACGGGCAGAAGCTCGTAAAAAAGATGGAGGATGCTGTTTCGCTATTAAAAAACACTTCCGGGTTTGAAAATAAGTTTTGAAATCATTTTGTAAATAAAAAAATAACGAATAATTAACGAAATACAAAATTAACGAACGAAACCGCCCAGCCCTATTACCTATATAATTGTGATTGTTTTCTACATTGTATATATATTTTGATACATACAACCTTAACTCTATGTTGTTTGAGGTTGTGCGAGGGACTACAGACCATATGATCTGTAGTCCCTCGCATAACAGATCGGGGACTATTCAGACTGAGACTCCATTTTAGAAGTCAGTTTGCATCGGAAGCAGTACAGTTTTAAAGTTATTGTCAGTATTCTGCAGTGTATAGTCAGTCTGTATTGAGTCAATGTTCAGTAGGTATTAGACTGAAGAGAGTGTTTGTATGCAACAGAGAAGAACTAAAACAATGCTTTAGAGCAGAGGTCCTCAAACTAAGGCCCGAGGGCCGGATACGGCTCTCCAAGGTCAATTACCCGTCCCTCGCTCAGGGTCAACCTAAATCTGAAATGACTTGAAAGCACACAACAACAACAACAATCCTATCTCATCAGCCAAAAGCAGGCCCACACTTTCCATTGAAATACTAATAAGTTTATATTTGTTAAAATTATTCTTCATTTTAATTACTGTTTTGTGTTTAAGTGTTTTTTGCACTACAAATTAGATATGTGCAGTGTGCATAGGAATTCATTCATGCTTTTTTCAAATTATAATCCGGCCCTCCAATAGTTTGTGGGGCTGTGACCTGGCCCTTTGTTTAAAAAATTTGAGGACCCCTGCTTTAGAGAACTTATTGTTTAAACTCTCAACCAATAAGAAATGTACCTGTATGCTGAATACACGAAGTTTGTAAGTAAACCAACTATGTAACTTTTAACAAAGACTACTTATTTTGATCTCTTGAGAACATGATTTAAAAGCAATATTTTAAATTATTTATTTGTTCAACTGAAATAACATTTCTGAAGATCCACTATATATTTTGTGCATTGGCATATATTTGTTCCTGACAGTTCATAGAGATGATCAGGTATATCAATCTAATAACTGAGAAGCCTAAATTACCTTGCATGAATACTAGTGGATGTTTACTTCTAAGGAGAAGATTCCTCAAACGAGTATTTAACTCTTTTCAGGAAGATCATACTTTTAAAAAAGGGTTCAAATAATGTAAATTATTGTGTCCAATTCTGGGCACCACAATTCAAGAGAGATATTGACAAGCTGGAATTTGTCCAGAGGAGGGTGACTAAAATGATCAAGGGTCTGGAGAATAAGCCCTATGAGGAGCGGCTTAAGGAGCTGGGCATGTTTAGCCTGAAGAAGAGAAGGCTGAGAGGAGATATGATAGCCATGTATAAATATGTGATAGGAAGCCACAGGGAGGAGGGGGCAAACTTGTTTTCTGCTTCCCTGGAGACTAGGACTCGAAACAATGGCTTCAAACTACAAGAGAGGAGATTCCATCTG
Organism: Anolis sagrei; assembly: GCF_037176765.1. Lineage (NCBI taxonomy): Eukaryota > Metazoa > Chordata > Lepidosauria > Squamata > Anolidae > Anolis > Anolis sagrei. The sequence continues at coordinate 52,628,262 of NC_090035.1, forward strand.
AACATGAGGAAGAACTTCCTGACTGTGAGAGCCGTTCAGCAGTGGAACTCTCTGCCCCGGAGTGTGGTGGAGGTTCCTTCTTGGAAGCATTTAAACAGAGGCTGGATGGCCATACGTCAGGGGTGATTTGAATGCAATATTTCTGCTTCTTGGCAGGGGGTTGGACTGCATGGCCCATGAGGTCTCTTCCAACTCTTTGATTCTATGATTCTATAATGGAGGAAGTAATAATTCCAGATTCATGGAAATCAGCAACAATCTCCATGATACACCAAGATAACACAAGACAGTTCTCTGGTAAAAAATAATAGGCCCATATCTTTAATCAACACAGACTACAAGATATTCTCCAGTATACTAGCCTTCAGAATGAAAGGTCTTCTATCAACATTGGTAGATGAAGACTAAGTGGGATTCCTCCCAAAAAGACAACTAAGAGATAACATTAGAACTGTACTAAACATTATAGACTACTACTACAAAAAAAGAAAGTTGCCGTAATGTTTTTAGATGCCGAGAAGGCATTTATAATGTTAACTGAAACTTTATTATCGACTTGCTAAAGGAAACGGACATAGGATATTTCCACATGAATGCAATAACCTCAATATACACACATCAAATTGCCAAAAATACAATAAACGTTGAACTCTCAGAAAACATTCCAATACAAAAGGGAATGAGGCAAGGATGCCCACTGTCTCCTCTACTCTTTATCTTAACTTTAGAGACCCTCTTAAAGAAGATAAGGAACAAAAATGAATTAAAAGGACTTAAAAACAAAAAACACTCCTTTAAAATTTGGGGGTTTGCAGACAATGTAGTCTGCGTTATCGAAAATCCCCTAGAGCAAACAAACAGATGGATCCAGGTGATTGAGGAATTTGGTGAAGTGGCAGGCTTTAAGTTAAAAAAAAAGACAAAACACAAATTATCACTAAAAATATCAACACGGAAGGAAAAAAAATTACAAGACACTTTAAGAATTAAAATAATCCCTAAGATAAAATATCTAGAAATAATAATAGATGGGAACATCTGAATCTTTCCTTACTTGGCAGAATAGCTGCAGTCAAGATGAACATATTACCAGACATTCTTTTCTTATTTCAGACCTTATCGATATTAAGATCTAAAACATTTATACAACACTGGCAAAGAGACATATCTAAATTCATTTGGAAGAGTAGAAAACAGAATAAGTTTTTAAAATGTAACAGAAGAAAAGGGGAGGCTTGGGTCTACCTGATTTCCAGTTATACTATGAAGCATCAGCCGTTTGCTGGGTAAAGGATTGGACCACACTGAACAGAAGGAAAATATTAGCATTGGAAGGCTTTGATCTAGTACAGGGTTGGCATAGTTGTCTATGAAGGGGGGAAATGAAAAGAGAAAAGAACTTTAAGAATAACCCAACAAAGGCTGCCCTTTAACAAATATGGGTCAGATACAAGGACAGAATGTACCAAAAGACTCCATTATGGTTTTCCCCGAACGAAGCTTATCATACGAGGTAAGTACCTAGAGAGAAATGGTTGACATATACCCAACTTTTGGAAATTAAATCACATAAAATAATACTTAAAATACAAGAAGAACTAAAACAGATCAACCTGTCAATTTTGTGGTTCAACAACCAACAGATAAAAGAAAACTTTAAAATAGACAATACAAGAGGATTTGAGATAAGAAATACAATTTGGGACAGAATAGTAAAAACAGACAAAATTGATAAAGAAAATATACCAGCAACTATTAATTTGGTCCACAGAAACTGAAAAAGTCAAGGAAAACATGATAAAATGGTCGAAAGATATAGGCAGATCAATAACAATGTCAAAGTGGGAAAAGAAAACTTTAAAATAGACAATACAAGACGATTTGAGATAAGAAATATAATTTGAGACAAAATAGTAAAAACAGACAAAAAATTGATAAAGAAAATTATTTATTTATTATTTACTTTATTTCTATACCGCTTTTCTCAGCCCTCAAACGACTCAAAGCAGTGAACAACATCAGTACAAAATATCACAAAACAAGTATAGGGCAATTAAAAACAATTATCACATAAATCATTAACGTATAACAATCATTAGCGCCTCAGCAGTAAATCCAGTCTCGTTATCCATTATTCCGTATTCCTATGTTCAATTACACTGTTTAATCAAATGCTTGTTCGAACAGCCAGGTCTTCACTTTCCTCCGAAACGCCAGCAGGGAGGGGGCCAATCTGATATCTGCAGGCAGGGCGTTCCACAGCCGAGGGGCCACCACTGAGAAGGCCCTGTCTCGGGACTTCCGGGCGGATGGCATGGCAGCAGGTCGAGTGTTCTGAGAGCTCCTGGAACATTCGCCTTTCTGACCGGGTAGAGCCAAGAAGGCTCCCTCTTCCTGGTGGATTTATGACCGGGTAGACTGCCAAGCCCAAGGGGTAAATTTGTCTGTCCAAATTTGTCTGTCCCTCCCCCCCCCCCCCAAATCATAAGGCTCCAAGGCCAAAAATTGGGTTTTGCTGGTAATGGGGACTATAAGGACTTTTCTACGGAACTCTGGATATGAGCCACCAAAATGGCAGGAAAATCTGATAGTGAGATGGTTAACACTTCTTCCGAAAATGGAGGCGACAACGCAGTGAATGGCGTTTCAGCAATGGCGGCCGATGACAAATCCGATGACAATGTGTATTGGGAGAACACTGCCAAAACGAAGGTTGGGTTGGCAGCCCTGAGGCAGCAGCAGCAAAATATCCACAAAACTGGCAGCCAGCTGGCGATGATAACTGATGACTAGATGAAGCTGTTGTAGGAAGCCAGCCGGCGAGTTGGAAACATTGCAGCAAGATGGAACAATGGGCTAATATGATGCCGTCCCAGACGGCCGCAACGATGATGGAGTTCACAAGCTGCAGACACACGATATACCAGTACAGCTGGTCACCAGAAGATGCAAGGCTGCAGCATGGAGCACAGATGACGATGCAAGGCAGCAGCAAGGAGTCCTGGGAGCAGGCTGGAGATCTTTGTTGCCCCTTCACATCAGGCACAGCAGACTCAGTCCCTGGCAGGCCTGTGGGCTCAGCTTTATGGGAGTAGAAGCCTCCCTGCAGTTGCTGAGTCACACCCCACTGGAGGAGGCCTGGGCTGCTGGCTACTCACAAGGAGTCCTGGGAGCAGGCTGGAGATCTTTGTTGCCCCTTCACATCAAGCACAGCAGACTCAATACCTGGCAGGCCTGTGGGCTCAGTTTTATGGAAGTAGAAGCCTCCTTGCAGTTGCTGAGTCACACCCCACTGGAGGAGACTTGGGCTGCTGGCTACTCACAAGGAGTTCTGGGAGCAGGCTGGAGATCTTTGTTGCCCCTTCACAACAAGCACAGTAGACTCAGTCCCTGGCAGGCCTGTGGGCTCAGCTTTATGGAAGTAGAAGCCTCCTTGCAGTTGCTGAGTCACACCCCACTGGAGGCCTGGGCTGCTGGCTACTCACAAGGAGCCCGGGGAGCAGGCTGGAGATCTTTGTTGCCCCTTCACAGCAAGCACAGCAGACTCAGTCCTTGGCAGGCTTGTGGGCGCAGCTTTATGGAAGTAGAAGCCTCCTTGTAGTTGCTGAGTCATACCCCACTGAAGGAGACTTGGGCTGCTGGCTACTCACAAGGAGTCCTGGGAGCAGGCTGGAGATCATTGTTGCCCCTTCACATCAAGCACAGCAGACTCAGTCCCTGGCAGGCCTGTGGGCTCAGCTTTATGGAAGTAGAAGCCTCCTTGCAGTTGCTGAGTCACACCCCACTGGAGGCCTGGGCTGCTGGCTACTCACAAGGAGCCCGGGGAGCAGGCTGGAGATCTTTGTTGCCCCTTCACAGCAAGCACAGCAGACTCAGTCCTTGGCAGGCTTGTGGGCGCAGCTTTATGGAAGTAGAAGCCTCCTTGTAGTTGCTGAGTCATACCCCACTGAAGGAGACTTGGGCTGCTGGCTACTCACAAGGAGTCCTGGGAGCAGGCTGGAGATCATTGTTGCCCCTTCACATCAAGCACAGCAGACTTGGATACCAGCAACTATTAATTTGGTCCACAGAAACTGAACAAGCCAAGGAAAACATGACAAAATGGTCGAAAGATATAGGCAGATCAATAACAATGTCAGAGTGGGAAGAAATTTGGAATAGAAAACTAAAATATTCATATGCATCAGAGCTCAAGGAGAACTGGTATAAAATACAGTATTCTATAGGTGGTGCCTGACTCCTGATATAATAATATCAAAGGGAAAATAAAAGATGACTGCTGGAAATGCGGAAAGCATAAAAACATTTTTTTCCACGTGGTAGAAATGCACAAAAATCGAGAACTTTTGGCACAAAATATATGAAAAGATCAAAATAATCCTAAATATCAAATTCGAACTAAAACCTGAATCAATGCTACTAGGAATAACAGACTCCATTACAGATAAAAATACAGAAAAAAATTCTTTTGTTTTACATCAGCAGCGAGAATCATCCTGGCTAGGATATGGAGGTCTAGCGAAATTCCCACAGTAGAGCAATGGATTTTAAAAACAATGGATATCATGAACATTGATATATTTACCCATAGAAATTCACAAAATTATACAAAATCTCCCAGAACTGATTGGAAAAGTTTCTTAGAATTTATTAAGAAAGAATACAAAGAAATCTATATTAATATGCTTTAAATGAATCTTGAATATCGATCACCAAGAAGCCGCCGACTCGAGAATTTATAGAAAAATGAACAATTACAACAATTTTTTATTAACCTGGAAGATCCTGGAAGTTCTGCACTAATTTATTTCATTTTTTTTTCACTATCTCTTATATGTTAGTTCATTTCATTCATTCACTTTACTATATAGTATTATTCCCACTCTTTCCATGTACAAATTGGGAATTCTAGTTTTCTCTCTTTCTTTCAGCTCCCCCCTAGGGAGCAATATATTCTAAATAAAAACAACTTTGGGGGGGAAAAAAGAAAAATTGGTATCTTATCCTTCAGTTAAAAACCAGGAGTGTATGAAAGGAGTTATGAACTAAGTTCTTATCTTGACCACAAATTCATGCACTCAGAGGCACCTTGTTGCTTAACCTGAAGCATATATCTGCCTCCCTGTTCAATTACTTTGGGCTTGATTCCAGTAGATTCTTGGATAAGTTACTTTTAACTAACAGAAGGCTTCTATAAGTTACAATTATTGGTTGCTTACCTGTAACCGTAGTTCCCTGAGTGGTCACCTGTGAATTTGTACATGTGGTAATTCCAGTGCCTGCGCAGAGCATTTCGGAACCTTCTAGATAGATAAAAAGATAGATCAGTCTAAGCCCCGCCCACTCCCCTGCCCCATAAATAGCCAGTGGGCGAAACCCAGCCTCTCAGTTCTCCCATGCTGCAAAGCAGTGAGAACAAAGGAGGCATGACAAGAGGGGTGGACGGGCGAGGATGTACAAATTCACAGGTGACCACTCAGGGAACTATGGTTACAGGTAAGCAACCTATAATTCCCTGTCGTGGTCCCTGTGAATCGTACATGTGGTAGACTTACAAGCTTCTGACACGGAATCATGGGCATCACCGAAAAGAGGACTGCCCTTCCGAACTCCGCGTCTCTCTTGGGCGCGATGTCCATCTTATAATGCGACACAAAAATAAGCGGAGACAACTAGATCATGGCACGGCAGACTGAATCCAGGGAGACACCCTTCATAAACGCCACTGACGTGGACACCGACCTCGTGGAATGGCCCTTCAGTTGAGGAGGATCCTTGTGGGCCAACTGATAAGCCAAACAAATCATCAACACAATCCATGATTATAGGCGCTGTGGTGAGACCGGAAGGCCACTGGCATTCTTCTGATATTTAACAAACAGCCTCGCAGATTTTCTGAAAGCAGCCGTTCTGTCAACATAAAAAACCAAAGTCCTACAAACGTCAATAGGTGTAAACTTTTCTCTAATGGAGAAACGGAATTTTGAAAAAATGCTGGCAAAATGTATTCTTGCGACATATGAAAACGCGTCTCAACTTTGGGCAGGAAAGCAATGTCTGTGCATAGCACAACTTTGTTTTTATGAAACCTAAGGTATGGAGCATCTGACCTCAAGTCACAAAGCTCACTGGTGTGTCTAGCTGAGGTTATGGCCACCAAAAAGGCAACCTTCCAAGATAAACAAGGAACATCTACCATTGCCAGAGGCTCAAAGGGAGGTCTTATGAGCAAAGAAAGCACTAATTCTAAATCCCAACCTGGAACCACAGGGACTACCAAGGGCCTAATGTTATTAACCCCCCTTAAAAATAACTTAACCAGAGGATCCGAGAAACAAGACCCAAGACCACCCTTCCTTTGGAACCAGGAAATCGCTGTCAGATAGCATTTCAAAGGGGATGATGAAAGACCAGCCTCAGACAGCGAAACCAGAAGATCCAGGACTAGTGGAATCGGGGCATATAATGGATCAGCAACGCAAACTTCGAACGCAAACTTCGGAAAGAGTGACCATTTATATATGTATGACCTCTTGGTGGATTCCCTATGGGGGGCCTGTATATATCCCAGCACTGAGGACGACAATCCAGACAATGAAATCAAAGATTTGGCCGAATTTGCCAAGCTGTCAGCCTCAACTTAGATACCTCTGGATACAATACTTGGCACCCTTGGGATAACAGCAGATCTGGCCTGTTCTCAAGGCGCATAAACGTGTTTCTGCACAGAGATAGGAGAAGGGAGAACCAAGGTTGGCGAGGCCACCACAGGGCGATTAGGACACAGTCTGCCCTGACCTTCTGCAGTTTCGCCACTACCCTCAGCAACAGAGGTAACGGTGGAAATGCATAAAGGAGACGACAGCTCCAGGACATGACTAAGGCATTCCCCAGGCACCTCCGGGCCGGATTGGGCCTCCATCATGCACAAAACAGGGCGCACTTGGCATTTGAGGGAGTAGCGAACAGATCGATTTCCGGGAATTCCCAGACTTCAAAGAGGCGGGAAGCCACATCCTGATTGAGGGACCACTCGTGATGGGAGAGAGAGGTCATGCTCAGCATGTCTGTTATGGTGTTTTCTTCCCCAGGAAGATGAACACCCAGGAAGTGAATTTGCCTGGATATACACCATTCCCACACTCGGAGAGTAAGGTCTAGGAGCCGCCAGGACCGCGTGCCTCCGTTTGTTTACGTAATACATGGCGGTGGTATTGTCTGTAAGCAACTGTACCACCCTTCTTCTTAACCCCTTTAGGTCCCTGTCGGCTGCTAACAACTCTAAGAAGTTTATGTGGTGGACCTCTCTTCCCTGGACCATAAACCCTGGGCAGTAAGGCCTTCCGAATGGGCCCCCCAATCCATCATCGAAGAGTCTGTAGTGACTGTGAGGGGGCTGATTGATGAAAAGGGAGACCAGAGCATACATGATCAGGGTCCAACCACTAGAGGAGGGAAGTATGGACATCCTGAGGCACTGACAGAGAAGTGTGGGGACTGTCCGTGCACGGGTCGAAGACTCAAAAACCAAAACTGGAGAGGTCTTAGCCTCAGCCTTGCATGCAAGACCACTGATGTAATAGAGGCCATATGTCCCAACAAAACCTGGATTAACCTGGCAGGCACTCTGTCAGAAAAAGGACCTGCTCAATCAGTGCTTGGAGGGCCGAGAAACGATCTTCTGGAAGAAACGCTCTCTCCTGCTTGGAGTCCAGCACTGCACCAATAAATTGGATTTGGCATGACGGGGTCAGGTTGGACGTCTCTGAGTTCACTACAAGTCCTAGAGACTGGAGAAGAGAGAACAAGACTGACACATTTTCCAATAATTTCTCCTGTAATCTGGCCATCAAAAGTCAGTTGTCCAAATATGGATAAACCGTAACACCTCTGGTATGGAGGTAGGCGACTACTACAGCCATACACTTCGTAAACACTCGGGGAGCCATCGTAATGACAAACGGTAAGACATTGAAACAATATCCTTGGTTACCAATCAAAATTTTATTAATTATTTATTTATTTCGGACATTTCTACCCCACCCTTCTCACCCTCTAGGGGGGACTCAGGGCGGCTTACATCGTAGAGGAATCTACTATGTTGCGCCGCAATTGACACGTGAAAATATGTATCTGGTAAATCAATGGTTACAAACCAAAGGCCTTTATTCAACAATGGCAGAAAGAGACACCATCCTGAACTTCCTTGAGTAGATAAACTCATTAATATCCCTGAAATCTCGTATAGGGCATACACTGCCCCCATGTTTGGAGACTAAGAAATAACGGGAGAAAAAACACTGGTCGAACAAGGAGGGATCAACAGGAGAAATTGCCCCTTTACTAAGCAGGGTCTGCACCACTTCCCATAAAGCAGGCGAGGGGAGAGTGGGCTTAAGACAACCCTTTTCCACTATCTGCAAAACCCATGAATCCGAGGCATCGAAAAAACCAGTCAACCTGTCCCCCATAATAGGAGGACCTTCAGTAGGGTGGTGTAGAACAAAAGGTACGCTAACAGAAACATCAGGAACAAGCAAAAGAACTGAAAGGTCCCTCACATCGGTCCCCTCCCCACACAGGGGAAGCAGAGGCGCTGCTTGGGCCTGCCTTGCAGCTTTGTTTTACCTTGGTAAGGCTGGAACCTATTCTTGGATGCATAGGGTTGCTTACGAGGGTATTGGAACCTATTGGAGCCTGCATTACACAACCTCGCGTTCCCTGAGTAAGTATTTACAAAATTCTTACAATAGGAGGAGGAAGACTGCCACCGAGGTCTCCGCTGGCAAAAGACTGGGAGGGGTACCCAAGCTTATTAGTGACCTGATGGACTTCCTGCAAATGTTTCAGTTTGTCATCAGTCTCGGTTAAATAAGCCCTATTCATGCATCGGCAGACCCTCCGCTAGTGAGCGGCCTTCTTCCGATAATGAAGAACAACGCAGCCAGGCGTTACATCGTATAGATGTAGCTGTAGCAAAAAGCTTTCCTGTAGCTTCAGCTAAATGCTTCACAAAATCTTTCTGAAACATACTGCTTCAGCATGGAGCGCTTTGGGTAGACGCTGATCCTTGGCTGGTAAGGTCTCGAGGTAAGGTAATATTTTGGACCAGAGAAAAGTTTGGTACTCACTCATATAACCTTTGTCTTGTGGGGTTCCTCAGGGTTCAATACTGTCTCCCATGTTGTTTAACATATACATGAAGCCACTGGGAGAGATCATCCGGAGTTTCGGAGTGCAATGTCATCTGTACGCAGATGATGTCCAACTCTGTCACTCCTTTCCACCTGCTACTAAGGAGGCTGTCGAGGTCCTGAACCGGTGCTTGGCCGCTGTGACGGTCTGGATGAGGGCGAACAAATTGAAACTGAATCCAGACAAGACAGAGGTACTCCTGGTTAGTCGTAAGGCCGAACAGGGTATAGGGTTACAGCCTGTGTTGGATGGGGTCGCACTCCCCCTGAAGACGCAGGTTCACAGTTTGGGTGTGATCCTGGACTCATCGCTGAGCCTGGAACCTCAGGTTTCGGTGGTGACCAGGGGAGCATTCGCACAGTTAAAACTCGTGCGCCAACTGCGCCCGTACCTTGGGAAGTCTGACTTGGCCACGGTAGTCCACGCTCTGGTTACATCCCGTTTAGACTACTGCAACGCTCTCTACGTGGGGTTGCCTTTGAAGACGGCTCGGAAGCTCCAACTAGTCCAACGCTCGGCAGCCATGATACTAACAGGAGCGGAGCGTAGGGAGCATACCACTCCTCTGCTACGCCAGCTCCACTGGCTGCCGATCTGCTACCGGGCTCAATTCAAAGTGCTGGTGTTGGCCTTTAAAGCCCTAAATGGTTCTGGCCCAAGTTACCTATCCGAACGTATCTTTGCCTATCAGCCCGTCAGGACCCTAAGATATTCTAGGGAGGCCCTGCTCTCTATCCCGTCTTCTTCACAGGTGCGGCTGGTGGGGATGAGAGACAAGGCCTTTTCTGTGGTGGCCCTTCGGCTGTGGAACGCCCTTCCCATGGAGGTAAGATCAGCCACCTCGCTAATGGTGTTTTGAAAAAGATTAAAAACTTGGATGTTTGAACAGGCATTTGGTTAATCAGTGCAATGAATGTGACAATTACAGGAATGGAAATATGGACGACGAATTTTGGATCACGACTCTAGCTATGAGATGCATTGTGTTGTTACTGCTGTGTTAATATTGTATATTGTGCTTCTATGGTTTTAAATTGTATATCGTTGATTGATTTTATCTTGTTGTAAACCGCGTTGTCGCCAGTTAGGCTAAGAAACTGCGGTATACAAGTAAAGTAAAGTAAATAAATAAATAAATAATATATGTTGCATAATGCGCCATATGAGTGAATAACCCTGTGTATAAGTGGACTTTCCTTCCCATAGAGTCTATTCTCTTGTCCTCCCTATCCATAGGGGTTAGAGTAGCCCCTTTAGGGCACCTAGCCTTTGTAGCCTCAGCAATGACAGTGTTAGGTCTAGTGGGGCGCATAACCCAATCAACAGAAGCTAAATCAATTTTATACATAGTGTCAATACGCTTGGGGATGGCAGGGACTGAAGCCGGGGAGACATTGTCAACCTTGGCTAGTTTGAGGTAGGGCAGGGGTGGGAGGGCAGACGTGGAGGAAGTTTGCTGTTCATCGGAAGGAAACATTGGGTCCTCCACAGAGCCAGAGGATTTTGGGGCTGGGAGGTCTAGGGCCTTGACCCATCAAAGCCACTAATTTGTTAAAATCAGGAGGCAATGGCAGATCAATGTCAATGTCCTTCACTCTTCTAGGAGAGTCAGGAGCATCCGAAGAGTCAGAGTCAGCCAAGTCAATCACTTTGGGATCAGGTAACTGCACAAGGGGAGTAGGCAACTTCTCCTGGTGCAAAGATATAGCAGTAGACACAGAATGCACCAGTGGAGGCAGGCAGCTGGATAGATTGGGTAGAAACAGGCACAGCAGATGAAGCAGAGGATGAAGAGCCTCATCCCCCCCCCCAGTAGCCAATGCCACTGAAGGGGCAGCTTCCTGAGGTCTACACATGGAGTCATTCACAGTCTGACAGTCAGCACAATAAGGAGGCAATTGTTGAGGCAAAGGAGATGGTGCAGAAGTCCCAAAAAACACATAGGCCTGAGGGGTCAGCTACCAAAACCCCTGCTGCATCGGGAAGAATGGAAGCACAGCTGAAAAACCTCCCCACCTTGAGGAGAAAGGTGAGTAACGAGACGATCCCCTCCGCCTCCGAGACGCAGCCCTCGGCCTCGACGAAGAATCAGAGGAGGAGGAAGAAGAAGTGGAGGAAGATCATGATCTGCCCCAAGACGGGGAATGGTACCTCCGGCCACACCCCTGCTCGCGACTCGAGTGGTGTGAAAGGGACCTCGCTCTCTTCAAGGGTCTTCTGGATCCATACCGGGCCGGTATCGGCGATCCCATGTTGGATGGAAGCGGGACTGAGAGAGGAGGAGGCTCAAGCTCCATGCTCCCAGGCCTCGACTCCTGGAGGGGAGCAGAAGGTGAATTTCCCTCTGCCTGTGCAGCAGCATTCAACATCAGCGCCTGGAGATGCAGCCACAGCCAGCAGAGTTCCCAGTGTCGGCGCCACTGGCGTGAATGGTGTCGCACAGCCCTCATGTGCGGAAGACGGACCTTGCGCCGAGGGCTGCACCTGCGCAGAGGCAGCCAAGGGAGCTTCCGGCTGCTGTTGCAGTTACTGATCGCCAGCCTGTAGAGGGAGCACCATCCCCGAAGCCGGGGAAGAAGCCAGCCGAGAGCCCACCATCGGGGTCGGAAACGGAGCTTTTCGCGCCCTTTATGACGGGCTGGGAGGCTGAGAAAAAGCCTGGACGCCATCTTAGTGGTCCTTCGACTTGGCCTTTTTGGCCTTCTTCTTCAAAGGCTTTGAAGAGAGATCAGCAGCCATGTTGGGTAAGTCAGTCACCACTGGAATGTCCTTTTCGGGGACTAGCCTAAGAGGCGCTGAAGGAAGGAGCGCCCTCATAAAGCGCCACTTTTAGCCAGCTCCCTATTTTTCCTTGTTTGGGGGGGGGGGGTGTAAACACTTGGCAAATCACACAGTCCTGTGATAGATGTCCTTCCTCCAAACAGGCCAGGCAAGTGTCCATCGTTGTCAGGAAAATTATTAGGACACTTGGCACAACGTTTAAAGGACGTTGTCACCGACATAATGACAATCACAAGGGATACTCAGAGAAAGGTCAAGGGCAGTCCGGGGCAATAACCAGTTCACAAACCGTTCGCAAAGAGAAGAAAAGTTTCCCTAAGACTGCTCAGGTGGATGAAGAGAACTGAGAGGCTGGGATCCGCCCACTGGCTATTTATGGGGTAGGGGAGTAGGCGGGGCTTAGACTGATCTGTCTTTTTATCTATCTAGAAGGTTCCAAAATGCTCTGCGCAGGCACAGGAATTACCACATGTACGATTCCTATGACCACGACAGGGAACCCCCAAATATTTTTTCCAAGATCTTGTGTGCCATAGTACTTAGCTAACTTGTGGAACTCATTGCTGCAAGTTGTGGTGATGCTTTTTAACCTTGCATTGACTCATAAGAAGGATCTGGTATGTTGTTACCTGTGATATGAAATGCCTGAGCAAGCAGAATTGCTTTTATGATCTGCCTTTCTTAACAATGGGCATGTGGGCTATAGATGAGAATGCAAATTGTAACTTGAGTTCTTGTATTTCTTTCTCTTAGCGATGTGTCACAATCGCTCATCGACAAATGCCTATATAGCTCCAAATCTCCTCACCCAGACATCCTGATCAGAACCTCTGGAGAGGTCCGGCTTAGTGATTTCATGGTTTAGCAGGTAAACCTTAATTACATTGTCTCCTATGTTGACCAAGGGCCCATTGATGGCGCAGCTGGTTAAATCGTTGATCTGCTGAAGCTAACTGAAAGGTATTATATATTGCTGTATTGTGTTATACCACTATAATGCAATATTATTAGTAATAATACTGTGGCAGCCATTAGGAGAAAAATAATTATAATTATAATGAATTTAAGAAACAGAATGTCCTACCTTAATGCTGACGCTTGAAAAGGAGAGGGAAATTCAACAGATGGTATGAATCAATAAGAATAGGTTGGGGTAGCTTGCTCCATAAACAAATATTTGAAGAAGCCAAGGCTAAACATAGAGACCTGGCGCTTAAGGTAAATCGATATGTATTGATCCAAGACTAGAACATCTAAGGCTATATAGTGAGAGAGCGCCATCTCCTGTCTATTTAATGTAAATAGTAGGCCTGGGTAACAACGGAAAAAATTGTTTCTAAAATCGATTTGTATTTGGGGGGGTTTTTTGTTTCGATATTTAAAATAATTACAAAATTTTCCTTTTAAAAAGTTCGATACTTACGAAATTTCGTAAATGGTAAAAAATTAACGAATCGATTTCCGAAACAATAACGAATTGATTCGTTAATGGCGGACGCGACCGCGAAATACGCTAAAAAACCTCCAAAACCTTCTGAAGCTTCCCTCTCCCTCTGTTCTTGACTGTTGGTGTGATATTATAATTTTTTTTCACTAATTAAACCATAAAACTGGCCCAGACATGCGGAAATAATAACGAAACGACCTCAAAACAATAACGAAACGAATACAATATCGAAATACGAAGCATTTACAAACGTTTTTGAAAATTCGTTTTTTTAATAATTGCTCCAGAATGGTTCGTTATTGTTTTGTAATTGAAAAAATTAACGAATTATTAACGAATTACGAATTACGAAACGAAACCGCCCAGCCCTAGTAAATAGCAGTCAATTTTAGATATTTTTATTTTAAACAAATTCTCTTGATTTTCATATTAGCAACTAAATAATTGAGGCTAAATCTAACTAAAAGGAGATTGCTTTAATAAAATTTTATGTTATAAATATATAAAGCTATAAATCATTTTCTACTGGAAAAAAAAAGAAAGGAAAGAAAGCAATATAGAAGCGAGGGAGAGTGCACAGACTGAAGATAGGATTATACTGAAATAGTATTGGCTTGAATTAACGGGAGCCACTGGATTGATTGATTTTGAACAGGCTTGCCGAACAGTTGGGTTTGAATTAAGTGAATTTGACAAAAGGAAAGTAAAACATTACTAATATATATACATATATATATATACATATACCATCTTAAGACAGTCAAAGATATTAAATATACAGTGAAGACTCCGGCTTTTGGCACTCCAAAAAGCAACGGAGTAATTAACTTGAAGAGGCAAGACGAGACAAATAAATAATTAAAAAAAATTAACGAATCGATTTCCGAAACAATAACGAATCGATTCGTTAATGGCGGACGCGACCGCGAAATACGCTAAAAAACCTCCAAAACCTTCTGAAGCTTCCCTCTCCCTCTGTTCTTGACTGTTGGTGTGATATTATAATTTTTTTCACTAATTAAACCATAAAACTGGCCCAGACATGCGGAAATAATAACGAAACGACCTCAAAACAATAACGAAACGAATACAATATCGAAATACGAAGCATTTACAAGACGAGACAAATAAATAATTAATTAAATAAGAAGGCAGAGACAAAGAGACAAAGAAGAATCTGCTGACCTTGAAGCGGGATTGTTGTGCCTTCGGCCCCAGCCCTTTCCGTAAACAAAGGAGCCCCGACCAAGAGAGCAGAGAGAGGGAGGAGATAAGCACCCACGCGGAGAAAACCGGAAGAAGAAATCGCGAGGCAGAGGAAAGCGCGCGAGAAAAAGCAAGGAGAAACGAGAAGATAAGAAAAGCATGTGAGAGAACACGAGAAGAAATGGGACTCAGTCAAGCAAGGGTGGAAGTGCAGACAAAGAAGGGCGGAAGCAGAAGAGAGACATAGAGAGACATAGAACTAGGAATACAAGAGTGACGAACCCAAGAGGAACCCAAGGGGAAGAGAGTCACGGAAGTGAAGCAAGTAAAAGACTTATAGAGAGACGAAATACAAGAGGATAAGAAAGGACAGAGGTTAACTAAGGAAAGGAAAGAAACCAAAAGCACCACAAAGAGAAGGAAAAGCGAAAACCTGGAAAAGGAGGTAAACCAATATATAGATTATAAATAGAAAAAAACGAAGACAAAAATAATAATACAAATAATAATAATAATAATAAAATAAAAAATAGAAACAAAATAAATAAGCCCCCCCCCCAAAAATTTTTTCTCTTTCTTCTCTCAGAAGACACTAGAAGAAAGAAAGAGTATAATAATAATCAAAATAAAAATACAAAGAAGGATCAAGGACAAGAAGATTAGAGAGCTAGACTTTGCAAAACAAAATAAAAACCAAATTATATTTTTAGCATAAGAAGAGAACCAAGAAGAAAGATGACGACACCGAAAGCAAAAACAGAAAAAGAGCTGAAAGAAGCGAAAGAAGTAAGGGAGCTGAAGGGACAACAACAACAAAGGAAAACCTCGGGCGCAGAAGAGAGCATATTAAATCAGTTACTAAAGGAAATCCAAAAAATATCAGAGAAACAAGACAGCTTACAGAAGGACTTTGAAAAGAACACGACAAAACAGGAAGAACAACAGAAAATATTCAGAGAGGACATGTTAAGAATGAATAAAGAACTAAATGTAGAAATAAGATCAGTTAAAGAAGAGATGAAACAAATACATAAAGAGATCAAGGAGATAAAGACTGACAAAGCAAGAATAGAAGAATCTCAAAAGACACTTGAGAAGAAAGTACAAAAGATAGAAACAAAGAGCCAAAAGATGGAAGAAGAACAAGAAAAACAAGAAATAAAGGAAATGGAATTCCAATTACGATTTAGGAACATTGTGGAAGAAACCCAAGAAGACATCAGACAAATAGTAATAAATCTGGTCGCTCCATTGCTTGAACTAGAACAAGGAGAGGCGGACAAAGAGATTGACAGAGTGTTCAAGGTAACTACGAACTTTTCAAAAAGAAACAACACCCCAAGAGATACCATAGTACATTTTGTGAGAAGAAAAACCCGTGATGATATTTTGAAAGAGAAAAGCAAGACACCAGTACTTTACAAAGACAAGAGAGTGATAATAATGAAAGAATTCCCCCAATCGATACTAAACAGAAGAAGGAAATATTTCTTCCTAACTGAGGAACTGACAAGAAGACAAATAAGATTCCGCTGGGAGAAAGTTGAAGGACTGATGGTGACATATAATGGAAAAAAATCATGGCTAACCTCTGAAGACAAAGCACAACAGTTTTATAAGGACTTGAGAAAGGAAAATGACGATTCACCTACAAAACGTAATTCAACAGGAAGGAAAAATAAGAAGAGACACTTCTCATCCCCAGAAGTGATGATGAAGACTCTCAGACAACAGGTACTCGACCGTGACAGAACTGAAACAACTGAAGATGAGTCAGAAGAACCACGGGAATCTGAAAGTGAAGGAATTAACTAAACAAATAAAATGTGTCTCTTTAAATGTGAATGGTCTGAACTCTTCTTCTAAAAGGAAAAAAATATTTAATCAAATCAGGAAAGGAAATTATGATTTAGTAGCATTACAGGAAACACACATCTCCCACAGACATGTTGCCCATCTTACTAATGAGAAATTAGGTAAAGCCTTTTACTCTTCAACATTGGAAAAGAAAAAAGGGGTGGTAATATATGCTAAAGATTATTTAGGAGCGGAGCTAGCCTTCAAAGATTCAGAAGGCAGGATTGTAGGAGTATTAATAAAACAAGAAGAACAAAATTTATTAGTTTGTAATGCATATGCCCCAAATGGCCCAAAAGGCAAATTCGTTTCGGAACTTAAAAATAAAATTGAACAGAATTCGACCATTTGATTATCATGGGAGATTTTAATGGTGTATTAAACAAATATTTAGATAAGACAAAAATTGTAAAAAAAACATGGAAAAGATTGTACAAGCACACTACCCCAAAAATTTTTGAAATTAAAAGCAGAATTCGATTTAGAAGATGCATGGCGAATCCATAATGGAAACAAAAAAGATTTTAGCTTCTATTCTCATAGACACCAAAGTTGGTCTAGAATAGACATGATTTGGACGTCAAAAACACTAACACCCAAAATTGCAGATATAAAGATACTACCAAGAGAACTATCAGACCACGGGGCTCTAGTGATGATTATAAAAAAAAAAGCAGATCCAGAAAAGATGGAGATTGGACGACAACCTTTTAAAAACAGAAGACGACATTGTGAAAAATAAAAAATTAATTAAAGAATTTTTCGAAATTAATGATACACAAGAGATAAAAATAGAAATACTCTGGGATACATGCAAAGCGGTAATGAGGGGGAATCTCATTCAACAACAAGCAACTAAAAATAAAATAAGAAGACAGGAAATGAATAAAATTGATAAGAAATTAGAAGAAACAGAGAGTAGATTAAAAAGAAACCCAAAAGATGAGTATATAAAGAGACAGATTATAGAAATAAAAAAACAAAAACATCATTTAGAATTAGACCGATGGGCAAAGAACCTAAAATTCTTAAAACAGAAAGAATTCCAAAATGCAAATAAACCTGGGAAATGGTTATCAAGAAGGTTGAGAAAGAAGAAACAAGCAAACCAAATCACAAAAATCCTCACAAATAATAAATTAAGTACAACGGACCAAGAAATAGGGAACGATTTCCACAAGTTTTATAAAGACCTATATGCAGAAGACTTGACTGGAATAGATGAGATAACAGAATATATTGATAAGCAAAAACTAGAAAAAATAACTGACCACCAGAGAGAAATCTTAAATAAAGAAATAACAATGGAAGAAATACAGAATGCAATAAGAAAGCTGAAACCGTCAAAAGCCCCGGGCCCTGACGGCTTCACAGCTATTTTCTACAAGACAATGATAGAGGAGATTAGTCCCTATTTGAAAATCTTGATGAATAAGATTATGACAGATCAGAGTATCCCTGAGACCTGGAAAAAGGCAAATATAACACTTATACACAAAGAGAATACAGATGAAACAAACATTAAAAATTATAGACCCATATCGCTACTCAATTTGGATTACAAATTTTTTTCATATATATTAGGCAAAAGACTCAAAACCTTTTTGGTGAATTGGATAGATGAAGATCAAGTCGGTTTCCTACAGGAACGACATATCAAAGAAAATATAAGAAATATACTAAACGTAATTGAATACTACGAGACGCATCACGAAAAAGAATTGGCTCTAATGACAATTGACGCTGAGAAGGCTTTTGACAATATAAATTGGAATTTTTTTCAAAATTATATTTAAAGAATTACATATTGGCTATAATTTTCAAAATGCAATTAATGCAATATATAATGAGTAGGCCTGTTTGATCAAGAAAAAATTTGTTTCTAAAATCGATTTGTAATTGGGGTGTTTTTTTGTTTCGATATTTAAAATATTTACAAAACTTTCCAAAAACAAGTTTCGATATTTACGAAATTTCGTTAATATAAACGAATTTCGTTATTTAGGCCCAATAACGAATCGATTCGTTAAGATGGCGCCCGCGGGTTTTTAGCGCATGCGCGAACATTAACGAGATTCGTTAATACGTCAATCCGCTATTACGAATTGATTAACGAATTTTACATTAACGAAATTTCGTTATTCGTTAATAACGAATCGATTCGTTAAGATGGCGCTTTCGCGCTTTAGCGCATGCGCGAAGGCATTAACGAAAATTCGTTATTCGCATATTCGTTAATAACGAATCGATTCGTTAACAAAAACATTTACTTACAACACATTTTACAGCTTCATTATACATTTAGATGGAACTCATTTTGGTTTTTTTTCATATACATTAGAAAATGAAAAGATATTGCATGAGCAGATAGAAGGGAGTCAATTTTTTTTTTTGCATTTATGATTTTTTTCCTCCCTTATCTTCACCCCTTCCCCCATATATTTTTAATTAGAACGGTTGGTAATTAAAAGAAATGTAATAATTAAAAAAACATATATTAATAAAGTAATGTAACATAATAAATAAAATAATAAAATAATATAACTGCTACAATAAAATAACTAAACATAAACAATAATAACAATAATAAAATTATCAAATAGAATATAAATCAAATAGAATAAAAAGTTAAACCAAAAATTAAAATACAGTCAGTTGCTAAACAAGAAGCAAGTTAAGAAATTGAAATTAAATTACTTAAGACTGTAATAAAATATAATACATAAAGAAATGTAATTATCATATTTTTTTAACATAACAATACGAAATATAAATTATTTATTTATAATATATAGTTATAATGTCAAAAATTGCAAATTAATTTTTAAAAATGCAGAAAGTAAATTAAATCAAAAGAAGAAAATATCATAAATTGCACTTTGAAACAACTATGAATATTAAATTAAGGGAAATTATCTGGCTGGGCGGTTTTGTTCGACAATTTTGTAAATTGTTTTTTTTATAACAGTACAATATCGACATTTCTTTCAAACCCGGAAATGTTTCTTCTAAATCGAAGTTCTAAATCGAAGTTCTTTCCACTCAAAAGAATTTATAGTTCTAGTTTTTGCTAATAGGCAAAGAAGAATTGGAAAGAGAGTTTTAGGGCCGTAGTTGTTATTTCTTAAAGGAAAGGAAGTAAAATAATTTGGAAAAAGGCAGTGCAATAATTAGGAGTTTTGCCTTTGCAATCACCCATTTTTATCTAGTTGCAAAGGAAATGCGTATGGGGCAATTTCTCTTAAAATAACTTTTTTTTTTGTTCAGCATTTTTGGTCAAACATTCCAAATAACCCCTTCAAAACAAGTCTGCCTAGGTGTTGCCTAGTTAATGCATTTACTTACTCCAGTTTTTTCTCTCTCCTGGAACCACAAAGATATTTTTTTTCCATGGAGAGGGAACAGAAAGAATTCTTAATCTTTTACCAGCAGGAAATTCATTGCCTTTGAACCCAGTTTTTTTAATTTCTATGCATTTTATTTGCAAAATAAGGGTTCCTTGACCATGCATCTTTTTAACTCCCGTTCTTGGGCAATTTTTCTTAAAATAACAGTTTTTTTGTTAAGCTTTTTTGGCCAAAAACTCCCAATAACTCCTTCAAAACAAGTATATATCTTTCACAGTATATTGGCCGTCCCCTTCCCGGCCTTCTCCCTCCCATGCCCTCCCAGGGGGACATTGCTCACCCCCCCCCCGGGAGTGTCATGGTGTGCACATTTCTTACACAGCATATTGGCCGTCCCCCAGTGAGACAGACTGTAAGTCCTCCCGGGGTGGGCTCTTGACCCTGCCCCCCCCCGGGATTGACTGCCTTTTTGTCTGCTGAGAGAAGGCCGATACCCTTCCCGGCCTTCTCCCTCCCATGCCACTGAGACAGACTAACTCCTCCCGGGGTGGGCTCTTGACACTAACCCCCCCCCCCCGGGATTGACTGCCTTTTTGTCTGCTGAGAGAAGGCCGATACCCTTCCCGGCCTTCTCCCTCCCATGCCACTGAGACAGACTAACTCCTCCCGGGGTGGGCTCTTGACCCTGCCCCCCCCCCCCCGGGATTGACTGCCTTCTTGTCTGCTGAGAGAAGGCCGATACCCTTCCCGGCCTTCTCCCTCCCATGCCACTGAGACACACTGTAAGTCCTCCCGGGGTGGGCTCTTGACCCTGGCCCCCCCGGGATTGACCGCCTTTTTGTCTGCTGAGAGAAGACCGATACCCTTCCCGGCCTTCTCCCTCCCATGCCACTGAGACAGGCTGTAAGTCCTCCCGGGGTGGGATCTTGACCCTGCCCCCCCCCCCGGGATTGACTGCCTTTTTGTCTGCTGAGAGAAGGCCAATACCCTTCCCGGCCTTCTCCCTCCCATGCCACTGAGACAGACTAACTCCTCCCGGGGTGGGCTCTTGACACTACCCCCCCCCCCCGGGATTGACTGCCTTTTTGTCTGCTGAGAGAAGGCCGATACCCTTCCCGGCCTTCTCCCTCCCATGCCACTGAGACAGACTAACTCCTCCCGGGGTGGGCTCTTGACCCTGCCCCCCCCCGGGATTGACTGCCTTTTTGTCTGCTGAGAGAAGGCCGATACCCTTCCCGGCCTTCTCCCTCCCATGCCACTGAGACAGACTAACTCCTCCCGGGGTGGGCTCTTGACCCTGCCCCCCCCCGGGATTGACTGCCTTTTTGTCTGCTGAGAGAAGGCCGATACCCTTCCCGGCCTTCTCGCTCCCATGCCACTGAGACAGACTAACTCCTCCCGGGGTGGGCTCTTGACCCTGCCCCCCCCGGGATTGACTGCCTTTTTGTCTGCTGAGAGAAGGCCGATACCCTTCCCAGCCTTCTCCCTCCCATGCCACTGAGACAGACTAACTCCTCCCGGGGTGGGCTCTTGACCCTGCCCCCCCCCCCCCCGGGATTGACTGCCTTTTTGCCTTCCAGGCTGTTGCAATCATGCAGTATGGTGGAACGGGAAGGTTTTCGCTGATTTGTTCAGTTCACCTCCTGGCACCATGGTACAATACGAATTGCAAAACCTTCTCTCGAACAGTCATTGCAGCTTTGTTCGAGTGATGAGTACTTGCGAGAGATGATGAGAGACTGGATACGGCATACTCATTCCGGTGGTACTAACTCGGGATTCATGGTCACAGACGCAGGAAGGAACATGATCCGGGCGGTCGAAAGTGCCGGCTTCTCAAACGTAACATGCATGGCGCATTTGCTGCATAACTTTGTAAAAGATGGCTTCAAGGGGACCAATGAGAACAGCGCCACCGCCGTCACTCAACTCATTGACCGCTGCCAAAGAATCGCGGCCTTCTTACACCGTAGCTCTAAGTCCGCAAAAGTGGAGTGCCTCCCACAACACCGGTTACTGCAGGATGTCCCCACCCGCTGGAACTCCACCTGCATCATGTTGGAGCGCATGGAACATCTTTGTCAGCCCAAGCTGTTCCCCAACAACCAGGAGTGGATGATCATCACTCAGCTGGTCGAGATACTAGAACCATTCAAATTAGCCACCGAACATCTTTCAGCACAGAAAGCACTACTCAGCCATGTGGTCCCTGTCATCCTGCGTTTGAAGAGGCATTTGGAGTCACTGCGTGGACAAAGTACATTGCAATCGTCACACCCTCCAACGTAACTTGCTCGACCCCCTTGCTGTGGAAAAGCTGGTCTTCTTGAAGGCCAACTTGCCAGTTTTGGGCTATCCCCAGATTGATCTGGATAGCATGGACCCGTAGATCACTACAGCCTTTTTTGTGGTAAGTCGCTGGGTGGACAAAGTACATTGCTATCATGGCTGGGCCCCTGTTCACTCCACAGGCTTAGGAGGTGGTCAGAAAGTTGACTTTCGCCATCCGTAGACGTCTTCACATTTGTCTTTGGTGAAACAAAAGCTGTTTCACCCAGTTGTGGCTCTCCTGCAGCTGTTTTTGCCGCACTACAGGGCAAGCATTTTGAAATTTTTCTTTTTTAAAAGTTTCACTGCTACATATTTCTTTTATTCTTAAAAAAAATTATAAAATATTTGAAAAAAAATGAAAACACTGCAGCACATTTGTCTGCAGTTTTTGTGTGCCCTGTGGCAGTTTCGCTGCACATCAGGGCAAGCATTTCATTTGTGTAGTTCCAACTAGTGCGGCCCATAAGCCAACACAAAATGCTTACAGTGCTCATTATTTGTTTAGTTCCAACCAGTGCGGCCCTTCTGCTGCGACCCCCTGTTGAAGACTGAAGGCCAAGTTGACACACATAACCACAATGAACCGGTTTATTGTCTTGTAAGATTTGGGGGAGGACAGACAACAGGCTGAAAGGCGTCCGGCAGGGGACGTCTGGGGAAAGGGTGTATGAAAGGGAGTTGGGGGGGGGGGAGCGTATACAGGAGTAGAAGAGTGCCTCTATTCAAAAATGGAAAATTAACCAAATGCTCACCCTGTTGTGAAGCGTACACACTACACAGGAGTAGAGGAGTGCCTCTTTTCCGGGCACTCCAGAGGCGATGCCCAACAGGCTGAAAGGCGACCGGCAGGAAACGACTGAGGAAAGGGTGTATGAAAGGGAGTTGAGGGGGGGGGGAGCCAGTAACTCTTAACTGAGTGTCCCGGGGGTCCGAAGGGTTTCCTTAGAAAAAACTTGATTTGAAAAAACCCTAAAAGTCGCCATAGAAATCATCAATAAAAACAAGTGGGGAAATGGTGTATGAAAGGGAGTGGGGGGGGGAGGGGGCAAGTAACGACTGGGGAAAGGGTGTATGAAATAATATGAATGTAAAATAATTTTCCTGACTATGAATTTATACCGCAAAATAATTTTCCAGGCTATGCATTCATTTTTTTATGGAGTTGGGGGGTTGGGAAGCCATGCAAAGTCAAATTTCAACTTCTCTCGGTGCTCCCCCCGTACTCTTAACTGAGTGTCCCGGGGGTCCGAAGGGTTTCCTTTGAAAAAAATTGATTTGAAAAAAACTTGACTAAAATCATCAATAAAAATTAAAATCATCAATAAAAAAAGAAGTGCTTCCTTGAAAATGTCTGGGATTAAGTACTGGCCTACTCTCAGCAGCCAGGAAGACAGTTAGCACTCTCCCAAAACGTAATTCCAGCATTATATGAGGGATGCGAGCAACGTCTCTGAACCCTGGTGTATGAAGGGGAGTTGGGGGGGAGGGTTCCCGAGTATAGGTCAGGGATGGGGACCAACCAAAAGTCGCGATTAAAATCATAAATAAAAAGAAGTGCTTCCATGAAAATGTCTGGGATTAAGTACTGGCCTACTTTCAGCAGCCAGGAAGACAGTTAGCACCCTCCCAAAATGTAATTTCAGCCATGTATGAGGGATGCGAGCAACTTCTCTGAACCCTGGTGTATGAAGGGGAGTTGGGGGGGAGGGTTCCCGAGTATAGGTCAGGGATGGGGACCAACCAAAAGTCGCGATTAAAATCATAAATAAAAAGAAGTGCTTCCATGAAAATGTCTGGGATTAAGTACTGGCCTACTCTCAGCAGCTAGGAAGACAGTTAGCACCCTCCCAAAATGTAATTCCAGCCATGTATGAGGGATGCGAGCAACGTCTCTGAACCCTGGTGTATGAAGGGGAGTTGGGGGGGAGGGTTCCCGAGTATAGGTCAGGGATGGGGATCAACTTACCGCTGGAATGAGGAAAAAAAGGGAGGGGTAGTGTGTCCCTGCAGTTTGGAATCTGTTATGGTTTAAAAACTTGACGAAAACTCGCGATTAAAATCATCAATACAAAGAAGTGCTTCCTCCAAAATGTAGAGAGGGCGGCAGAGACCTCTTCCGCCAGTCTGTCCCAGCCCCTGCCTCTCGGCGCTCCCCCCATGCTCTTAAACGAGTGTCCCTGTGGTCCAAAGTGTTTCCTTTTTAGTGTGTTCAAAGCAGGCCGGTCCCATCAATCAGGAACAAGTGCACGAGTACAGGAGTGCCATTGATCGCCAGGGTTGATTCGGATGATCTGGCTGGCTATGCAGGTGTCCCCTTCCTCCCTCACCGCTCCATGTGCTTCCCTCCCGAAGCTGTTGTGATGAGTTGGGGGGGGGAGGGCACAGGAGTGCCAACGGCTGCATGACAGGGAGTTGGGGGGGGGTGGAGGGCACAGGAGTGCCAAAGGCTGAGAGGGAAGGATGGGAGAGGAAGCTTGGGATGTAAAGTACACAAGGGCGTTACAGTGAAACTGATAATGGCTCATTAAAATAATCAAGGCTGTATGACAGGGAGTGCCAAAGGCTGTATGACAGGGAGTTGGGGGGGGAGGGCACAGGAGTGCCAAAGGCTGCATGACAGGGAGTTGGGGGGGGGAGGGCACAGGAGTGCCAAAGGCTGAGAGGGAAGGATGGGAGAGGAAGCTTGGGATGTAAAGTACACAAGGGCGTTACAGTGAAACTGATAATGGCTCATTAAAATAATCAAGGCTGTATGACAGGGAGTGCCAAAGGCTGTATGACAGGGAGTTGGGGGGGGAGGGCACAGGAGTGCCAAAGGCTGCATGACAGGGAGTTGGGGGGGGAGGGCACAGGAGTGCCAAAGGCTGAGAGGGAAGGATGGGAGAGGAAGCTTGGGATGTAAAGTACACAAGGGCGTTACAGTGAAACTGATAATGGCTCATTAAAATAATCAAGGCTGTATGACAGGGAGTTGGGGGGGGAGGGCACAGGAGTGCCAAAGGCTGCATGACAGGGAGTTGGGGGGGGGGAGGGCACAGGACTGCCAAAGGCTGAGAGGGAAGGATGGGAGAGGAAGCTTGGGATGTAAAGTACACAAGGGCGTTACAGTGAAACTGATAATGGCTCATTAAAATAATCAAGGCTGTATGACAGGGAGTTGGGGGGGGAGGGCACAGGAGTGCCAAAGGCTGCATGACAGGGAGTTGGGGGGGGGGGGGGGAAACGCGCGCACACAGGCACACAAGGGTCCTTTCTTATTTTTGAATTTATTTGTTTTTTTTAAAGAATAAAAGACAGGTATTTTTTAAAAATATTCAAAAATGGAAAATTAACTGGCCCTGATGAACAGTTAACACAGCGAGGAGACAGGGCAAACGAGAGCGTATACAGGAGTAGAAGAGTAGATAACCTGGGTCCGATCGCATCAGGGCAATGTTCCCGCGTTCAGCAGGCAGTGACAATGTAAGACACCACAACGCAGAAAGCAAAGTAGTATGCATCAGGGCACCCTCCCAAAATGTAATTCCATCCTTGTATGAGGGATGCGAGCAACGTCTCTGAACCCTGGTGTATGAAGGGGAGTTGGGGGGGGGAGGGTTTCCATTCAAAAATGGGAAATTAACCAAATGCTCACCCTCTAGAGCTAATCCATGCCGACGAGCGCAGACCTCCATGATGAAGAAGTGCTGACGAAGGTGGTTTTCCCATGGTGAAACAAAAGCTATTTCACCGAGTTGTTTGCCTCTATTTAAAACTGGAAAATTTTCCAAATGCTCAACCTCTAGAGCTAATCCATGCCGACGAGCACAGACCTCCATGATGAAGAAGTGCTTACGAAGGTGGTTTCCCTATGGTGAAACAAAAGCTATTTCACCGAGTTGATTGCCTCTATTTAAAAATGGAAAATTTTCCAAATGCTCACCCTCTAGAGCTAATCCATGCCGACGAGCGCAGACCTCCGGGATGCGTGTATGAAAGGGAGTTGGGGGGGGGAGCCAGTAACGACTGGGGAAAGGGTGTATGTATGTATTTCACAGAGTTGATTTGAATCTGTTATGGTTCCTTTGGTCGCTCCCCCTGTTCCTTAGATATAACTGTGGTAATTCTAGAGTTTAATTTGCAGACGAACAGATACCGGAGGAAAGGTGTATGGGGAAAGGGTGTATGACAGGGAGTTAAGGGAGGTAAAGAGGAGGGGAAAGTGTGTATGAAAGAGAGTTAAGGGAGGTAAAGACGAACTTTGGTCTCACAGCCATTCAAAGTCAAATTTTCATTTGAGTCCCGCGGTCTTCCCAGGTTAGGCTCATCCATTGCACTCCGTGTGTGCTGACCCCTGGGATGAAATACTGGCCTCTCAGCAGCCAGGAAGACAGTTAGCACCCTCCTAAAACGTAATTCCAGCATTATATGAGGGATGTGAGCAACGTCTCTGAACCCTGGTGTATGAAGGGGAGTTGGGGGGGAGGGTTTCCATTCAAACATGGGAAATCAACCAAAAAGCTCACAGCAGCCAAGAAGACATTTCAAACCAGAGAATTTCTACGTTTTCCGAAACGGCACGGCAAGAGAAGACTCACAGAAGTGCCTTGCAAGAAATTGTGCTTGACAAGAAGAAACGACGACTACTTGCATAAGGCTTCCCAAATCCACCAAGAAAATTTAGAAAGCTAAATGGATCTTGGGATCGAGCTGGCGGTCCGCCGAGAGGCGAGCTACCGCCTCTCCCAGCCCTGAAAATTAAAATCATCAATAAAAAGAAGTGCTTCTACGAAAATGGGGACTGGCAGGGAATGAAGTTATGGGAGAATTTCTCTTTGGTGAAACAAAAGCTATTTTAAACTTGACGAAAAACTGTATGAAAAACTTGACGAAAAGTTGCGATTAAAATCATGCTCACCCTCTAGAGCTAATACATGCCGACGAGCGCAGACCTCAGGGATGCGTGAATGAAAGGGAGTTGGGGGGGGGGGGGAAGCCATCTACGTGGCCTTTTGGGTCTCTTCCAAATGTAGGATTTTGTGATTCAGGATTCTATGATTCAGTAGAGACAGGCTAGCCATCTGTCAGGAAGGGTTGGAGATGCATATGAAGAGGCATCACCCAATGATCAAGGTGAGAGTAAGAGAAACTGGCAGCACCTGCAGCCGCAGGAAGAATACTCCCACTTTGCCAACTGCCAAAGCGGGGAGACAGACTCAGTCCACGCTGAAAGTTTGGGGTCTGCCCATTGGCAGGATGAGATCGGGGGAAAAGTCACCCACAGCCAAGCAGATCACCCAGTGCGTGGGAGAGATGATGGCTCTCGACCACCAACCCTTCCATATGGTAGAGCGGGAAGGCTTCCGCCGCTTGATGGCGCTCGGTGGCATAGGACGACGTCCAAGGTAAAGAAGGAGTGTACCGAGGTCTCCAGTACTAAAGTCGCCTTTAAAATAATCAATAAAAAGTGTCCTGGGGTTCCTGTGATGCCCTTAGATGTCCGGGGCTGCACGCGCACTACAGTGTGTGTCTACCCTACGCCGACAGGTGCCGGTAACCCGTTGAACCCCATTCGTGATGGAGTGACGGGGAAAAAAAGAGGGTGACCGTATATAAACTTGACTAAAAGTCGCCATTAAAATCAATCATTAATCATTAATCATTAATCAAGAATAAAAGAAATACTTAGCTAATGATAGCTAGCTTGTTTTTCCAAAGGCTGCATGACAGGGAGTTGGGGGGGGGAGGGCACAGGAGTGCCAAAGGCTGCATGACGGGGAGTTGGGGGGGAAGGCACAGGAGTGCCAAGAGGAAGGGCACAGAAACTTGCCATAAAGTCGCAATTAAAATCATCAATAAAACAAAGTGCTTCTATGAAAATGTGGAGGACCGAAGCATTTACTTTGAAAAAATTAGTGCGGTCAAAGCTGGCCGCTTGCATTAATCAAGAACGAAAGTCGGAGGTTTGAAGACGGTCAGATACCGGAACGGCTGTATGACAGGGAGTTGGGGGGGGGAAGGGCACAGGAGTGCCAAAGGCTGCATGACAGGGAGTTCCTCACTACAAGATCCCCACTACAAGATCCCCACAGGTGCCATCTTCTCCCAAAACATCATTCCATCCTTTTATGAGGGCTGCAAGGAACGCCTTGTGAAGTTTTTGCACAGCGCCCAAGGAAGCTGCATCCACTTCACGTCGGAGGTTTGGTCCAGCTTGGGAGGAGGCCATTCCTACCTCTCTCTCACTGCACATTGGTGGGAGAAGGAGGGCAGCCTGGAGTTGGGGCATCGCTGGGCCTTGCTAGCAATGGAAGTGGTAGGCAAGGACCACAACGCTGATACCATCTGTCAATACTTGGAAGCCATGATGAGGGAGTGGATGCAGCACAGGAAGGAGAACATGAAGATGGGGTTCATGGTCACCGATGCTGGCAAGAATATGATAAGGGCAGTGGAAAGCGCAGGCTTTACCAACATTAGTTGTATGGTGCAATTACTCCACAACACCATAAAAGATGGCTTTTAAGGCCCTAAGGGACAGAAAATATGATAGAAAATCTTTAGAGTAATTCCAAGACTGGTAATCAATCACAAACCAGAAATATACAGTATTTTGGTGACCATCCTGAAGCTGTTGTGATGAGTGGGGGGGGGGGGGAGAGGAAGGGCACAGGAGTGCCAAAGGCTGCATGACAGGGAGTTGGGGGGAGAGGAAGTGCCAAAGGCTGCATGACAGGGAGTTGGGGGGGGGGAGGGCACAGGAGTGCCAAAGGCTGCATGACAGGGAGTTGGGGGGGGAATATTTTAGAATAAAATAAAATAAAGAATTATATAAATTAAAGTAAAATTAAACGAAGTTTGTAACACTTGCACAGATATACAAAAAAGTAACAAATCAGGAGGAGGCTCATCTTGAGGCAGGGGAGCTGCTCCCGAGGAAAGGTGGTGCTTGCTCCTTTTGATAGGAACCATTCATTTCAATGGGTGTGAAGTGCGATTGCCTGGCACCTGCAGCCTTGGCCTATGGATGTGCTGAATTGATGAAATAGGAAAGAGGATTTCCCTCCTGTTCCATCAATGAAATAGTGGCATTTCTGGCCTGGTGATTCAGAGCCTGGGAATGCTACATTTTGGACTACAATTCCCAGAAGCCAGTGGCCATGCCGGCTGAGAATTCTGGGGGTTGTAGTAAGAAAAACCACAACCTCTAAAGCGGTGTTTCCCACACTCTGGTCTTCTAGGTGTTTTGGATTTCAGCACCCAGAATCCCTGATCTTTGGCCAATGCAGTCGAATTAATGCAATGTAAAATTAATGGAGTTAGTAGTCTAAAGCAGGCACTGGCAAACTTTGGAATTTTGGGAGTTGGAGTCCAAAACACTTGAAGAGTCAAAGTTTGCCCATGCCTGGTCTAAAGTGAGCCTCACAGCTTTCACTTTGTCCTCCCTAACACCATTTTGGAGGCTTCCCAACCAATTCTATTACAGAGATTTGTGTCTTTATATCCACATAATTTCTCTCATAACAATACATTGTCTTCAGCTAGAATCCATGTTCAAGGTCCTTGAACTGTCATGACTCCATCATACAGAGTGTTGTGATCTGTAGATATTTGAGGCAGGAAGTTAGAACTGAGAGTTTATCTGCCAAAACTCTCTAAATATTTTATGAAACTACAAATCCCATGGCAGTTAACATGGTTTCAAATTGCTGTGATTGTGTAGTGTGAAAGGAACCCAGGTGTCCTACAAGAGGCAGGTCTCAAGAATCCATCTGCCTCACGTCCACTTTCCTGACAGGACACGTCCACATCCAAGACTCACCCAAAAAATCTTTCATAACTCCTGTGTTGTGTCTCCAGGTTTGTCTGGAGCCGGGCAGCCATGTCTTCTGTATTCACTGCTCAGGAACAGTCAGAGATCACTCATAAAAACATGGAAAAACACAGCTGAAGAGACTTAAAAAGCCAAAAAATAAAAATACATTACAGTGTATGCACAAAACCACATATATACAAATATACACACACAAAACACATCAATCAGGAACAAGTGCACGAGTACAGGAGTGCCATTGATCGCCAGGGTTGATTCGGATGATCTGGATGGCTATGCGGGTGTTTCAATGTGTCCATCTGCAGTCCCCTGCCTTTCTTTAGTATTCGCGATAGCACTTGCATGACAGGGAGTTGGGGGGGGGGATGGCACAGGAGTGCCAAAGGCTGCATGACGGGGAGTTGGGGTAAACTTGCCATAAAGTCGCCATAAAAATCATAAATAAAAAGTGTCCTGGGGTTCCTGTGATGCCCTTAGATGTCCGGGGCTGCACGCGCACTACTTTCCCATTTGGTAGTAATCCCTATTTTTTATACCAAAATAAAGTCACATTCGTTTTTCCAAAGGCTGCATGACAGGGAGTTGGGGGGGGGAGGGCACAGGAGTGCCAAAGGCTGCATGACAGGGAGTTGGGGGAAACTTGCCATAAAGTCGCCATTAAAATAAGTTGCCATTGATCGCCAGGGTTGATTCGGATGATCTGGATGGCTATGCGGGTGTTTCAATGTGTCCATCTGCAGTCCCCTGCCTTTCTTTAGTATTCGCGATAGCACTTGCATGACAGGGAGTTGGGGGGGGGAGGGCACAGGAGTGCCAGAGGCTGCATGACGGGGAGTTGGGGTAAACTTGCCATAAAGTCGCCATAAAAATCATAAATAAAAAGTGTCCTGGGGTTCCTGTGATGCTCTTAGATGTCCGGGGCTGCACGCGCACTACTTTCCCATTTTGTACGCACTGTATTGTATGACTTTGAGTTGGCAACTAGAGCACACAGCCACAGAAGAGTCTTAAATTTTTTTAGAATATGATCTGGCTGGCTATGCGGGTGTCCCCTTCCTCCCTCACCGCTCCATGTGCTTCCCTCCCGAAGCTGTTGTGATGAGTTGGGGGGGGGAGGGCACAGGAGTGCCAAAGGCTGCATGACAGGGAGTTGGGGGGGGAGCGTGTAGTGCCTAGCTGTTGCCTAGTTAATGCATTTAAAGGGATGCGTGTATGAAAGGCAGTTGGGGGGGGGAGCGTACACACAGGAGTGCCTCTTTTCTGGGCACCCCAGAGACGATGCCCAATAGGCTGATAGGGGACCGGCAGGAAACGGCTGGGGAAAGGGTGTATGAAAGGGAGTTGGGGGGGGGGGAAGCGTACACTGGAGTACACGAGTGCCTCTTCTCCGGGCACCCCAGAGGCAATGCACAACAGGCTGAAAGGGGACTGGCAGGGAATGACCGGGGAAAGGATGTACAGTATAACAGGAAGTTATTGGAGCATTTCTCTTTGGTGAAACAAAACCTATTAACCCAGTTGATTTGCATCTGTTATGGTTCCTTTGGTCGTTATCAGACCGAAAACAACCCGGGCTCCCCGGCCGCTTCGGTTACTCTAGATAACCTGTATGACAGGGTCTGTATGACAGGGAGTTTGGGGGGGAGGCGTACACAGAAACTTGCCCTAAAGTCACCATTAAAATCATAAATAAAAAGAAGTGCTTCCTCCAAATTCTAGAGAGGGCGGCAGAGACCTCTTCCGCCTTTATTTCCCAGTCCCGGGGTTGCGAAGCGTTAACTTTTAAAAAAATTGTGTGCTCAAAGCACTTCGTGTAGGCTTATGGGCTGCACTGGTTGGAAGTTACTACACAAATGTGTACCAATGAAACAAAAGTCGGAGGTTTTTGATTCCATCCTTGTATGAGGGATGCGAGCAACGTCTCTGAACCCTGGTGTATGAAGGGGAGTTGGGGGGGAGGGTTTCCATTCAAAAATGGGAAATTAACCAAAAAGCTCGCCCGGCCGCTTTGGTTACTCTAGATAACCTGGGTCCGATTTGATTTGATTTGATTGATTTGATTTGATTGATTTGATTTGATTGATTTGATTTGATTGATCTTGGGATCGAGCTGGCCTAAAAAAAAAAGAGGTTAGATGGCCATCTGTCAGGGGTGGTTTGAACGCGGTTTTCCTGCTTCTTGGCAGGGGGTTGGACTGGATGGCCCATGAGGTCTCTTCCAACTGTTTGATTCTATGATCTGTTTTGTATTCAATATCAGGACAATGTTCCTGCGTTCAGCAGGCAGTGGCAATGTAAAAGTAAAGCAAAGCAAAGCAAAATTGATTTGAATTTATATATATTGCAAAAGAATTTTCCTGGCTATGCATTCATAAAGGGAAATCTGTAACTAACTCTAAGGCTGGATCTATACTGCCATATAATCCAGAATGTCAAAGCTGATGATCCCCATCATCATCTTTAAACTGGATTATAAGTGTCTACGCTGACATATAATCCAGTTCAAAGCAGATACTTTAAAAAAAACCTTCTATAATCAGGTCTGTAAATAAAGAACAATACTCAGAAAACAGATAGTAAACAATCAGGGCCAGCTAACACCTACTAACAAAGGATTCCCCCAGGCAGGAAACAGCCAGGCTTTGAAGCTGCAAGGCTATTCATTGCTAATCAAAGTGACCAATAGCAACATTCACACTTGCCTCAAGCAAACAAGACTTCTTTCTCCCACCCTGGACATTATTCTACAGATATATAAACCCCACTTGACTAGTTTCCAACAGACCTCGCAACCTCTGAGGATGCCTGCCATAGATGTGGGCGAAATGTCAGGAGACATCGTAATGATCCCATAGGAGCGATCTCGGCCTACCCCTACGCACTTCAGGTGTACTCATTCTCCTGTTTGGACTGTCGGAGTGTCGGTGTTTGTGGGAGGGATTGTTGGTTGAAACGCATGCATGTAAAGTAGGCACGGGCGTTATTTTTATTCAGAAATGCAAAATGAACCAAAAACTGGCCCTGATGTGGACCAAACACAGCCACAAACAGGGACCAACTAGAGCACACAGCCACAGAAGAGCCTTAAATTTTTTTAGAATTTTTTTTGTATTTTTTTAAAGAATAAAAGACACTATTTTTTAAAAATACTCAGAAATGGAAAATGAACCAAAAACTGGCCCTGATGTGGACCAAACACAGCCACGAGACAGGACAAACGAGAGCACACACCAACAGAAGAGTCTTTTCTTTTTTAGAATATTTTTTGTATTTTTTAAAGAATAAAAGAAAGGTATTTTTAGAAAACATTCAAAAATGGAAACTTTACCAAAAACTGGCCCTGATGTGGACCAAACACTGCCACGAGACAGGGCAAGTGAGAGCACACAGCAAGTCGCCATTACAATCAATCATTAATCATTAATCATTAATCAAGAATAAAAGAAATATTTAGCTAATGATAGCTTGTAGTTTGCTTCCCCTTTGCTTTTCTGAACTTTCCCATTTTGTAGTAATCCCTGTTTTTACGGGGTCACAGGGGGGAAGCGTACACTGGAGCACAGGCAGTTGGGCTTCTTGCCTGAGAGGGAAGGATGGGAGAGGAAGCTTGGGAAGGGATTGTTCTTTGATTTGCCATGATTGCTTCGGGAGGACCAGTACACCAATGGATCGCTGGATAAATTCTCCTGAGGCTCTTAAAATACACTCCCGAAGCTTCGTTATTGGCGCGGGGTCGATTCGTTAAGGATATAACGAATCGATTCGTTAGTATGGTGGACGCGATCGCGCATGCACAAAAGCGACTTCCGAAACGTCGTTATTAAATATGATTCGAATCGATATTGAGATTAATAACGAATCGATTCGTGAAAGCGAATATTTAGTATTTTTTAAAGAATAAAAGACAGGTATTTTTAGGAAATATTCAGAAATTTAAAATTAACAAAAAACTGGCCCTGTTGTGGACCAAACACAGCCACGAGACAGGACAAACTAGAGGACAAACGCCCTGTTGTGAAGCGTACACAGGACTACAGGAGTGCCTCTTAAAGAAATATATAAATAAATACATAATAGCAGCATTTTTTGGTGAGTATCTTTGTTTTCCTTTTTTTAATAATTAAATCAACAAATAATAGCAGCTGTTCTACTTATAAATATTAAAATATAAGTACCTTCATTTTTAATGGGTTTTTCTTTTTTTTTGGTGGTTTCTTTTGTGTGTTTTTATGAGGTAGGTAGTTTGTTTATGGGTAAGGGAGTTGGGGGAGGGGGGAAGCGTACACAGGAGTACAGGAGTGCCTCTTCTCCTGGCACCCCAGAGGCGATGCCCAACAGGCTGAAAGGGGACCGGTAGGGGACGACTGGGGAAAGGGTGTATGAAAGGGAGTTTGGGGGGACAACACAAAGCACAAAAGTACGCATCAGGGCAGGCAATGTTCCCGCGTTGAGCAGGCAGTGGTAACGTAAGGCAACACAAAGCACAAAAGTACGCATCAGGGCAGGCAATGTTCCCGCGTTGAGCAGGCAGTGGTAACGTAAGGCAACACGAAGCACAAAAGTACGCATCAGGGCAGGCAATGTTCCCGCGTTGAGCAGGCAGTGGTAACGTAAGGCAACACGAAGCACAAAAGTACGCATCAGGGCAGGCAATGTTCCCGCGTTGAGCAGGCAGTGGTAACGTAAGGCAACACGAAGCACAAAAGTACGCATCAGGGCAGGCAATGTTCCCGCGTTGAGCAGGCAGTGGTAACGTAAGGCAACACGAAGCACAAAAGTACGCATCAGGGCAGGCAATGTTCCCGCGTTGAGCAGGCAGTGGTAACATAAGGCAACACAAAGCACAAAAGTACGCATCAGGGCAGGCAATGTTCCCGCGTTGAGCAGGCAGTGGTAACGTAAGGCAACACAAAGCACAAAAGTACGCATCTGGGCAATGTTCCCGCGTTGAGCAGGCAGTGGTAACGTAAGGCAACACAAAGCACAAAAGTACGCATCAGGGCAGGCAATGTTCCCGCGTTGAGCAGGCAGTGGTAACGTAAGGCAACACGAAGCACAAAAGTACGCATCAGGGCAGGCAATGTTCCTGCGTTGAGCAGGCAGTGGTAACGTAAGGCAACACAAAGCACAAAAGTACGCATCAGGGCAGGCAATGTTCCCGCGTTGAGCAGGCAGTGGTAACGTAAGGCAACATGAAGCACAAAAGTACGCATCTGGGCAATGTTCCCGCGTTGAGCAGGCAGTGGTAACGTAAGGCAACACAAAGCACAAAAGTACGCATCAGGGCAATGTTCCCGCGTTGAGCAGGCAGTGGTAACGTAAGGCAACACAAAGCACAAAAGTACGCATCAGGGCAGGCAATGTTCCCGCGTTGAGCAGGCAGTGGTAACGTAAGGCAACACGAAGCACAAAAGTACGCATCAGGGCAGGCAATGTTCCCGCGTTGAGCAGGCAGTGGTAACGTAAGGCAACACGAAGCACAAAAGTACGCATCAGGGCAGGCAATGTTCCCGCGTTGAGCAGGCAGTGGTAACGTAAGGCAACACAAAGCACAAAAGTACGCATCTGGGCAATGTTCCCGTGTTGAGCAGGCAGTGGAAATGTAAGGCAACACAAAGCACAAAAGTACGCATCAGGGCAATGTTCCCGCGTTGAGCAGGCAGTGGAAATATAAGGCAACACAAAGCACGAAGCAACTAAGGTGATCTACCGCATGGAGCAAGGGTTGGTGTCGAAATCTATCTCCGGGTAGCCCAAAAGTGGCAAGTTGGCCTTTAAGAACACCAGCTTTTCCACCGAAAGGGGGTTGAGTGAGGTACGTTGGAGGGTGACGACATCTCCTGCCAGGCTGAAGACCCTCTCACTCTGCACACTAGTTGGTGGGCAGCTGAGAAACTTGCGGGCTACAGTTGAGAGGTCAGGCCATGTACTCCTTTTTGAGGACCAGTACGCCAATGGATCGGTGTCTACATCCTCCTGCGGCTCGTCAAAGTACCGATTGACAGAGAACTCTGCTGAGTCCATCTTTGCTGCCCGGGCCGACGAAGATGTTCCTTGCCCTGCCATCAAAGCGATACTGTCGGGTATGAAACGCTTCGCTCTCCTCTTTTTCAGCTGCACTGCTCTTGCTTCATCCCTGATAGGTGGCAAGGTGGGACTGACGTTATCGGTGCTGCCGTAACCGCTGGTGTTTTGGGGAGTAACGGCAGAAGGAATTTGCTCTGAGCGTTCCCCCACCCTCCGAGAGTATTCTTCTCTCACGAGTGAGAGAAGTTCGGCCTTCCACTTTGGCAGTTCTTTGGAGCAGACAGTGTCCTTGATGGAAGGGTCGCAGAGTGCTGCCAAAACATGAGTCTTACTCTCTGTCAACGGTAGAAGACGTTTACGGAGGGACAAATTCAACTTTCTGACCACCTCCTGGGCCTGTGGAGTAAAGGGCCCAGCCGTACATTGCAATGTACTTTGTCCACCCAGCGACTCCAAATGGCTCTTCAAACGCGAGATGACTGGGAGCACATGGCTGAGTAGTGCTTTGTCTCCTGAAAGTTTTTCGGTGGCCAGTTTGAACGGTTCTAGGATCTCAACCAGCTGAGTGATGGTCATCCTCTCCTGGTTGTTGGGGACCAGCTTGTTTATCGGAGCCGCAATTGACAGCGAGACAGCGTGGACTGCCCTCTGTTGCTCCACCATGCGCTCCAACATGATGTAGGTGGAGTTCCAGCGGGTGGGGACATCCTGCAGTAACCGGTGTTGTGGGAGGCACTCCAGGATTTGCCTGTCACGCAGCAGTTTTGCAGACTTAGAGCTACGGTGGAAGAAGCCCGCGATTCTGCGGCAACGCTCAATGAGTTGAGTGACGGCGGTGGCGCTGTTCTCATCGGTCCCCTTGAACCCATCTTTTACGCAGTTATGCAGCAAGTGCGCCATGCATGTTACGTTTGTGAAGCCGGCAGTTTCGACCGCCCGGATCATGTTCCTTCCTGCATCTGTGACCATGAATCCTGATTTAGTACCACCGGAATGAGTATGCCGCATCCAGTCTCTCATCATCTCTCGCAAGTACTCAGAAATGGTGTCGGCCCTGTGATCCGTATCGATCACCTCAAGGGACAGGAGTGCCCAACGATGACCCGAGTCTTGGCTACCCTCTATCTCCCACCAGTGAGCGGTCAGGGACAAATAGGAATGCCCTCCTCCCGTGCTCGTCCAGATGTCTGAGGTGAAATGTACATGGACGGGTTCCTGAGATGTTGCTTGCATCCCTCGAA
Organism: Anolis sagrei; assembly: GCF_037176765.1. Classification (NCBI taxonomy): domain Eukaryota; kingdom Metazoa; phylum Chordata; class Lepidosauria; order Squamata; family Anolidae; genus Anolis; species Anolis sagrei. The sequence continues at coordinate 52,665,507 of NC_090035.1, forward strand.
CAAAGCGGGAATGACTGTTTGAGAGAAAGTTATGCGACTTGGGATCTTGTACCATGGTGCCAGGAGGTGAACAAATCGGCGGAAACCTTCCCGTTCCACCATACGGAAGGGCTGGTGGTCCAGAGCCATCATCTCTCCCAGGCGACGTGTTATTTCCTTCACTGATGGCGGCTTAACTCCAGATCTCACCCTTGTAACTTGCAGGCCCCAAGCATCGAAGGTTTTCTGCACGGGGCCTGTTGGTGTGTTTGGAGTGCTGCTGCATGTGCTGGCGACTTCAACTACGTCCAACTTCACAGTTGGGTGGTGTCTCCTCATGTGCATCCTTAGCCCTGTTGTGGCAAGATGCCTCGTATCTTTTCCTCTGCTGACGCTCGCACCGCAATGCCTGCAAACTGCCAAAGTGGCCTTGTCCTTATGGACGTCGTAATGATCCCATAGGAGCGATCTCGGCCTACCCCTACCACGCACTTGAGATGTACTACTCATGCTCGTGTTTGGACTGTCGGTGTTTGTAAAAGGGATTGTTGTTGGTTGTTTCTGTGGCTCGCCCTCCAGCACCAAGCAGTCCTCTTGATCACTAAGTCCTGTGGTGGAAGCAGATTCCATATTGTCTCCTTCCTCCCATTCCTCAGACACGTCCGCCTCCTCGCCCTCCTCTTCATAACAAGTACTAGTATGAGAGGTACTTGGAAGGACATCAGGATCTGAATGTAGAGTCTTTCGAACTGAGGAATAAGGAGGAGGTCCTCCCATCTCACTGCTGGTTGAAGCATCTGTGGGTGTTTCAATAACCATCTCGTCGGTTGAATGTTCCCTTCTTGTCAATGTGTCCATCTGCAGTCCCCTGCCTTTCTTTGGTATTCGGGATAGCACTTGGCCCTTGCGACTAGAAAAGCCGGGAAGGAAGCGTTTCATCACACAGGTTGGAAGTACACAAATGAGCGAGCGATCAGGCACTGTATTGTATGACTTTGTGTTGGCAAAAGGAGCGCAGTGGTTGGAAGTACACAAATGAGCGAGCGATCAGGCACTGTATTGTATGACTTTGTGTTGGCAAAAGGAGCGCAGTGGTTGGAAGTACACAAATGAGCGAGCGATCAGGCACTGCATTGTATGACTTTGTGTTGGCAAAAGGAGCGCAGTGGTTGGAAGTACACAAATGAGCGAGCGATCAGGCACTGTATTGTATGACTTTGTGTTGGCAAAAGGAGCGCAGTGGTTGGAAGTACACAAATGAGCGAGCGATCAGGCACTGTATTGTATGACTTTGTGTTGGCAAAAGGAGTGCAGTGGTTGGAAGTACACAAATGAGCGAGCGATCAGGCACTGAATTGTATGACTTTGTGTTGGCAAAAGGAGCGCAGTGGTTGGAAGTACACAAATGAGCGAGCGATCAGGCACTGTATTGTATGACTTTGTGTTGGCAAAAGGAGCGCAGTGGTTGGAAGTACACAAATGAGCGAGCGATCAGGCACTGTATTGTATGACTTTGTGTTGGCAAAAGGAGCACAGTGGTTGGAAGTACACAAATGAGCGAGCGATCAGCCACAGTATTGTATGACTTTGTGTTGGCAAAAGGAGCGCAGTGGTTGGAAGTACACAAATGAGCGAGCGATCAGGCACTGTATTGTATGACTTTGTGTTGGCAAAAGGAGCGCAGTGGTTGGAAGTACACAAATGAGCGAGCAATCAGGCACTGTATTGTATGACTTTGTGTTGGCAAAAGGAGCGCAGTGGTTGGAAGTACACAAATGAGCGAGCGATCAGCCACAGTATTGTATGACTTTGTGTTGGCAAAAGGAGCGCAGTGGTTGGAAGTACACAAATGAGCGAGCGATCAGGCACTGAATTGTATGACTTTGTGTTGTCAAAAGGAGCGCAGTGGTTGGAAGTACACAAATGAGCGAGCGATCAGGCACTGAATTGTATGACTTTGTGTTGTCAAAAGGAGCGCAGTGGTTGGAAGTACACAAATGAGCGAGCGATCAGGCACTGAATTGTATGACTTTGTGTTGTCAAAAGGAGCGCAGTGGTTGGAAGTACACAAATGAGCGAGCGATCAGGCACTGTATTGTATGACTTTGTGTTGGCAAAAGGAGCGCAGTGGTTGGAAGTACACAAATGAGTGAGCGATCAGGCACTGTATTGTATGAGTTTGTGTTGGCAAAAGGAGCACAGTGGTTGGAAGTACACAAATGAGCGAGCGATCAGGCACTGTATTGTATGACTTTGTGTTGGCAAAAGGAGCGCAGTGGTTGGAAGTACACAAATGAGCGAGCGATCAGGCACTGTATTGTATGACTTTGTGTTGGCAAAAGGAGCGCAGTGGTTGGAAGTACACAAATGAGCGAGCGATCAGGCACTGTATTGTATGACTTTGTGTTGGCAAAAGGAGCGCAGTGGTTGGAAGTACACAAATGAGCGAGCGATCAGGCACTGTATTGTATCACTTTGTGTTAGCAAAAGGAGCGCAGAATAAAAGAATAAAAGACACTACAGGTATTTTTAAAAAATAGTCAGAAATGGGAAATGAACCCAAAAATGGCCCTGGTGTGGCCCAAACACAGCCAGAAACAGGGACCAACTAGAGCACACAGGCAGAGAAGAGCCTTAAATTTTTTAGAATTTTTTAGAGTTTTTTTTAAAGAATAAGTATTTTTTAAAAATAGTCAGAAATGGGAAATGAACCAAAAAATGGCCCTGGTGTGGCCCAAACACAGCCAGAAACAGGGACCAACTAGAGCACACAGGCACAGAAGAGCCTTAAATTTTTTAGAATTTTTTAGAGTTTTTTTTAAAGAATAAGTATTTTTTAAAAATAGTCAGAAATGGGAAATGAACCCAAAAATGGCCCTGGTGTGGCCCAAACACAGCCAGAAACAGGGACCAACTAGAGCACACAGGCACAGAAGAGCCTTAAATTTTTTTAGAATTTTTTAGTTTTTTTTAAAGAATAAGTATTTTTTAAAAATAGTCAGAAATGGGAAATGAACCCAAAAATGGCCCTGGTGTGGCCCAAACACAGCCAGAAACAGGGACCAACTAGAGCACACAGGCAGAGAAGAGCCTTAAATTTTTTAGAATTTTTTAGAGTTTTTTTTAAAGAATAAGTATTTTTTAAAAATAGTCAGAAATGTGAAATGAACCCAAAAATGGCCCTGGTGTGGCCCAAACACAGCCAGAAACAGGGACCAACTAGAGCACACAGGCACAGAAGAGCCTTAAAAAATTTTAGAATTTTTTAGAGTTTTTTTAAAGAATAAGTATTTTTTTAAAATAGTCAGAAATGGGAAATGAACCCAAAAATGGCCCTGGTGTGGCCCAAACACAGCCAGAAACAGGGACCAACTAGAGCACACAGGCAGAGAAGAGCCTTAAATTTTTTAGAATTTTTTAGAGTATTTTTTAAAGAATAAGTATTTTTTAAAAATAGTCAGAAATGGGAAATGAACCCAAAAATGGCCCTGGTGTGGCCCAAACACAGCCAGAAACAGGGACCAACTAGAGCACACAGGCAGAGAAGAGTCTTAATTTTTTTAGAATTTTTTAGAGTTTTTTTAAAGAATAAGTATTTTTTAAAAATAGTCAGAAATGTGAAATGAACCAAAAATGGCCCTGGTGTGGCCCAAACACAGCCAGAAACAGGGACCAACTAGAGCACACAGGCACAGAAGAGCCTTAAAATTTTTTAGAATTTTTTAGAGTTTTTTTTAAAGAATAAGTATTTTTTAAAAATAGTCAGAAATGGGAAATGAACCCAAAAATGGCCCTGGTGTGGCCCAAACACAGCCAGAAACAGGGACCAACTAGACCACACAGGCACAGAAGAGCCTTAAAAATTTTTAGAATTTTTTAGAGTTTTTTTTAAAGAATAAGTATTTTTTAAAAATAGTCAGAAATGGGAAATGAACCCAAAAATGGCCCTGGTGTGGCCCAAACACAGCCAGAAACAGGGACCAACTAGACCACACAGGCACAGAAGAGCCTTAAAAATTTTTAGAATTTTTTTGAGTTTTTTTTTAGAATAAAAGAAGAAAGGTATTTTAGAAAATATTCAAAAATGGAAAAAAACTCAGCTGGCCCTGATGTACAGCTCACAGGCAGGCAGGAGTCAGGGCAAACGATCTAACACAACCAAGAAGACCCAGCACACACCAACAGAAGAGTCAGTCTACCCAAGTCTTTGCTCCAAGCCACTCAAGCACCAAGCACTGCAGCACAACCCTCCCACACACCTCTCCTCCCTCGCCTCCGCGCAAGCAATGAGCTCCGCGGCCGCGCGGAGCTCCTTTTAAAGGCCTTCCCGGCCAATCAAAAGCAGCCACGGTGCACTGCTGGGGTGCTTGGGAGCGCCGGATTGGCTCCCAGGCACCAGCACTGCAGCACCACTCAGTCAGCAGCCTCCATGCCATTAACGACACGAGCTGAAGCTCGTAAAATACATGGGGCTGCTGCTTCGATATTTTTAAACCCTTCCGGGTTTAAAAATATGTTTTGATATCGCGTCGGATATGGCAAAAAAAAGATTTATTAACGAAATAACGAATTAACGAACTAAAACCGACAGGCCTAATAATGAGCAAAAGGCGACAATTTGGGTGAATGGTATACCATCTAAAGAAATTACAATCAAAAGAGGCACAAGACAGGGGTGTCCCTTATCACCCCTCATTTTCATTATGTCATTGGAAATATTACTGAGAAACATCAAAGAAAATGAGCAACTCCAGGGACTGAATATTGGAAGACAAAGATACAAATACAGGGCATACGCAGATGACCTGATATGCATAATGGAAGATCCAAGAGAAAACCTTTTAAATTGGCTGAAAGTTATTGAAGAATTCGGGAGGGTAGCAGGTTTCAAAATGAATAAGGGAAAGACAAAGATACTAACAAAAAATATGTCTAAGGAAAAACAAAAGATATTGGAGGACCTGTCAGGAGTTCAAACCTGCACAAAAATGAAATACTTAGGAATTTGGATAACGGCTAAAAATTCTCAATTATTAAAGAACAATTATGAAGCTAAATGGACTGAAATAAAGAAAGATTTGAATAATTGGAAACACTTAAATTTATCAGTCTTGGGAAAAATTGCAACAATAAAAATGAATATCCTACCAAAAATGCTGTATCTCTTCCAGAACATACCCATAATTAGAAATAACAAATTATTTGATAATTGGAACAAAGAGATCTCGAAATTTATATGGAACGGCAAGAAACCAAGGATCAAGTACACAAACATGATAGATCAAAGGAATAGAGGAGGAATGGGTTTACCTGATCTAAAATTATATTATGAAGCAAGTGGACTCTCTTGGGTGAAAGATTGGATTTCATTGAAAAAAGAAAGAATATTAACAATTGAAGGTTTTGACCTCAGATTTGGGTGGCACTCGTACCTGTGGTACAATCAAACACTAAAAGAAAAGAACTTCAACAATCACTTTATTAGGGCAGCGTTAATAAAGATTTGGAATAAATATAAAACAAGAATGTATCTAAAAACACCACTATGGGCATCACCATTAGAAGCGAAACAAAGAAGACTGTTAGGATGGACCAACTGGCCAATATATAAAGATGTATTAAAGAAAAAAGATAATGAACTACAACTGAAGACAAGAGAAGAGATAAACATCCAATTTACAAACGTATCCTGGTTCCAATACTTACAACTTAAAGAATACTACAATTCAGACAAAAAATTAGGCTTTATGATAAAGGAAGCCATATTGGACCAAATTTTAGGGAAAAAGAAAAAAAATATAACAATAATATATAATAAATTATTAGAGTGGGCTACCGAAAAAGAAATAATAAAAGAATGTATGATTAAATGGGCTAAAAATATAGGAAGACAAATACAATACAAAGAATGGGAACAAATTTGGACAAAAAAGATCCGATATACTTATTCGACTGATATGCAAGAGAATTGGTTAAAGATTTTTTATAGGTGGTACATGACGCCACAAAAATTAGGCATGATGTATGATACTGTAAGAAATAAATGCTGGAAATGTGAATTACATACTGGAATGTTCTACCACGTATGGTGGACATGCTCCATAATTAGCACATACTGGAAAATGATAAAACAAGAATGCGAAAAGATCTTAAAAACAAAGATTCACATGAAACCAGAATACTTTTTATTGGGAATAATAGATGAGGAATTGGAATTAGATCAGAATAAGGATATTTTGTTCAATTATTGTATCACAGCAGCAAGAATAGTTTTGGCAAAAAAATGGAAACAGAAAGAAATAGCCACAAAAGAGGAATGGACAAGTAAGATGAAAGAAATTAAAGATATGGAAAAATTGACGTTTGCATTAAAAGATTCATATGGAAAACCAATGAGAAGAACGGATTGGAAGCCATATGAGGAATATCTAACAGAAGACCAAGATAGGAAAGACACAAAAGAGGAGGAAGAATGAGTTTTTCAGAAAAAGGAAGAAAATAAAAAGACGGAACCAAAGAGAAGGAGCTTATGGAAGTCAGAAGACCCCCCGCACTTTCCCCCCCATAACCCCGCCCTCCCTTCCCTTCCCCCTGGATCCTATACACTCTCCGCACCCTCTTCCCCTAACCCAATTCTCACTCCTCTACCCAACCCAATTTATCCCTTCAACTGCCCCCTTACCTTTAATCCTGACTTTACCAATCCCCCTTGTCCCTCCTTTTTTTTTTACCTATATACCTGTATGAATATACCTCAATAAAAATTATTTAAAAAAAAAGAGATCAAGGAAGTTAAGTACCAATTGAACATGTCATCTGGAAATAAGGGGTAGAAAGTTAACTATTATATAAAGTGGGTGAATGTTTGTCATCATGACCTTGCCAAATGTTTGTTCTTGGCAATTATACATGAAGGACACCTGTTAATGATTGTACTGTGTAAATGTCAAGACATTTCTGCGCATGTATGAACCAGTGGTTTTCTGCTATAAATATTGAAGCAAGTCTGACTTCCAGGGTGTGTCAGATATTGCTTTCTGAACGCCCTATCAAGCTTGCTAGTAAATGCCTGAAATCAACTGCTGTCTCCATTTCCTTCCTCTCTGATTGTGCTCTAAATGATCTCGGGTAACGTATGTTCCGCAACAGTACATGTAGTATATAATAGGTAATTATTATATTAATTGTATTATTATTAGTATTATATTGCATTACATAATAATATAATGATCAATATTATATGTACATACAATATATTGTATTATTAGCATAGCACAATATTAGTAATATTGTGCTATGCAATATTGTACTATATAACTGGAGCCCCCAGTGGCACAGTAGGTTAAAATGCTGAGCTTGTTGACCGAAAGGTCACAGCTTCAAATCCGGGGAGCAGCATGAGCTTCTGCTGTCAGCCCCAGCTTCTGCCAACCTAGCAGTACAAAAACATGCAAATGTGAGTGGATCGCTACACCACGGTCTCCCTACCTGAACTAGCAGGGGTGGTCTCGAGCTTGGCATTGGAGTCCCAGCGGCTTTTTGTGCTGGGGAACTTCAATGTACACGTCGAGACTACCCTAACAGGAGCGGCTCAGGACTTCATGTTGTCCTTGGCAACCATGGGGCTGTCCCAACGGGTATCTGGCCCCACTCACAGTGCTGGGCACACGTTGGACTTGGTTTTCTGTCAGGGATGGGAGCACGGTGGCGGTGTTGAGCTGACCATCTCTCCGTTGCCATGGACAGACCACTACCTGGTCAGATTTAGACTCACTACACTTCCTAACCTCCGCAGGGTTGGGGGACCCATTAAGCTGGTTCGCCCCAAGAGGCTTATGAATCCGGATGGATTCCTGACGGCTCTTGGGGAGTTTCCCGCCACCTCAGTAGGTGATCCTGTTGATGCCCTGGTCATTCTCTGGAATGGGTAGATGACTAGGGCAATAGACACGATTGCTCCAGAACATCCCCTCTCAAGTAGCCGAGCTAAACCAGCTCCTTGGTTCAACGAGGAGTTGGCAGCGATGAAGTGGGAACTAGAGAGCGTGTGGCGTTCGGATCCGAGCGAGCCAAATCGAGCACGGTTTGTGTCGTTTCTAAGGACATTAAGATCGTCTGGGGAGGCCCTGCTCTCGGTCCCGCCTGCGTCACAGGCGCGCTTGGCGGGGACGAGAGACAGGGCTTTCTCAGTGGTGGCCTCTCGGCTATGGGATGCCTTGCCGGCAGACATCAGACAGGCACCTTCGTTGCTGGCGTTTCGGAAAAAGGTTAAGACCTGGCTTTATGAACAGGCATTTGGTTGAACAGTGCAATCAATCACGGAAGACGGTAAATGGAACATAGGAATGGCACAAGGATTATGAGAACGGATCTGATTTCACTGAGGCGTTATGTTGTGTGTGTTGACTGTCCTGTTCTGTTTTGTTAACTGTTGTGGGTTGATGTTGTTAATCCTGTTTGTCGCACTTGTTGCATGTTAATTGCACTAACACTGTTAATAATTTGTACCTTGTAAACCGCATAGAGTCGCCTGTCTGGCTGAAATATGCGGTATAAAAATAAAGCAAATAAATAAATAAATAAATAAGGGCATATGCCGCGGCAATAAAGGCCGCAAAGAAATCTTTCTTTGCGGCCACTATTGCGTCTGCGAAGAACCGTCCAGCTGAACTGTTTCGAGTTGTCAGAGGCCTTTTAAATCCCACCATTCAGGATTGGAGCCCTGGCAACTCAGCAGCTCGCTATGAAGCCTTTGCTCGGTTCTTCGCAGACAAAATCACTTTGATCCACTCTGGCCTGGATACCATATTAACGGCAGTCTCTGAGGATGTAGCTGGAGCATCTGCTTGCCCAGTTTTGATGGATTCGTTTCAATTGGTGAAACCCGAGGATGTGGACAAGATACTTGGAGGAATGAGGCCTACCACATGCATCCTAGACCCCTGTCCATCCTGGCTTTTGAAGGAAGCCAGAGGGGGATTGGCCGAGTGGGTAACGGTGGTAGTTAATGCCTCCCTTCGGGAAGGCAATATTCCAGCAAGCTTAAAACAAGCTATAATAAAACCACTGTTGAAAAAACCATCACTGGACCCCACTCAATTCGACAACTATCAGCCTGTTTCCAATCTTCCCTTTTTGGGCAAAATCCTGGAACGTGTGTTGGCTTCACAACTCCAGGTATTCTTGGACGACATGGATTATCTGGATTCGGCACAGTCTGGCTTTAGGCCGGGACATGGAACTGAAACAGTCTTGGTCGCCTTAGAAGATTATCTTCACCAGGAACTAGACAGGGAGAGTGTGTCCCTGTTGGTTCTGCTGGACCTCTCAGCGCCTTCGATACTGTCGACCATGGTATCCTTCTGGGACGCCTCGCGGGAATGGGCCTTGGAGGCACTGTTTTGCAGTGGCTCCAGTCCTTCCTAGAGGGCCGCTCTCAGAAGGTGTTATTGGGAGACACCTGTTCTACCCCACAACCATTGTCTTGTGGGGTTCCTCAGGGCTCAATACTGTCTCCCATGTTGTTCAACATCTACATGAAGCCGTTGGGAGAGATCATCCGGAGTTTCGGGGTACAATGTCATTTGTACGCGGATATGTCCAACTCTGTCACTCCTTCCCACCTTCTTCTAAGGAGGCTGTTCAGCTCCTGAACCGGTGCTTGGCCGCTGTAACGGTCTGGATGAGGGCTAACAAATTGAAATTGAATCCAGGCAAGACAGAAGTACTCCTGGTCAGTCGTAAGGCCGAACAGGATATAGGGTTACAACCTGTGTTGGATGGGGTCGCACTCCCCCTGAAGACGGACGTTCGCAGCTTGGGTGTGACCCTGGACTCATCGCTGAGCCTGGAACCCCAGGTTTTGGCAGTGACCAGGGGAGCATTTGCACAGCTAAAGCTTGTATGCCAGCTGCGCCCGTACCTTGGGAAGTCTGACTTGGCCACGGTAGTCCACTCTCTGGTTACATCCCGTATAGACTACTGCAACGCTCTCTACGTGGGGTTGCCTCTGAAGACTGCTCGGAAGCTTCAATTGGTCCAACGATCGGCAGCCAGGTTGTTAACAGGAGCGGCACTCAGGGAGCATACAACTTCTCTGTTGCGCCAGCTCCACTGGCTGCCAATTTGCTACCGGGCACAATTCAAAGTGCTGGCTTTAGCCTTTAAAGCCCTAAACGGTTCTGGCCCGACCTATTTGATTATAAAAATCAAATATATCAGATCTCACTCGCTGCCACCAAATTATAAAGATCTATTCAGATCACTAATCAATGCTGCCATCAATACTAAGAGCGACCATCAATGGTCAAGGGTTACCCAAATTTTAAAAGAGTTATTTACTTTGAAGGTATGCTTTTGGGATCTTCAAACTTTGAGGCACACGAGTCAGGTTTTGATGAACAATAACCAACAAAGTTTATTATTTAGAATGGGTACAAATGCTTCAATATCTTGGCTGTTACAGAAAATTGTGTCTTAAAAGCATGATGGTTACAAGAATGGTTCTATCTTTGTTACAAAAGAGTTTCTTCTCTCCCTCCAAAACAATACAAGAATCCCAACAGGACTGTGTCTCTGTCAGAGATTATTCAGTAGCCCAGATAAATCTAGCCTGATTCTATCCTGCTACTACCCAGCTATTCTCCTAATAGCTGTCAGTTTGCTTTAGCTACCCTGCTAGCAAACTCCTGGCCAGACTTAGGCCTTTTTTCCTAACTCTAACACCACTACACTTCTAAACTCCCTTTCTCTTCAAACCCCCAAACTCCAACAACTCTCTATAACTTACAATGCTCCTTTTTTCCCTCTCAGAGTCTCCTAAACTCCGCCCCCTTTTTCTCCACCAATCCCGGCCATTCCCTGCTGGCTTCTTGACTAGGCCATGCCCCCTGCTCTGAAACTCTCTAAGATGGCGTCTTCCCTACTCTAAAATGGCCGCTGATGCTTTGCCTTGCCCATTACCTATCCTTCTAGACCTACATGCTTTTCCAGGCCCTGCACCCTGGCTTCTAAACGGTAAGGGTTCTTTACATCCGAATGCATCTCCTCCTATGAACCAGTTAGGACGTTAAGATCATCTGGGGAGGCCCTGCTCTCGGTCCCACTGGCTTCACAAGCACGTCTGGCGGGGACGAGAGACAGGGCCTTCTCAGTAGTGGCCCCCCGGCTGTGGAACGCCATTTCTACAGACATTAGATCATCCCCCTCCTTATTGGCATTCAGGAAGAGAGTGAAGACCTGGCTCTTCGAACAGGCTATCAACTAAACAGTGCAATTGATTGATTACTGGAATATGGATTAATGGACAACGAGATCCGATGCTGATTCTATTGATGAGACGTGATGGATTGTTGTTTTCCTGTATTGTTGTATTGATGTCCTGATGTTAATTAATTGATATTACTGTTTTAAATGACTAATGATTTTGTACTGTATTGTTGATACTGGTTGTTAACCGCTCTGAGTCGCTGTTGGCTGAGAAGAGCGGTATACAAGTGAAGTAAATAAAATCAATCAATCAATAGGTACCGCTCTGGTAGGAGGGTAACAGCGCTCCATGCAGTCATGCCGGCCACATGACCTTGGAGATGTCTACGGACAACGCTGGCTCTTCAGCTTAGAAATTGAGATGAGCACCACACCCCAGAGTTGGACACGACTGGACTTAATGTCAGGGGACAACCTTTATCTTTAACTATTATACCACTAAGGAGCCCCCGGTGACACAATGGGTTACACCGCTGAGCTGCTGAACTTGCTGACCGAAAGGTTGGTGGTTCAAATCCGGGGAGTTGGGTGCCTTCCCGCTGTTGGCCCCAGTTTTTGCCAACCTAGCAGTTTGAAAACATGCAAACATGAGTAGATCAATAGGTACCACTTCTGCAATCATGCTGGCCACATGGCCTTGGAGGCATCTACGGAAAACACTGACTCTTCAGCTTAGAAATGGAGATGAGCACCACCCACCAGTGTCCGACACAACTAGACTTAATATCAGGGGAAACCTTTACTTGTACTTTACCTATGTTGACCAGCAGGATCTACTTTGAAAGGCTCAATTTTAAGAAATACATGAATAATTTGGATCCTCTAGCAGAAAATGTTATAATGCACAACCCAGGATATTGATGGACTGAGCGCAGCTCTAGTTTTGAACCAAGCTCTAGTTTGAACCAAGGCAAAACAGATTTGGCAGTAGTTGGAAAGTTGTTCCAGGTATTCCAGCCGCCTTGAGTCCTCTTGGGGAGAAAAGTGGGATATTAATAATAATAATAGTAATAGTAATAATTCAACCCCTTTTCCTCTTTCATGGACCATCTATTAACATCCTTGTCTTTCTTTCCTCAGACATCCTATTCTTGCCTAGTGTTCCAGCTGTGTTGTGGCCAGAATACCCTTTCTGGAATTTATGGGAAGCTATCCTTCAGTTCCAGATGAATTACAGTGCTTTGCAGGTAGGATAGCAAGTTAGAGGGTGGGCAGGTGAGAAAAAGTTACATTATCTACAGAAATCTGCCTGGTTGAAAATTTAGGAAACCCTTATTGCCCATTTCCAATTTTGGCAGCTGTACAATTTCACTGGAAAGGTTTATGTGTCAAGACTTGACTGGGTTTTTCCACTACTTAACTAAAAATTTACCAAAATCTACTTTAAAAATTCAAATGAGTTTTTTCCCCAAAAGCTTCCTGCTCTATCCCATGGACATCCTAGCTTTACTGCAAATCTGTGCAAAAAAATTATTGCATGCAAGAATATTCATGTACTTTTATAGCTAAGTTATTTTAAATTCTGCACTTCAATTAATAAAATCCAGGAGGGAATAAATAAAGAGAAAATAATTAATAAGAGGAATAATTAATATGTATATATAAAATCAAGAGTATTTTAGGCACACATCTTCCACTTCCTCCTTTTCGGGATACTCCAGGTGGAGCAGAAGGTCTAGGTCCTCGAGGTCTTCCTGATGGCATCGCCCCCCCCCCCCCCATGGGGCCTCCACCCTGCCCTGGCTTTTGGCAAATGGGCCCCTCGGGCCAAATGGTGTTTGTACAGGCCCCTTTGCCTGCGATGCCGATGCCTACCTTACCAGCTCCATCCACGACAGTGACTGCAGCTGCCTCTGTAGCTGCTTCATCAGCCTCCAGCGAGAGGCCATCTACATCCACCCAGATTGCTCCAGGAAGGGCTGCTTTGTGCGGACCCTCTGTTGTGTTGAATGATACTGATTTAAATTTGTGTAGTACTATTGCTGTGTCGACCTCATCCCAGCATCATGCTGCAGTGCCTGCCTGCAACCAGGATAGCCGGCCTGCTGACACCTCTGATGTTCTGACTGCCTCTCAAACTCACTTACAAGGTGACTCTACTCCCATGGGGCCTGAGAACTCTGGGCATAGGGTGGGGGAGCTAGATAGCTCTGACTCTGAGCAAGAACCTCTGGATGCTGCTCAACAGGGGGAAGACAATGGCACTTCTTTTATCCATCCAGCTGATGTCAACAAATTTGCTGCGCTAATTGACAGGATGATAAAAGCTTTAGACATCCCTGCCCCTAAACCTCCTGAACACGTGGAGGACCCCATGTTCCCTTCCGATGAACAGGTGGTGACTCCCGCCTCCCCTCTACTGGTATTACCATACCTCCATAAATTGGCTAAGATATCAGATTCATCCCCTGCTTTTGTCCCTGCAATTCCCCGTAGGTTGGATTCGCTCTATAAAATTGATGTGTCATCTGCTAAATGGGTCACGGTCCCACCTAAACCTAACACGGTGCTGGCCGAAGTAACAAAGACAAAGTGTCCAAAGAATTTCCTCACCATGCCCCCTGATAGGGACGGTAAGAAAATCGACATTCTGGGAAAAAGGCCCACTTTTCCGCAGGGTTATTCACCCAGATGGCACACTATGCCACCTTTGCTAGTGGTTATCAGACCTTGCCTTATATTGATTTACTGCCAGCAGACCAACAGCGATTCCCTAGGGCGCTGCAAGCTGAGGCCTTGCATTGTCGAAGATGCAGAAAGATTTTGCCAAGCACCTTGCCGAGGCTGCGGGCAATCTATTCTCTACCGCTACCTCATTGAGGAGACATGCATGGCTTCGTGCTTCAAATTTGTTGGAGGAAGGGAAGGCCCTCGCAGAGGACCTTCCCTTCCACAAGGACAGCCTTTTTAATCCGCAAACTGATGACAGGCTGAAACAGAAACAAGACGTAAGACAGGCAGTGGGTAAATTTGGATACTTGTGGCAACCCTATACCCAACAGCGTCAAAAATGGAATTTACCAGCCACCACCTTCCGTAGGAATTATGGAAATTCCAGTGGAGGTCCCTTTAGGAACAGGAATGATAACTCTTCCAGGTTCCAAGGTGGGAGGAGGACCCCCTATTTCTCAAGGTCCTGTAGCCAACCCTTTGGAAACAGATCCAAGAATCAGACGGGCCCCAAGAAGCATCTTTGACGCGCATGCCTCAGAGGATCCACGTGGGCCGCATGATATTCCTTTGCCTGTTGCAAAAGATTCAGCTCCTGTTATTCAGGCTTCTTCGCCTGCAGTTTTTCCCCAGTTTGAAGATAGACTTTCCTCTTTCTACCAGGGTTGGGCCACCATTACTACAGATAAATGAGTGTTGTCTATCCTTGCCGATGGTTATAACATTGAGTTCTTTGATAAACCAAGAGTGGGACATATCAAATGTACCCTGCCGTCGGGCCCCTTCTTAGAAGAAATTAAGATGTTACTAAATAAAGAAGCAATAGCTCCATTGGACCCTTCCATGTTTCCTTACTGTTTTTTCTCCCGTTATTTTCTGGTCTCCAAACGAGGAGGTGGGCTGCGTCCCATCCTCGATCTTAGACATCTAAATGAACATATCCGACCAAAAAAGTTCAGAATGGTTACTCTTGCTTCCATTTTGCCCTTGTTGTTTAAGGACACGTGGTTCACCACCATTGATCTAAAGGACGCGTACTTTCATTTATCTATTGCACACCACCACCGCAGATTTCTCGCCTTCATGGTGGGATGTCAGGCTTATTGTTTTAACGTCCTTCCTTTTGGGCTATCCACAGCTCCCCGGGTGTTCACGAAATGCATGTCAGTGGTGGCCGCCTATCTGCGCACAAGGGGGTGTGTGTGATGGTTTACCCGTACATTGACGACTGGCTGATCGTTTTGAGGCCGCGGGACCAGCTTCAAACTCAAATTTCTTGTGTTCTGTCCCTTCTCCAGTTTCTCGGCCTTGTTGTCAACATCGACAAGTCATCCCTGTCCCCCTCTCAACGGATCGATTTCATCGGTGCCACGCTGCACTCAGTTGCTCAAAGAGCCTTCCTCTTGGCAGACTGCTTTGCCAACCTGAGGGAGCTTGTACTACAGGTCATGTGTTCCCCTTTTGCAATGGCCAGACAGGTGCAGGTCCTGTTGGGACACATGGCCTCTACCACGGCTGTTACCCCATATGCCAGGCTGTGCATGCGGGCCCTCCAGTCTTGGTTCGTGTCAATGTTTAACCCCATCACGGACAACCTCTGTGCAGCTCACGTTGCCTGTCGCTGTCTGTCCCTCTGCTGTTGGAGGGATGAACTATGGGTGTGTGCGGGACTTCCCTTTCACCCTCCTTCCCCTACCCGTGTTATCACTATGGATTCTTCCCTCAAGGGCTGGGGGGCACATTCCCAGGGTCTCATTGGGCCCTGCTTAGCTTGCGGCGTGGAGGATAGGAGTGACTCTCTAGTTCCCTTCGAGACACTATCAACTCCAGTGCTAGCGATTATTGAGGCTGTGCACAGGGCCTCTACAAAACGCTCTTATTTGTATAAGTGGTCTAAGTTTAGTTCCTTTGCCCATTCTAACAGTCTTGACCCAGTTACTGTTTCCACGTCTGTTGTGTTAGACTTTTTGGTGTCCTTAGCAGACTTGGGCTTGTCCCACTCTTCCCTGAAATGTTACTTAGCTGCCATTTCATGGTTCAGACATAAATCAGGTTTACCCTCATGTTTTGCTGATCCCTTGGTCAAGACCTTTTTGAGAGGTTTTGCCAAAATCAGACCGCCAGTGGCTCCGATTGCTCCATCGTGGAGTCTAGAGGTTGTGCTATCTTGTCTTGTGAAACCGCTGTTTGAGCCCCTAGCAAGGATTGATTTTTCCTTCTTGTCATGGAAGACCGCTTTCCTTGTGGCAATAACATCTGTCAGACGATCAAGTGAATTATGTGCCCTACAGGTGGACCCTCCCTATCTCAAATTTCATAGGGATAGAGCAGTTCTGCGGACTGATGTGGACTTCTTACCTAAGGTCGCAACACGGTTTCACATGTCCCAGGAACTAGTACTGCCAGGTTTCTTCCAAAATCCGAATACACCCAGGGAGCGATCTCTGCATTTACTTGATGTACACAGAGCACTTGCTTTCTATGTTGATAGGATGGCACATGTTAGAAAGACACCGAGGTTTTTTATAAAATATCGCAAGGATGAGTTGGGTCTTCTGGTGTCATCACAAAAGTTTTCTTCCTGGATAGTTTCAGTTATCTGTTTATGTTATCGCATGATAGGCAAGGAGTTGCCATTGCAGGTCAGGGGACATTCTACTAGGTCAATGGCAACATCTACAGCCTTTTTAAAGGGAGTGCCGCTGGAGGCCATTTGCCGGGCGGCTGTTTGGGCATCCCCTTTGATGTTTGTATCCCATTATAAGGTGGATGCGGTTGCTAATAAGGAGCTGGAATTTGGTAGAGTGGTACTTTCTTCGGTGGTGGCATGATCCCGCCAGCCAGAGTTAGTAACTTGCTAATCTACCAAATGTACGATTCACAGTGACTACGACAGGAAATTATAAGTTGCTTCCCTGTAAATAGTTTTCTGAGTAGTCACCTGTGAATTCGTACATACCCCCCGTCCTCCCCTTGAGTATCATGCCACGACTTCTAGCTGCTTTTGCGGCTGAAAAGAACTGTCGGCTAGTCCCGCCCATGGGCTATATATACTCGGGGGGGGGAATGGGCGGGTCTAGCTGAGGGCTAAAATGTCCCATTTTACTTTCTAGAAGGTTCCGTAAGTTGCACTGTGCAGATGCAGAGATACCAAATGTACGAATTCACAGGTGACTACTCAGGAAACTACAGTTACAGGTAAGCAACTTATAATTATCAGAAAAGCATCCCCCAGACAACCCGCTATTCGAGAGGTTTGATGACGAGCACAGAATCGGTTGCACTTTGTGTTGAAGCTGGTTGCAAACACGTCTATCTCTGGAAAGCCCCAAGCCAGGAATAGCTTGTGGACCTCCTCCCAATTGAGGGACCATTCGTGATTTGCTAGTGGATTCCTGCTGAGAGTGTCCGCTAGCACATTCTCCTCCCTGGGCACATGTGTTACTAAAAGATGAATACCTCTCAGTATGCACCAATCCCAAATTTGCAGAGTCAGGGATGGGAATGCGTACCGCCCTGCTTGTTGAGGTAGTACATGACCGTGGTGTTGTCAGTCAGAACCTGTAATATCTTTCCCTGAACCAGCTTTTTGAAAGATTTTAAGACTGTCTGTGGCAAGAAGTTCTAATATGTTTATGTGCATAGAAGCCTCTCCTGCTCACCAAACACTGTGAGCGGTGAATCCTTGGGCATGTGCACCCCAGCCTATAAGGGAAGAGTCTGTAGTCATAGTAATGGCAGATTGAAGGAGATGAAAAGGAAGGCCCGCACAGACCCAACGGCCATCCGTCCAACATAACAGAATGGCAGACACATGGAGGAAGGGAAAGCTTGGTGTGAGGACTATTCTTGAGTGGGTTGAAAACCGAAAGGAACCATGACTGGAGAGGTCATAATCGCAGCCTGGCATACAGAGTAGTGGAAGCCATGTGACTCAGTAAAACCTGAAAGTGTCGGGCCAACAGCTGGGTGGAGTGTAATGTCATTTTGATAAGTTCCTGCAGATTGCAAAAAACGGTCGAAAGGAGGTAGGCCCTCTTGGTGACCGCATCTAAAAGAGCCCCAATAAATTGAATCTGGTGAGTAGGTGTGAGGGAGGACTTTTCCAAATTCACCACAAGTCCTAGAGACTGAAGAAAAGACAAAACAAAGGAGACATGATGTTGTAGATGGTCAGAGGAATTGGAAACTATAAGCCAATCATCAATATAAGGGTACACTATTATCCCCCTACTGCGGAGATGAGTTGCGACTATGGCCTTACATTTGGTGAACACTCATGGAGCTGAGGATAAGCCAAATGGCAGTACATTGTAGCAATAAGCCCTGTTTCCAACCATAAATGAGAGGAACCTATGGTGGTGTTGCGCTATAGAAAGATGGAAGTACGCATCTTTCAAGTCAATGGTGACAAACCAGACATCTCCCGACAATAATGGTATAATGGAGGACAAAGTGACCATACGAAACTTCTTGGGCAAAACGTATTTATTTAAGGCCCTGAGATCCAGAATAGCGCGGAGCCCAACACCACGTTTAGTAACTAGAAAATAACGGGAGAAAAAACACAAGGGAAAATCTGAAGGAGGAACAGGGAAAATTGCACCTTTTTGAAGCAATGCTTCAACCTCCTGAAGCAAAGGCACAGATCTTTTCTTATTAGCTGTTTGTGGTAGTTATAGCTGGCTGTATGTTGTATGTTGTTGTATGTGCTGGTTGTTGATTGTGACAGGAGGTGGAGAGAATAAATAGGATTACACATAAGAGATTGATAGCATAGGACAGGGTTAGATAGGCGTTCTGTGTGAAGTGATCCCAAGAGTACATGAGACTAACTGTTGAAGGCATAGGAAGGCATAGGAAGATTTGTGGATGGTATAGGGTTGTGTATGTTGGTGAGAGAGTGCAAAGGTTCGTGTTTGTTGGTGAGAGAATCTGTGGAAGAACGTGGAGAGTGTGTGAAGCTGTGGAGTGACTGGAGAAGTGGTTGTTTGTGATGCGAGTCATTTGTGAGTGAGGTGTGGCAAGTGTAGAGTGGTGTTGTAGTGCTGAGTGGTATCAGTGATAGGAATTGACATAGGAATGGTTAAAACACAGCCTCATGTGAAGAACAATCTATCGCACTTGTGCAATCTCTTGGGAGAATCGTTCAACCTTTTGTCGCTTCAACGTAAGACTCTGAATGATAAAATGGATCTCCTTTTTAGAGGACTTGCCCTTATTATCAGAACTCCAGTGCAATTCGATCTCACAAGGGCAGACAATCTTCCATGTGCAGATCTGACTGAGGACTTGTGTTTAAATGGAGAGAAAGGCTCATTGGACCTTGGGTTAGATGAAGGGATTGACTATGAGATGTCTGAGGGAAAGGGAGGGTTGTCTGGTATGCATGGAAATGAGAACATCTTGGATTGGTGGATGACATCTATGGACATTCAGAGGACAACTGCTAATTTAACATCAGACTCTATTGCTCAGCCAACCGCAG
Source organism: Anolis sagrei (assembly GCF_037176765.1). Taxonomy (NCBI): domain Eukaryota; kingdom Metazoa; phylum Chordata; class Lepidosauria; order Squamata; family Anolidae; genus Anolis; species Anolis sagrei. The sequence goes on from NC_090035.1 coordinate 52,684,912, forward strand.
CTTGTGGCCAGGAACAACATCTCCAAATGACAGACAATTTTGCGGTTGAGGTTGCTCACTTAATGATCAATAGAGGCAGATGGACCTCTAGGAGGGCTGTTTGTGACTCCCTGGCCCAAATCCTATCAAAAAGACCATGGGAAATAAGACTGAAAGCCATAACCTGGTTGCGGAGGGACTATCAGTCACTTGACCGCTCCACGTGTCTTTTAATTACACTGGAGGACAATTTATGGCTCGACGAGCTGTTGGCAATGCGATCCTGCCTAAAGAAATGGGGCATTTCTATCAGAAGGGTAGTTGTAGACCCTCATATTCGCCCCCTTGTTGACACAGTGGCACCTTCTCGCCTTGTTCCATCAGGTCCCTGTGAGAATTCCACAAATAACTCCCCGGTTAGGGCCTCCCCTCCTGGCCTGTTTCAATTCAAAACCCCATCTGCTCCAGTTGTCCCTACACAATCGGCCACACTTTCCCGCCCAAGAGCACTTCCCCTGTTCAGCCCACTCAGTTCCCTTGATGTCTCTTTCCAGTTTAACATCGGAAGCATCCCTACCTGAAATCCAAGGGAGACTATACTCCAGCCTTACTTCTTCTGAAAGCTGATTAGCCACAGATTCCAACCATGTGGGGGGGGGGGGGGGCTGGAGGAGGGGGACGCCATTCAGGTCGTGTGGGGGAGGAGTTTTGCTGGTCACCAATGTCCCAGGGAGAAGTGCAACAGAGTTCTTGCGACCCTGGAGAAGGTAGGAAGTGGTAGGCCCCATGGAAGCCCCCTTGGTCTTAAGGTCTTGCTGATTAACGCCAGATCCGTCAATGGTAAGACCGCTGCCATTCAGGACTTGATCCTGGATGGGGAGGCGGATCTGGCTTGCGTTACCGAGACCTGGTTGGATGAGATGGGGGGAGTAAATCTCACTCAGCTGTGCCCACCGGGCTTCAGAGTGCATCAGCAGGCCAGGCTGGGGGGGGGGAGGGGTCGCAGTTGTCTATCGGCAATCTATCACCGTGGTCAGATGGTCTCCCAGCGCCTGGTTGTGCTGGGAAACTTTAACATTCATGCTGAGACCTCCTTGACTGGTGCAGCTCAGGATTTCATGGCTGCCATGATGACCATGGGACTATCACAAATTATATCTGGCCCTACCCATCAGGCTGGACACACACTCGACCTAGTTTTTGTGGCGGACAGTGGAATGATCAGAGTGGAAGAACAAAACATCCAAAACAGTATCTGGTCAGTTTTAGACTCTCTGCGACCCTCAACCTCTGCAGGGGTGGAGGAAAAATTATGATGGTCCACCCCAGGACACTGATGGATCCGGAGGGATTCCCGAGGAATCCTGGGGTTCTTCCTGCCATGGAGCCTGGAGATTCTGTCGACATCTTGGTCGATCTCTATAACAGGGAAATGACCAGAGCGATAGATACGATTGCTCCCGAACGCCCCATCATGTTGCGTCATGACATGCTGTCTCCCTGGTTCACCGAGGAGCTGGCTGTGATGAAGCATATGAGAAGGGAGCTAGAGCACATTTGGAGGAGCTCTCGGGACGTGTCTGACCGAGCACAGGCTACAGCCTCTCTTAGGGCGTATACCGTGGCTATACCGGTAGCCAAGGAGTCTTTCACGTCTATCCGCATAGCGTCTGCAGCAAATAGATCATCGGAGTTGTTTCGGGTTGTCGGGGAACTCCTTCAGCCACCTGTGGTGGAGGAGACCTTCGACGACCCAGCAACTCGGTGTCACAAGTTCTCACACCATTTTGCAGGGAAGGTCGCTCAGATACACTTGAGCTCGACTCCAATTTCATCACAGTGCCAGGGGAGGTGATTGAGGCATCTGCTTGTCCGATTTTGTGGGATTCTTTTAGGCTTGTTTTTCTGTGGAAGAGGTCCTTGGGGCTGTGAGGGCAACCACATCGGCCGTAGACCCTTGCCCATCTTGGCTAATTAAATCGGCCAGGGAGGGGTTGGTTGATTGGTTTGTGGTTATCATCAATGCATCGTTGGAGCAAGGGCTTTTTCCATCTCAATTGAAACAAGCTGTGGTGCGTCTACTCCTTAAAAAGGCTTCCCTTGACTCCACGGTGCTGAACAAATTCAGACCAATCTCCAACCTCCCTTTTTTGGGTAAGGTGCTGGAGCGGGTGGTTGCCTCCCAGCTCCAGGGCTTTCTAGATGACACCAACTACCTAGATCACTCACAGTCTGGTTTCAGGCCTGGTCACGGTACTGAGACAGCCTTGGTCGCTTTGGTGGATGACCTCCGTAGAGAGCTAGACAGGGGGAGTGTGACCTTGTTGGTTCTGTTGGACATCTCAGCGGCTTTCAATACCATCGACCATGGTATCCTTCTGGGCCGACTCTCTGGGATGAGTCTTGGGGGCACGGTATTTGTCATGGCTCGATCCTTCCTGGAGGGTCGATCCCAGATGGTGAAGCTGGGAGATGCCTGCTCGGACCCCTGGCCTTTGGCCTGTGGGGTCCTGCAAGGCTCTATTTTGTCTCCCATGCTCTTTAACATCTACATGAAACTGCTGGGAGAGGTCATCCGGAGTATTGGAGTTAGGTGCCACCTATATGCAGATGACACACAACTCTATTACTCATTTCCACCCAGTTCCAAGGAGGCCTCCCGGGTTCTGGATGAGTGCCTGGCCGCTGTGTCTATCTGGATGAGGAGGAACAAGATGAAGATCAATCCCGACAAGACAGAGGGCCTCCTGGTCGATTGTAAACCTGATCGGGGTATAGGGTGGCAACCTGTGTTGGATGGGGTTACACTCCCCCTGAAGCCACAGGTCCGCAGTTTGGGAGTCCTCTTGGATTCATCTCTTACGCTTGAGGCTCAGGCGTCGGCGGTGTCCGGGAGGGCTTTTGCACAATTGAGACTTGTGCACTAACTGCGACCATACCTCGTGAAGGCTGTTCTGGCCAGGGTGGTCCATACCTTGGTCACCTCTAGATTGGACTACTGTAATGCGCTCTACGTGGGGCTGCCCTTGAAAATGGCTCAGAAATTTCAACTGGTCCAACGGGCAGCGGCCAGGATGTTAACTGGTGCTCCTTACAGGGAGAGGTCAACCTTTCTATTCAAGGACCTCCACTGGCTGATGTTTATTTTCCGAGCCCAATTTAAGGTGCAGGTGCTTACCTACAAAGCCCTAAACAGTTTGGGACCATCCTACCTGCGTGACCGCATCTCCGTTTATGAACCCACGCATGCACTTCGTTCATCCGGAGAGGCCCTGCTCGTGATTCCGCCCGTGTCACAAGCGCATTTGGTGGGAACACCAGACAGGGCCTTTTCTGTGGTGGCCCCCCGACTCTGGAACACCCTCCCCAAAGATCTTAGACAGGCCCCTACATTGGCAGTCTTTAGAAAGAACTTGAAGACTTGGCTGTTCTGATGTGCCTTTCCAGAATAGAAATCTCCAATACCAAGTCCCAGAAGCACTTTGTTAGAATTAAGATTGCCGCACACTGCACACTGCACTTACCCTATAATCCTTACATACCACCTGTCACATCAGCACTTTTAATTCTGTACCCATTATTCTGGCCCGGCCCAGTTTTATTGTGTCTTAGTGTATTGTTTATTGATTGTTGTTTATATTGCTTTAATTGTTTTTAATTTGCTTTAGGTTTTGTACTGTTATGTTGTGTATTGAGGCCTTGGCCTTTGTAAGCCGCATCGAGTCCTTCGGGAGATGCTAGCGGGGTACAAATAAAGCTAATAATAATAATAATAATAATAGGAGTAACTCAAACTTGGCCCACACGAGGCAATTTTTCAAATTCAATAACATAACCGTCTTTAACAATAGAAAGAACCCATTTGTCAGTTGTGATGCTGGACCAAACCCCATAAAATAGAGATAATCTGTCACCAAACACCGGAGAAACTTCCGGTGGATAAACGGTAGAGGGTCTTAAGGAACTTGAGGCAACCGGGTAAAGGTTGGTGTCAGAAAACTGGGACTCCTGAACTTCAATGACCGAGACTACATCAAAGACACTTCTTTGAGGCTGGTTGTGCCTTATTCTTATTTTGGAATAGTTGAAATTTTGATTTTGAGGGGAAGGAACCCCTGCGACCACTCTGATATTTGTTGGAATTGGAATATCGATTCCTAAAGGAGCCCATATAAGTATTGGTGAATGCCTTACGATAGTAACCTGAAGTAGGTTGCCATCTCTGCCTCTGTTGAGAGTAGGGCTGCCATGGGTATCCAAACTTGTTGGCAACTTGACGGACCTCTTGTTTCAGTTTGAGGGTATCGTCAGTTTCAGGATTGAATAGCCCCCCCCCCCCCTTCATGTAAAGGTAGATCTTCGGTAAGGGCCTTGCCCTCTTCAGATAGATTAGAAGCCCTTAACCACGCATGACATCTAATAGACGTTGCAGTGGCAAACAAGTTCCCTGCAATCTCAGCCAAATGTTTAGCGAAATCCTTTTGTAACCTAGAAAGGGCCACAGCTTCTGCCTGCAGTGCTAAAGGGAGACGCTGTTCCTCAGTGGGAAGCATGTCAATAAAAAAGTCTGATAACCTCTCATATATGTGGCATAATGAGCCATCCTAGTAAACAAGCCAGCGGACAAATGAGCCTTATTGCCCAAAGAGTCAATTTTTTTACCTTCCCTATCGGGAGGTGTAATTAAGGCGCCCTTAGGACGTTTGGTTTTGGCCACTTCGGCCACCACAGTGTTAGGTTTCGGGGGAGAAACCACCCATTTAGCCGAAGATAGGTCTATTTTGTAAATAGAGTCCACTCTCCTAGGGACTGCAGGAGCAGCAGAAGGAGGTATATCAGTAATCAGTAATCTTAGCTAATTTAAGCAGATAAGGCAACATAGGCAGCAATGTGGAGGAAATTGTGTTTTGTTCCTCTGAAGGGAACATAGGGACATCAACATGTTGAGGAGTTTTAGGGGCAGGAATATCCAGCTCCTTACCCATTATCTCCATCAGTGCCGTAAACTTATTAAAATTTTCAGGCAAGACAGTACCCTTGTCATCAGCCCCTGCAGCTTTAACAGAGTCAGAGTCAGAATGAGAGTCAGTTATCCAGTTCAATAGTTCCTTGCTCAGGCAAATCTGTAACATTGGTCAACACAGGGGGCAACACAGTCTCATTATGGGGCTGAGTGGAAGCAAGCACAGTTTGAGCCACTTGTGGCTGTTGGCCAACAGAAGGCATGGTTGTAGGAGCAACACAAGTTGGTGCAACACAAGGAAGAGCTGCAGAAGCAGCAGTTGAAGGGGCAGCACAAGTCACAATTTTAGAAGTAGAAGGCACAGTCATAGAGGAAGCACACTGAGGTCCAAGCATCATAGTAGGCAAGGAAGGCACAGGAGAAGGACCTGCAGCCCCAGGACCCATTGCCCTCGGTGGTACGGGGGGAGGAGGGACGGCAGAGGCATAGTCAAAATTAGGCATTGAGAAAAAAAATTGAATTGTACATACATCATTTGCCCCAAGGGGCCCATTTGCCAGTAGCCCGCAAATGGCATGGGAGCAGGCCCATAAGGACCCCAACGCGAGGAGGAGGCGCGTGAATATCGGGAGCCCCTCCTCTGTCTGGAGTCCCTGGAGGAACAGGAGGAAGACGAGGAGGAGGAAGAGGAACAGGAGCGGTCCCTGCTCCTCGATACCGACTGGTATCTACGCCTGCGGGGGCTTCCATGAGGCCGCAATGGTGACCTGCCATGCCTGGATCTCCTGCTGGGTTGGCACTCCATACTTTGCCGGCCTCGGAAAATGACCCTCCCCAAGGAGGGTCCGAGGACATCTGCGTCATCCCGTTGGCAGGGAGCTGCAAACCCCTGCCGTGAGGTCCTTTCAAGCGGCGAGGAGACATCGACAGCGGAAGTGGGAGGAACCAGGGGTGCGGCCTCTACGTCAGTGGGAGGGGCCTCAGCAGATGGAGGCAGCACCCCTCCCAAGTCAAGTCAGTCAAGTCCCCAGAGTGCGGGGCAGCTGGCGGCGCAGTATGGAGAGCCTCCCATATTGGGCGGCATGGGAGGCTCCGAGGTCGATCATCGACGCTGGGCAGAATCAGGGTGGGCATCACTGGTGTCGACTGTCCCTCAAGAGCGTTGTATGCAGCATCTGCATGCGCAGAGCGAGGGACAGGAGTATCACCACCCTGTGCAATTATTCTTTGAGGCAGCAGGGGGAGCACAGTCTCTCCTTGGAACCGGAGAGAAAGCTGTCCTGAGGCAGAAGCAAGGGACGAGGATGATTTTCCCGCCCTTTTTGCCGGACTTTGAGCTGACGAAAAAGACGGGCGGCCATCTTGGGGGCCCTTGTCTTTTACCTTCTTGACTTTCTTATGAGCTGGGGCCCCCTGCTGGGAAGGCTTTGAGGCAGGTAAGTTCAAAAAATCAATGGGAGCCGGCTGTTTGCTCGGGACAGAAGAAAGGAGAGCCTTCTCATATAAGGCAGCCTTCAACCTAGACTCCCTGTTCTTATGGATCTGAGGCGTAAAGGCCTGGCAAATAACGCTCGCCTGAGTAAGATGGGCTTCCCCCCAGGCAAGCAAGGCAAAGGGAATGCCCATCGGTGTCCGGTAGAGTGTTAGGGCACTCAATACATTTTTTGAAGGCGGTAGTAGCCATCAAAGCAGCGAAAGTAGTCAGACACAAGCGAAAAAAGAGAAATCAAGTCAGTCCAATAGTTGGGGATAGAAGAATACCTCAGAGTAGAAAGCCAGTCCAGATCGAAAACCAATTTGACAGATCAGAAAAAAGCAGTCCAAACAAAGTTCTAGAGCTGAAGGTTCCCAAGCCACTTCAAAGAGGCGGATTAAGAGAACTGCTGCCTAGCCCCACCCACGGGCTATATATACTCGAGGGTGGGAGGGAGGGGGTGGACGGGGCTAGGCTGAACTCAAAATGTTTATTTTTTTTTCTTCCAGGCGCAGAGATTACCAGGGACTTCACAGGGACTACGACAGGAAAAGTTAGTGATCAAAAAAAGGCTCGTTGTCATATATGATAGAGCGGCAGCACCCCCCGTGACCATATTCAAACATAGCCTCCAGTATGCCAAAGTTGGAAAAATGCCGAGACGCATAACTCTATCAGCCTGTCCTGTATGCCTACAGCATTGAAAGTTTGCCATGTATGTGTTCTGTGAAAAGCCCAGAATATAAATGCTGTAAATAAATAAATAAAGGGCTTCCTATGTTTGGTGGATGATTACATCATTTAGTACAGGCATGGCCTAAATTTTGGCACAGGCATGGCCTAAATTTTGGCACAGGCATGGCCTAAATTTTGGCCGTCCAGGTGTTTTGGACTTCAACTCCCACAATTCCTAACAGTTGAAGTCCAAAGCACCTGGACGGCCAAAGTTTGCTCATGCCTGATTTAGTACATCTATATTACCTTCCAATGTGGAAAAATGGCATAATTTTACAGATTTGAAAAACATAATGACATACTGACTTTTTACCTTTTTGATTGTGATATTATGATAATTTACCTTTGAGGTATACTTGGAAGGAATTATAACTGGAAATCAACTGGACATGGCTTCAAATTCATCTGTACAGAATCAGGGTATTCGCCACCCTTTTTCATAGGCACCTCATAAGATTTAGAAACATAATTCATGTGGAATCTAGATAAAAATTAGAGTTTGGCCCCTTAAAATCTGCAGATGAGAACAGATTTTGTACTTTAAGGTAATTCTAAAAACCAATGTATCATTATTATTTTTTCCCCTTTTCAGAAAGCCAGGGATTTATATCTGGAGGAGAGGAAGTGGCAACAGATGGAGACTGACAAGGCCTGCGTCTTGGAGAAGCTGAAGGAAGAAGGGTCTGCATCCTGTGCAGATGCTCAGAGACGGAGGACACTCTTGCAGGAATTAAGGGCCAACGGGGAAAAGAGAGTCCAGGGTTTTTTGGAAGTGCTGGAAAACAAAATGGACTGCCTAGAAAAATTGACAGTGGCATCTGCATGACGAGAAGAACTCGTAGTGCCTAAAATGGGGGCAGAAAGGTGACGGAGAGGGAAAACATGAGCCGAGACACAGAAATAGTCCAGCTGCTACACAGAAGGGTTCATTTAAATAATGAAAGCATAAGTTTGGGTGTATATATTTTTTGAAGACACATGCAAGACTTTATCTCTGATTTAGCAAAAGTGCAGTCCTCCAATTGTTGCACGACTACAACTCCCATCATCCTTGAGTATTGACCATGCTGGCTGGGGTTGGTATGAGTTACTGTACAATAACATGTACTTTACTTCTGTAATGTTTCCAGTTCTGATTCACTGTGCAGCTTGGGAACTTATTTGGCCAAAGGAGATTTATCTTACCGCACTTGGCTATGGTTTAAAAATAGCTGAAGAAGGGAGAATTTGTTATAGGTTCTGTTAATAAATAAATGGAGTTGGTACGCATGTAGGAAATATTATGCATGCAGTAAGGATTTTCTTCCATTTCCCAAATACTAACATTTTTATATTGCAAATGAAGAGGCAATAAAATCCAAATGATCAGTTGTGACGATTAAATCTTTCTCTGCCCCATCAAAAGATATTAGCTCACTGAATTCTTAGTAAAAAAAAAAAAAGCCAGTAGACCGTGAAAGCTAGCATGAATTTTGCAACTTTTGGGGCTAATGAAGCTGTTACCATGGTGTGTACTTAGGGTTTTCTTGCACAACTAACACATTTACTGTCATCTTTTTTCTATAAATCGGAGTGTAATGAAGTCTAAAAATGTTGCTATTTGTAAAGTTACAAGGGGTGTTCATTAAAGATTTCCCCTGACCCACTTTTTGTGGACTGGGAGCAATGAAACTTGGTACAGTTATGACTCCTTCTCTCCATAGGTGCCACCTAGGGACACACAGTGCTCCCATCTTTTAAAGCAACTGTCAACACCTAGCTTGTAGAAGTCGACTTCTTCTACAGATGATGAGACTTCTTCAGAAACTAGAGTCTCATCATCTGAAAAATGCTTGCCCTTCATTATTGGAAAGAGGTGGAAGTCCGATGGTTCTAGGTCGGTTGAATAAGAGGGATGCAATCAAATTTCAAAGCCACAGGCGCATGCTTCCCTTTGGGCAGCAGGTGAGTTGTTAATTGGTGGACTGTCTTGCAGAAGGCAGACACCTTTGGTGAGCATGCCACATTGTCTCTTGGTCTTGATGGCCTCCCGCAATTTCCACTGTGGTGAAGCCTAGTCTGCCCCATGATCATGGTCCCCTTTGCTAAGAAATCCATCCATACTACTCCGTGCTGGTCCAAAAATACTGTGAAGCGTGACCTTGCCCGCACGTTCTTTCTTTGGAGGTAGTCATGATGCTTTCATTGCATCAACTGGACTTTACACTCAGGATCACAGTGATGGACCCAGCTTTCACCCTGTGTGATCAGTCTGTTGAAAAAGTCCTCCTGCTTTCCATGGCACAACATTGAGCCTGAGAGCATTCAACTCGTTCCTGTTTCTGGAAAGGTGTGAACAGTCGGAGTACCCAGTGAGTGGATACCTTATGCATATGAAGATGGTCTGGTATTATTTTTTTCCAAAGACCCCACACTTCTCTTGACATAGATGGCTAATGGTTACGCAGCAATTTTCCAAAGCGGTGACCTCCACTTGCTGGATTTTCATCAATAGTAGAGTGGGGTCACCCTGAAACTGGAGCTGTTTCCGAAGTCCAATCACATTTGAATTGATGATGCCAATTCTTGACATCATATAATGGGGAATCCTCACCAGAAACATCTTATCTTTTGTGTGCAGCCTTTCAAGTAACGGAACTTGATGACTGCTGTTTTTCACTGGGTCTATTATCAAATCTCATACCACTTCAACAGCTGTAAAATTAAGATAGTTATCAGTTCTAAGTTGTAAATTGGCACATAACCTGATATAGACTTATAATACACATGTGCAGTGACAGCATCCTGTGATAAATAGAAGTGGGTCAGAAGAAATCTTAAATGAATTACCTCCATGACCCCCTTTACGTCCTGGTGAGGTTTGAGGGAGGACGGACAATGGATGATGGGATTTGTAGTACTTTCCAACCCTTTGGTTCCCACAGACCACTATAGCCCCCAACAAAGACCAATAAAGACCAAACTTGTCACCCAGAATCCCCATGACCCACTCTATATCTTACTTTTTAATAGTGTCTTGATGTATTGTCATTGTGGTTTATTTTGCTTAATTTGTTTTGATTTGCTTTGTTTACTGTTATGTTATGTTTTCTTTTGTATTGTGTTTGAGGCTTCGGCCTGTGTAAGCCGCATCGAGTCCTTCGGGAGATGCTAGCGGGGTACAAATAAAGTTAATAATAATAATAATAATAATACTGCTGTTTGGAGGAGGACAGACCATGGATGATGGGACTTAAAGTACCTCCACTCACTTCCCGAGACTGCTGCAACACTCATCCAATGACTGATCGAAACCAAACTTGGCACACAGAGCCCCCATGACGCACTCTACATCCCGGTGCAGTTTGGAGGAGGACAGAGCATGGATGATGGGACTTGCAGTATCTTCACTCACTTCCTGAGACTGCTGCGATCCTCATCCAATGACTGATCAACACCAAACTTGGCATATAGAGCCCGCATGACCCAATCTACATCCTACTGCAGTTTGGAGGAGGGTGGATCATGGATTATGGGACTTAAAGTACCTCCACTCACTTCCCAAGATCGCTGAGACCCTCATCCAGTGAATGATCAAGCCCAAACTTGGCACACAGAGCCCCCATGACCTAGTCTACATCCTACTGCAGTTTGTAGGAAGATGGATCACGGATTATGGTACTTGAAGTACCTTCACTCACTTCCCGAGACTGCTCCAACTCTCATCCAATGACTAATCAAAACCCAACCTTGGCACACAATGCCTTTCTCAAATAACCTGGGCACCGCCATTTCACCAAGCTAGGATATACAGTGTGTGTGTGTGTGTTTGTGTGTATAACATAAAATACATCTGTGACAATTAAATTATCAGGCTTTTTTATAAAGGACTTGGAACAGTCATCTTTTACACAAAATATGAACCAATGATTATTAAAAATAACTATTTTAAGGCTAAATGAATCCAAAGAAATGTGTCATAATCGTCTTCTCTTGGTCTTTTATTTTGAATGGGAGATGTGTGGACTGCTGATAATGGCATTCGACAAGCTTTTTAAGAGTTGTATTTGATGTATATAGCTGAAGCTATACGCTCAAACATGTGATGACCAATAAATTATGATAACTTCCTTTGAATGCAGTCATTTCGATTACTGTGACCAGCAGCTTTATACTTCATTAATCTTTGAAAATAGCTCTTCAGTGTGATCTCTCATTCTAAGAGGTGGCCTTATCTTTTCTTGTACAATGTGTATATATTCCAGACATGCAGTTACATGTTAGAGTTGGGAGAAATATATTAGTAAATGTTTCTGATGCATTAAAAACAACCTTGCTAAAAATGTTACTATTATCTTCTGTCTGAAGTAAATATCTAGCATCCTCAAGGGAAAACTTCAGCATGATTTTGAAATCAATACTAGTCTGTTCACTCCTTTCAGGTAAGTCAGTGGTTCCCAACCTTCCTAATGCCGCAACCCCTTAATACAGTTCTTCACGTTGTGGTGACCCCAACCATAAAATTATTTTTGTTGCTACTTCATAACTGCAATGTTGCTACTGTTATGAATTGCAATGTAAATATCTGATATGAAGGATGTATTTTCATTCACTGGATCAAATTTGGCACAAATACCTGATATGCCCAAATACTGGTGGGGTTGGGAGGCGGGAGGATTGATTTTGTCATTTGGGAGTTGTAGTTGCTGGGATTTATAGTTCACCTACAAACAAAGAGCATTCTGAAGCCCACCAACAATAGAATCGGGACAAATTTCCCACATAGAACCCCCATGCCTTGAAGGGACTTGCTGGCATGAGCCTCCCTTCAGCCCCTGCCATGCATTGAGCACGCCTGCTCTCCCCTCCCCTCTTGAAATCTTAAAAACAGCCCTCTCCTTGGCTGAGAAACCGGCCAGTCACATCAGGAGGAGGGCTTTTGGTGGGAGGATTCACTGTCTTGTTTCCAAAAAAGAAGGACAGGCAGAGAGATCTTCCAGGGACCACTGTGGACTCAAACAATGATGGATCTGGAACAAACTTGGCACAAATACTCAATATGCCCAAATGTGAACACTGGTGGAGTTTGGGAAAAATGGATTTTGACTTTTAGGAGTTGTAGTTGTTGGGATTTATAGCTCAAAGAGGATTCTGAACCCCACCAATAGAATTGGGCCAAACTTTTCACACAGACCCCCCCCCCCCCCCCAGGTCTTGAAGGGATTCACTGGCATGAGCCTCTCCCCAGCTTCGTAGGTTTCCTCTCACCCACACATGCCCTTCACACTGCCATACACCAAACATGCCTGCTCTCCCCTCCCTCTTAGAGTCTCAGAAACAGCCAATCACATCGGAGCAGGGCTTTAGGTAGGAGGATTCACCTGCTGTTTCTAAAATGGAAGAAAAAGACAGATCTTCAGCCTTCTCTGCCAAAGGGGTTCCTAAGACCATCCTAATATGTGTTTTCTGATGGTCTTTGGTGATCCCTCTGAAACCCCCCTTATGTCTCACCCAGGGGTCCCGACCTCCAGGTTGAGAAACGTTGTTCTACATGGAGGGACAAGACATATGCTGGCTCTGTTGGCTGCAATATTGATAGCAGAACAACAACAACAAAACTGGGAGAGCAAGGATGGAACCACGTTATGCCAGATGTTATCTTCCCTTAGTCCACGGAAACAGCCAGGACAATGCAGTCCTAAGTAACTTCCACCCCCTTGTGACCCTCCCTCCGCCCCCAGGTTGAGAAACACAGATGTAAATAATCTTGATAATGCTGGCATGAAACACCCTGTAATCAATATTCCAGATGCATCTCTTTGATATAAAATCTCAATTACAGCTTGAGTACACCTTACCTGAAATGCTTGGGAGCAGAAGTATTCCATACTTTGGGTTGTTTTTTCCAAAGTTTGGGATACTTGCAAATACAAGACGTCTTGGAGATAAGTCCCAAGTCTAAACATGAAATGAGCCTGAAGACAATTTTATAAACAATATAATTTAATAATTTTGCTCGTGAAACAAAGCTTGTGTACACTGAACCACCAGAGAGAAAAGGTTTCACAATCCAAGCCACCAATGTGGACACATTTTGGATTTCTGGACAAGGGATACTCAACTGTACAACCAAATTCTAAGGTAAATTAACAATTCTTCAGGATGGCAAGGATGGCACTTAAATGTAGAGTTACTTGACACAAGACATGAACCAGAATCCTGCCAGACTGGATAATATTCAGAGATGTGATGTTGAATTTCCTTAGTAATTTCTGGGATATATTACTATCACCAAGGTTCTCCAGAAATGAAAAGTCCCTGGATGTACGAGTATTAAGACCTTCCAGTTCTTTTTGTTTTAACCACAGATTTGTTTTAACCACAGAAACTTTACACTGAGTGGCTCCCACTCCCTCATGTCCTTTGCTCTCTCACTTGATCAGGTGTCACATCTAGATGTAGGCAGTCTTTTGGAAATTGACATTCACCAATTTCCACTGTCCTTTTATACCAGGGGTCCCCAAATTATGGCCCTTGGGCCAGATGCAATCCTCCATGTTCATTTACCCAGTCCCCGTCCTAAACTTTAGACTTAGAGTCATCCTAAATCTGAAATGACTTGGAGATACACAACAACAACAATCCTAATTAACTTGACTCTCTCATCAGCCAGATGCAGGCCCACATGTCCCATTGAAATACTGGTAAGTTTATGGTGGTAAAAATTGTTCTTCATTTTAAATCTTGTATTGTTCTTTTGCGTGTGTGTGTTTTGCATTGCAAATAAGGTATGTGCAGGAATTTGCTCATGTTTTTTCAAACTATAGTCAAACTATAGACTGCCCCCCTCCCCCCAACAGTATGAGCTGGCCCCTGGCATATACAGAAGTTATAGTCAATGAGTAAAGTATTGTCGAAGGTTTTCTTGGCCAGAATCACTGGGTTGCTGTGAGTTTTCCAGGCTGTACGGCCAACTTCCAGAAGCATTCTCTCCTGACATTTTGTCTGCATCTATGGCAGGCATCCTCAGGGGTTGGGAGGTATGTTAGAAACTAGGCAAGTTGTATTTCTTTATACGTGGAATGTCCAGGGTTGGAGAAATAACTCTTGTCTATTTGAGGTAGACGTGAATGTTGCAATTGGCCACCCTGATTAGCATTTAATGCCTTGCAGCTTAAAGGTCTGGCTTCTTACTGCCTGGGGTAATCCTCTGTTGTGAGATGATTAACTGGCCCTGATTGCTTCTTGTCTGGAATTTCCCTGCTTTTGAGTGTTGTTCTTTATTTATTGTCCTGATTTTAGAGTTTTTAATACTGGTAGCCAGAATTTTGTTCTTTTTCTTCCTTTCTGTTGAACTTGTCCACATGTTTGTGGATTTCAATGGCTTCTCTGTGTAGTCTGACATGATGGTTGTTAGAGCGGTCCAGCATTTCTGGTTCTCAAATAATATGCTGTGTTCAGGTTGGTTCATCAAGTGCTCTGCTATAGCTGAAGTAGTCTGCAGTGTCTTTCATGTTCCTTGATTCATGTTTGGGTGCTGTGTTTGGTTGTCCCTATGTAGACTTGTCCACAGCTGCATGGTGTGTATATACACACACATATATAAATCAATTTTGTATACCACCACTCCCCCAAAGGCTTGGAGCTGTTTACAATATACATATGCGATAAAAGGTAATGTCCCCTGACATTAATTCCAGCCATGTCTGACTCTGGGATGTGGTGCTCATCTCAATTTCTAAGCTGAAGAGCCAGCGTTGTCCATAGACACCTCCAAGGTCATGTGGCCAGCATGACCACATGGAGCGCCGTTACTTTCCCACTGCAGCGGTACCTATTGATCTACTCACATTTGCATGTTTTTGAACTGCTAGGTTGGCAGAAGCTAGGGCTGACAGCGGAAGCTCACACCGCTCCCTGGAATCAAACCTGTGACCTTTTGGCCAACAAGCTCAGCAGCTCAGTGCTTTAAGCCACTGGGGGCCCCTATACATATGCGATACATTACATTTAAAATCAAAGAAAATTTTCAATCAGCAAGATTCAAATGCCAGCCTAAATAAATAAGTTTTACAAGCTCTATGAAATGATAGTAAGTCTCGGAGAGCTTGTGTTTCTGCTGGCAAGGCATTCCACAGGTAAGGAGCCACCACCGTGAATGCTGTACGCCTAATAGACATCAGGTGAAAGGTCCTCCCATAGACTCCCTAGACTCCCACAAAGGTGAGAAGATCCCTCTTGTCCTTTGTTAAACGTAGCATTTGTTGGATTTTCTTAGTGGGTCTTCAGATAGAACAAGCCATAAGAATAAAGACAAAGATCCACCCAGAGCAAAAAATGTTCTTACCATACATCAAGGGAACACTGCCCGCAGAGAAAAGCTGAAAAAACACAATCTACAATCTACAGACCCTCTAAGAAAATCCAACAAATGCTACGTTCAGCAAAGGATAAGAGGGATCCTTTCACCTCTGCAGGAGTCTACTATAAACAGTAAAGTGTTTTAGCAGTATTGTGCTCATTAAGGATTTAGATCACTTCTTCTATAGTTAGGATCTTTCTCTACCTCATGTGATCCCTGTTCAGTCTTCTGACCTGGGAGTGGTCTGGTATAACAGCCATGGATAGTAACATTTTATTTTGGAAAATACAATGGGTATTTGGTTTGCTTTCGTATTCCCTTGTGGATATCAAAATCAATGGAAGCTCAAGTTTCATTATACACAATGGCGTAGTAAAATGATGTCCTTTGTTTATAATGGCAAAATGAAGGTTTGCTTTTTGGATTATAATGAAAATTTCAACCCATGGAAAATTGAATCTATAGATACAAAGGGGCAGTTGTAGTGCGTTACTTTCAACCAGGGGTCCCCAAAGTATGGCCTGCGAGTCACATGTGGCCCCCCAAGGGCATTTATCCGGCCCGCGCAGCCTGGCCGGGCCTGGCGCAAAGCCCCTCGCCGCTTGTGTCCGCGGTGTTTCTCTCTCTCCTTCCGGGGCGGCTTCGGGCGGGGTCATGCTGGGCCAGGCTTCTCCCTCCTGCTTGGCCGCATGTAGTAAAAAGGGGCGGGACCTCTGGGCCAGGGAAGCCGGCGTTGCCTGGCCACGCTCACCCGGCGCCGCCTCCGCCAATCGTGGATGCCCTCTTCACCATCAGAATGGGGAGCTGCTGAAATGAGGGCTCGATGTGGCGGGAAGGAAAAGGCACCAAAGCAGAGCGCGCTGACACACACACAGAGAGAGAGAAAGGGTTAAAAGAAAGCCGTCCTGCAAAAGTCCTGCCAAGAAGCAGGAATATTGCATTCAAATCACCCCTGACAAATGGCCATCTGCTTAAAAGCTTCCAAAGAAGGAGCCTCCACCACACTCCGGGGCAGAGAGTTCCACTGCTGAACTGCTCTCACAGTCAGGAAGTTCTTCCTAATGTTCAGATGGAATCTCCTCTCTTGTAGTTTGAGGCCATTGTTCCGAGTCCTAGTCTCCAAGGAAGCAGAAAACAAGCTCCCTCCTCCCTGTGGCTTCCTCTCACATATTTATACATGGCTATCATATTTCCTCTCAGCCTTCTCTTCTTCAGGCTAAACATGCCCAGTTCCCTAAGCCGCTCCTCATAGGGCTTGTTCTCCAGACCCTTGATCATTTTAGTCGCCCTCCTCTGGACACATTCCAGCTTGTCAATATCTCTCTTGAATTGTGGTGCCCAGAATTGGACACAATATTCCAGATGTGGTCTGACCAAAGCAGAATAGAGGGGTAACATTACTTCCTTAGATCTAGACACTATGCTCCTATTGATGCAGGCCAAAATCCCATTGGCTTTTTTTTTCCGCCCATGACTACTACATCTCTTCTCTGTGCCTTCCCCTCGCCATGTTCCTCCCATCCCTGTTTTTCCATCCCTTCCCTCCTCTCCCCCTTCCCAAGCCTTATCATGTTATCTCAGGGTTTGCAACCTTTTTCTTTTTCCACTAAAGATCAAAGTTCTTGCAGGGACCAAGCCAACAATGTCTGCTATTTATTTAGACAATGCTGTGCCTTTAAGAAGCCTGCTTTCAAAGCCAACAGGGAAGGAGAGCTGCACTGGCCTGATGGGCGGCGGGGAGGCAGATATATTCCTGGCCTAGCTATATTTTCCCGCCATGGAGATGGGCTTCTATTTAAAAAAAAATCAATTAAAAATGACGGGGTGCAGCTCTACTTCCCTGAGTGTTTGTTTTGAATGCATGCTTCTTAAAGGTGAAAAAAGAAAAAGGTTTCAAACCCTGAGATAACATGGTAAGGACTTTTGCAGGACAGCTTTCTTTTAACCCTTTTCTCTCTCTCTCTCTCTCTCTGTGTGTGTGTGTATTCATGGATTCCCTGCTGTTATGTTAAGACTGTTACCCATGCTGTGACATGCTTGAAATCAAAATTTCATTTATTTGTAATTAGAAATAAATATTTCAAAATGTATAATTACATATTATTTTTGTGATTCATCACTATGCTTTAGGTTCATATTGTAACAATAAAAATGCATCCTGTATATCAGATATTTACATTACGATTCATAACAGTGGCAAAATAAGACATGTGCAGTGTGCATAGGAATTTGATCATCTTTTTTTAATAAAAACAAAACAAAACACGATAGTCTGGCCCTCCAACGGTCTGAGGGACAGTAATCTGGCCCCCTGTTTAAAAAGTTTGAGGACCCCTGCTTTAAACCAACCTGCAGAAGAGGAACAAAAAGTTGTCAACAATGTTAAGAATTCCCAGGATGCTTTGGAATGCAAAAAAAAAAATGTGTAGAAATCCAAAATCAAATTGATTTGTACAGGAGAAAAACCTTAGAGTCCCAAGATATTTTCTTATCTGGAAAAACTCGTGGAGATGATTTCTGGAGAAATCTAGGATCTTCCCTTCCAATTTGTCTACAAATAGCACTTTTCCTTGCAACGTTAAAAAAAACCCTGAATATAACCAATAGATTTTACTTCTGTATGTCCATTTTGAGGCTAAAGGCATGCTATTCATTATAAGGCATATCCCAGGAGGCCTTTATCCACAAACTAGCAGGTTAAAGTGAAATACAGTGAATACTCTTCTACATATTATGCAGTTTTTGCTCAGCCTGATGCAACAGTACAGAGTTTACTCAATTTGGAATGAATTACAGCCTCACTAAAGAGCATGTACAATTTGTGAATCTTCCTTGCCTTTCTCGCAGATTTCTCTTGGAATTTCCACCTCTGCTCCAGCATTCCCAAGAAAGGTTGCCAGTTGGTGTAGACAGTGTTATGCTAGAAGAGCAAATGATTAAGAAGGGAGGTTCCTATGCCATGATAAGGAAGGCTGGTATTCCAAAGCACATGTCTGTATCTTAAAATTTTATAGGACAAGCAATTACAATAATATTATGTCATAAGCAATAAAATGGATAAAGAAACATGCTGGAAGAATGTAAGTCAGCACTGCTGAATCAGGAGCATTTTGAACTTTCTCAAGGAAAATGTGTCGCACAGCAGCCAACCTCCTGCTTTCAAGAAACTCATAAACAGATGTGTGATGATCATATTCCCCATCACTGCCAATGTGTTCCTTAAAATTGTATTCAAGGCATCCTGCCTCTTCACACAGATGAGCAGAATGTTAGCTAGTATACTTCCTCTACAGTGCCAATGAACGATTACAGCACACCTGCAGACCAATACTTTTTTCAATTTGCATTGTTGACTGTAACCACATTTATACTGACAATTTAATGCAGTTCAAAGCTAGCTTCGAACTGCACCGGCCCAACAATTAAGTCCCATTGAAGTGCATGAATGAAAGCCCTTATTGCAGATCAGTGTTCTATGGTTTGTGTGATCATCATCCAGTCTTCAAAGAGGTTCCAGAATTTCCTGTGTCACCATCAGCACAGCGAAAACACTTTCTTCAATACAGGTTTGAAACTGCATTAAATGATTGGTGTAGATGGTGTCCAAGATGGGGGCGACCAGGGAATGAATCCACAGTTCAAAATCCACTCAGCCACAGGAACCCATTGGGTGATTTTGGCCAACTGGGTCATATCTTCAACCTCAGAGGAAAGCAAGAAAAATCCCCTGAATAAATCATGCAAGAAAACTATAACAGAATCACAATAAACAGTTAATTTTTATTTATAGCAGCAATTATTTTTCATTGCTTATCAAAGGTTTGGGGTTTTTTTTGGTGTCAGGAGTGACTTGAGAAACTGCAAGTCACTTCTGGGTGAGAGAGAATTGGCCGTCTGGATTAGCAAAAATTGAGTTTAAAATTCACCATTAAAACTCTCTAACATGAACTTTGTGTCACATGCAAAATAATTCAAAATATTGTATAGAACAACCTTCACGCTTATGTGTATAAGGAGGCATGTTCTATCGCCGCTGGACCTGAAAGGAGGTGCATTTAAGAGAGGATGTATGGCTTGGATCCAGCAGGAAGACAGGGGGCCCGAAAAGAAGCCTTTAGAGAAATTTCCCTTATTAAACAGTCTTTATGAGGATTGAGCTTAAATATAACAGTCTTTTATTGATGAACAAACAGGAATTGTAAAGTTTTCTTAACAGTCTCTTGGCTCTTGCAATCTTGTTCACAGGGAACAGGCACTATCTTCAAAAACCTTTTTCAAAGGAAAATTCCCCTTTCTAGCTCCTCCCAGGCTGTTGTGAACCTAAACCTGATTGATTTGAATCCACTGCTGGCTGAACTGCGTCTCAGAACCGAGTAGATGTATCAGCAGGCCTGTAGTCACTTAGCTGCTTTGATGGTTAGAGCTGTTATTCCCTCCGGAATTCCTCAGGGCTGTAAGGTTGTTTCCCCGGAACCTTTGGGAATCTTTAGAGCAGGGCTCCTCAAACTTTTTAAACCGGGGGCCAGTTTACTGTCCCTCAGACCGATGAAGGGCCGGACTATAGTTTTTTTTAAAAAAAAATCAATTAAAAAATTCCAATGCACATTGCACATATCTTATTTTGCTGTGTGGAAGGGCCCGTAGAGGGGGTTCTTTCTAGCCCTATTTAGGCAGTAATTCCAGGAGCAGAGAATGGGAAATCTTCCTATTTCTAGTCTGAACAAAATCTGACTACCAGTATTTAAAAAACTCTAAACTTATAACTGTAAAAAAAGAACAACACTCAAACACAGGGGAACTCCAGACAAGAAAAATCAGGGGCAGCTAATCACCTCTCAACAAAGGATTCTCCCTAAAAACTGTCAGGCTATGAAATAGCAATCAAGGTGGCCAATTGAAATATTCATACCTACGTCCAACAGACAAGAGTTCTTTCTCCCACCCTGGATCTTCCACAATTTTCCTGGTTAAAGGTTTTCCTCTGACATGAAGTCCAGTCGTGTCTGACTCTGGGGTGTGTTGCTCATCTGCATTCCTAAGTCGAAGAGCTGGTGTTGTCCGTAGACACCTCCAAGGTCATGTAGCCAGCATGACTGCATGGAGCGCTACTTGCGAGTAAAGCACCTCGCGAGGTGCTTTTCGCGCAAGTAGATCATGCGGAGCAGCCTCCCTTGGTTGGCTCACGCTGTCCATCGGGCCCCATGGACAGCATGAGCCTGCCAAGGGAGGAGCAGGCCTGCGCGGCCTACTTGCGAGTAAAGCACCTCACGAGGTGCTTTACGCACGAGTAGACCACGCGGAGCAGCCTCCCTTGGCTGGCTCACGCTGTCCATCGGGCCCCATGGACAGCGTGAGCCTGCCAAGGGAGGAGCAGGCTCGTGTGCCCTACTTGCAAGTTAAGCAACCTCACGAGATGCTTTATGCACGAGTAGACCACGCGGAGCAGCCTCCCTTGGCTGGCTCACGCTGTCCATCGGGCCTGATGGATAGCATGAGCCAGCCAATGGAGGGGCACTGTGTGTGGGGGGGGGGGCGCTCCTCCTCTGCAGGCTGGATCGGGGCCCTTGGCGGGCCGGAAGTGGCCTGTGGGCCACAGTTTGGAGGACCTGCTTTAGAGGATCTCAAGACTGTTCTCCCCCGAAAGTCTTAAGGGACAAAGACTTTGCTCAGGAGAATGATATCGAGCTCTTTTAGGGGGCTCCCCCAAGAAGGAGAGCCCAAGGACCGCACCAAAAAGGGTCCTGGAAACCTTGGTAAGATTTTTCCTGAAGCCAATCCAAGAGCGCAAAAGTTATCTAAAAGCAATCAGCTCACCAGGGCAAAAGGAGTCCAGGATCGAGGCGTTTATTTGCGATTCAGCTGAATGGATGCGTTACAGGAATCGTTCCACTGCAAAGCATACAGGTACAAAGATTCCAGGCATTTTTATACAGTACAGGACAAAAGAAAACAGTTTGAAACTCCCGCCACCCCTTGCTGGCCGGCTTGACGCTGATTGGCTGGGGCTGGAACAGCTGGGAGGAGGCTTGGTGGCCCGCCTCGGTTTTCAGCCAATCGGAACGTCCCCGCGCCTCGGGAGGGCCAATGGGCGCCCTCCACTCGCTTCTGAGCCTGGGCCAATCAGGAGCGAGGAGGGCGGGACGGCCGCAGACAAAGGGGAAAGATGATGGGATTTTGGATTTCCTGCCCGCTGGAATGCGGGCTATTGTCCAAGGCAGGAAGAAGGTGATGTTTGGCAAACAAAGGCTTTCCTGTCCTTGATGAGTCTGGCAGGGAATTTGAATAGCTGGGTCGATGCCAGACCGCCCGAGGGATCAACAGCATCTGGTTGAATTAATCAGCTCTTCTTTCCGGGGCTCTGTTGACCCTTCCTTTTTCGTTGGCCTTGCTCCGATGACGAAATTGGGGGGGCCAGCACCATTGTCCATGCAAAATGAGTTAATCAATGGGTGATTTGGGGGAAAGAGGCTTGGGCTCTGTCCCCAGGCAGTTCCTGGTCACGCCGGTCTTGGGGAAGGGGTCAAGAGGAGAGGATACAGGGGAGTTCATAGGGGTTACATATTTCATATTCATAAACCACAGGCATCACCAATATACAGGCATTTCATATATCACCATCCGCCACCCATCCCAACCCACAGTAATAAGAAAATATTTTTATTCATTTCATAAAAAGAAAAAAGGAAAGAACTAGAAGTCCCAAAGTCTGGACGGAGGGGCTTTGGGGCAGGGGCCAGCCCATGCACCAGGCTGGCCAGAGAAAGACCAATCCATTTCATAAAACAGGAGCGGGAGTTGAAGGGGGGCCAGGTTCCACCGTTCTGTCCTTGACGGAACTTGCGCTCCCAACCGGGGATCGGGCCTCCCTGCCCAATCCCCACTTCCGAGGCTTCTTCTTGGGCAATCGGCGGTGGATTCCAGGCGGCCGGAGCCGTGCTGGAGCGAGCGGCGGCGAGCGGAATGAAGCAGGCGGCAGAAGAGCCGGCGAAATTTTGACAATCAGCTGGTGGCTTGGCCGAATTTAATGATTAAATAAAAACAATTATTTCACGAGTGCAGGGGTCCAAAATGAGGAAACCAAGATAGCAGTTAGTCTTAGGAGTTAATGTAGAGGATTATAAAATTTGAACGGGCCCGATCCGCCATGTTGTTGTTTTGGCGGATAAGGGGAGCCAATAGGAAAACCTCTGTATCCGCGATTTGAACTAATGCAATTCCAGAGGCCTGGGGAGGCCAGGGAGGCGTCCCCAGTGAGCTCGTGGTTCCCCGGAGTCCAGGAGAAGGCTTATTGCAGGTTAGAAAAGTTGCAGTCAGTAAAAGGACACAAAGTATCGAGCGAAAAGGATTTAAAGTTTCAAAAGTTAAGTGTTTTATTTAGGGATTTGTTACAAGGAGAGGGAGAGGGGAAAGTGAAGGAAGGAAAGACTTCGTGCAGTCCTTTGGTTTGAGCTGCTGGCTGAGGCACATTCCATCAGTTGGACCCAACTTCGCTCCACGGAACTGCGGAACTCCCTGCTGCGCTTCAAACCAACTTGAAGGCGGGAGATTCCGCGACCTGGGGGGCCATCAAGGACGACTGTATACATCTCTGCATTGACTTCCTTTGCTGAGACTAACTGAAAAATGGCCCCTTTCCTCCAAAAAACCCAGAGAGGGGCGGGACCAGGGATCCTAACTATAATAGACTTGCCCTATGATTGCAAACTATAACAGTAAGCCACCCTGCTGCAAAATCCCAAGCCTGGGATTGCAAACCAACATTTAATTCAAAGCAAATAAAATTGGAGCTCCTGGAACAGCTGTTCCAGAACAAAGCACATAGCAAACATACCTTTATTTTACTTTAGCGTATGTCATATTCCCTACATTTAGCATAATGCCAAGTTTTAAACTTTGTGGTTTTTTATACATTAAAACTGTCTTCTCAGTTAGCTTCTGACATGATAAATAAATAAATATCCCCTACATTTAGTTATTACAGTTTATGAGCCTGTATCTCTTATAGGGGGTCGATTCAACCTCTGTTTTACTTGTAAAACTGAATTACTATGTTGCCAAATGACACATGTTGAAAAAGCATGTCACCAGCCTGAAAAGTTTGGAAAGCTCTGCTCTGGTGCCTCCCCGCATTATCTTTTTGTTTGTTTATTCATTCAGTCTCTTCGTGACCTCATGGACCACCCCAGGCCAGAACTTCCCATGGGCTGAGTCAATCACTTCAAGGATTAGATCCATCACACCTTGCCCTTGGTCGGCCCCTCTTCCCTTTTCCCTCCATTTTCCCCAGCAACATTATCTTCTCCAAGCTTTCCTGTCTTCTTATTATGTGGCCAAAGTATTGCATCTTTGCCTCTAATATCCTTCTCTTAAGTGAGCAGTCGGGTTTTATTTCCTGGAGTATGGACTAGTTTGATCTTCTTGTGGTCCAAGGCGCTCTCAGAATTTTCCTTCCAACATCGAAGTTCAAAAGCTTCTATCTTTCCTCGCTCAGTCTTCCTTACAGTCCAGCTCTCACATACCACTGCTTTAACTATGTAGACTTTCATTGTCAGTGTGATGTCTCTACTCTTAACTGGTACACAGTGCTAAATGTGGAGTAGGTGGACACAGTGTCTCACTGAAAATCTTTTGCTAAAAATATAGGATTGCTTGCTTGCTTCGCATAAGACTGAAATTTCTTTGTTGCACACATTGTCTTCTACTCTTTATCCCACAGTCTAAAAGTGTTGTTCGGACCAATTTATACACTGTTCTGTTCTCTTAGATCAGGGTTCCTCAATTTTTTTAAACATAGGGGCCAGGTCCCTCAAACTGTTGGAGGGCCAGATTATTATTTGAAAAAAACATGAATTAATTCCTTTTGCACACTGCACATATCTTATTTGTAGTGCAAAAAACACTTAAAAACAATACAATAATTAAAATGAAGAACAATTTAAACAAATATAAACTTATTAGTATTTCAACTACCAAACTCACAAATTTTGTATTTTGTCTGTTTGTTTGCTTTGTTCTGTTAGAAATGTAATATAATTGACTGGTTGCTCTGACACGACAAATAAAAAAAAAGTATTTCAATGGGAAGTGTGGGCCTGCTTTTGGCTAGGATTGCTGTTATTGTTGTGTGCTTTCAAGTCATTTCAGACTTAGGTTGACCCTGAGCGAGGGCCAGGTAAATGATCTTGGAGGGCCGTATCCAGCCCTCGGGCCTTAGTTTGAGGACCCCTGTTTTAGAAGGTTGCATGCTATGTGGATCATTATTACCACTTTGATGTCTTTGCTCTTAATTATTTTGTACAGATCGATTTAGTTTTCCTAGCAAGAATACTGTGGTGGGTTGCCATTACCTTCTCCAGGGATCGTATTTAGTCTGACCTCTCTGCCATTACCTTCTTGTCTTGGATTCCCCTTCATGGCTTCCCTTGTGGCATCAAGATGCTTAAGCTCCAGCATCACGACAAGACAGCAATCCTTTGCTGGAGCCAACTTGCTTTTGACACGATAAATAAATTATATGTGATTATACTCCGCATCTCTCACCACTGTATTGTCCTCATTTCGACTCCACATCTCTATTCAAAAGCCTAACTCGTTTTCCTTGGCTTTGGGATGGGGGGGGGGGGGGGGGGGGGGTTAAGAAAAAAAAGCCCAAAGTGGTACTGAAACATACAACAAAAACACAATTCAATTTACCCTCATTTCTGTGACTTTCCCCCTCCCTTCCCTGCTCTTTTCTATTATTATTGATTTATAATGTTTTAAGAGAAGACTCTTCTCGTTGGGAAGGAAGCTCTGGGTTGCTTTTCCAGTCGTTGTGGATGAAGCAATGACGGAGGGAGAGGCCATTGTTTTTCCCCCTGCCAGGCATGTAGCCACGGGGGGGGGGGGGGGTTGAGGGGCTTCAGCCCCCCCCCCCGAAATTCTCCTGGGGGGATGCGAAAAGGCCTTACTGGTGCATTATTTAAACTGTTTTGTTTATTCATATCATGATCTGATCACCATACTCAATATATCCCATATGCATGGGGGTATTGGGGTAATGATACAAAAGTTTGCTAGGGTAGACGCTCTTTCACTCAGACTCTGAAAAAAACTAACCCCCCCCCCCCCCCCGAATCGAAATCCTGGCTACGGGCCTGCCCCCCCCCTCCCCCCACAACACAACTGTGAAAATAGGACAGAATAACACTTTCGGTACTCTGGAATAAAGAGTGTAAGATTCTGTATATATGTATAGAATCTTCCACTCTTTATTCCAGAGTACCGAAAGTGTTATTCTGTCCTATTTTCGCAGTTGTGTTGTTTAGTCGCCTCATTTCATTGGGAGCAACATGCGAGGCCTCCTCTTCTCTGCGAAGCCCACTGGTTGCTCCAACCCTCTCCCACCCCGCCCTTTCGGCGAGGCCCCGCCCACGTGACGCGCCTCGCCCAATCCGCGTCTGGGGCGGTGGGGGATCCGGCTGGAACCGGTTGGGGCCGCGTCCGGCTCTCGTTATATATAAAACTTTATAAACACCCCGATTCAAATTAGTGGGGTCGCGAGCGGCACGAAGGAAGGAGGCGAAGGGAGACCCCCTTTCTTCATCTTTCTTTGTCCCTTTGTCCTTGCCGTCGTCGTTTCCCGCCCCTCCCTCCTCGTTGAGAGGCCTTCCTTTTTTTCGGTTTGTTTCTTAATTTCACGGCCTTTTTTTCTCTCTTTCCCTTTTTCTGTCACGCGCCGTCGACATGCCCAAGAGAAAGGTAGGTGTCAAAAGGGGATTTGGATTAATAAATAAAATGGGGGGAAATTGGATGGTGTTGTTTGCGGGGGTGCCAATCAGGTCAGCGGCCATTTTCTCTTTTTATTTCCCCCGTTTCGTTCTTCATGGCGATTAACGGTTGTCTTATCAGAAATGGGAAGGAGGGGGAAGGGAAAAGAAGCGCGTTGTCGAGGGGGGGGGGAAGAGGGGAGGAGTGGGCGGGGCCAAAGCCAGGAGCGAGCGACCGTTAACTGCCGCGCATTCTGCCGCGGCCAATCAGAAAGTGCGGAGGGGCGAAGGCGTCCCGTAAGCCCCGCCCCCTTCCGGCCCTCGGAGGGAAAAGCGCGCGCGCCCGAGGTTGATCATAATGGGGGGGGGGGGGCATCAGTGAGTCTAGGCTGCTCCACATGGGCTTTTTCGGGGGGAGGCTGGTTGACACGTGTTTGGGGAATGGTTTTACTAGAGTCCGATTTTCTTCTAACAGTAGAGTATGTAAGGCATTGAATCTTGCCCTTCTATTTGTAAATCGATTTGGGCCCTTCCACACAGCCCTATATCCCAAAATATCAAAGCACGAAATCCCACAATATCTGCTTTGAATTGGGTTATCTGAGTCCCCACTCAGATAATGTGGGATTTCATGCCGTGATATTCTGGGATATAGCTCTGTGTGGAAGGGCCCAAAGTCCAGACTGCCACATAATCTAGTGAGTAGTCAGGCTTTCATCGCTGGAATAGTTATTGATTTGACCTTCATGCAGTCCAAGGCACTCTCAGGATTTTATTCCCAACACCACACTTCCAAAGTGTCTCTCTTCCTTCGCTCAGGCTTCAATGTGGGTTTGATGCAGCTGTGTGAAAGGGCCCTTCTTGACTGACACATATACAAAATATCAGGGCAGATAATCCACAATATCTGCTTCAAATCATGCTAGCATAGAATCCAGTTCAAAGCAGATATTGTAGGTTTCCTTCCTTGACGTTCTGGTCATATGGCTATTTGGAAGGGCCCCTAATTACACTTTCCCAGCAAGTATAATTATCTTCTTGTCCCAGATTACATGGCAGTGTGGACTCGGGGCCCTTCCACACAGCCCTATATCCCTTCAAAGCAGATATTGTGGGATTTCCTACCTAGATATTCTGGGATATAGGGCTGTGTGGAAGGGCCCCCTGTTATCTGAGGCCACTCAAATAATGTGGGATTTCCTAATAACCCAGGGCCCCTCCAAACAACCCTATATCCCAGAATATCTGCTTTGAACTGAGTTATCTGAGTCCACACTGCCATATATATTCCTGTTCGAAACAGATATTGTGGGATTTTCTGCCTTGGTATTCTGAGATATAGGGCTGTGTGGAAGGGTCCCTAGGGCCCTTGCACACAACGATATTATCCAGAATATCAGGGCAGATAATCCACAATATCTGTTTTGAACTGGGTTATCTGAGACCCCTTCCACACAGCTGAATAAAAAACCAGATTTTCTGCATTGAACTGGAATATATGGCAGTGTGGGTTCAGATAATCCAGTTTATCAGATAAGCAGATATTGTGGGATCTTCTGCCTTGATATTCTAGGGGCCCTTCCACACAGGGCCCTGGGTTATATGCCATATAATCTAGTTCAATGTGAGGTTTTGTACAGCTGTGTGGAAGGGGTCTATTGTATGACTGTAGAGGATATATATATGGATCCACATCTGTTTCCAAATCGAAAGGCATCCAGAAGAAGTGGTTGTTTTGTTCTTTCCCCCTGACATGGTGCTTCCTTTTGCCCTGTATTTTTGCCCGTGGCGTGAACACGCACAGCTTCTTCCCTTTCTCTCTCCCCCCCCCCCCCCCGGTCCGGGCACACGCTTCAAAAAGGCCGGGAAGGCCTTTTGCCACCAAAATGATTGGTTTTTAAATATCCTGAGGGGGAGGGTTTTCCCCTATCTGGAATAAGTCGTTTTAATTTAAACATTTAATTCAACCATTTTTCTCCCAAAATACTCTTTTTGTTGATTGTCCGTCCCTCCACCCCGACTCCCTTTATTGGCTGTAGGCAAGAGCTCCCTTATGTCTAGGACAGTGATGGGCAACCTTTTGAGCTTGATGTGTCAAAATTTTCCAAAACCCTGAGCATAACTTGGGTGGGGTGTCAACTTCAAGGAAAAATAACCCATAATTTTGCAATATTTATAGTTTAAATAAGAAAAATGTATATTCCATGCTAAGTTATGGACAATGCTCAAACATGCAGATGTTAAATTTGTAGAGCCTTTTACAAATTTAAGGATGGAATTAGATTGGCTCTTATAAGGTGTACTTCTTTGTATGCGGCCACATGTGGCTGCGTGTCATCAAATATAGTCATGCGTGCCAGTGCTGATACGCATGTCATAAGTTCACCATCACTGGTCTAGGATATGGTTTTTGAATGTAAAGCTCCCTTAATAGATCATACCATTTGCCCACACAAACATACCTGGATAACTTCCATATAATCCAGCTCAAAACAATAAAGTGGATTATATGGCAGTGTAGATGGGGGGCCCTGTTGCCTTCCTTTCTTGTTTATATGGAGTGATTTTGAATTGCTAGATGCTGGTTTCGTCTTCAAGGGACATTAGGAATTAGTTGTGTCCATGTGTAATTTGTGGAGATGACTGGACTTAAGAAAGTGCCTCTGCTCCAAATCCTGCTGTGTTTTCTTCTGTGAAAGTGTTTCAACACTCTAGGAAAGGGGTAAAAGGAGGAATGGCTTCATGCATTTGTAGAACCTCGGGGAGTAGGCAGCAAGGGGGGGGGGCTCAATTTGCAGGATCAAAATTCCAGAAATAAGTGAGATCTTGGGTTGGCTGCATGGACTCAATAGAGGTCACAGTGTTCTGTAATAAAAGGAGCCATTATGTAGCCTAAAGCTCAAATGTTAGGGAAGAAAGGATAACGCATCAAAATAAGGAGCATCTGGCAATGCAATTACCAGCACAGCCTTCCAACAAACATCTCTTTTTTCAGAGAGATACAGATTCCATAAGTAAAAAAGATACACATGTTCATTAAAGAAGAAGGATGTATTTATTCATTGCATATGCATTATTGAAATAATTGTCATAATCATGTGGACTTAATTTATTCAGTGCCGCCCACCAAAATTAGTACATTACAAGCTTGAGTCTTCTAATAGCTCTGTAGAGTCTCACAGAACATCTATTGTGCCCACAGGCCACCTGGATTATCCAGTGACTATTGTTATTTTTAATTGATGCTCCTATTTATGCAGCCAAAACATAGGAATGTAAGGTACTGATATCTTGTGTCTTGCTGCACATTGGGGAAGATAAACTGTTCCAAGTCGATTTGAGACTGGAGATATTAAAACTGAATAGGAAGGAATAAGGCAAGAAATTGGGGTGCTGACTTTCCAATGTATCAAATGTATTACATATTTAAAATAACCTTAGTGGTTTTAAAAAAACTCAAATGAAAATGGGTTGTGGAGTTTTCACCCTTTGTCTTTTCTTACAGGTTGAAGGAGATATCAAGGGCGACAAGGCCAAAACAAAGGATGAGGTAAGAGGATTGTTTTCATTTGAGAAAACAATGGGTTGATCCTACACTTACTAATACGTGGCTCCATTTGAGTCACATCTGTCACAAAGGCCAGCGTGCAGGAAAGGGGTGGGTAAGGAGCACCTCTGGGGGCTGCATATTGTTTCCAGTTGTTTCTGGTCCCCACCACCCAGCTTCTATTGGGCCACCCATTGGGGGGAGTGAGATAAAGTGCTTTTTTGGAAGTAGTAATTCACTTTTTGATTAGTTCACAGAGCCTTCTACAGTTTAATATTTTTTCTACAGTTTTTTTTCTAACTTGTCATTTATTTTCCTCCCCTCCCCTTTTCTTCTTCTTCTTGAACCAGCCACAACGGAGATCAGCAAGGTTATCTGCTGTAAGTATGTTTTATGACAGTTTTCTTGGAGATAGTAGTTGTAATTTCTAAATAACTTCTAGTACAATGCATTAATTTGGGGACACTGAAGAAAACTATACAATACAGCACACAGAAGCAATAACCAGTGTATTAATTTAAATGTTTTTACTCAATGTGTTTTTGTTTCTAGAAACCTGCTCTTCCAAAGCTGGAACCCAAACCTAAAAAGGCAGTTTCAAAGGTGAAGTTAAAATTGCAGTTTCAATTTGAAGTTCTGCAATGTGGGATAGTCATAAACAGTTGTTTTAATATACACTTTAAAATGCATGTATGTTTTTTGGTTTATGCACTAACAGCTGCTTATGTATTTAACTTAATTAGCAGAAGGGTGAGAAGATAGCCAAGGGAAAGAAGGGGAAAGCTGATGCAAGCAAGGATGGAAATAACCCTGCAGAAAATGGAGATGCCAAAACAGACCAGGTATACTAGAGATATAATACCTTATTAATTTTGCTAAGCAAGCTTTGCTTATAGAATTGAGTACAGACTAGGTTGAATTTGAAGAAATGTTAATATTGCAAACTAATGTGTTTCCAGTTAAGCTTTTGGTTGATTTATCATGAACAGAACCATTCACTTTATTTAGTAATAAGAATACTTTAGTTCTGATGACGAAATGACACTTAAACTGTATGGCATGCGTTTTCTAGCAGGAATGTCTGATAATAGCTTATAGTTTCGTGTAGCAGGTGTATGCCTGTTTCATGTAAACATTGCCATTTGAGTAACACATTCCTGTGACATATCAACATAAAGCACTCTGACAGATTGTCTTTTCTCTTTCAGGCACAGAAAGCTGAAGGTGCTGGGGATGCCAAGTGAATTGTGTGGATTTTTGATAACTGTGTACTTTTGGTGACTGTACAGTTTGAAATACTATTTTTTATCAAGTTTTATAACAATGCAGTTTTTTAAAAAAAACTATGTTGTTAGCACACAGAACGCTTCGTTGTTGTGTTTTAGGGGGCAAATGTCATTGACTCTGTTACTTAGAACCTGAACTTTTAAAGTCCCTTCATTTTTGCAAGAGGGGATATTAATGGAAACAAAGACAAAAGATTCACAGATATGGTTATTTGTATTGTTTTCCAAATGGTTAAACATTTAAATTTCCCAACTGCCTATGTCTTGAGGAGGAGTAAATTTTTAAAAAATCTGCTTACCATGTTCATTCTTTTCACATTGTCATTTGCTTTGTATGTATCACTCCTCAGAATGGCACAGGGATCTTTACTTGCTTTCTTAAATCAAGCCAGTCTTATAGTGTCAGACAGTCCAGATCTCTGGTGTCAAATACTAAGGAAGGGAAGATGGCTCATAAATGAGCAGCATTTCTTTTTTATAGTGTGAATCTTCAGATTAAGAATTCTGTCGTTTTGTTTTCCTCTAAAAGTCAGAGTAGGATTGTGAAACAACATACTAAAATGTGAAAAGTGTCCACCCTCACTCTAAACTTTCCCTGTTCCAAGTACAAATTGGAGATTCTTCATTGGGTTTTATATAGGAAGTTTACATTTTGGTAGTCCAAGAAGAAAAGGATTTGCGACTTGTTGTAAAACATTGCAGATTGTAGCCCATGTCCTGCCTGAATACCATTGATGGATCGTTTTGTGAAAATTACCTTTAATAAAGCTGGATATCGTTTGGCTTGGACTGTTTTTAAATAGTATGTTTGCTTCATGGTGTGCTTTTCTTTCAGTTTTTCACTTCTATTTAAGCTTCCAAGTTTATCCCAAACACAATATTAGTACCCTCATGAGCACAGTATACTCACCGAGGTGGAGAAATTGCACATTTGAATACTTTGCCATGAGAAGATTAGCATGTTACCGGGGGGGGGGGGGGGGGGTTGATATGCTCTTGAGTACTCAGTTATGTTCCCCCCCCCCTCTGTCCAGAGAATTGTACTGTACTGTATTTTTTAAAGATTCAGACCTATTATTTAGGTAAGCTAGAGTTTTCAGTCACCTTCCTTGTGTTTTGCAAGAAATAAAAAATGGTTCTTTGGGGGCTGCTGCAGTCGGAGAATGGAGTACAATTACTTAGAAAAGCCATGGGTGAACACCCACATCAGAATACTTTATGTGTGGTTGGATTAAAAGCCAAGGGTTGTATTACAGAATTAGTAATAAAATCATTGTTTGGTTTTGATCTGAACATAATATAGTACTAAACTTGTCAGTTGAAATAATAGAAGTATTTTATGAACAAATAACATAAAATTATATCTTTTTATATATTGAATATTCAAAGACCATACAACTTAAATTTTGTGTTTTATAACAAATCAGCTCCAGTCAATGATATGTGTAAATTTGCGTAGTTGGACTTTCTGATGACAGAATTATGTTGCATGTTTTGAAAATAAAATGTTTCATAGCCCTACTTGCTCTGCTCCATTGATCAGAGTCTGTTTATGCTATCATTTACACTACATGTACCTCGTAGCCTGTGCATTCTTCCTGCTTTGTACAGAAAACTGTGTATCCATAACCCCACTGTACTGCCATGTAACCAACATGAACATCAAACTACTGAACCATATTTTTTTTCAGTCACTTTCTTCTAACTATAAAGCTCCTTGGCTCTCATTACATATATCTTCCATGTACAGGCAGTCCCCAAGTTACGAACAAGATAGGTTTTGTGGGTTTGTTAAGGTGAATGTTAAGGTGGATTTGTTTCAATTTACATAAGTCTAGTCCAACTCTTTTCTAAGCCAAAGAGCCAGAGTTGTCCATAGACACCTCCTAGGTCATGTGGCCAGCATGACTGCACAGAGCACCATTACTTTCCCACCAGAGCAGTACCCGTTGATCTACTCACATTTTCATGTTTTCAAATTGCTAGGTTGGCAGAAGCTGGGGCTGACAGCAAGAGCTCACCCCAGTCCCTGGATTTGAACCAACCTTGTAAATGCGCATACTTTGAATAGCACACAGAGAAGGGTTAACACCCTTGTGGTGTTTGTTTTGCTGTCTGTGCCCCTGTTGAGAAGACTTTCTGTCCCTGTGATCACTGGATTTTGAAATATTGGCTTGTTGAAACAAGGATTGGAGATAAAGCTTCAGCGAATACACCTTTCCTTCTTTTCCGCCGCTTGCAAGCAACTTGAGAACCTTTCAATTGACTTTGCGAGCTTATGGACTGCTTTTACTTAGACTGACTTTGGACTTGAGGTATTCTGTAACCCTACTGGACTGTTTGACTATTCTACCGTTTTTCCCTTTTAAATCATGGCGACTACGGCTTTCAAGAAGTGTTCTAACTGACCTAACATTTTGCCCAATACTGATGGGCACTCCCTTTGCTTGACTTGCTTGGGCGAGGGGCACCTCACCCATTCTTGCCCGGTTTACATGTTCTTCACATCGCGAACCAGGAAAAATAGGGAGGTGCGGCTCAAAGTAGCCCTGTATGAGCGGGCCCTTCTGCCCCCTCCCTCCTCCGGTCGGTCGGGCTTACCTCTCTGCTGGTCTCCTGAGGGCTTGGTGAAAAAGAAGGCTAAGAAGCCGAAGGACAAGGGCTCCCTAAATGGCTGTCAGACCGCTCCTTCTAAAAAGGATCCATCAAAAAAGGCGGAAAGCCTTGCTGCTGCCCCTCTTGTGCCGAGCCCTGAGATGGTGGCGAGGAGTCAGGAAGACCCAGGGCTCCCACTGCTGGTGCCTGATGTTGGAGGGGACATGATTTTAAAAAGAGAATTTTCAGATATTTCCCCAATGCCCATATGTCATGGTTTACTGCCATATTGGCCTATTTCTGCAGTAGGCCTTTGTTCACAGAAAATGCTGATTGTTTGAGAAGTCAGTGCTCCAAAGAAGAAGTTACTATCCAAGGGTAACAACATATCCGGACAAAACCAGCTAGCTGTTTGCTAGATAGAACCCCCAAGTTTCCCAGTCGCTCTGAAGCCATGTTTGCAACAGACTACCAGATAAGATACAGTCATGGTCAGGGAACAATGAACCATAGTTATGTTATAGTTGTGCCATTGTTAGGATCCCACGTGTGCTATAATGTCAATCAAAATCATAAACAACTAATGAACAACTGCATAACTAACTTAGACCAATGAAATGATTTGTCTTTGGGAACCAATGAGATGATTGATTTCTATGTACCAATCAAACTGTTTTAATGAAAGTAATAAATAATCAATGCAACCAACTTTAGGTTGGACAAACCCCTTTATTGCATTTCCATATGCATGTTTGTCACTATTGCTTATTTTGCAGTTTTAAAGATTCAACTTTCGTGGTGTCCTTCCTCGCCCTCCTTGGGAAGGGGCAATCTGCTCTTGGATTTTGGATTTGTGGATTATCTTTTTGGTTTTTGCCCCTACATTTTCTGGAGGTTCCACCGAGATGTTGCATATTTGAGGGCGTTCTTTTTGGAAGGCACTAGCCGAGAGAGGCATTTGGGGCCTCCGGCTCAGGTGCTTATCTCTTGGCGGCAAGAGAAGGGAAGGAGTCATCTGTGTGTGAGCTTGGGCCCAGCCGCCGGATTCTCTGTCTTTTGGCTTGCCGCCCAAGAGTGGGCCGAGCCCGGTTGAATTACTGCAAAAGCTTCGGGGAAGGGTAAGTATGAGATGAATTGAATTGTTGATTTTGTTGAAGCTATGAGATGAATTGGATTGTTGATTTTGGTTGAGACCACACTCGTATAGTTAGCGGGAAGTTTCTATTAGGTGCAGTAACAAAACATACTTTGGACTGGAGTGTGGGGGAGAGTGAAATCGGATGCTCTGACTTCACTTCCCAGAGAAACTAACTTTTAGTACTGGCTGGAGAAAAACAAAAAAAAACCCCAAAAAATCCATCAAACAAAACCCAGCCGAAATCCTATAGGAATGTGGGGTGAATGGCCACTTGTGTGTGCGTTTCCATGTGCACAAGGCTGTCTTGTCTTCACACCACCTGTCTAAATATCTTGTTTCCACACTTATGTGGGGGGGGGGGGGAGGATTTAAGATTGATGTGATGCTGAGTTAAAAATGACAAACTGCCTATGCTGATGTTTTTTACTAATGTTGATGTCTTAAACTTTTGTGTTGAAATGTATTGCAAATGCTGAGATTTCAAATTCATCCATACTGATTTCAATGTTATTGCAAACTGTTAAATTGTGTTGAGGTGCTGATTTAGTTGCAAAGGTCCTGTGTTGAATCTTGAGTGTGCATTCTGAGGCTGGAGAGGGTTTCGCCTCAGTGATTCTGAAAAGGAAAGAATGAGAGAAGCTGTTTTGATGTTGTGTTGTGTGATTTGAAATTTTCTGCAAAACCTTTGGATTCTAGTCACCTGTTTGAAAGGGAGAAATAGTATTTGTGTTTGCTTGAGTCAAAGGGTAACAGAAGCAGTGAGATTTTATAAAAGACATGAGTCTTGCATTTTTAGGGGCCCTTCCTTGAATGGAACAGCTGTTTGCCTTTTTCTGTACTCCAAGAGATCCCTTGCATAGAGACACAAGCCTCCTTGCTGCTTTCTTATAACAGCTCAGCAGCCAGCCTTCAGTGGCTCCCAGCTCCCACAAGCTCCAAAAAGCGGCCTCTGTCACAGTAGCACCGGCTTCCTTTTACCATCAAAACCCCAAGGAAGTCACCCACAGACGCAGCCAGTCAGGATGGGATCACAACAAAGCAAAACTCCTAGCCCCTTACATTGTATGCTAGAACATTTCAAAGAATTTAAAGAGTTGGTTTCAGCCCCAAACAGCTTGACAGCTTCTAAATTAAAACATCTATGTTCTGTGGAGTGGCCCGGATTTCAGACAGTGCCGTCTTGGTCTCCTGCAGGGTCATTTCACATCACCCCTATCAGAGAAATTTTGAAATATTGTACACTTAAACAGCCATCACAATTTTACTATGTGTCTGCGTGGCAAATAGCAGTCTCTACTGCTCCCCAATGGTTGAAAGACTACCAAGTACGCCACT
Source organism: Anolis sagrei (assembly GCF_037176765.1). Taxonomy (NCBI): domain Eukaryota; kingdom Metazoa; phylum Chordata; class Lepidosauria; order Squamata; family Anolidae; genus Anolis; species Anolis sagrei. The sequence continues at coordinate 52,721,053 of NC_090035.1, forward strand.
CAGAATTTCTAACATTGACTGTCAGAGAAAACAAACAGGTTCATCAGTGTTATGAAGATAAGGAACCCCCACCACCTTACCAAGACCTCTGTGCCAGGGGTTCTCATAGATCACGTGATCCTTCAGCAGCAGGTCATTATCAAAGCCCTCAGAAAAGATCCCCCAAAACTTTAAATCTTCTTAGGAGAAGAAAAAGGCTAAGCAAGAAGAATATAAAATGTTTTTGACAATGTTGGATGAGAAAGATAAAAGGCAAGTTGGAGCAGGAAGAGGAAGAAATAGAGGATGGTTCCGAGGAGGATGGGGTCAAGGGAGTCAGTTGGATCGTGACTGGTGTGCACATTGTGGGAAGAGAGGGCACTGGCGACGAGACTGTCCATTGTTGAGGGCCGGAGAAGGGCAGATGAATCGGGGAACAGGCCGTGGAAGTGGATTTAACAGAGGGAGAGGTCCATATAGACAGAATCAGGAGCCACCACTACAGCAGACCATGCAGCAGCCTGCACTCCCCCTTGGGGACTTTGTCGGCATGGCCGAGTGGGATGAGAGTGAACTTTTCTAATTGACACTGGAGCTGACAGATCGGTGGTAACCCAACCTATTGCCCCAAAGATTCAAGACAAATTGAACATAGTGGGAGCCACCGGACAGCAAAAACAATATCCTTTGCTAAAAAGTAGACAATGCAATTTCCCTGAAAGCCCAATGCCACTGTTAGGAAGAGACTTGTTATGCAAGATGAGAGCAATTCTGGCATTTGAAAGTGATGGGACCATGGAGATGGGAGTTAGAGGAGACAACTATACCCTTACCTGCCAAATACAAGAAGAATGGAGACTGTTTGCTCTATACCTTACTGAGTCAGAAGACTGGAAGTCGTTTGGAGTACCAGGTGTATGGGCGGAAGACAATCCCCTTGGGTTGGCCATCTGTGTCCCACCAGTAGTTGTTGAAGTAAAACCAAGTGCAATGCCAGTTTCCATCAAGCAATATCCAATAAGAATCAATTCCCGATTTGAGAAAATTATGTGATACTCCCTGGGTATTGTCAATTGTGTGAAATTCCCTGGAAACTAGGTTCTGTGAGGCCTTGTGTTGTTGGAGGTATTTGTGATGTGCACATGTGATCTTGAGTGAGTGACAGCAAAGATTATCTATGTGTTGTAACACTGGGTTGAGATTTGTGCAAGCACCGCTGTGTGAAAGAATGAGTACCTGATTTAGTTTTCCAAGAGTGCTGAATGAAAAGATTTTAAAGAGAAATTGAGAACTGTTTTGTGTGGATGGATTATTGTTGTTTCAAATGAGGAGTCATTGTTCAAGTGCTTGGAAGAAGATAGGAATGTGGAATACAATGATGTGTCAAAAGAGAGCTTTGTGTCCTGAACTTTGGCACGGAAATATATATATATAAAGTAAGACTGCCTGAAAAGTTGGCAGGTGATTTGGCTATTTTGACCTTGTATGTGTGCCAAAATGACACGGGACTGAGTTTGAAATTCTGTATATTCCATTGATGAAATGAAGGCTGGGAACGAGAGACACTCAGACATGTTGAGTTGAAAAGTAAATATAGAATGTTAATTGTGGAAAATGAATTTATGTTCGAAATGTGTCTTTTTGATATTTAGCAACACACCCCTAATGCTGCAATTTGAAAAGCTGTGTTCTTAAAATGTAAGAAGAATGTATATTATGACAAAATGGGTGATCTTTAAATGTTTGATTTTTTTCAATAATTGTTTTGAATTTTTATGCTTATGCGGAAGCTGACCTTGGGAAGCTTGTTTGTGTGCGTGTGTGTGTGTGTGTGTGTGTGTGTGAACGAGGTTTCTCTCTTTGTGTGTGAATGTGTAAAAGGCCTAACCACTAATCACTAACCAGCTGTATGTGTGTAAATTTGGAGAATGAATATTATGCTATGTGACATTTTCTGAAATGGTTAAAATCCTGATTTGTTCTGTGTCTATTGGAAAAAAATGTCTTGCATTATGAATTTGTATCTTTTCAAAACATGAAAATTGCCCGCATGGGCTGTATAAATAACTGTGAGAGAAAAAAGAGAGAGCAAAAACCTGATGTCAAGGGTTTTTGTGTCAAGGGTTGTGACTGGCCAAAAGAGTTTTTTCAAGCACTGAAAGAGGCCAGGGCACATCAAAATGAAAATTTGAAGACTGATAGAAACTCATTGTCTGTGTTAAAAAGGTTTAAAAGCAGGCTGTTTAAGAACTGTTAGAAACTGATGTTTTACAATGCCCTGAATGTACAATATGTTATAGAAATAAGAACTTAGATTGGTACCAGCCAGGATGAGATCAAATGAAGTGGATTGACTGTGTTTTAAGAGTGCATTTTTAAAAACTGAAGTTCTAACTTTATTTTTGCTCAAGAACATGGAAATAATTCTTATGTTTAAGGCAACTGCCTGTCATGAGAGAGTGAAATCATGTGCCGGAGTATTAAAATGTTTTTTTAAGAGCTGTTTTAAAATGGATGCTATGTGGAGGGCTCCTGCTTTACAGAGCCAGAAGAGAGATAACTGGAAAAGAACATGGTGTTCTCTTGCCATTCTCTGGCAGAAGAGAGAACAATGGTTATGAATGGTACATTTTAAAAGTATCTAATACCGTTTTGGATTTTTTGTGTTCAAATTTATGAATACTTACCAGAGCTCCTTGTAGCTTTTTGGTTCAAAGGGGAAAATGCTTCATTTTGCCCTCCCTTCTCTATGAACTGCTAATGGACATTAACTCCTTGCAGGTTGGGACATTTTGAGGCTTGTGCCGAAAGGGGAAAGTTACATCTGTGTGTGGACAAAGTTTAAAGTTTGGGTTGTTATAAGTTTTTCAAGCTGAATGGCCATGTTCCAGAAGCATTCTGATTTTGCCCCAGAAAAACAGCTTAATAGAGGTTGTGGAATTTATAAATGCATTTTCTTTTGAAGGAGAATCCAACCTCTCCTTCCCTATCCTCTGTTGTCATTGGAGGACGGCCTTTTCTTCAGATGGCTATGAAATGACTATAATACTTTTATGTTAGAAATAACAGAACTCTTTACATTGTTTTTGTTTGATATTTACTTCAAAAGAAAACTTATAATTGATTTTGACAGCAGAATTGATTTTTTTTATGTGGATACAATAACGTTGGACATGAGTTATAGTTCTTAGCCCAAAGTGACTAACTTCACAGCTTTTCTTCAAGCATAGGGCAAAGTACCTCTACAATTTTTGCTACTTTGGCCCAAATTCTTCTACAAAGTTACTGAAAGACGTAATTCTGGAACGGGACATCAGAACAGGTAGATAGGGCAGCTTGCCCAGGATTTTGCCAGATTTAAGAGACAATGCCCAGCAAAGGGCCCCAGAGATTTTTGCCAGATTTGAGAGACATTGCCACATTGCCAGTAAACAGCCCAAGAGACATTGCCACATTGCCAGTAAACAGCCCAGTTTACTGTTTTGATTAAGTTGGAAAAGCAGGTCGCAGATGGAATGGGCAACCGAGAGTGCCAGTATACATTGCTAAAGGATTGCTTACAGCAGATGGATGGAGGAACTATGAGATAAATCGTGGAGAGGAACCGTGAGATGAATCGTTGGGAAAACCGTGGAGAATTGTTTAAAATGGATGAAGATTGGTCGAGAGGACTTCGGAGTGGGAGATCGTAGAGGCCCGCCAATGGATGTAGAAGCAAAGGATGTTGATGGAGCTGACGACAGAACTGGCCAAAAAGACTTCAACAGATGGGTAATCAGTATCCCCCTCCCCCTTTCCTCTCACTATCTTTCTGCTTATCTCTTTCAGCTCCTGAGCTCCTGTATGGGACCCCATTCCTAAAATTGGATGAGACCCTGTTCCTAAATTGGATATCCGAAAGGCACCACTGCCAGCTGGAAAGCCTAATGGGAGTCCAAAACACAGGAGTCAAACCACCACCAACTGGGTAGAATGAGCTAAAAACTTGTGAGATATGATTTTATGTTACAGACTTTTCTGGATACAGACTTTCTTTACACAAAAACTGACTTTAGAGACTAGAGACTTTACTGGATACAGAGACTTTTTGGACTTAGAGACTTTCTTCATTTTACCTGGAATTTAATAGACTCATTTCTTCAATCAAGAAGGGGAACACACTCCCAGTTTGACTCAGATTGCTTTTGTATGCCAGAGACTGAAAGGACATGAAAGTTGGATACAGATGTGTGCGGCCACGTTTGGGCCTGATGAGGACTGGATTTGATACATATGTGCATGGCCACATTTGGGCCTCTGGCAGAAAGAACTGGACTCGATCAAAATTTTACTAAAGACTATATCCTTTCTCAAATTGAATGATTTCTGTTACTGAATTGTTAAAGTGGTTATTGTTACCATTTAGTTTTGATTGCTAGCTTGATAAGCTTTTATTTGTTTGTGCTATTTCAGCCAAGTGTTTAGAATTATGTTTTGGAAAGAGACAGAGATGATGTCATTGACAGCCTGATGCCACACCCCATTACAGCAGGATGGGAGAAGGACACACTCCACCAGTTGGTAAATGCCATTGCAGAAAAATTGCAAGCATGGGACTGTTGAGTATGTTACTTACAATCAGCCCACTTTCCAAACACCACACAACAGACAACTGACAACACTGACAATACAACATACTTGACAGAATCATTGGTGCAATCTTGTTTCCATAGATTGGGATAACACTAACTGGCGCATTTCAGCGCAACTAGATAAACTGGCAAACTACACAATAAAAGGATTGGAATCCCTCCAAATAAGACACCCAAATGCAACACAGATTGGCAATAGACCACCTGTTCAGAGAAGGAGGTCTTTGCATTTTGTTGCAAAATGAGAATGTTTCCAAGACACACCAAATAGTCAAAACAATCAGTTTCACATACACTGAAGACTCAGATTGGCAGGGGTGGCTCACATCATGGTTGCTTGACTTGCAATGGTTGAAAGATTTAGTCATGTCTGAAATTGCAATTATCATGATGCTGTTGATATTATTGTGTTGCTTCACTTTGATAACATGTGCTTGTAGAGTTATGCTGCCCTCAGCCTTGGCCCCTAAAAAGACTGAATAGATAGAACACTTGAATGTCAACCCAGTTAGGATGACAACAGAATATACATCCTTAGGGTGAAAGAAACATCCCAAGTGGACACAAATGATTGGTCAAAAATAGGGGGTCATTGTGCAGCAATAAGATTAACTGCTTCTTTGCTCTGCTTTTGTAAAACCTGCTTGATTTGCTTCGCTGAAAAGATTTCATCTCAGCAAAAAAGAAAAGGCGGGAATGGAGGGGACATGATTTTAAAAAGAGAATTTTCAGATATTTCCCCAATGCCCATATGTCATGGTTTACTGCCATATTGGCCTATTTCTGCAGTAGGCCTTTGTTCACAGAAAATGCTGATTGTTTGAGAAGTCAGTGCTCCAAAGAAGAAGTTACTATCCAAGGGTAACAACATATCCGGACAAAACCAGCTAGCTGTTTGCTAGATAGAACCCCCAAGTTTCCCAGTCGCTCTGAAGCCATGTTTGCAACAGACTACCAGATAAGATACAGTCATGGTCAGGGAACAATGAACCATAGTTATGTTATAGTTGTGCCATTGTTAGGAGCCCACGTGTGCTATAATGTCAATCAAAATCATAAACTAATGAACAACTGCATAACTAACTTAGACCTCTACTGACCAGAATTTGTGTGGCCCTGTTGTTGTGTCTACTAGGCCTGGGTAACAATGGAAAAATTTGTTTCTAAACTTGTTTCATTTTTAGGGAGCGCCAGCATTTCTAAATTCGTAATACTTCCGAAATTTCCGTTTAAAAAACTTCGAAATTTATGAAATTTCGTAATTATTTACGAATTGATTCGTTAAAATGGCGGCCGCGTTTGCGCATGTGCAAAGCACTTCCGAATTTTTCATAATTAATTATTGTGAAGGAGTGGTTAAACTGCTGCCACCAATTGTAACGATAACCGTTTTAATGCCACCGAATGCCACCAATTGTGAAGGTGCGCGTGGTAAAGCACCCACTGCCACCTAATCTATGAGGGAAGCCGGGCAACGATCAATATCAACCTAGGAGCTGTTTTATAAAGGGACTGTTAATTACAGAAGGCTGTATTCACTTGATAGTGTAGCGTTTACTTTCTTAGCTTGACTTTATTATTGCAGGCTGTTCAACTTAGGAGAAACTGTATCAGGCCAGGCTTGAGGAGAACAGTAACAATTTTATTAGAACAAGCAAGGTATATCAGATTTGATTGTTTCTTCACAAGAGGCACGAATCTTGACTGGTTACATTAGTAAGGTTTCATGAGTAACCTCAGGCACAGACTTCAAGAGGTTTCTATACGCAGAAGTATTTTTCCTGGACAACTGTCCCAACAAAACAAATAAGCCAAAAGGCCTTTTCAACAGAATTGGCTCCCAGCCAAACCTTGATTCTTAACCCAGAATCAATAACCTCCTGTAGTTTTATCACTACCGGGTCCTTTCCTGTAACCCCTTTGGTCACAAATAAACTCCCTGTTTCTCCCACTAGAGAAACCAGTCCTTCCCTGTAGCTCACCGGCTTACAACTGCCACTTTCAAAAAGCTGTGCTGTGAAGTGATAGTTGGCTCTGTCCCCATTGCTATGGCAACTCAGCTCAAGCCACTAGCCACCATCTCTAACAAAATATAGTCTCCCATACTTACCATCCCTAAACTACTGTTTAAACAACACACAACCATATGAATAAAAGTTGCACATCGTCACAATTATGAATCGATTCGTTAAAATGGCGGCCGCGTTTGCGCTATGCAAACAATGCAAACAAAATTATTTCATACTAAAATAATCAAATAGAATAAATCAAATAGAATAAGAAATTAAATAAAAAAGTAATAAAGTAGCAAAACAAGTAGTAAGGTAAGAAATTAATATTAAATGACTTAAGTTTGTAATAAAATATAAATTATTAATAACAAGTTATAATGTAATTTTTAAAAATTTAGAAAGTAAATATAAGAAAAAATAAACAAAAAGTAACAAAAATAGCACTTTGAAACAAACTATGAATATTAAATTATGGCCAAATTATCTGGCAAGTGTATTAATTATAGTACTACTGCAAGTGGATTAAGGGCGAATTCCCACTGGGAGGGAGGGAGGGAGGGTGGGTGGGTTCGAAATCAAATTCATTAAGTAAGTATATAATTTAAAATCCACAGAAATTAATTTATAAATAAAAAAACCTTTCATTAAAAAATAAACAAATCAATCAGCCGTCCCCCAGTGAGACAGCCTCTAAGATCTCCCGGAGGGGGGGGGGCTTGACCCTGTTCCCCCCCCCCCCCAGGAATGGCTGCCTGCTGGATTGCTGGGTGAAGGCATTGGTGAGTGACCCCCCGGGAGTGTCACGCTGCGCAGTTACCTTTCACTGCATATCAGCTGTCCGCCTGTGAGACAGCCTGTAAGTCCTCCCGGGGGGCATTGGTCAGTGACCCCCGGGAGTGTCAAGCTGCGCAGTTACCTTTCACTGCATATCAGCCGTCCCCCAGTGAGACAGCCTGTAAGTCCTCCCGGGGGGGGGGGCTTGACCATCCCCCGCCGGGAATGGCTGCCTGCTTGCCTGCTTTGTGAAGGCCAATTCCCTTCCTGGCCTTCTCCATGCCCTCCTGGGGGGGCATTGGTCAGTAACCCCCCAGGAGTGTCACGCTGCGCAGTTACCTTTCACTGCATATCAGCCGTCCCCCTGTGAGACAGCCTGTAAGTCCTCCCGGGGGTCATTGGTCAGTGACCCCCCCCCCCGGGAGTGTCACGCTGTGCAGTTACCTTTCACTGCATATCGGCCGTCCCCAGTGAGACAGCCTGTAAGTCCTCCCGGGGGGGGGGAAGCTTGACCATGCCCCCCCGGGAATGGCTGGCTGCTGCTTGATTGCTGGGTGAAGGCCAATACCCATCCCCAAGTCCTCCCGGGGGGGCATTGGTCAGTGACCCCTGGGAGTGTCACGCTGCGCAGTTATCTTTCACTGCATATCAGCCATCCCCCAAGTGAGACAGCTTGTAAGTCCTCCCAGGGTGGAAGCTTGACCCTGGCCTCCCCGGGAATGGCTGCCTGCTTGCCTGCTTGCCTGCTGGGTGAAGGCCAATTCCCTTCCCCAAGTCCTCCCAGGGGGGGCATTGGTCAGTGACCCCCCAGGAGTGTCACGCTGTGCAGTTACTTTTCACTGCATATCAGCCGTCCCCCAGTGAGACAGCCTGTAAGTCCTCCCAGGGGGGGCATTGGTCAGTGACCCCCCGGGAATGGCTGGCTGCTGCTTGATTGCTGAGTGAAGGCCAATACCCTTCCCCAATCCTCCCGGGGGGGGGGGGCATTGGTTAGTGACCCCCAGGAGTATCACACTGCACAGTTATCTTTCACTGCATATCAGCCGTCCCCCAAGTGAGACAGCCTGTAAGTCCTCCTGGGTGGGAAGCTTGACCCTGGCCTCCCCGGGAATGGCTGGCTGCTGCCTGCTTGCCTGCTGGGTGAAGGCCAATTCCCTTCCCCAAGTCCTCCTGGGGGGGCATTGGTCAGTGACCCCCCCCCGGGAGTGTCACGCTGCGCAGTTACCTTTCACTGCATATCAGCCGTCCCCCTGTGAGACAGCCTGTAAATTAACAAACGGTTCAAACTTTTATGTCATACGATGAAATTAATGACACTAAAAGACTACATTGGGAGATTGATTACAATAATTATCTATGTAATGAAAGAGAATGGTAGTATGTATGTGGAGAGAGGAAGTGTATGTGGCTGCTTTCTAATTGGCTATCACTTTCACAGGCGACAGAGACTTGCACAAGTGACGGACCTGGACCAAACCTGGCACACATAACCCCCATGACCCTCTTTAGTTCCTGGTGAGACAATGGATTATGGGAAGTGTACAACTTTCTTACGTGTCGGTTACCACAGAACACTGTGATTGATAACACAAAAATTGATTGATTGAACACAAAGATTGATAAAAACCAAACTTGGAACATAGTACCACCATGACACACTTTACATCCCGGGGCTGTTTGGAGGAACATGAACCGTGCACAATGGCCTCTCTTCCAGGCACCTCAGAGACGTTGCCTGCCAGGCTGAAAAGTGGACTTCCCACTACCCAAACATGGGTAAGAGGATTAAAAATTAAATATAATAAAATTTTTCAATTATCAAAATACTTCCAAATTTGTAGGAAGTGAAGACTCATGTAATCCAGTTCAAAGCAGATAATATGACTGTGACGGAAACAGAAAGCAAACTAAAATTGATTTTCAATAAGTGCTGGACCCCAAAGGGCCAATGTTCCCGCAGTCAGCGGGCGTGTAACTCATTTGAGGAAACAGAAAGCAAACTAAAATTGATTTTCAGTAAGTGCTGGACCCCAAAGGGCCAATGTTCCCACAGTCAGCGGGCGTGTAACTCATTTGAGGAAACAGAAAGCAAACTAAAATTGGTTTTCAATAAGTGCTGGACCCCAAAGGGCCAATTTTCCCTCAGTCAGCGGGCATGTAACTCATTTGAGGAAACAGAAAGCAAACTAAAATTGATTTTCAATAAGTGCTGGACCCCAAAGGGCCAATGTTCCCGCAGTCAGCAGGTGTGTAACTCATTTGAGAAACAGAAAGCAAACTAAAATTGATTTTCAATAAGTGCTGGACCCCAAAGGGCCAATGTTCCCTCAGTCAGCAGGTGTGTAACTCACTTGAGGAAACAAAAAGCAAACTAAAATTGGTTTTCAATAAGTGCTGGACCCCAAAGGGCCAATTTTCCCTCAGTCAGCGGGCATGTAACTCATTTGAGGAAACAGAAAGCAAACTAAAATTGATTTTCAATAAGTGCTGGACCCCAAAGGGCCAATGTTCCCGCAGTCAGCAGGCGTGTAACTCATTTGAGAAACAGAAAGCAAACTAAAATTGATTTTCAATAAGTGCTGGACCCCAAAGGGCCAATGTTCCCGCAGTCAGCAGGCGTGTAACTCATTTGAGAAACAGAAAGCAAACTAAAATTGATTTTCAATAAGTGCTGGACCCCAAAGGGCCAATTTTCCCTCAGTCAGCAGGCGTGCAACTCATTTGAAGAAACAGAAAGCAAACTAAAATTGATTTTCAATAAGTGCTGGACCCCAAAGGGCCAATGTTCCCGCAGTCAGCAGGCGTGTAACTCATTTGAGAAACAGAAAGCAAACTAAAATTGATTTTCAATAAGTGCTGGACCCCAAAGGGCCAATGTTCCCGCAGTCAGCAGGCGTGTAACTCATTTGAGAAACAGAAAGCAAACTAAAATTGATTTTCAATAAGTGCTGGACCCCAAAGGGCCAATTTTCCCTCAGTCAGCAGGCGTGCAACTCATTTGAAGAAACAGAAAGCAAACTAAAATTGATTTTCAATAAGTGCTGGACCCCAAAGGGCCAATGTTCCCGCAGTCAGCGAGCGTGTAACTCATTTGAGGAAACAGAAAGCAAACTAAAATTGATTTTCAATAAGTGCTGGACCCCAAAGGGCCAATTTTCCCTCAGTCAGCGGGCGTGCAACTCATTTTAGGAAACAGAAAGCAAACTAAAATTGATTTTCAATAAGTGCTGGACCCCAAAGGGCCAATGTTCCCGGAGTCAGCGGGCGTGTAACTCATTTGAGAAACAGAAAGCAAACTAAAATTGATTTTCAATAAGTGCTGGACCCCAAAGGGCCAATGTTCCCGCAGTCAGCGAGCGTGTAACTCATTTGAGGAAACAGAAAGCAAACTAAAATTGATTTTCAATAAGTGCTGGACCCCAAAGGGCCAATTTTCCCTCAGTCAGCGGGCGTGCAACTCATTTTAGGAAACAGAAAGCAAACTAAAATTGATTTTCAATAAGTGCTGGACCCCAAAGGGCCAATGTTCCCGGAGTCAGCGGGCGTGTAACTCATTTGAGAAACAGAAAGCAAACTAAAATTGATTTTCAATAAGTGCTGGAGCCCAAAGGGCCAATGTTCCCGCAGTCAGCGAGCGTGTAACTCATTTGAGGAAACAGAAAGCAAACTAAAATTGATTTTCAATAAGTGCTGGACCCCAAAGGGCCAATTTTCCCTCAGTCAGCGGGCGTGCAACTCATTTGAAGAAACAGAAAGCAAACTAAAATTGATTTTCAATAAGTGCTGGACCCCAAAGGGCCAATGTTCCCGCAGTCAGCGGGCGTGCAACTCATTTTAGGAAACAGAAAGCAAACTAAAATTGATTTTCAATAAGTGCTGGACCCCAAAGGGCCAATGTTCCCGGAGTCAGCGGGCGTGTAACTCATTTGAGAAACAGAAAGCAAACTAAAATTGATTTTCAATAAGTGCTGGACCCCAAAGGGCCAATGTTCCCGCAGTCAGCAGGTGTGTAACTCATTTGAGAAACAGAAAGCAAACTAAAATTGATTTTCAATAAGTGCTGGACCCCAAAGGGCCAATGTTCCCGCAGTCAGCAGGTGTGTAACTCACTTGAGGAAACAAAAAGCAAACTAAAATTGATTTTCAATAAGTGCTGGACCCCAAAGGGCCAATGTTCCCGCAGTCAGCGGGTGTGTAACTCATTTGAGGAAACAGAAAGCAAACTAAAATTGATTTTCAATAAGTGCTGGACCCCAAAGGGCCAATGTTCCCGGAGTCAGCGGGCGTGTAACTCATTTGAGAAACAGAAAGCAAACTAAAATTGATTTTCAATAAGTGCTGGACCCCAAAGGGCCAATGTTCCCGCAGTCAGCAGGTGTGCAACTCATTTGAAGAAACAGAAAGCAAACTAAAATTGATTTTCAATAAGTGCTGGACCCCAAAGGGCCAATGTTCCCGCAGTCAGCGGGTGTGTAACTCATTTGAGGAAACAGAAAGCAAACTAAAATTGATTTTCAATAAGTGCTGGACCCCAAAGGGCCAATGTTCCTGCAGTCAGCGGGCGTGTAACTCATTTGAGGAAATAGAAAGCAAACTAAAATTGATTTTCAATATGTGCTGGACCCCAAAGGGCCAATGTTCCCGCAGTCAGCGGGCGTGTAACTCATTTGAGGAAACAGAAAGCAAACTAAAATTGATTTTCAATAAGTGCTGGACCCCAAAGGGCCAATGTAAATTGATTCAACCGCAATGTCTAAATGCATGCACCCTCTTTTCCGGGCACCCCAGAGAGACGTTGCCCGCCAGGCTGAACCCTCAGGAGATAACATATTACTAACGCCTGCCAGAGTAATTACAGTGTGTGCTCTTGGGATGGAGATTTGCATTGCAGCCCGGTGGAAATGGTTGGGGTGAGTAAGTTGGCAGGTAAAGTGTTTTGATTAAAGATGAGAGCCGGAGGGGAAAAAAGGAAAAAGTGTGGAAACACTGTAGCAGCTGTTCTCATATAAATGCAATTCTGCCCAAGTTTTTAATTTTTTTTTTTAGGGATTTCTTTAATTTGTTTTTTAACGAGGTAGTTTTGGCAAAGCTTACTGCATACCGGAAGGGCAGCCGGGAATGACTAAGGAAAGTGTGCATAAAAGGGCATAGATTGAAGCAGATAGAAGTACTTTGGCCACATTATGAGGAAAGGGGAAGTCAAGCTGGCATTCGAAAAAATTGCCCGCCCTCAATGGAGGGGGACGGCACACATGCAGTGAAAGCTAAATGCATACATGACAACCGGAAGGGAAAAAAAGGAAAAGAAAAAAACGGGCACAGGGAGATTGAAGCCAAGAATACAGTGGCCATGCTCTAGGTATGCCGCAGCGTTCGATCGGAGGAGAAAACCAACACTGTTTTGGATGTCAAAGGGAAGAGGAAGAAACCAGGTGCCAGCTATGCATACAAAATGTCATCCAAAGACAAAGGAAACGTCAGAGCACATCACTGTGATCAATGATCATAATTGCTAGGGACCCTGGGAAAGATGGCTCCCCTGTTATGAAACCCCGACGTAAATGGCCCCTCTTCCGGGCACCTCAGAGACGTTGCCTGCCAGGCTGAAAAGTGGACTTGCGACTCTACCCAAACATATAGGGAGCAAGGCTTAAAAACCTCCAAACCAACGAACACCTACTGGTTCACAGGGGTTGGAGGTGGATGGCACACATGCAGTGAAAGAGAAATGCACACATGACAACTCGAAGGGCGGCTGGTAATGAGTAAGGAAAGGGTTAGGGTAAGGGTTAGGGGCAGGTGTAACTAACTACTTAGAGGTAAAATAAAGCAAAGTCTTTGAACGTTTCTGATTGTAAGTAAAAGCAGTCAAAGGGGAAACCATAAACATATGGTGTACTTTAACCGCAGTAGGAGTGAGGGGAACAGGCCACAGTACCAACTGAAAGGGAATGAAAGGCAAGGCAAAGCTAATTTGAGGAGAAAAAAGGAGGAAAATTGCGTCTTACATTTGTGTGGTGTCTCTTCATGTGCATCCTTAGCCCTGTGGTGGCAAGATGCCTCATATCTTTTCCTCTGCTGACACACACCGCAATGCCAACAAACTGCCATATATGACAACCAGAAAGGCGGCCAGGCCAGGAATGACTGCTTGCTGGCTGTGAAAGCTAAATGCATACATGACAACTGGAAGGGCGGCCGGGAATGACTAAGGAAAGGGTGCAGAAAAGGGCATTGAGGGAAGCAGATAGAAAGGAGAAGTCAAGCTTGCCTTAGAGCGACAATGCCCACCCTTGATGGAGGGGGATGGCAGAGATGAACGCCCAACGCAAATGGCCTCTCTTCCAGGCACCTCAGAACCGTTGCCCGCCAGGCTGAAAAGTGAACTTCTGACTCTACCCAAGCATACAGGTAAAAAGGATTACAATACCTTTCCCGGCATTCTCCCGGGGGGGGGGGGTATTGGGCATATATGACAAATGCTGGGGCAGCCGGGAATGATAGAGAAAAGGGTGCCTAAAAGGGGTGTTGGGGGAAGCAGATGTAGTTCTTTGCCCACATCATGAGGAAAGGGGAAGTCAAGCTGGGATTCGACAAAGAATGCCCGCCCTCGATGGAGGGGGACGGCAGAGATGCTGTGAAACCTAAATGCACACATCACAACCGCAAGGGGACTCAGGAATGACAGAGAAAAGGGTGCATAAAAGGGGCATTGGGGGAAGCAGACAGTAGTTCTTTGCCCACATCATGAAGAAAAGGGAAGTCAAGCTGGCTTTCAAAAGAGATTGCCCGCCCTCGATGGAGGGGGACGGCAGAGATGCCGTGAAAGGTAAATGCACACATGACAACCGGAAAGGGGCCCCAGGAATGACAGAGGAAAGGGTGCATAAAAGGGGCGTTGGGGGAAGCAGACAGTAGTTCTTTGCCCACATAATGAGGAAAGGGGAAGTCAAGCTGAGCTTCGACAGAGAATGCCCGCCCTCGATGGAGGGGGAGGGCAGAGATGCTGTGAAAGGTAAATGCACACATCACAACCGCAAGGGGACTCAGGAATGACAGAGGAAAGGGTGCATAAAAGGGGCATTGGGGGAAGCAGACAGTAGTTCTTTGCCCACATCATGAAGAAAGGGGAAGTCAAGCTGGCATTCGAAAGAGATTGCCAACCCTCAATGTAGGGGGACAGCAGAGATGCTGTGAAAGATAAATGCACACATGACAACCGGAAAGGGGCCCCGGGAATGACAGAGGAAAGGGTGCATAAAAGGGGTGTTGGGGGAAGCGGACAGTAGTTCTTTGCCCACATCATGAGGAAAGGGGAAGTCAAGCTGGGCTTCGACAGAGAATGCCCGCCCTCAATGGAGGGGGACGGCAGAGATGCTGTGAAAGGTAAATGCACACATCACAACCGCAAGGGGACTCAGGAATGACAGAGAAAAGGGTGCATAAAAGGGGCATTGGGGGAAGCAGACAGTAGTTCTTTGCCCACATCATGAAGAAAAGGGAAGTCAAGCTGGCATTCAAAAGAGATTGCCCGCCCTCGATGGAGGGGGACGGCAGAGATGCCGTGAAAGGTAAATGCACACATCACAACCGGAAAGGGGCCCCAGGAATGACAGAGGAAAGGGTGCATAAAAGGGGCATTGGGGGAAGCAGACAGTAGTTCTTTGCCCACATAATGAGGAAAGGGTAAGTCAAGCTGAGCTTCAACAGAGAATGCCCGCCCTCGATGGAGGGGGAGGGCAGAGATGCTGTGAAAGGTAAATGCACACATCACAACCGCAAGGGGACTCAGGAATGACAGAGGAAAGGGTGCATAAAAGGGGCATTGGGGGAAGCAGACAGTAGTTCTTTGCCCACATCATGAAGAAAGGGGAAGTCAAGCTGGCATTTGAAAGAGATTGCCAACCCTCGATGTAGGGGGACAGCAGAGATGCTGTGAAAGATAAATGCACACATGACAACCGGAAAGGGGCCCCGGGAATGACAGAGGAAAGGGTGCATAAAAGGGGCGTTGGGGGAAGCAGACAGTAGTTCTTTGCCCACATAATGAGGAAAGGGGAAGTCAAGCTGGGCTTCGATAGAGAATGCCCGCCCTCGATGGAGGGGGACGGCAGAGATGCAGTGAAAGGTAAATGCACACATGACAACCGGAAAGGGGCCCCGGGAATGACAGAGGAAAGGTGCATAAAAGGGGCGTTGGGGGAAGCAGATTGTAATTCTTTGCCCACATCATGAGGAAAGGGGAAGTCAAGCTGGGCTTCGACAGAGAATGCCCGCCCTTGATGGAGGTGGAGGGTAGAGATGCTGTGAAAGGTAAATGCACACATCACAACCGCAAGGGGACTCAGGAATGACAGAGGAAAGGGTGCATAAAAGTGGCGTTGGGGAAAGAAGACCGTAGTTCTTTGCCCACATCATGAGGAAAGGGGAAGTCAAGCTGGTATTCGAAAGAGATTGCCCACCCTCGATGGAGGGGGACGGCAGAGATGCTGTGAAAGGTAAATGCACACATGACAACCGGAAAGGGGCCCCGGGAATGACAGAGGAAAGGGTGCATAAAAGCGGCGTTGGGGGAAGCAGACAGTAGTTCTTTGCCCTCATCATGAGGAAAGGGGAAGTCAAGCTGGGCTTCGATAGAGAGTGCCTGCCCTCGATGGAAGGGACAGCAGAGATGCAGTGAAAGGTAAATGCACACATGACAACCGGAAAGGGTCCCCGGGAATGACAGAAGAACGGGTGCATAAAAGGGCCGTTGGGGGAAGCACACAGTAGTTCTTTGTCCACATCATGAGGAAAAGGGAAGTAAAGGTGGGCTTCGACAGAGAATGCCCGCCCTCGATGGAGGGGGACGGCAGAGATGCAGTGAAAGGTAAATGCACACATCACAACCTCAAGGGGACTCAGGAATGACAGAGAAAAGGGTGCATAAAAGGGGCGTTGGGGAAAGCAGACAGTAGTTCTTTGCCCACATCATGAGGAAAGTGGAAGTCAAGCTGGGCTTCGACAGAGAATGCCCGCCCTCAATGGAGGGGGACGGCAGAGATGCTGTGAAAGGTAAATGCACACATCACAACCGCAAGGGGACTCAGGAATGACAGAGGAAAGGGTGCATAAAAGGGGCGTTGGGGGAAGCAGACAGTAATTCTTTGCCCACATCATGAGGAAAGGGGAAGTCAAGCTGGCATTCGAAAGAGATTGCCCGCCTTCGATGGAGGGGGACGGCAGAGATGCAGTGAAAGGTAAATGCACACATGACAACCGGAAAGGGGCCCCGGGAATGACAGAGGAAAGGGTGCATAAAAGCGGCGTTGGGGGAAGCAGACAGTAGTTCTTTGCCCACATCATGAGGAAAGGGGAAGTCAAGCTGGGCTTCGATAGAGAATGCCTGCCTTCGATGGAAGGGACGGCAGAGATGCTGTGAAAGGTAAATGCACACATGACAACCGGAAAGGGTCCCCGGGAATGACAGAAGAACGGGTGCATAAAAGGGCCTTTGGGGGAAGCAGACAGTAGTTCTTTGCCCACATCATGAGGAAAGAGGAAGTCAAGTTGGGCTTCGACAGAGAATGCCCGCCCTCGATGGAGGGGATGGCAGAGATGCAGTGAAAGGTAAATGCACACATGACAACCGGAAAGGGGCCCCGGGAATGACAGAGGAAAGGGTGCATAAAAGGGGTGTTGGGGGAAGCAGACAGTAGTACTTTGGCCACATCATGAGGAAAGGGGAAGTCAAGCTGGGCTTCGACAGAGAATGCCCGTCCTCAATGGAGGGGGACGGCGGAGATGCAGTGAAAAGCTAAATGCACATATGACAACTGCAAGGGCCCCCGGAAATGAATAAGGAAAGCCGTTGTAACTACTTTGAGTTAACAGAAAAGCAAACCACACTGGTTTCTGCAGAAGGGCTCGACCCCAAAGGGCCAATTAGCTAAATACACGCATGACAATGGCAAGGGGCCTCGGGCATGACGGCTCTCCTGTCATGAAAGCCCAACTGATGCGCCCTCTCTTCTGGGCACCTCAGAGACGTTGCCCGCCAGGCTGAAAAATTACATACATGACAACCGTAAGGGTCCTCAGGAATGATAAAGGAAAGGGTGCATAAAAGGGGCGTTGGGGGAAGCAGACAGCAATTCTTTGCCCACATCATGAGGAAAGGGGAAGTCAAGCTGGCTTTTGAGAAAGGAGGCCTGCCCTCGATGGAGGGGGATGGCACAGATGCAGTGAAAGAGAAATGCACACATGACAACCGCAAGGGCGGCTGGGAATGACGGCTCCCCAGTTATGAAAGCTGGCAGTCAGCAGGTGTAACATAGTTTTAAGATGCTGGACAGGAAGACAGCATGAGGAAAGAGGAGGGAAGCAGCAGAGCAAAGGTGGCTGGCAGGAGGGGAGAGACTGCAAGTGGGGCAAATGCGCCGCTTGCTACCTTAATACCGGGGAGGGAAGAGAAACGGAGAGATTGTAAAACGTGCAGCAGACATACGAAAAAGTTACAAAGTAATTACAAAAATTGGAGAAATTGTTTTGATTCTTAATTATTCCTCACACTGTTCCAAAAAGGCTCAAATACGAATCATTAACGAAATACAAAATTAACGAACGAAACCGCCCAAACCTAGTAACTCATTTGAGGTAACAGAAAGCAAACTAAAATTGATTTTCAATAAGTTAAGTGCTGGACCCCAAAGGGCCAATGTTCCCGCAGTCAGGAGGCATGTAACTCATTTTAGGAAACAGAAAGCAAACTAAAATTGATTTTCAATAAGTTAAGTGCTGGACCCCAAAGGGCCAATGTTCCTGCAGTCAGGAGGCATGTAACTCATTTTAGGAAACAGAAAGCAAACTAAAATTGATTTTCAATAAGTTAAGTGCTGGACCCCAAAGGGCCAATGTTCCCACAGTTAGCAGGTGTGTAACTCATTTGAGGAAACAGAAAGAAAAGTAAAATTGTTTTGAAATAAGTGCTGGACCCCAAAGGGCCAATGTTCCTGCAGTCAGCAGGCGTGTAACTCATTTTAGGAAACAGAAAGCAAACTAAAATTGATTTTCAATAAGTTAAGTGCTGGACCCCAAAAGGCCAATGTTCCCGCACACTGCAGGTAATAGTAATTTTAGGCAACACAAAGCAAAGTAAAAATGATTTTCAGTAAGGGCTGGACCTCAAAAGGCCAATGTTCCCTCACACTGCAGGTAATAGTAATTTTAGGCAACACAATGCAAAGTATAAATGATTTTCAGTAAGGTCTGAGTAATGAGCACTGTATTTTCAAAAGGAGTGGTGCCAAAAGGGCCACAGGGCCCACAAACACTGGCTGAAACTACTTTGAGTTAACAGAACAGAAATGAGCACTGTATTTTCAAAAGGAGTGGTGCTCAAAGGGCCACGGGGCCCACAAACACTGGTTGTAACTACTTTGAGTTAACAGAAAAGCAAAGAACACTGTATTTTCAGAAAGGGCTGTACAAAAAGGGGCCACAGAGGCCGCAGACACTGATTGTAACTACTTTGAGTTAACAGAAAAGAAAAGTAATCTTGATTTTCAATAAGGGCTGGACCCCAAAGGGCCAATGTTCCCACACACTGCAGGTAATAGTAATTTTAGGTCACACAAAGCGAAGTAAAAATGATCTCCAGTAAGGGCTGGACCCCAAAGGGCCAATGTTCCCGCAGACAGCAGGTAATAGTAATTTTAGGCAACACAAAGCAAAGTACACTTGATTTTCAATAAGGGCTGGACCCCAAAGGGCCAATGTTCCCGCAGACAGCAGACTTTGTTTTTGGGATGTGGATTTTGATTTTACCTTAGAATACAGTGTCATATGGGGTGAGGTAGTTTTAGTGTGTAGGGTGGTGTAAATCATTGGAGTGGTTTTTGTGTAGGAGACTTGGATTGCACGCTGGTGTAAAATGTTGGGGGAGGGGGAGGTAGTTGAAGTGGCTTGATTAAAGATGAGATCAATAGTTGTTAATGTGAGAACTCTCAATAGATCCAAATTGAGTAGCAGCAGTTCTCAGGTAAATTCAATTTAGGAGACTAGGATTGCATGCCGGTGCAAAATGTTGCGGGGGGGGGGGAGGGGGAGAGGTAGTGAAGTGGCTTGATTAAAGATGAGATCAATAGTTGTTAAAGTAGTAAATTCAATGACCTCCCTTTTTAAAGAGTTTTAGTATTTTTATTTTTTATTTTTTTTAAAAAAATTGATTTTTTTTTAAAAAAAGTTTTTTGATTTAAAATTGTTCTCAAGATAAATTAGGTTCATTGACTGACCGTTCCTTTGAATGCAAGCGAAGTCCACCTTCCCTCAGGAAGGATCCCAATACCACCCCTTTTCTAAATGAACCAATTTGGTGTACAGGAAGACTACTGATGAAGAAATATTCAGAGGGACACAGCTGATAACAAGGCAATGTAGTATTTAAAAGGAAATCATTTCGGGGTTTCAAAACAGAAGGCTATAATGATCTACGGGACGGTGCTCACGAAATCAATCTCTGGATAGCCCAAAATTGGCAGGTTGGCCTTCAGGAAAACCAGCGTCTCCACCGCAAGGGGGTCGAGCGCGGTACGTTGGACGGTTACGACATCTCCTGGCAGGCTGAAGACCCTCTCACTCTGCACGCTAGTAGGTGGACAGCTCAGAAACTTGCGTGCCATGGTTGAGAAGCCAGGCCATGCCTTGCTTCGGAAGGACCAGTAAGTCAATTGATCGGTGGATAAAGTCTCCTGAGGCTCCTCAAAGTAACGGTTAACAGAGTGCTCGGCCAAGTCTATCTTTGCCGCCTGGGCCGACAAAGATGTTCCTCCCTCTGAAAGAAAAGCTATACTGTCCTGTATGAAATTTTCCTCGCACCTCCATTTCTGCCGCTCTGCCCTACCGTCATTCCTTGTAGGTGGCAAGGTGGGGCTATTGGTAACGGTGCTGGCGCAACCACTGGGATTTTGGGGAGAAATGGCATTGACAGTTTGCTCTGACTGCTCCCCTACCCTCCGATGGTATTCTCCTCTCACGAGCAAGACAAGTTCTGCCTTCCACCTCGGCAAATCTTTGGGGCAGACGGTGTCCTCGATGCAAGGGTTGCAGAGTGCTGCCAAAACATGAGTCTTACTCTCCATCAGCGGGAGGAGACGTTTACGGACGGCGATAGACAACTTTCTGACCACCTCCTGGGCCTGTGGAGTCAGGGGCCCAGCCATAGAATGCAATGTACTGTGTCCACCCAGCGTCTCCAAATGCCTCTTCAACCGTAAGATGACAGGGAGCCCCTGGCTGAGTAGAGCTTTCTGGCCTGAAAGTTTTTTGGTGGCTATTTTAAATGGTTCTAGGATCTCGACCAGCTGAGCGATGGTCATCCACTCCTGGTTGTTGGGGACCAGCTTGTTTATCGGAGCCGCCATTGACAGTGATACGGCGTGAACTGCCCTTTGTTGCTCCACCATGCGCTCCAACACCATGTAGGTGGAGTTCCAGCGGGTAGGGACATCCTGCAGTAACTGGTGTTGTGGGTGGCACTCCACGGTCTGCCTGTCACGCAGCAGTTTTGCGGACTTGGAGCTACGGTGGAAGAAGCCCACGATTCTGCAGCAGCGGTCAATGAGCTGAATGACGGCAGTGGAGCTGCTGTCATCGGGCCCCTTGAAGCCATCTTTTACACAGTTATGCAACAAGTGCGCCATGCATGTGACATTAGTGAAGCCCGCACTTTCAACCGCCCGGATCATGTTCCTTCCTGCGTCTGTGACCATGAATCCCGAGTTACCACTGGAATGAGTATGCCGCATCCAATCTCTCATCATATCTCGCAAGTACTCAGCGATGGTGTCGGCCCTGTGATCCGTATCTATCACCTCAAGGGACAGGAGGGCCCAACGTTGACCCGAGTCGAGGCAACCCTCCGTCTCCCACCAGTGAGCGGTGAGGGACAGATAGGAATGCCCTCCTCCCATGCTGGACCAAATGTCCGAGGTGAAATGTACATACACGGATCGTGAATTGTTAAGCAGGGTTCTGAGGCGTTGCTTGCATCCCTCGTATAAAGCTGGGATGACAGTTCGAGAGAAAGTTTGGCGAGTCGGGATGTTGTACCATGGTGCCAGGAGATGAACAAATCGGTGAAAACCTTCCCGTTCCACCATATGGAAGGGCTGGTGGTCTAGAGCCAGCATCTCTCCCAGGTGACGTGTTACTTCCTTCACTGATGGCGGCTTAAATCCAGATCTCAGCCTTGAAACTGGCAGGCTCCAAGCATCGATGGTTTTCTGCATGGGGTCTGTTGGTGAGGTTGGAGTGCTCAGTGTACTGCTGCATGTGCTGCCGCCTTCCACTGCGTCTAACTTAACATTTGGGTGGTGTCTCTTCATGTGCATCCTTAGCCCTATAGTGGCAAGATGCCTCATATCTTTTCCTCTGCTGACGCTCACACCGTAATATCTACAAACTGCCAAAATGGCCTTCTGAGCATGGACGTCATAATGATCCCAGAGAAGCGATCTCGGCCTACCCACACGTGCTACAGGTATAATAATGCTTGTATTTGGAGTAGAGGTGTTAGGGGAAGGCATTGGGATTGTTGGTGGTTCCTCTTCCTCGCCCTCCAGCAGCATGCAGTCCTCCTCTGGATCACTAAGTGCTGAGGTGGAAGCAGAATCCATGTTGTCAAGGTCTACCACCCATCCCTCAGACTCGTCCTCCTCCTCACCCTCCACTTCATAACCAGTGGTAGTTTTATCAGAAGTACTCGGTAGTACATCATGAGCGCAACGTTGAGACTTTTGCACCGATGTAGATGATTCTCCCATCTCACAGCTTGATAAAGCATTTGTGTCTGTTTCAGTTGCCATTTCGTTGGTTGAATGTTCCCTTCTTCTAGATGTGGTCTTCATCATTCCCCTGCCTTTCTTATATGTTCGTGATACCCTCACTGGGCCCTTGCGTCCCGAAGAGCTTGGAAGGAAACGTTTCATCACACAATTCAAAGGCAAAGGCTGGTAGGAGTGGGTGAGGTTTCCTCAGAGTATTAGAACGTTTCTGATTGTAACTAACAGACAGCACTAAAAGGGCAAACCTAGGTTGTACTAGGTTCTTGTGTGTTTTTTCGGGCTATAGAGCCATGTTCTAGAGCAGGGGTTGGGAACCTATGGCTCGCGAGCCAGGTGTGGCTCTTTTGATGAGTGCATCTGGCTCGCCCGTGTATTCCCTTGGAAAGGAACTGAGCCCGCCTTTGGCTGATTAGGCCCCGAAGGAAGGGAGGAGGGAAGGGAGGGAGAAGGGAAGCAACGGGGAATCTTTTCCCCACCGAAAGCCCACCTTGACCCGTTGCGGCCTAGTCGCCTCCGCCGATCCCCGGCCTCGCGTAGCGGCCTCGCCGGGCCCGGAGCAGGGAAAGCGGGGAAGAGGGGAGAGCGAGAGGGGCCTTTCTTCAGCTACGGCGCCCGAGAAGCAAAGCTCTGGCCGAGGGAGGGAAAGGGGCGGAGCGCGCCACGCCCCCTCTCGGGCCGCCGGGGGAACTGCACCGCACCGAGGCCATTTCCGCCTCCCTTCTCGCCCTGACTACAGCTCCCGGCATGCCCCGCGATAGCCCTCCAGGCTAAGGGATGCCGGGAAATGTAGTCTGAAAGGGAAAAAAGGGAATTAGACACCATTCCCATGTTTATAGGATTGAATTTCCTGAGGCCTTGCAAAACTACAGTTCCCATCTTTGTTGTATTGTGTTTCCTGAGGCCTTGCAAAACTATAACTCCCATGTTTCATAGCATTGAGTTTCCTGAGGCCTTGCAAAACTATAATACCCATATTTTATAGCATTGAGTTTCCTGAGGCCTTGCAAAACTACACCTCCCATGTTTCTATAGCCATGAGTTTGGAGTGGCCTTGCAAAACTAGGACTTCCATTATTCCATAGCATTGAGTTTCCTGAGGCCTTGCAAAACTACAATTCCCATGTTTCTCTGGGTAAACAGGTAAACGCCCTACTGGTAGCCAGATTTTGTTCATTTTCATGGTTTCTTCCTTTCTGTTGAAATT
Source organism: Anolis sagrei (assembly GCF_037176765.1). Classification (NCBI taxonomy): domain Eukaryota; kingdom Metazoa; phylum Chordata; class Lepidosauria; order Squamata; family Anolidae; genus Anolis; species Anolis sagrei. The sequence goes on from NC_090035.1 coordinate 52,744,475, forward strand.
GTCCACATGTTTGTGGATTTCAATGGCTTCTCTGTGTAGTCTGACATGGTGGTTGTGAGAGTGGCCCAGCATTTTTGTGTTCTCAAATAAAATGCTGTGTCCGGGTTGGTTCATCAGGTGCTCTGCTATGGCTGATTTCTCTGGTTGGAGTAGTCTGCAGTGCCTTTCATGTTCCTTGATGCATGTCTGGGCGCTGCGTTTGGTAGTCCCTATGTAGACTTGTCCACAGCTGCATGGTATACGGTAGACTCCTGCAGAGGTGAGAGGATCCCTCTTGTCCTTTGCTGAACGTAGCATTTGTTGGATTTTCTTGGTGGGTTTGTAGATTGTTTGTATGTTGTGTTTACTCATCAGCTTCCCTATGCGGTCAGTGGTTCCCTTGATGTATGGCAGGAACACTTTTCCTCTGGGTGGATCTTTGCCTTTACTCTTGTGGCTTGTTCTTGGTCTTGCAGCTCTTCTGATGTCTGAGGTGGAGTATCCATTGGCCTGGAGAGCCCAGTTGAGGTGGTTCAGTTCATCTTGGAGGAGGTGGGGTTCACAGATTCTTTTTGCACGCTCTGCCAAGGCTTTAATGGTGCTTCTTTTTTGACTTGGGTGATGGTTGGAGTTTTTATGTAGATATCTATCTGTGTGTGTGGGTTTTCTGTAATCCGTGTGACCCAATTGTTGATCTGGTTTGCGGATGGCTAGGACATCTAGAAAAGGCAGTCTTCCTTCCTTTTCTTTTTCCATAGTGAACTGGATGTTTGGGTGGATGCTGTTAAGATGGTCCAGGAACCTGTTGAGTTCTTCTTCTCCATGGCTCCAAATGGTGAAGGTGTCATCCACATATCTGAACCATATCATGGGCTTTTTGGTTGCTGTCTCTAGGGCTAGTTGTTCAAAGTGTTCCATGTAGAAGTTAGCTACATGGGGCTGAGAGGGCTCTCCATAGCTACTCCATCTTTCTGTTCGTAGAATTCATTGTCCCACTGAAAGTAACTGGTGGTGAGGCAATGGTGAAACAGCACCGTGATGTCTTCTGTGAATCTCTGGTTGATGAGTGCCATGGTGTCTGCAACTGGGCGAAGGCTCCCCGAACGTTTCCGTGGGCCCCGACATGGGCAGCTTGCGCCTCACCGTCACGTCCTTCTGGGCTGACATCTGCATGGAGGTATCGGCGGCCAAGTAGCAGGGGGCCTTTCTTCCAGTTCCTCCTCTTGAGGGTATGGCTCCTCTTCGAGCCCAGTCATCGGGGTGGTGTCCGCACTAGCCTCGGCTCCCATAAATTGCTCGTCGTCAGACATAGTTTGCTCCCCGGATAGATGCTTCCTCACGGAGCGAGCAAGAAGTATGTGAGATCTCTCTTTATGTCAGCTCCTGCCAGATCTTAGAACAAAACCACGCTCACAAGGCCAATTTCTTGAACACGGGTTTATTCAGTCTATACAGGATACGTAGAACGAGAGATCTGAGAGTTTCCCGCCAATGCTCAGCAATACATTCCCCTTGGTTCCTCCCCCCTTCTTCCCCCCTTATCACAAGTTGTGGCTACATTCCATTCCCACATCAACAAAGCATTCTCTTCTTCCAGATGGCTCCCCTATCAAACCATAAAACACAACGATGTCAGGAGGGAGTCTTCCAGGCCCGGAGGAGGCTCTGGCTGTATTTTCTTAACTCGAAGGCCACATCCTGACACTCACTTGCACGTCTAGCCGATGTTATGGCCACTACGAATGCTGTTTTCCACGACAAATATGAAACATCTGTTGTGGCTAAGGGTTCAAAGGGAGGTTTAGTTAAGAACAAAAGTACTAGTTCTAAGCTCCATGCTGGAGCAACCGGAGCCACTGTGGGCTTGATATTAGCCATTCCCTTTAAAAAGAAATTTACTAGGGGATCTGAAAAACAAGAAGGGAGTCCCTCCTTCCTTCAAAACCAAGATATTGCCGCCAGATAGCATTTTAATGAGAATTGAGAGAGACCAGCATATAATAACGACACCATGAAGTCCAAAACCATGGATATTGGGGCTGTACCTGGATCTAAGTTTTTATGTCTTGCAAAGGTACAGAAATGAGTCCACTTATAAACGTACAAACACTTTGTTGAAGCTTTATGGGCAGCTTCTATGATTGCCAAGACTGGTTTGGACAATGCCGTGAAGGGAGTTAGTATGTTGGCCGGATTCTCCAGGCCGTGAGCCTTAAATTGCGAACTTCTGGGTACAGTACTTGACCATCCTCAGATGTCAGGAGATTTACTTTGGAAACTGGAAGAACATCCCTTTCGACATCAGAAGTAGAAGGGAGAACTAGGGCTGTCTGGGCCACCAAGGTGTCACCACGATGCACTGGGTGTTTTCTTCTTGAATCTTTGCCACAACCTTTAGCAATAGGGGAAAGGGTGGGAAGGTGTACATTGTCTGGCTTGACCAGTCTTGTAGGAACGCATCCCCTAGGCACCTGTCCCTCAGGGAGGCATGTCAGCGTGCACAAAAAAGGGCACACTTGGTGTTGTTCTGGGTTGCAAACAGGTCCACTTCCAGAACGCCCCACAAGTCTGTTCACTTCCCAGTGATTGAGAGACCACTCGTATTTTGGGAGTGGATTTCTGCTGAGTGTATCCGCTAAGGAATTCTGCTCCTCTGGTAGATGTGTTACCAATAAGTGTACCTCCCTCTCCAGGCACCAATTCCATATTTGGATGGTGAGAGTCAAGAGAGGAAGAGAGCGAGTACCACCTTGTCTGTTCAGGTAATACAGGACCGTGGTGCTGTCAGTAAGTATCTCAACCACCTGCCCTCTTATGACCCTTTCGAATGACTTTAGGGCTCTGTCCATGGCTAGAAGTTCCAGCACGTTTATATGCAATGCGCTTTCTTCTTCTGTCCACTCGCTGTGAGTGATAAGGCCCTGTGAGTGTGCATCCCAACACATAAAGGAGGAGTCTGTAGTTACATTTCGGGTTGGCTTGGGCGCATGAAATGGGAACCCCTTGCACACCCAGGCCTCATTCATCCAACACAGGAGAGATCTGCGGACAGACTCGGGAAGGTATAGATGGGTTGTTTGTAAGAGGATAGATGGGTTGTCTGTAAGAGGATTGAAGGTTGATATGAACCATGATTGTAGAGGGCACATGCAAAGTCTGGCATATGGAATTACAGCAGTAGTGGAGGCCATGTGACTCAGCAAAATCTGGACCTGTTTGGCTGAAAGCCATGGGGAGTGGATGGCCTGCTTGATAAGGTCTTACAGATTGGTAAAACGATCCTCTGGCAGATATGCCCTCTTGGTGGTGGAGTCTAAGAGGGTGCCTCTTGGTGGTGGAGTCTAAGAGGATCCAACGGGTTTGGGTCAGTGACAACTTCTCCAAGTTGATCACGAGTCCTAGAGAATGGATAAGAGACAAAATAAAAGAAATGTGTAACTGGAGTTGGTCTTGTGACTTGGCAATGATCAACCAGTTATCTATGTACAGGAATACCATTATCCCCTTTGTGCGTAGGAAAGCTGCCACCACCGACATGCATTTTGTAAAGACCCGTGGGGCTGAGGACAACCCAAACGGTAAGGCATTAAAACAATAAGCCTGATCACCTACCATGAAGGATAGGTACCTATGGTGGTGATGTGCAATTGACACGTGAAAGTAAGCGTCTTTCAAGTCAATGGTTGCAAACCATACCCCTTATGTTAGCAGAGGGGTGATGGAAGCGAGAGTGACCATATGAAACCTTTTCGGTAGAACATGTTTATTCAAGATTCTGAGAGCAAGAATTGGTCGCAAGCCACCACCTCACTTTTTGATCAAGAAATAACAAGAAAAGAAACAAAGGGAAACAACATTAGGGGCAAGTGGGGAGATAGCTCCCTTGCTTAGTAACATCTGAACTTCTTCTAACAGTGGTTAGGAAGGTGGAGTACTGCATACATGACCCACCCTAGGAAGATCAGTGAATTCAATCGCATAACTGTGAGCAATTATAGATAAAATCTGTTCTGTCTGTTGTGATGCATGCCAATGCTTCATAAAAAGGAGTCAATCTGTCTCCAAACATTGAACAATTGGAGGATGACTCAACAGTAACAGGCATGGAGTCTTCACAACTGTTAACACATAAATCAAGAATGGGAGTGTCAAAGACTCTTCTTCGTATTAGCTTGTGGTTTACCCTTATTGGTGAAATTTTGAGATCTGGACCTGGGGAAGTAAGGATTTTTTCTTCCAGATTGAAATTTATTCTGCGGATAATTCCTATTTCTAAATGGCCCCACGAAAGAGTTTCCTGAATTTCTTTGATAATTGGGGACAAATATAGCCGAATTTGTTCACGGCTTGTCTGACATCCTGCTTCTCTTTTATTCTAACATCTGTCTCAGGGTTAAAGAGGCCCTCCTCATTAAAAGGGAGGTCTTCTGCTAGCGCCTTCCCCTCCTCTGACAAATTAGGGGCTCGCAACCATGCATGTCTTCTAATTGAGGTTGCTGTTGAAAATAAATTACCAGCCATTTCTGCTAAATGTTTAGCAAATTCCTTTTGCATTTTTGATAGGCCAAGTGCTTCGGCCTGCAAAGCCTTGGGGAGGCGCTGCTGTTCTAACGGTAATGATTCAATGTTGACATAATCCTAGCCCACAATAAACTTTGATACCCACTCATGTAGGTTGCGTAATGTGCCATACGTGTGAGGAGGCCTGCCGAAAGATGTGCCTTCTTACCCAAGATATCAATCTTTTTTCCTTCTCTATCAGGAGAGATAGTAAGAGTTTTTAGGGCATTTAGTCTTAGCGACCTCTGCTACTATGGTATTGGGTTGGGGGAGGGAAATTACCAACTTAACAGAAGAAACATCAATTTTATACAGGGAATCCAGCCTTCTTGGAATTGCTGGAACCAGTGTGGGGGACATGTCTGCCACACGTGCTAACTTAAGAAGATAAGGCAGAATAGGTAAAGGGGTGGTGGGTGAGATGACCTGTTCTTCTGACGGAAACATGGGATCTTCCAGGGGTTTTGGGGCGGGTAGGTCCAGTGCTTTAATTATTCTCTCTATCAATGAATTAAACTTATTAACCTCTGCTGGATGGACAAAAGGATTATTTTCCCCATCCCTCTGTTGGACACATTCAGGCACATCAGAATCATCCTCAGAGCTGTCCAGCTCTATTGGTTTCTGTGGAGGCACATCAGGAGCATTGGTCATTTCTTGAGGGTTTTAGTCACCTTGTAAAGATGGCAACAAAGGATTGGAAGGCATTTCAGTATCTTTAACTTGTGAAGTGGTCAACACAGTATTATTGTTGTTGTTATTGTTCATAAAGGACGACACAGCAGATCTACACAAAGTTTGATCTGCACAAGTGGTCTTTCCTGTGGTGGCCAAAGGAGCAGTTGCAGCAGAGGTTGAAGGACCATCCATGTCTTCTGAGGGGCAAGTAGCTGTAGTCCCCAAACCCCCCTCTTTGGAGGAGGTGGCCATGTGGGCATTGGCATCACTGGCATTTGTGATTGTATGAACATCATTTGGCCCGATGGGCCCATTTGCCAATAGCCTGGGAATGGTAAAGGTCCCATTGCAGGGTGTGCCCACTGAGGTAGATAGGGGTAGCGGGGGCGTCTATGGCACCCTGAGGGGCTTGAGCGACTTGAGGACGAGGAAGCGGAGGATGAGGAGGATGAAGAGGAAGAAGAAGAAGGAGCGTGGGTGTTTCTCGATCCTGAGCAGTATCGACGCCGCCGGGATCTTGCACTCCTCCTCGAAGGCGACCTGGAGTACCTAGGACGCTTGCTTCCCCAGCAGGATGGTCTAAGCGGGCAGGGTTGACGGAAGACACCAGGCACAGGCATAGGTGTCTGTGCCAGGGAAGTAGCTGCTCCCTTGTTGCTAGTCAAGGCCCGATCCATCTCTCCTTGCTGTGCGGTACCAGTGGCTTCAGGAGGGGGAGAAGCGATGGTTCTTGTAGTGGGAGGGGCTTCCAAGGAACCTCCTACAGCCATGCCTCCCGCTAGCTGAGGGACAGTTGCAAGAGAAGCCATAGCGGCAGCATCGGAGGCAACAATCTCTATCGTTATTGAGTCTTGAGTTTGAGGAAACCCTTCATTTGCTGGGGACTGAGGCGATAACACAGGCATTGACGGTGTTGAATTTGCCCCTGAGTTGGCTCCCCTTCGTGCGCATGTGCAGCGCGCACCAGTGTCACTCTCATAGGTTGAATAGGCATTGATGCCGTTGGAGGGGGCCCTTCAACATTCTGCGCTCTCGATCTCGGCAGAATGATTGCCTTGTGAGGGGCAGCTAATTTGCCTGCCTCCAGGCCTTCAGAGGCCGTTTTTTGAGCTGAAGCTCGGCGGTCATTTTGGGGCGCTTTTTCCTTTGGCCTTTTGGGCTTCTTCTTCGATGATAGCACAGAAGGGTAAGTTTGATCGCTCTAGAGAGGATGATGGAAGGTGTGCTCTCTCATAGAGGGCAGTCTTCAGCCTGGACACTCTATTTTTTCTCATCTGTGGTGTAAACGATAAACAGATGGAACAGGCTTGTGTCAGGTGGCGTTCGCCTAGACAGCTGAGGCAAAGTGCATGCCCGTCAGTGTCAGGCAATACATTTGGGCAGTTGGTGCACTTTTTAAATGAAGTAGTTGCCATAATTATAGTTTAGGCAGAAGAATGGTCATAAGTCAGTCCAAATATCAAATACCTAAAAAACCAGTCTGTTAACAGAAACTATAGCTCGCAAGAGATAGAAGGTTCTCCAGCTACTTTTGACAGCACGGATTAAGAGAACTGCCGGCAAGCCCCACCCATGGGCTAGAAGTGCTGCACTGCGCAGGCGCAGAGATACCAAACGTACGATTCACAGTGACTACGACAAGAAAATATAGGTTGCTTACCTGTAACCATAGTTTCCCAAGTGATCACATGTGAATTCGCACATATGGTAGTTTCTGTGCCTGAGCAGACAGCTTCGGAACCTTCTAGATAGATTTGAAAAACTTTGGCGGTTGGCCCGCCCACTCTTCCCTTGCGAGTATAAGTAGAAGGTGGGTGGCGCCACCACCTCAGTTCTTCTGCTGCGGACGCAGCCAGAAAAACCAAGGCATGACAACAGCAGGGAGGATGGGCGGGGATGTGCAAATTCACAGGTGATCACTCGGGAAACTACAGTTACAGGTAAGCAACCTATATTTTCCCATTGTGATCCCTGTGAATCGCACATATGGTAGACTAGTGAGCTACTAAGCATGGCTGGTGGGCGTCATGCCACCGCAGAGGACTGCCCTTCCAAATGAGGAGACATCCAATTTTTTTTAGTGACTCATGAAGGTAAGCGCTGTGGACCATGTGGCAGCATGGCAAGCTGCATGCAGTTGTTTGATCCTCATGAAGGCCATAGAAGTAGACATCGAATTCGAGGAAGATCTCAACCTGCTCATCGATATGCCAATCAAATCACTGACACAGTCCAAGAGGATAGGCGTTGCGAAGACACTGGAAGGTCACTGTCATCCTTCCTGTACTTCACGAACAATCTTGGGGATTTCTGTATCCCCGCAGTCTTGTCAACATAAAAGGCTAAGGCCCTACAAACCCTACAAGGATCAGTGTAGCAAGAAGGTTACTGTGGTTGTGGAGGCCCTGTGGCCCAGAAATGAGTGGGCAACTCTAGCCATTACCCAGTGCTTCCGCAGCATCTGAATAGTTGATGAGCAAAGAACCCATCTAAGGTAATAGGCCCAATGCCCAGAGAAAAGACATAGAGGGAGAAGTGTCAGGATGAATCTAAGATATAGACTTTGGTACGAAAGCCCATCATATTCATATTTCCTGCAAAATCCAGTTGCTGATGCAAGGATAGACAGTTATGACATTGGGCTCAAGATGTGAAGTGGTCTGCAATAGCAGCCATGTAATTTATAGAAACCAGTGGGACAGTTGCCAAGCCAAAACTAAACATCAAAACAGAAGGTGTGGTGTCCTACTATGGAGAAAGAAACCTATGGTGCAGGGTACTACCCAAACAGAGGGGCAGACGATGGAGGGAGTTGCCATTCAAAACCTGCAGGGCTGGATGTGTCAATTTTATCTTCCTGAGCTATGGTGGGTGAAGCCCTTCATCTTTCTTGGGAACATTAAAACGGGAGGAATCACTTGTATTGCCCCTGTATTCAGCTGAAACTACACCTCCTCCCATAGCGAGGGGGGGAGGGGTGTAAAACATACCATGTCCCGCTGCCAGTTGAATTCAATATCATATCCATTCTTAATGATGCTCCAGCATTCATAGTGATGCTGCACCAAGCAGTGACAAAGACTGCAAAAATCTTTCAGAATGAAAATTAACTGAAGAGCCATTGAACTCTAAGAGGAGAAATGCAAGAATTCAAGGTTCTGCCTCCCTGAAGAGAGCGCCTTTGCCTGTGTGGTGGAGTGAGACCTACAGGTTGCTACATTGGAGGGCCTCCAATAGATGGGGTAGGTTGAGGACCATATGCTTCAGGCTGTTGGTTGCTGCTTCGGCAGGCCTGAGAGAGAAACAACTGAATCACATCATCTTTCTAGTCCTTAACAGCAGCTGTGTGCTTCCCAAAGTGGTTTCAAGCTTTGCAGTTTCATGTGGCACCCTGGGCACTAGCTGTCTTGGGGCTATATAGAACTATATCTGCTTTGTGTCAAAGTATTGCATAAATAAAACAAGTATAAAACTGATAAAATAGAGGTAGCATAAATAACTTTAGAGCAAAAAATTGGCAACAGTGACCACACTGTTTGTAGCTTTCAACAATTTGTCCTCTGTGCATGAGGCCAGGCATGGTGTGCAACGCTATAAAACTGGAAATACAGAAAACGCATGGCCCCACTTTGACAAACAGCTAGACTAATTGTTTACAGAAATAAATCAGTGTAGGACAGAAAAACATAAGTAGAAGAAGCTAACAATAGAGAGCTAAAGATATGACATATCTGTCTTGAGAAATAACAATAATAAACGATTATTAAACATTATCATTCTCATACATCTGTTCACTTTCTGGGGTATTGGAAACAGAGCAGCTGACTTAGCAGTTGGATGTAATTTATGTGACAGCATTGTCTGGTCAAGAGTGAGATTTGCCTGGTTGAGACTGAGTTTTCATGGGCAAAATCAACAGCCTGGGGACAAAGTCATGTGATATCACCGGAAGGGTAGGTGCTGTTGATAGCATTAAGTATAATATATTCAGCAGTAATAGCATTTGAACATGCCCTTTTTAAGGACAGGTTGAAAAAGAGAATATATATGTTTGTTTCACTGATGGCCAGATTTGAGTCTTGGACCTTCCTACCTGCAGACCACCGATTCCTGTGGAAGATGCCCCTTTTTGCCTTCTGAGGTGTCTGAAGAGAGACAATCCTTAGCTGAGGACTTGCCAATGCACGAGGACTTTTTAGTCCTCTGACAGGTGACAAACTTGAACAGGCTCAGGAAGTACATCAAGCAGCTCCCTCTAGTTAAGGCTAGCAGTTGGGTTTAACCCAATGATCTGTCCCTTCTACTTAAAGAAGGTTTAGAGAAAACAGTATGGCCCTTTAAGCATGACCACCAATCCTAATCTTAGGATCAGAAGAATACATTCAAATGTATGCTTGTGACTCTCTCTCTCTCTATCTATATATATATAATCAGAATGTAAATCTCCAGTTTGCAGGATGTATTTTCATTCAGTGGACCAAATTTGGCACAAATACCTGACATGCCCAAATTTGAATACTGATGGGGTTGATTTTATCATTTGGGAGTTATAGTTGCTGGGATTTATAGCTCACCTACAATCAAAAGCATTCTGAACTCCACCAACAATGGAATTGAACCAAACCTTGCACACATGACCAACAGAAAATACTGTAACAGTTTGGTGAGTCTGCAATGAAGGGTCGGGCTGCTGAGTCAACCGAGGCTGTGCCTCATGGGATGGTTGTAACACAGCCTGTGTAGCATAGCTACATGCAGTAGAGGGCGCCAACAGTACCCTCTACTCTATGTAGAGCACCGTACCAGTCCCTGTGCCAAGATGGGAGGGAGGGGAAAAAACCCAGGCAGATAGCCCATGCTCTAAGTAGGCACTGCTGGGGGAAGGGGAGAGGCTTACGGCCCAAATTAAAAAAATAATGCCCTGAGGAGTTAAGCACCATGATCCAGGGGGCCACTTGGATACCTGAAAGGCAGGCTACATATCCTCTCCAACAAGAGGAGGAGCATAATCAGCGTGCACACACATGACCTCTCCTCCAAGACCTCTCTGCCAAGGAGGCGGAGGACTGTGAAGATGAGCAAGATTGTGATCCCCTCCCAGAGGAGGATCGGGAGCAGTGCCGATGGCTCGCATGAAAAACATCCCCCTGATGCCGAGTGCACGAGGGTGGGCAACACGATGATGGCTCCTGGAATGCCTCCAGGCTGGAGCCGGTGGGAGAGACAGCCCAGATGATGGGAGCGGGGCCAGCACCGAGACATTCGTTTGTTTGTCCTGCACCTCCGATGGGCCTAGTAAGGACAGTGTGGAGAGAGTCGGCATTGGTGGAATTGCCAAGAAGTCTCAGGCCTCTGATAACTCCTGAGTCTGCTGACGCTCCCCAGCCATAAGAGGCTGCGTTTCCACTCTGACTGAGGGCAGGCCATCAACTAACTGCCTCAGGAAAGGGGCCATAGCAAGCTGTAGTGGAGGAAGGTGCTCCCGCCTCTGCGCCACATGAGCGCTCCTGGGCTTTGCCTCCTATAAATTTTTTTTGCGCCAAGGCGCCTGCATCTAACCCACCCGGAAACCAGGCGGGCGCTTGGCTTGGGGGGAAAGAGGGCAACAGGGCCTGCTTATAAAGTGCAGCCCTAAACAACTAGATTGGGAGGAAGGAGAAGGGCCCGCTCATAAAGCGCGGTTCTCAAACGCAAAATCAGATTTATTACTCGATGGGGACCAGGTTTGGTGCCAGTTGGTAAATGATCCATATCCTGTGGTGACTAAAGTCCAACCACAAAAGTAGGTTGCATGCCGAGCAACATTGGGCTCAGAAAGCCATGGCCTTGCCCCGAAGCAGGGGCTGCCACCGGCTGCATCGAGGCAGCAAAAGTTCCCACCTTCTCAGGGAACTGGCTAGAGTGCCCTCACCATTGCACTGGCAATCCTGGGCTTAGCCTCCTTTGATATTCTTTTTCGTGCATTTGGGGACCCGAAGGTAAAAAACAGGCACTGCCATTGCAGAGCCACCTGACCGCAAGCAGGATTAGGAGGAAAGACACGGTATCAGCTAGGCAATGGAGGGTGCAAAGAGCTCTTAAAACTCCACAGCTACGTTGGCGGGCGAGGTCAATGCCACGCCATCCTCACGCTTGTCCTGTCAGAGATGGCATCGATAACATCCTCAGCACTGGAGAAACAGGCAGCAGCTCACAGTCCCTTGCCAAGATGCCACATGGTGGTTGGGCTCAATTAAGAGGGCGGCATGCATCTCTGATAAACTTGGGCTCGGGGAACCAACTCCCTGCCCAAAAGGAGGAGATACTGCCAGCAGCACAAGGCAGTCGACTCTCCAGCTCTCAGTTGACTCCAGTGCAGCTCCAGTGCACCATTGCTTCCACAATGGGAAAATGCGTAGAGGAACTGACTGTTCCAAGACACGAGGAAGGCATCCCCTAGGCATCCCCGTGCTAGGTTGGTTTTCTGGTGCACACAAAACAGAGCGCATATGGAATTCAGGTGAGTGGCAAACAGATCGACTTACGGGGACCCCCATGCTCTGAAGAGATAAGAGACTACATCCTGACGTGATGGGATAAGGGAGCCCTGCTGAGCATGTCTGCTGTGGTGTTCTCCTCTCCTGGAAGGTGAACAGCCAGGAGATGGATTTGCCTAACTATGCACCAGTCCCATATTTGGAGAGTAAGGATTAGCAGATTCTGGGACTGAGTGTCTCCCTGCTTGTTTGCGTAGTATATCATGGTAGTATTGGTGGTAAGCAACTGTACTACCTTTCCCCTTAAAACCGGCTCAAATGCTTTCAGTGCCCTGTTGACCGCTAGCCGTTCTAGGAAATTTATGTGGCGGGATGACTAATCCCGGAACCAGAGGCCTTGGGCCATGAGGACCTCCGAATGAGCCCCCCGATCCATCATCGAAGAATCTGTAGTGACTGTTCGAGAAGGGGCTGGCTGGTGAAAGGGGAGGCCAGAGCACTACCAGAGGAGGGAAGTGCAGACATCCTGAGACACCCACAGAGAAGTATGGGGGCTGTCTGTACAAAGATCGAAGACTGTCAAAAACCATGATTGGAGAGGCCTGAGCCTGAGCCTTGCATGCAAAACTACTGACGTAGTAGAGTCCATATGGCCCAATAAAACCTGGATTTGTCTGGCAGGCACTTTGTTGGAGTGGAGGACCTTCTCAATCAGGGTTTGGAGGGCCAAAAAATGATCTTCTGGAAGGTAAGCTCTCTCCCGCTTAGAGTCGTGAGACCAAATGGTAACACATTGAAACAGAAACCCTGGCTTCCAATGAAAAAGGAGAGATACCTCTGGTGTTGTGTCACTATCAATATATGGAAATATGCATCTCATAAATCAATGGTCACAAACCAAAGGCCTTTATTGAGCAATGGCAAAATAGATGAAAGAGACACCATTCTGAACTTTCCCGAGTGGATAAACTCATTAATACCTTTCAGGTCCAATATGGGGCGTACACAACCCCTACGTTTGGAAACCAAAAATAGTGAGAGAGAAAACATTGGAAGAACAAGGAGGGTTCTACAGGGGAAATTGCCCCTTTACTAAGCAGAGTCTGAACTTCCTCCCACAGAGCAGGTGAGGGGGAAATAGGCCTAACACAACCCAACAGTGGCTGACCCAGAAACTCCAGGGAATAGCCCTGTTCCACAATTTGAAACATCCATGAATCTGAGGTAATACCTAACCAAGCATTAAAGAAACAGGCCAACCTATCGCCAAAAAAAATGGAGAACACCCCAGTTGGGACTGTGAAAGAACTGGAGGGTTAGTGAACACATTAGAAACCAATAAAGGCCCTGAGAGGTCCCCAACACCGGGCCCAATATTGGGTGGAGAGACCAACTGAGTGCAGACATCAAAGGCACCGTTTGGGGGCCCCCTGCGACTTTGGTTTTCCTTGGTAAGGCTGAAATCTAGTCTTGGACGCAAAGGACTGTTTGCGAGAAAATTGGAACCTATTTTTTTCCAAGATGGCACTGTGAAGACACACAGCACTGCCAGCTCCAGGGGTGAGATTGAATTGCCCCCGACTCCCCCCCCTCGCGGCTGCCCTTTCCAGCTAAATTGGGGGAAGGCTCCCCCCGGGTGACACCCGGGGGACGACGAGAGGGAAGAGGGCCCCTGAAGGCCGGAGCAGCTGCGTGCCACCACCACTCCATCGCGGCTGGTCGCACAACACCACCATTCCCTCGCGGCCGCCTCCTTCTTCTGCCGCCAGCCTGCTTTGAAATCGCGGGGCCTCCCGCGTCCCGGGGGAGGTGGGAGTGAGGGACCAACTCGCCCGCTGCGGCCCTCTATTCCATCCAGGCCTTGAGGCCTGCTAGGCCTCACTGTGGTGCGCCCCTCCCCCTGCCATACCGGAGGAGGTGAGAGTGAAGGCCCGCTCAGCTGCCGCGGATCTTTTCTTGCTGCTTGGAAGCCTCCCCACCCGTCTGGTGGGGGCTACTAGGCCTCTGCTGCTGCTGGCTCCTGCCTCCCGCTGTCCCGGGGGAGGGAGGAGTGAAGGCCCAGCTGGCCACCGTCGGGTGAATCCATCTTCGCGGCCACAAGGCCTCCCCACTCGCCATTCGGGGGTGGGGAGTGGAAAGGTCCCCCTGATTCATCGGGGTGGGGGCCGAAGAAGCTGGCAGCCCCCGCAAGCAGGCCCAGCCACTTGGGCGCCGCACCATCTGGCCCCCCTGCGCCATTGGGGAGGGGGCCGAAAAGCCCAGCAGGCCTTGCAAGCAGGCCCAGCCGCTGGGCGCTGCACCATCTGCCCCCCCCCTGCTCCATTGGGGTGGGGGCCGAAGAGCCCAGCAGGCCAGCAGCCCTCGCAAGCAGGCCCAGCCGCTTGGGTGCCACACCATCTGGCCCCCTGCTCATCGCCAACCAGGCCCTGCCAGCAGATCTTTGGCAACGGAGGAGAATTGGAGCATCGACAGAACTTCCATCGCTGTTGTTGCGATCCTCGCCATCTGACTCTTTTTAATTTTTTAATTTTGTTGTGTTATTTTTGTTTTGTTTTATTTTATTTTTTGTATTTTCCTACTTTTCTTTTTGGCTAGTTCTATATAGTTATAATTTAGCTGTATGTTGTATGTTGTATGTTGTATGTGTGCTGCTGTTTGTATTAGGAGGGTCGAAGATTAAATAGGATTATATATATAGGAACTGGTAATAGAGGATTGGGATTGCATGAAAGGGACTTGAATGAAGTGGCCCAGGAGAGCACTTGAGACTGACTGTGGTAAGAAAGTGGAGACATAGGAAGTGTGAATGGTAGTTGGTTATATATGCTTGTGGAAATCGTGAGGGTGAGTATGAGCTGGTGAGAGAAATGTGGTGTGTTAGAGGAGTGACTGATTGTGACGGATGTTGGATATGTAAGAGAGTTGGTAAGAGTGGATGGTTTTAGTGGTATGAATGGTTTTTAATATAGACATAGGAATGGCTGAAACAGAGTCTCATGTGAAGGACGCCCTTTTGCACTTTTATGACCTCCTGAAGGAATCGTTTAACCATTTGCTGCTTCAACTTAAGATCCTGAATGAGAAAATGGACCATCTTTTCAGAGGCCTTGCCTCCTTATCAGGAACTTCAGTGCAATCCGATCCTCCAAGGACAGATAATCCTTTGTGTGCAGATCTGGCTAAGGATTTGGGCCCTAGTGGGGAGAACGGCACCTTGGCCCCTGGAGTGGAAGGAGGAATGGATGATAATTTGACTGAGGGTGGGGGAGGGTTGTCGGGCATACATAGGAATGAGAACATCAGGGAGTGGCAGCAGACTCTGAAGGGCCTCTGAGGACAACCAATAATGTAACATCAGATCATATGGCTCAGCCAACCGCAGCTTGTGCTCAGGACCAACATCTCCTAACAGACAATTTTGCGGTGGACATTGCTGACCTAATGATAAACAGAGGCAGATGGACCTCTAGGAGGGCGGTCTGTGATTCATTAGCCCAAATTTTAGGAAAGAGACCACGGGAAATAAGATTGGAGGCCATTACATGGCTGTGGAGGGACTATCAATCTCCTGACCGTTCCTTGCTTCTTCTAATTACACCAGAAGACAACCGATGGCTTGGCGAGCTAATGACAACGCAATCTTGTCTAAAGAAATGGGGCATCACCATCAGAAGGGTAGTTGTGGACCCCTTCATTCGCCCCCTTCTTGACAGCGGGGTGACTTCTCACTCTGTTCCATCAGGCCCCTGCGAGAATTCCACAGACAGCTCCCCGGTTAGGGCCCCCCTCCCGGTTTGTACCAATTCGAGACCCCATCTGTCCCAGTGGTCCCTTTACAACTCGAGACCCCATCTGCCCCAGTTGTCCCTTCACAATCAGCCACTCTTTCCCACCCAAGGACACTTCCCCTATTCAGTCCACTTAGCTCATTTGCTGACTCTCCATCCACTCCATCATCGGAAGCATCCCTACCTAACATCCAAGGGAGATTGTACTCCAGCCTTACCTCTTCCGAGAGCTGATTAGCCACAGGTTCTAACCAGGTAGGGGGGGGGGCTGAGGAGGTGGGCGCCATCCAAGTTGTGTGGGGGAGGAGACTCGTGGGTCACCATTATCCCAGGGAGAAGCGCAACAGAGTTCTTGCGACCCTGGAGAAGGTAGGAAGTGGTAGGCACCATGGCAGTCCCCTCGGTCTTAAGGTCCTGCTGATCAATGCCAGATCCGTTAATGGTAAGACCTCTGCTATTCAGGATCTGATTCTGGATGAGAGAGCGGATCTGGCATGCATCACGGAAACCTGGCTGGATGAGCTGGGGGGAGTAAATCTCACCCAGCTGTGCCCACCGGTTTTGGGGTGCATCAGCAGGCCAGACAAGGGGGGCGGGGAGGAGGGGTCGCAGTGGTCTTTCGGCAATCCATCGCCGTGACTAGATGCGCTGTACCGCAAGCTCCTGGGTTTGAGTGTGTCCACCTGAGGGTGGGGAATCGTGACAGTGTGGGGTTTCTGCTGGTGTACCGCCCACCCCGCGACCCAGTAG
This sequence comes from Anolis sagrei, assembly GCF_037176765.1. NCBI lineage: Eukaryota > Metazoa > Chordata > Lepidosauria > Squamata > Anolidae > Anolis > Anolis sagrei. Next base: position 52,760,706 of record NC_090035.1, read on the forward strand.
TTTCCCTGTCTGAGCTAGCAGAGGTGGTCTCTAATTCGGCCCTGGTCTCCCAGCGCTTGGTGGTGTTGGGAGATTTTTTTAAAATAATTTTTATTAAATACATTTTCTCTTTTGCTTATACATAAAACCAGAGGGGGGGGGTTGGGGTGCTGTTTGGCCAAGTCTATACAAAGAATTCCAAACAGGGATGGGGGAGGGGGGGAGGTGCCGGATCTACAAGGATGGGGGTGGTGGGAGTAAGGGGGGAGAGGGGGGTTTCAGCTTCCAATCTTCTTCTCCATTTTTCCTCTATTCTTCTGTTTCATTATGCTTGTAGAAAAATCTTCGCTCCACTTCTATTGTGCTTTTTAATATAACTTTTTTTCTTCTAATTCCTGTCTCATCTATATTGCTTTCCTATATCCTACTATTCCTTTTCTTTTCATCAGTTTTTCAATTTGTTTTCTTCGGCGATGAAGTCATCCACCAATTTCCAATTTGTCTTAATAATAGGTCTGCTATAAGATTCTTTGAGGGCAAACGTTAATTTATCCGCGCCCCTAATTTCTTGAATTTTGTTTAGCCATTCTTCTTTCGTTGGAAGTTCGCTTTGTTTCCATTTTTTTGCTATTACCATTCTCGCTGCAGTAGAGAGATAGGTAAATAGGATGTCATTATTTCTATCTTTTTCTATTTCTTCATCCGTTAAATCTAGCAGGAAGAATTCTGGCTTTAATTGGATCTTTATTTTGAATATCATTTCACAAGTCTCCTGCACCATCTTCCAGAAAGTCTTCACCATGGGACAAGTCCACCAAGTGTGGAAGAATGTTCCAACCTGCGTGTCGCATTTCCAGCACTTATTCCGGGAGTTCTTGTACATTATACTAAGTTTTTGAGGTGTTATATACCACCTATATATCATTTTGATCTAATTCTCCTTTAGATCAGTCGAGTATGTGTACTTGATCTTCTTAGTCCATAGTTTTTCCCATTCCTTGAGTTTTATTTCTCTTCCGATGTTTGAAGCCCATTTTATCATACTTTCCTTAATTAGCTCAGTCTCTGTTGCCCAGTCTAGTAGCTTGCCATAGATCCTCGTTATTATTTTTTTTCTTTCAATAAGATCTTATCTTGGAACTCATCTTTTTCGATGAAGCCTACTTCTCTATCCTTCTTAAAGTGTTCCTTAAGTTGAATATATTGGAACCATGAAATGGTGTTAAATTTTTGTGTAATTTCTTCTTTTGTTTTTAATTGTAACGTGCCCTCTTTTTTTATTAGTACATCTTTATATGTGGGCCACTTTGACCACCCTAGTAGTCTTCTCTGCCCAGCTTCCAGAGGGGAAACCCACAGAGGGGTCTTTGTGTATAGTTTGGCTTTGTATCTGGTCCAGATTTTCATTAGTGCCGATCTGATGAAGTGATTGTTGAAGTTCTTTTCCTTCTTGACTTGGTCGTACCAAAGATACGAATGCCAACCTGTTCTCAGATCGAAACCCTCTAATTCCAGTGTTCTTTCTTTCCTTAGTAAAATCCAATCTTTTATCCATCTTAGTCCGCAAGCGTCATAATAGAGTTTGAGATCTGGTAGACCTAGCCCTCCTCTGTCTTTCTTGTCCGTCAGATGTCTGAACTTTATTCTCGGTTTTTTCTTTTTCCATATGAATTTTAGTATCTCTTTATTCCATTCATTAAATAGTCTGTTATTTCTTAATATTGGAATATTTTGGAAGAGATAGAGCAACTTTGGCAGGATGTTCATCTTTATCGTAGCAATTCTTCCTAATAAGGATAGTGCTAGGTTGTTCCAGTTTTTTAGGTCTTTTTTTTTATCTCTGTCCACTTAGCCTCATAGTTGTTCTTCATTAGCTGAGAATTCCTCGCTGTTAGTTGTATTCCCAGGTATTTTATTTTCGTGGATATTTGTATTCCAGTGCTTTCTTTTAGCTTTTCTTGATTTTTCTTGGATATATTCTTTGTCAGGATCATTGTCTTTTTCTTGTTCATCTTAAATCCTGCGAGATTTCCAAATTCTTCTATTTTCTTCAGCCAGTTTAGTATGTTCTCTCTTGGGTTTTCTATGATACAGATCAAATCATCTGCAAAGGCTCGATATTTATACGCTTGTCTTCCTACCTTTAGGCCCGTCAGATTTTCATCTTTCTTTATGTTTCTTAGTAAGATTTCTAAGGCCATAATAAAGATCAGGGGTGACAGTGGGCACCCCTGTCTAGTGCCTTTTTCTATTAATATCTCTTTCGAAGGTTGTCCATTTATCCAGAGTACCGCCTTTTGCTCTCTATAGATGGCATCAATGGCATTTCGAAAGCTGTATCCTATATCTAATTCTCTGAATATTTCTTTGAAGAAATCCCAGCTCAGGTGGTCAAAAGCTTTTTCAGCATCGACAGTCATTAGGGCCAGTTCTCTTTCGTGGTGTAACTCATAGAATTCAATGACATCTAGTATGTTCCGCACATTGTCACCTATGTGTCTGCCTGGGAGAAAGCCCGACTGGTCTTCATCTATCCAACTTGATAGGAATCCTTTTAATCTTTCTCCAAGAATGTCTGTAAATATTTTATAATCTAGGTTGAGCAAGGAAATTGGGCGGTAGTTCTTCAAGTCTGTCTCATCTGTCCCCTCTTTGTGTATTATAGTTATATTCACTGTTTTCCAAGTCTCTGGACATATTCCTTCTTCCATGATCTTATTAAATAATTTTTCCAAGTATGGTATTATTTCTTTTGCCATGGTCTTATAAAAGATGGCCGTGAAGCCATCTGGGCCTGGGGCCTTTGAAGGTTTTAATTTCTTTATTGCCCTTTGAATTTCCTCTTCTGTAATTTTCCTATTCAGAGATTCTCTTTGTAGATCTGTAATCTTATCTAGTCTCTGGTTAGAGATGTATTCGGATATTTCTTCTAAATTAATGTGATTTTTTGTATATAGATTCGCATAGAAGTTTTGGAACTCTTGCAGGATATCGCTGTCTGTGGTAATCTGTCTATTGTTGATTCTTAGATTTGTGATCTGGGTTGATTGTTTTTTCTTCCTTAGTTTTTGAGAAAGCCATTTGCCTGGTTTATTTGCATTTTGAAATTCCTTTTGTTTTATGAATTTTAGTCGATTTGCTAGTTGGTCTATTTCTAATTGATGTTTTTGCTTTTTTAGACGGTCTAAGATTTTCTCTGTTTCTGTGTCTTCCCCTCTGAGTTTTAATTCCTTTTCTCCTCTTTCTATTTCTTTATCTATTTTTTGGGCTTTGTGTCTTGTGATTTTATTTCTGGTTGCCTTTTGTTGAATGAGATTACCTCTCATAACAGCTTTGCATGTGTCCCACAAGGTTTCAATTTTAATGTCATGAGTATCATTAATTTTAAAGAATTCTTGCAATAATCTGATATTTTTTATTATGTCTTCTTCCGCTTTAAGAAGGTTGTCGTCTAGTCTCCATCATTTTTGTGGTGGATTCTGGTTAAATATGATTTCCATGGCCCCATGATCTGATAAGTCTCTTGGTAGTATTCTAATTTTTTAGATTTTAGGTGTTATTGATTTTGAGGTCCAGGCCATATCTATTCTAGACCACCCTTTATGCCTACTTGAGTAGAAGGTATAGTCTCTCTCCTCCTCATTATGAATGCGCCATGCATCTTCTAGGTCGAATTCCTGTTTTAATTTTAAGAATTTTTTAGGGAGTGTACTTAGCTCTTCTTTTTTGTTCTTATTATTAGGTTTGGTCTTATCTAATTTACTATTAATGACTCCATTAAAGTCACCTAAGATGATTAGATTATCGAATTCTACTTCCTGAAGCTCCTTTTTCAAAGTTGCTTTAAATTTGGTTTTAGGACCATTAGGTGCGTAAATATTGCAGATTAATGTTTTTTGATTTTCCTGAATCATAATTATTCCCACCATTCTTCCATCTGAGTCTCTGAATGCTAGCTGTGTCTCTAGTAGTTCTTTCACATATATCACTACCCCCCGTTTCTTTCCCAGTGCAGCGGAATAGTAAGCCTTTCCTAGTTTTTTGTGTGAGAGATGGGCTACGTGCCTTTGTGAGATGTGGGTTTCCTGCAAGGCGACCAGGTCATAGTTACCTTTTATAATTGAGTTAAAGACTTTTCTTTTTTTTGAAGGAGAATTGAGCCATTTACATTTAGAGAAAAACACTTTATTTGTCTATTCAGATTACTCATTATTTAAAACTGTTGGTCTGCCTTTTTCCTTGTCGTCTTCCTTGGATGCCGGCTTGCTGGGTTCGCTTGTAGTTTGTTCTGGAGGTCTTATCTTGTTTTCTGGGGAGTCGAGGCGTCTTTTTTTCTGTTGTCTTCCTGAGCGGTGATCTTCTATTGGGGACATCTTAAAGTCTTTTTGTAAGTTTTTAAAGAAGGTTGTGGCTTTGTCTTCATTGGTAAGCCAGTGCTTTTGTTCTTTGTATGTTACCATTATTTCTTTTGGCTTCTCCCATCGGAAACGGATTCGTAATTTTTTAAGTTCTTCAGTCAAGAAGTAATATTTCTTTCTCTTGTTTAGCATGGATTGTGGGAATTCCTTCATTATTATAATTCTACTCTCTTTGAAGTGCAGGGGAGATGTACTATTTTGTCTTAGGACCTCATCCCGTGTTCTTTTTTTTACAAAGTGGACTAATGTGTCCCTTGGTACTTTGTGTTTTTTTTGAGAAGTTTGTTGTTACTCTATAAATTCTATCCAGATCTTGTTCCAGTTCTGTTTGTTGTTTTCCTAGGAGGGGCATAAGGAGGGTAATTATTATTTGGCGAATGTCTTCTTTCGGTTCTTCTAGTATGTTCCTGAACCTTAGCTGGAATTCTAGATTTTTTAGTTCTAAATTTTCTTGCACTTCTTCCAATTTCAGGTTTTTTTCCTCTACTTTTTGTATCTTTTTGTCCATTTTTTTGTGTGCTTCTTGTAATATTGTCCTGTCCATTTTGATTTCTTTCACCTCGTTATGAATTTGTTTCAGTTCCTCTTTAAAGAGTTTTTGCTGTTCTTCTTGTTTCAGTACTATCTTGTTGAAATCGCTTTGTAAGTTATCTTGTTTTTCGGAGAGATTTTGTATTTCTTTTAAAACCTCCTTTAGGATGTTGGCTTCTTCTGTACCCGAAGGTTTTCTATTTGCCCCTTTTTGTTCCTTAATGTCTTTAGAGTCTTTGGTGTCCTTTGTTTCTTTCAATTCTTTCTCACCTTTTGCTTTTGGCGTTGTCATCTTTGTCTTTATGCGGTCTGTTCCTCTTCTTGCTTCCTTTCTTAGTCTGGGAATCTCTTCTCTTTTGTGTGGTTTTAATTATTATTTCTTTCTTTTCCTTTTTGATAATTATTTTATTAATTATTTAATGTATATGTATGTATACAGAGCTATGCTTTGTGTTTCTGATTTTCCTGTTTACTTTGTTTTTTAAATTATTGTTAATTTTATATATATATATATATATATATATATATATAATTTTTATTATTTTTTATTTTTATTTATTTATTGTTCTTTTTCTTTTAAAAAAATAATTTTAATTAGTTTTTCTAACTTTATTTAAAAAAATTTAATTAATATCTATAAATTATTATTATTTATTTATTACTATTTTATTTATTTTTTGTGTATTATTCATTATAGTTCTTATTTTAAATATTTTATATTTTATTATATTTAGGTTTTTTAAATTATTATTATATTTATTTATCTTTTATTATCTTTTATTTTATTTTATTTTTATTGATTCTTTATTTATATTATTTTATTGTATTTATTATATCTGTTTGTTTTGTTCTGATCTGTTATTGGTATTTATTATGATTTATTTTGGTTCCTATTATTTGTTATTTATTTATTATTTATTATTTATTATTATTTATTTTATTTATTTCTAATTTATTTATTATTGATTTATTTTCCTTGTTATTAATTTACTCTGAATTTCCCTTTTTCCTCCTTCTATTTATATATCCTAATGTTGATCTCAGTCTCTCTTTTGTCTTCCGAGTCACCAATATAAATTTACTTGCCTTTCCTTCTTCCTGTCCTTTGGGTTCCCCCTTTGATTTAGCTGATCTCACGATCCGCCTTAGCCCGTTTGGCTTCTCTTCCGCCCTTGCTCCTCTTCTGGCCTCAGCCCTCTTTACGTCCTGACGCAACATTCCTGCATCCTTGTGTCGTCACCTTCTTGCTCTTCTCGTGGTATTACGTGTCTTTCTTTTCTCGTTTGCGCGGTTTGGTTTTCCTCAGGGGGAGGGGGGGAGGAGATTGGGATGAGTTATGGCGGCAACGGCGGCAGCGCGTTTGGAGCTCAGCAGGACTCAATCAAAGTTAGTTAATTGGCATTAATTTCGTTTCCTAAGGATAATTGGGTGGCCCCTTTCCAATTAATTCCAATTAATTCCAATTGATTCCAATTAATTCCAGTTAATCTCCTTTAGGCTATTGCGTCTTGTATCTCATTAGTTCTCATTGCCTCTTAATTGCCTCTTAATACTCCGTGCTAGTCCTTTTGTTCATAAAGTGCAGTAAAGTGCATTAATAGATTGGTTAATTGATTAATTAGTTGCTTGCGTTAGCTAGTTTAAATAGGGAAAAATGACTTGGATGTTCAATAAAGATTGGATGCTGGATATTGGATATTAGATATTTCTTCACTTGTTTCACTTCTTTAACCAAGTTTTTGATATAAGATAATTGAAATTATCTTATATCAAAAACTTGGTTAAATAATCACAATAATTGGTTTATTACAGTTAATTGCAGTTGATTACAGTTAAAAAAAACTTGCTTTACTTAAATTATCCACTTATCCTATTATGTCAATTTATATTAAAAATTTGTCACTTTGTCAATTTATTTTATTTTATATTTTATATTTATGAATACTATTATTTTTGTAATATCTTCCTTATTATTTTTTGTGGCTGTTCGGTAATTTGCTAAAATATGCAAATATAGAGAGAACTTCTTGATCCTTGACAAAGTTAGTGGAGAGTATCTTTATCCCTGGAGAATTAGATTAATATTCTTGGGAACTTACTGTTCCTTGAGGGCCGAGCTGATCAGTCGTCGTTCTACAGCCTTCTTTCTTAGGACATTCTTCTTTTTATTTAAAAAGTGAGCTTGGCTGGCAATAATTGCCAGACTGTCAACTAGCTTCCCGTCTCCGAATCCGCGTAGCCTCAGCGTCTTCCCGGGCCCACTCGACCCCCCTCCTTGAGGGAGAGGAATCTTATGGGGCCGTCGGTGACCGCTATTTAGCTTTGCGACTCCTTGTGTCTCAATCCACACAGGGAGAGGGGGAAAAACCCATCCCCTAGATTCGGAGTTCAGTTGATGCACCGGAGCTCACAGTGCACCCAGCCTGCTGCCATCTTTGCTCACCCGGAAGGTGGTGTTGGGAGATTTTAACATTCATGCTGAGACCTCTTTGTCTGGCGCAGCTCAGGATTTTATGGCCGCCATGACGACCATAGGACTGTCACAAATTATATCAGGACCCACCCATCAGGCTGGACATACTCTTGACCTAGTTTTTGTGGCGGACAGTGGAATGATCAGAGTAGAAGAACAAAACATCCTTCCAGTGTCATAGTCTGATCACTATCTGGTCAGCTTTAGGCTCGCTGCGACCCCCAACCTTCGCAGGGGTGGAGGACAAATTAAGATGGTCCGCCCCAGGAGACTGATGGATCCGGATGGATTCCTGAGGAATCTTGGGGTTCTTCCTGCCATGGAACCTGGTGATCCTGTTGACGCCTTGGTCGACCTTTATAATAGAGAGATGTCCAGGGCGATAGACACGATCGCTCCCGAACGCCCTGACTCGTTGCGTCATGACAGGCCGTCTCCTTGGTTTACCGAGGAGTTGGCTGCGATGAAGCACACGAGAAGGGGGCTAGAGCGCAAATGGAGGAAATCTCGGGATGTGTCTGATCAAGCACGGGCTAAGGCCTCTCTTAAGGCATACTCCGTGGCTATACGGGCGGCCAGGGAATCTTTCACGACCGCCCGGATAGCGTCTGCAGCAAATAGGTCATCAGAGCTGTTTCGGGTTGTCGGGGAGCTCCTTCACCCACCTGTGGTGGACGAGATCTCTGACGACCCAGAAGCTCGGTGTTGCGATTTCGCACACCATTTTGCAGGCAAGGTTGTCCAGATACGTCTTGAGCTCGACTCCAATTTCATCGCAGTGCCAGAGGAGGTGACTGAGGCATCGGCTTGTCCAATTTTGTGGGATTCCTTTCGGCTTGTTCTTCCTGAGACCATGGAGGAGGTTCTTGGGGCTGTGAGGGCGACCACTTCAGCTCTAGACCCTTGCCCATCCTGGCTCATTAAATCTGCCAAGGAGGGGTTGGTTGATTGGTTTGTGTTGATCATTAACACATCGTTGGAGCAAGGGATTTTTCCATCTAACTTGAAACAGGGTGTGGTTCGCCCACTCCTAAAAAAGTCGTCCCTTGACTCTACGGTGCTGAACAATTACAGACTGATTTCCAACCTTCCTTTTTTGGGTAAGGTGCTGGAGCGGGTGGTCGCCCTCCAGCTCCAGGGTTTCCTGGATGACATCAATTACCTGGATCGGGCACAGTCTGGTTTCAGGCCTGGTCATGGCACCGAGACAGCCTTGGTCGCCTTGGTGGATGACCTCCGTAGAGGACTGGACAGGGGGAGTGTAACCCTGCTGGTCCTCTTGGACATCTCAGCGGCTTTCGATACCATCGATCATGGTATCCTTCTGGGTTGGCTCTCTGGGATGGGTCTTGGGGGCATGGTTCTGTCGTGGCTCCGGTCCTTCCTGGAGGGACGAACCCAGATGGTGAAGCTGGGAGATGCCTGCTCGGACCCTTGGCCTTTGACCTGTGGGGTCCCGCAAGGCTCTATTTTATCTCCCATGCTTTTTAACATCTACATGAAACCGCTGGGAGAGGTCATCTGGAGTTTTGGAGTTGGGTGCCACCTCTACGCAGATGACACACAACTCTACTACTCTTTTCCACCTAATTCCAAGGAGGCCTCTCGGGTGCTAGACGAGTGCCTGGCCGCTGTGTCCATCTGGATGAGGACGAACAAACTGAAGATCAATCCTGACAAGACAGAGGTCGATCGTAAACCAGACCGGGGTATAGGGTGGCAACCTGTGTTGGACGGGATTACATTCCCCCTGAAGTCACAGGTCCACAGCTTGGGAGTCCTGCTGGACTCATCGCTCATGCTTGAGGCTCAGGCGTCGGCGGTGGCCGGGAGGGCTTTTGCACAACTGAGACTTGTGCGCCAGCTGCGCCCGTACCTCGCTAAGGCTGATCTGGCCGGGGTGGTCCATGCCTTAGTCACCTCTAGACTGGATTACTGCAATGCGCTCTATGTGGGGCTGCCCTTGAAAACGGCTCGGAAATTCCAATTGGTCCAACGGGCAGCAGCCAGGATGTTAACGGGGGCCCAGAGAGAGGTCAACCCTTCTATTTAAGGAGCTCCACTGGCTGCCATTTATTTTCCGAGCCCAATTTAAGGTGCAGGTACTTACCTACAAAGCCCTGAACGGTTTGGGACCACCCTAGCTGCGTGACCACATCACAGTCTACGAACCCACACGTTCACTCCGGTCTTCAGGAGAGGCCCTGCTCGTGATCCCACCCGCGTCGCAGGCGCGTTTGGTGGGGACACGGGACAGGGCCTTCTCTGTGGTGGCCCTCCGCCTCTGGAATGCCCTCCCGAAAGATCTCGGACAGGCCCCTACCTTGGCGGTTTTCAGAAAGAACCTGAAAACCTGGCTGTTCCAACGTGCCTTCTCAGATTAGGAACCCCACTACCAAAGCCCAGAAGCACTTTAGTAGAGTCAAGATCACCCTCACCGCACACTGCACTTATATTTTAATCCCATATCCCTCCGACACTTCAGCACTTTTTAATCCTGTACCCTACTCCGGCCGGCTCAGTTTTTAATAATGTCCTGTTGTATTGCTATTGTTATTGTTTTCTGCTTTAACTGTTATTTGCTATGTATTGTATTGTTGTATTGTGTTGGGCTCCGGCCTGTTGTAAGCCGCATCGAATCCCTTGGGAGATGCTAGCGGGGTACAAATAAAGTAATAATAATAATAATAATAATAATAATATTCGAACCCGCATTGTGAGATCTTGAGTTCCCAGAAAAAGTATTCCCAAAGTTCTTATGGTAGAAAGAGGTGGAAGTCTGCCAGTGAGGCTTCTGCTGATAGAATGGCTGGGAGGAATATCCGAGCTTATGGGCAGCCTGGCGAACCTCCTGCATATGCTTCAGTTTATTGACAGTATCATGGTTAAACAAACCCTGTTCATGCATAGGCAAATCTTCTGCCAACAAGCGAGCTTCTTCCGATAGAGAAGAAGAGTGTAGCCACGCATGCCGCTGGATCGACATAGCTGTGGCAAACAGCCTCCCTGTTGCCTCCACCAGGTGTTTCACAAAATCCTTCTGAAACTTTGACAAAGAACAGCTTCAGAATGGAGCGCCTTGGGCAGTCGCTGTTCCTCAGGCAGTAAGGTCTCAAGGTAAGGCAAGATCTTGAACCAAATTAAAGTTTGATACCCACTCATATATGTCGCATAATGCGCCATACGGGCAAACAAACCTGCAGACAGATGAACCTTCCTTCCCATAGCATCTCTCCTCTTACCCTCCCTATCAATCGGGTTCAGAGAAGCCCCTTTGGGACACCTAGCCTTTGCAACCTCAGCAACGACAGTGTTAGGTTTAGACGGGCGCATAACTCAATTGGCAGTAGACAAGTCAATTTTATACATAGCATCAATACGCTTAGGAATTGCTGGGACTGACGCTGGGGAGACATCATTGATTTTGGCCAGCTTAAGAAGGTAGGGTAAGGATAGGAGGGTCGAGATGGAGGGAGCTTGTTGTTCATCGGAATGAAACATTGGGTCCCCTACAGAACCCGAGTATTTTAGGGCAGGAAGGTCCAGGGCCTTAACCATCCGGCCCATCAAAGCCACAAATTTGTTAAAGTCAGGTGGCAGCGGTAAGTCAATGTCCACATCCTTAGACCCCTTAGGGGAATCAGGAGGGGCGTCAGATGAATCAAAGTCAGCCAAGTCTATAACTTTAGGATCCAATCGCTGCACTGAGTGAGTAGGGAAAAGGTCCTGTTGCAGAAGCAAGGTGGCACGCACAAGATGCAGCGGCAACACAGAGGGACCAGGAAGCTGGTCAGGTTGAGCAGAGATAGGCACAGCAGATGAAGATACAGTTGTAGAGGCCACAACCCCAGTCGCCAATGGGTGAGCTACTAGAGGAGTGGCTTCTTGCAGTCTACACATGGAGTCATTTATTGATTGTCCATCAACACAATAAGGAGGCAAGGTCTGGGGCATCGGGGATGGCGCAGACGGTCCAAAGTAAACATAATCCTGGGGGGTTAGCTGCCAGAAACCCTGTTGCATTGGAAAGGGCGGCAGCGCAGCCAAAAAGCCTCCCCATCTCGAGGAGGAGCGAGAGTAATGGGAGGAGCCCCTCCTCCGTCTACGAGATCGTCTTGATGAAGAGGCGGAGGAGAAAAAAGACGAAGAGGAGGAGGAGCACGACCTGCCCCACGAAGGGGATCGGTACCTGTAGCCACGCCCCCACTCAAGGCTCAAGTGGCGCGAAGGAAATCTTACTCGCCGGATAGGTCTTTGAGCCCCATATCGGCTCGGTATCGATGATCCTGAGGTGGAAGGGAGCAGCCCCGATAGAGGAGGAGGCCCAAGATCCAGGTCCCCAGGCCTCAACTCCTGGAGGGGAGCTGAAGGCAAGTTCACTCCCGCTTGCGTCGGGGCCGTCGGCATCAGCCTTTGCAGGCCCAATCCCAAAGCCAACGGAGCTCCCAATGTCAACACTGCTGGGGTGGAGGGAGTTGCAGAGCCCTCTGACTCGGGGGAAGAGCTTGTAACGAGCTCGAAGGCTGTGCTTGCGCAGTAGGAACCAAGGAAAGCTCAGGCTGTGGCTGTAATTGCAGGTCTTGAGCCTGCAGGGGGAACAACATCCCCAGACCTGGAGAGGGAGATGGCCGAGAGCCCATTAACAAGGTCGGCTCAGGAGCTTTTCGCGCCTTTTTCGAAGAGCTATGAGGCAAAGGAGAAGCCTGGGCGCCATCTTGGCGGTCCTTCGGCTTGACTTTCTTAGCTTTCTTCTTCTGCGGCTGTGAAAGCTGCTTGACAGCCATCTTAGGTAAGTCAGGCCATAGCAACATCCCTTTCAGGAACAAGTTTGAGGGGCGCCGAAGGAAGAAGCACCCTCTCTTAGAGAGCTGCCTTTAGTCAGCTCCCTATTTTTCCTTGTTTGGGGGGTAAACGCCTGACAGATGGCACAGGCTTGAGTCAGGTGCCCCTCTCCCAAACAGGCCAAACACAGAGAATGCCCATCGCTGTCAGGAAAAGTATTAGGGCACTTGGTACAACACTTAAAAGACGTTGTCGCCAACATTTCAAAATATAGTTAAAAAGTCCAATAACACAATAAGCAAGAGAATAGTCAAGGGCAGTCCAAATCAATACAACACACAAACCCCTAAAGGTGGATGAAGAGAACTGGGAGGCTGGGGCCCGCCCACTGGCTATTTGTGGTGCTGGAGGGGAGTGGGTGGGGCTTTGATTAATTTGTCATTTATCTCTCTAGAAGGTTCCAAAATGGCTCTGCACTGGCGCAGAAACTACCACATGTACGATTCACAGGGACCACGATAGGGAAACTTGTGGGTAAATGACTGTTTTGTCTTTGAGGATTCAATGTGGCTGGTATTGCCAACATGGCTTATAGTACAATGGAGCAATTTGCTTTTTAAGTACCTATCCAAGGTATATCACCTCTCTTCTTAGATTGTATAGAGAGGGAGACAGGTAGACTGTATAGAGGGAGACAGTTTGTAAAAGTTTAAATGATTTCTGCTTTAATTATCAAGGTTCTGCTCTGTTACTTAGGAATAAAACCCACTCAGTATTTTTTTAATCAATCAATTAGCCACTTGTTCCTATAATAGCTTTGTTCTCTCTACTGTCTTCTGAAGACACATAGTGTTTGATCCTTCATTCTGGCTTCAGCCCATGATCCTGTGACCCAAATAAGGCCTTATGGCAAAGATGGTAATAGAACGATCATACAACGCAGAAAAAAATGGCATTAGCATCCATCTGAATGTGACTAGCCACTTCTTGAAATCTAGAAGCACATTTGTGTTCATTATTTCTTTCACTTAGAAGTTAAAGTAGACACAAACACAGGCGAAGTAGTTACATTGCATACAGGTTGAGCATCCCTTATCTGGAATTCCAAAATACTCCCAAATCATCCAGATGGATAGCTGAGATTGTGACACCTCTGCTTTCTGATGGTTCACACAGTTATTCTGCTTACTTACTCACGTACTTAGGTGATCCCTCGTAGTCCAAGGATGATGGTCCTCCAAGATCGGTGTTCTGCCAGTGGGTATGTAGGTGACTATGGAGCCCAATTCTTGATCTGCATCTTCTCCCACAGTGAGGGCATTGGTTTTCAGGTGGAAGGCGGTCCCTGTCGGGGTTGGCTTGATGGGCCTTCCTCTTGGCATGTTTCTCTCTTTCGCCCTCCATTCATGCCTCTTCAAATTCTACAGCACTGCTGGTCACAGATTACCTCCAGCTGGAGCGCTCAAGGGCCAGGGCTTCCCAGTTCTCAGTGTCAATGTCAGAGTTTTTAAGGTTGGCTTTGAGCCCATCTTTAAATTTCTTTTCCTGCCCACCAACATTCCGTTTTCCATTCTTGAATTTGGAGTAGAGCAACTGCTTTGGGAAACGGTGGTCGGACATCCGGACAACATGGCTGGTCCAGCGGAGTTGATGGCGGAGGACCATTGCTTCAATGCAGGTGGTCTTCTTCTAACACACTGGTGTTTGTCCACCTGTCTTCCCAAGAGATTTGTAGGATAGTTATTGTGCAAACAGTTATTAAAAATATTGTATAGAATTACCCTCAGGCTATAAGCATATGGTGCACATATGAAGCATACATTAATTTTCTGTTTAGTCTTGGGTCGCATCTCAAAGATATCTCATTAGGCACATATGTACAAATACAGGTATTCCAAAATCTGAAATTAAAACACTTCTGTTCCCCAGCATTTTAGATACGGGATACTCAGCCTGCATACAGTCAGCCCCTCCACGTTTGCAGTTTATTTATTAATAATACTAGCTTGGGGACCCGGCGCTGCCCGGATTATTTGAGAAAGGAATTGTATATCAAGATAGGTCTTTATCAGTTATTTATATGGCTCGCAGTAATCTCAGGAAGTTAGTGAAGGTACTGCGAGTCCCATCATCTGTGGTCCAGCTTCCTCCAAACTGTACCAGGATGGAGAGTGGATCATGGGGGCTCTGTGTGCCAAGTTGGTCTTGATCGGAGTGCAGGTATTGAAAGTTGCAGCAGTCTTGGGAAGTAAGTGCAGGTACTTGAAGTCCCATCATCCATAGTCTGTTCTCCCCCAAACCTCACCAGAATGTTGAGTTGCCCATGTGGGCTCTTTGTGCCAAGTTTGGTCTTTATTGGTATTTGGATTATCGTTGCTGTGGTTACAGGAAGTAAGTGAAGGTACTGCAATTCCCATCATCCATCATCCATCCTCCTCCAAACAGCACCAGGATGTAGAGTGGGTCATGGGGGCTCTCTGTGCCAAGTTTGGTCTTCATCGGTCATTAGATGAGGGTTGCAGCAGTCTTGGGAAGGGAGTGGAAGTACTTGAAGTCCCATCATCCATGGTCTGTCCTCCTCGAAAATGCACCAGGATGTAGAGTGGGTCATGGGGAATCTGTGTGCCAAGTTTGGTCTTGATCAGTCATTGGCGAGGGTCTCAGTGGTCTCAGGAAGTGAGTGAAGTGACTGCAAGTGTAAATTGTGGTCTTGAACCATCATTGTTGGCAGTTGTAATGGTCTTAGGAAAGGAGTGCAGGTATTGCAAGTCCCATCATCCATAGCGCATCCTCTTCCAAACCGCACCAGGATGTAGAGTGTGTCATGCAAACTGAGTATGCCAAGTTTGGTCTTTTTCGGTATTTGGATGAGGGTTGCAGTGGTCTCAGGAATTGAGCAAAGGTACTGCAAGTCCCATAATCTGTGGTCCATCCCTGGCCAAACCACACCAGGACGTAAAGTGGTTCATGAGAGGTCTATGTGCCAAGTTTGGTCTTGACACAGCCCCTTGCCTTTTCCTTTCCCCTCTTTGTCATCTCAGAATCTTGGAATTGAGGCTGGCCAATCAGAGACCATATGCAAATTTCCTTCTCTCGTGTCCCTGTTTCTGTCATGAACTCTTTTCTCCACCAGGGGCTCCTGTTGAGGCTAGCCAATCAGGGACCATATGTAAATAGCACCACAATGGCAGGATATCAGAAAGCTGGCACATACAATGCCACACTTCTGTCCACCGCATACAAACTTTCACTTTTATTATATACTAGTTTGGGGACCCAGCGCTGCCCAGGTTATTTGAGATCAGGACCACAATTTACACAGAGAGCCCGCATGACCCACTCTACATCCTGGTGCAGTTGGTCTCAGGAAGTGAGTGAAGTGACTGCAAATCCCATCATCCATTGCCAAAGTTTTCCAAACCACACCAGGATGTAAAGTGTGTCATGCGGGCTCTCTGTGTAAATTGTGGTCCCAATCCATCATTGTTGGCAGCTGTAATTGTCTTAGGAAGGGAGTGCAGGTATTGTAAATCCCATTGTCCATGCTGCATCCTCCTCCAAACTGCATCAGGATGTCATGGAGACTCAGTGTGCCAAGTTTAGTCTTTATCGGTAATTGGATGAGGGTTGCAGTGGTCTCAGGATTTGAGCAAAGGTACTGCAAGTCCCATAATTCATGGTCCATCCCCGGCCATACCATACCAGGAAGTATGGTGGGTCATGAGAGGTCTACGTGCCAACTTTATCCTGACCAATCATTGGATGAGGTTAACAGTGGTCTCAAAATGCGAGTGATGGTACTGCAAGTCCCATCATCCATGGTTCATCCTGCAGTAGGATGTAGAGTGGGTATTGTGGCCTCTGTATGCCAAGTTTGGTCTGTATTTGTAATTTTCTGACACAACCCCTGGCCTTTTCTTTCCTCTCTTTGTCATCTCGGAATCTTGGAATTGAGGATGGCCAATCAGAGATCATATGCAAATTTCCTTCTCTCATGTCCCTGTTCCTATCATGAACCCTTTTCTCCATCAGGGGCTCATTTTGAAGCTGGCCAATCAGAGACCATATGCAAATAGCACCATAGTGGCAGCCAATCAGAAAGCTGGCACATACACTTCCGCCCTCCGCACTCCCATTCTCCGCATACATACAAACTTTGACTTTTATTATATACTAGCTTGAGGACCCGGCACTGCCCAGGTTATTTGAGAAAGGAATTGTGTCTCAAGGTTGGTCTTTATCAGTTATTTATATGGCTCGCAGTGGTCTCAGGAATTTAGTGAAGATACAGCGAGTCCCATCATCTTCAGTCCATCATCCTCCAAACTGCACCAGGATGGAGAGTGGGTCATGGGGGCTCTGTGTGCCGAGTGTGGTTTTGATCGGTCATTGGATGAGGGTTGCAGGAGTCTTGGGAAATGAGTGGAGGTACTGCAAGTCCCATCATCCATAGTCTGTTCTTCCCCAAACCTCAGAATGTTGAGTTGGCCATGGGGGCTCTCTTTGTCAAGTTTGATCTTTATTGCTATTTGGATGAGTGTCACTGTGGTTTCAGGAATGAGTGAAGGTACTGCAAGTCCCATCATCCATTTTCCATCTTCCTGCAAACAGCTCCGGGATGTAGAGGGGCTCTTGGCGCCCCTCTACAGGTTTAGTCTTGATCGGTTATTAGATGAGGGTTTCAGTAGTCTTGGGAAGTAAGTGGAGGTACTTGAAGTCCCACCATCCATTGTCCATCCTCCAAACAGCACCAGGATGTAGAGTGGCTCATGGGGGCTCTGTGTGCCAACTTTGGTCTTGATCGATCATTAGATGAGAGTTGCAGCAGTCTTGGGAAGTGAGTGAAGGTATGGCAAATCCCATCATCCATGGTCCATCCTCCTCCAAGCAGCACCAGGATATAGAGTGGCTCATGGGGACTCTGTGTGCCAACTTTGGTCTTGATCGGTCATTAGATGAGGGTTGCAGCAGTCTTGGGAAGTGAGTGGAGGTACTTCAAGTCCCATCATCCATGGTCCATCCTGCTTGAAACTACACCAGGATGTAGAATGGGTCATGGGGGCTCTGTGTGCCAACTTTGTCTTGATCAGTCATTGGATGAGTGTCGCAGAGGTCTCAGAAAGTGAGTGAAGGCACTGCAAGTCTCATCATCCATGGTCCATCCTCCTACAAGCAGCACCAGGATGCAGTGTGGGCCATGGGGGCTCTATGAGCCAAGTTTGGTCCTGATCTGTCATTGGATGAGGTTAACAGTGATCTCAGAATGTGAGTGATGGTACTGCAAGTCCCATCATCCATGGTTCAACCTCCTCCAAATTGCAGTAGGATGTAGAGTGGGTCATGGGGACTCTGTGTGCCAAGTTTGGTCTGTATTGGTAATTTTCTGGCACAGCACCTGGCCTTTTCTTTTCCTTTCTTTGTCATCTCAGAATCTTGTAATTGGGGCTGGCCAATCAGAGACCATATGCAAATTTCCTTCTCTCATGTCCCCATTTCTGTCATGAACCCTTTCCTCCACCTGGGGCTCCTGTTGAAGGTGGCCAATCAGAGAACATATGCAAATAGCACCACAGTGGCAGCCAATCAGAAAGCTGGCACATACAATTCTGCCCTCCGCAGTTTTGCCCTTCGCACTTCCGTCCTTCCCATACAAACTTTGACTTTTATTATAGACTTGCTTGGGGACCCGGCACTGCCCGGGTTATTTGAGAAAGGAATTGTGTATCAAGGTTGGTCTTTATCAGTTATTTATATGGCTCGCAGTGGTCTCAGGAAGTTAGTGAAGGTACTGCGAGTCCCATCATCTGTGGTCCATCCTCCTCCAAACTGCACCAGAATGGAGAGTGGGTCGTGGGGGCTCTGTGTCCCAGGTTTTGTTCTTGATCAATCATTGGATGAGGGTCACAGTGGTCTCAGAAAGTGAGTTTCGGTACAGCAAGTCCCATCATCTATAGTCTGTTCTCTCCCAAACCTCACCAGAATGTTGAGTTGGCCAAGGGGACTCTCTGTGCCAAGTTTGGTCTTTCATAGTATTTGGATAAGTGTGGCTGTGGTTTCAGGAAGCGAGTGAAGGTACTGGAAGTCCCATCATCCATCGTCCCTCCTTCTCCAAACATCATCGGGATGTAGAGTGGGTCATGGGGGCTCTGTGTACCATTGTCAAATTCTTCCAAACCGCACCAGGATGTAGAGGCTCATGCGGGCTCTCTGTGTAAATTGTGGTCCTGATCCATCATTGTTGGCAGTTGTAATGGTCTTAGGAAGGGAGTGCAGGTATTGCAAGTCCCATCGTCCATGGTGCATCCTCCTCCAAACTGCACCAGGATGTAGAGTGCATCATGCAAACTGAGTGAGCCAAGTTTGGTCTTTATCGGTAATTGGTTGAGGGTTGCAGAGGTCTCAAGAATTGAGCAAAGGTACTGCAAGTGCCATAATCCATGGTCCATCCCCGGCCAAACCACACCAGGACATAAAGTGGGTCATGAGAGGTCTATGTGCCAAGTTTGGTCCTGATCAGTCATTGGATGAGGTTAACCGTGGCCTCAGAATGTGAGTGATGGTACTGCAAGTCCCATCATCCATGGTTCATCCTCTTCCAAACTGCAGTAGGATGTCGAGTGAGTCTTGTGGGCTCTGTGTGCCAAGTTTGGTCTGTATTGGTAATTTTCTGACAGAGCCCCTGGCCTTTTCCTTTCCTCTCTTTGTCATCTTAGAATCTAGGAATTGAGGCTGGCCAATCAGAGAACATATGCAAATTTCCTTCTCTCATGTCCTCATTTCTGTCATGAACCCTTTTCTCCACCAGGGGCTCATTTTGAAGTTGGCCAATCAGAGACCATATGCAAATAGCACCACAGCGGCAGCCAATCAGAAAGCTAACACATACCCCTCCGGTCGCACCGCCACACTTCCGCCGCATACAAACTTTGACTGTTATTATATACATAGATAGATATAAATATAGATGTAGAATTAGATATATAGATATATATATAGATATAAATATATAGATAGAGATAGATATATAGATATATAGATATATGTATATCGCATCCTATTCTCAACCTTTGAAGTGGGACTCTGGAGAGCTACCAGCAGGCAACAATTCAATGCCAATACAATATAAAAACAGCAATAAAATACACAATTACATAAAATGATTATAAATATATATTAAAAACAGTTAGCCAGGTTTAAAACATCCTCCAAATCAGTCCAAATTACAGTCCATAAAATCTCCATCAATAAAATCTGTCTATTCTATGAACGCTTGCTCCCACAGCCAGCAAAAAGTCAGGAGTGAGGGGACAGATCTAACCTCCTTAGGGAGGGAGTTCCACAGCTGGGGGCCACCACGGAGAAGGCCCTGTCTCTCGTCCTCACCAAATGTGACTGTGATGGTAGCAGGACCGAGAACAGGGCCTCCCCAGATGATCTTAAGGTCCTTGATGATTCATAGGGGAAGTCATGTAAGCTGGGCCAGAGCCATTTATAGGTCAAAACCAGCACTTTAAATTGTGCTCAGAAGCTAATCGACAGCCAGTGGAGCTGGTGTAGCAAGGGAGTTGTGCGCTCCCTGTACCCTGCTTCTGTAAGCAAGCGTTGGACTAACTGAAGCTTCCGGGCAGTTTTCAGAGGCAACCCCAGATAAAGTGCATTATAGTAGTCTATTCAGGATGTAACCAGAGTATGGACCACCGTGGCCAAGTGAGACCTCCCAAGATACGGGCGCAGCTCGCACACAAGTTTTAATTGTGCAAAACCTCTCTTGGCCACCACCAAGACCTGGGGTTCCAAGCTCAACAATGATTCCAGGATCACGCCCAAGCTGCGAACCTGAGCCTTCAGGGGGAGTGTAACTCCCTATCAAGCAGTCATACTGAAGAACAAGACTTCTAGGGCTCTCAGAAATGTCAAGCTTGTGGTCTTCGAGATGTTTGAGTCTCCAATTAGCTATTCAGCTTGTCCAACAGCCATGAATTATGTGAGCTGAAGTCCAAAACACTAGGAGGGTCTCAAGTTTTAAGACCACTTGCTAGGCCCTTCAGTGTGATTCTATGATCAATACCAGCAGAAGTTGGCAATTAAGTCATGCTGAATTACTTCCTGATTTCTAGAGAGACTTCTCTAAGAATCCCTAGGTCAGAGTTTTCCAAACATTTCATGTTGGTGACACACCTTTTAGACATGCATCATTTTGCCATACAATAATTCAGTTTTACCAACAAACTGGAGGTTAAACCACCTCATTATAAGACATATGGACACATACATAACTTGTAATAAATTAAATGTATGATGACCCAACATACCTCATGATAACCTCTCAATTTTTGAATATAAATTATTTACTGTTAATTTCACAGTCACAGAGGTTCCTTGTTTGGTTCTTGTGACACACAGGCATGTTTTCACTTTCACTTACAAGGCCTTGAGCCTTCCCTGCCAAAGAATACTTGGTAGCTCACCAGCAAACTACAAATCCCAGAATCATAGAGCACTGAGACAAGGCTATTAAATTTGAGGTGACCTGCCTCAAAAGAGGGGCTTCTGAATTTTAAAGAAAAATAGAAATAACAACACCAAAACATTGCACCCCAAACAACTAATTAAAAGATAGTTCAGAAATCAATACCATACTCTATGACAGAACACAACTTATTGTATGAAGATCTGCCAAAGAACTGAGTTATTAGTTCATATTACTTTGCAATTCAATGCGTGTATACACGGAGAGCAGCCTCATGCTATTTACTATCTTTGTTTACCTTAGCCCAGTTCTTCTTTTCTCTTAAGGCAGCGTTTTTGTGAGGGGGGTGTCTGAGGGGTCGCCAAAGATAATCAGAAAACACAGTATTTTCTGTTGGTCATGGGGGTTTGTTGTGGGAAGTTTGGCCCAATTCTATCATCGGTGAGATTCAGAACGCTTTTTGATTGTAGGTGAACTACAAATCCTAGCAACGTCAACTCCCAAATGTCAAGCCTATTTTCCCCAAACTTCACCAGTGCTCCCATTTGGGCATACTGAACATTCGTGCCAAGTTTGGTCCAGATCCATCATTGTTTGAGTCCACAGTACTCCCTGGATGTAGGTAAACTACAACTTCAAAACTCTTCGATTGTAAGTGAACTATAAATCCCAGCAACCACAACTCCCAAATGACAAAATCAATCCCACCCTCCCCCCCACACCACCCCAATCCCACCAATATTCAAATGTGGGCGGATGGGTTAACGCTAAAAGGTTTTCTCCTGACATGAAGTCCAGTCGTATCCGACTCTGGGTTGTGGGGCTCATCTCCATTTCTAAGCTGAAGAGCCAGCGTTGTCTGTAGACACCTCCAAGGTCATGTGGCTGGCATAGCTGCATGGAGCGCCGTTACCTTCCCGCCGGAGGAGTACTTATTGAGCTACTCACATTTGCATGTTTTCCAACTGCTAGGTTGGCAGAATCTGGTTCGAATCTGCGGCTCCCCAGATTCGAACCTGCAACCTTTCAGTCAACAAGCTAAGCAGCTCAGCGCTTTAACCCATTGCCAAACTGGCGCCGTATGGGATATTTTTGCCAAATTTGGTCCATGAAAATACATCCTGCATATCATATATTTACATGACAATTCATAACAGTCACCACAACATGAGGAACTATATTAAGGGGTTGCGGCATAAGACCCGTCGCAAACTCTGTTCCTGCGGGAGAAAACCTTGCTAGCATGTCCCTGACGTCATGAAACTCCGCTTCTCGCCCCGCTCCTTTCTCTGCCTCTTTCTCCTTGCGAGAGTGGTTTTTCCTTTGCTAGGGCAGCATTGCCAGCATACTCTCTCAGTTGGCAGAATTCAACTGAGAGAAAATGCGGGCAATGCTGCCCTAGCAAAGGAAAAACCACGCTGGCAAAGAGAAAGGGGCGGAGAAAGGGGCGGGGAGAGAGGCGCAGGCTCATGACGTCAGGGAGGTGTTAGCAAGGTTTGCTCCCGCAGGAACAGAGTTTGCTACGGCTCTTAGGAAGGTTGAGGAACACTGTTCGACGGGCATAGAGAGCGGGGAGGCAAAGCGCGGCGCAGTGTGGCGTTGCAGGCGCCAGGGGGCAGCAGAGGGGCCTTTTCCGCAGCCGGCCGCCTTCCCTCCCGGTTGTGCTCGGCGAGGCCTCTGAGCCGCTGTTTCCACTTTCCAAGTGGGCCTCCCTTCCCCCAAGCCTCCAGTGCGGCGTCGTGCTTAGCTGGTTCTTCTGCGCAGGCGCGGAGCCAGGCCCTTCCCCGCCCCCCCCCCCTCCTCCTCGCAGCTGACACGCCGCTCGGCGATGGGATAAATTGAAGGTCTCTGAACGGAGAATGAGGCAAAGGAGCCTGGAGGGGAGGGGCCGAGCGGAACAGAGCCGAGCGCGCCTCCAGTTGCGAAAGAAACCCATCCTCCCCGCTTCTCTCTCTTAACTCCCTCTCTCGTGGAAGAAAGGGAGGCGCAAATGGGATGGGACACACACAAGTGGCTAATTCTGTGGGAGAGCTGAAGGAGGCGCTTGCTTCATGCCCCCCCCCCCCCAATAAAGCTTTGCAGGGAAGCATCGACTCTGGGTTGTTGTCAGTTCCAGAAGCATTCTCTCCTGACGTTTTGCCCCCATCTATGGCAGCCATCCTCAAAAGGTTGTGAGGTCTGTTGGAAACTAGGACGAAGTGGGGTTTATATGTCTGTGGAATAATGTCCAAGGTGGAAGAAAAAACTCCTATCTATTTATATATCCAGCTTCAAAGCCGGGGGGGGGGGGGGGGTGTCCTTTGTTGGGAGGTGTTAGCTGGCCATCATTGTTTCCTGTCTAGCATTGCCCTAACACCTCCAAACAAAGGATTTCCCTAGGCAGGAAACAGCCAGGCTTTGAAGTTACAAGGCCATTCAGTGCTAATCAAGGTGGCCAATGGCAACATTCACGCTTGTCTCCAACAGACAGAGTTCTTTCTCCCACCCTAGACATTATTCCACAAATATATAAATCCCTCTTGCGTAGTTTCCAACAGGCCTCACAACCTCTTGAGCACGCCTGCCATAGATGCATGTGAAACGTTAGGAGAGAATGCTTCTGGAACATTTATTTATTTATTTATTTAGTGTATTTGTATACCGCTTTTCTCAGCCCGTAGGCAACTCAAGGCGGTTAATAGGGCAAAAAAATCAATGCTTACAATGTCATAAATACAATTAAAAACATAACATATAAAAACTAAACTAATCAATCGATTTAAATAAAATGTAATATTCGTTTGTGAGATTAACTGAACTCAAAAACCACTGGGGGAATTGACACCAAATTTGGCCACCAAGATACCTACTAACCCAAGGAGTGACCATCATTTTAAAAAATTGATTTTGTCATTTGGGAGTTGTAGTTGATGGGATTTATAGTTCACCTACAAAAGGGCAAGAAAATGTAATCAAAGCCCTCCTGACAAAGGGTTATCATCCAGCCATAGATATAGATAGATAGTAGGGCTGGGTAACCACAGAAAAATTTGTTTCTAAACTCGATTCATTTCCAGGGGGCGCTAGCATTTCCAAATTCTAAATACTTCCGAAATTTTGAGATTTCAAAATTTCGTTACTTACGGAATTTTGTAAATTTCGAATCGATTCATTAATGGCGGATGCGATTGCGCAATATGCTAAAAAAAACCCCCTCCAAATGGGACAGGGAGAACTTCTGAAGCTTCCCTCTCCCTGTGTTGTTGACTGTTGGTGTGATAAAACAAACAACAACTATAAAACTTGCACCAGACATGCGAAAATAATTAAAAATAATTACAAAAAAATACGAAATAATTTCGAAATAATAACAAAACAATAACGAAATAAATTGAAAAAATTGTTTCAAATCTAATTTACTCCTAACACTATTCCTGCATGGCTCAATATCGGATCGTAAGCTAATTTAAATACGAATTAATAACGAATTACGAAATTAACGAACGAAACCGCCCAGCTCTAATAGATAGATATGATCCACAGAGAGGTAGTATCATAGATTTGAAAGGGACCCCTAGAGGACAATTATATGTTGCATCTTCCAGAGTAGGCAAACCAGATAATCTCCACATCAAGACTGACAAAGAAACAAGAAATGTTTACACACAAGCATAAAAAATACATATATTAGAAACCAACACGTTCTCGTTATTTTATTTTCTAGATCACCAGACTGGGCCACAGCAACGTGTGGCAGGGGACGGCTAGTAAAATATAAATTCATAGTTGTTAAAAAATGGTCACACAGTAAAACTCATAACCCTGTAATTCCGGCCATGAAAGCCCTTCCACAATACAGCATCAACTCTCCCTTGGGGGCGGGAGGGGGGAGGGCTACCAGGAAGCTCCTCCCTCTCAGATGGAAAAAGTTCGGCGCTTCTTCTGCGAGAGCAGGAACCGACCTGCCTGGAAAGGGGGTTCTATATGTCACAATTGGAGGTGTGTGTGTGTGTGTGTGTGTGGAGAGCCCCCCCCCCCTTTCCTCTTTCTATAATAATCAGCACCCCCTCGTTTTCCCCTCATAACTCTGTGGCCCTCGACTCCTTTTTATAGGGCCAGTCTGTCAGTCAGCCCCTTCTTTTTAGGTCAAGCCTTCCTCCCTTGCCTTGTAATGAGGTCTTTTCACCCCTCCTCTGCTATATTGAGGAGTTCTGCTCGTCTTTCCCGACTGAGGCCGAGTGACGGGCTCCCCGCCCCTTCTCCCTTTCCCCGCTTCTCTCTCTCTTTCCCTCCCCTCACGAAGCGGGAGTTTCCTGGAAGCGGGCACGGAGAGCAGCAGAGCCGCAGTCTCGCTGGGCCGCCTCGCTCGCTCCTAAAATCCCTCCGCCGGCAGAGGACTGACAACCACGCCAAATAGTCCTTCGGTCCCAAAAGGCACCTTTCACCCTTGCTTCTTTTTCTTTTTCTTCTCCTCTCATCAAAGCATCACCCACATGTTTAGACATGACGGGGCTTCAAGGAGCGCTTCGAAGAAAATCTAGGCTATATTATGTCTTTGGGAGGGGAGGGGGGGACGAGTCCCGGCGTTGGCGGAAGCACACAAGAGGCGAAAAGAAAAGTGTGTGCTGAGATGAGCTGAGTTGAGAGGGAGGGGGAAAGAGAGAGGAAAAACGCGGCGCGGAGGCCGGAACCGCGCTCTCTCCCTCCCCCGCCTTCTTTCTTCCATCACTGTCTTCCATTCCTCCTCCCTCCATTCCCTTCCTTCCTCGCTCCCTCCTTCGCCGGCGGCGCTTCTCGCTGAGTTTCGGAGGCGCCTGCCTCAACCGGGGAAAGAGAGAGAGAGAGAGAGAGAGAGACGCTCCGGCCCTGCCCGGCTCACGTAGAAGAGAGGAGAAGTCGCGGGCTTCCCAAGCTGCTTTTGCCCGCAGAAAGTCACACAAATACAGACAAATATGTTTCTGTTTCAAACCAACAATGCGTACCAACATAAACACGCAGTTTGTGCCTCAGTTTTCAGTCAGGAAGCGTCTTCTTTCGGGCCTTGTGCTTCAATCAATGTTTTAGAAATTAGGCCTGAGCATACATATATAGACCCACGCATAACGCACAAGATTTTCCATTCAAGAGGCTTCCATTTTAGATTTTTTTAAAAACCACAAATACACCAAATTTTTCCTCATTTTCCATACAAAAGGCTTCCACTTCAGTTTTTTTTAACCAGAAATAATCCCAAATTTGCCTTAGTTTCCATTCAGGAGGCTTCTATTTCAGGTTTTTTTGCCACAAACACACACAACTTAGCTTCATTCCCCATTCAAGACGCTTCCATTTTAGGTTTTTTTTTACCACACACACCAGATTTTGCCCCATTTTCCATTCAATAAACTTCCATGTCAGATTTTTTTGCCACAAACACACCCGACTTTGCCTCATTTTCCATTCAAAAGGCTTCCATTTCACATTTTTTACCACAAACGCACCCAACTTTGCCTCATTTTCCATTTAGAAGGCTTCTATTTGAGTTTTTTTTACCACGAACACACCCAAATTTTTCCTCATTTTCCATTCAAAAGGCTTCCATTTCAGTTTTTTTACCACAAACATACTCAAATTTGCCTCATTTTCCATTGAAGAGGCTTCCATTTAATTTTCTACCACAAATGACCCCAAATGTGCCTCATGTTCCATTCAAGAAACTTCAATTTCAGTTTTTTTTACCACAAAGCTTCCCAATTTTACTTTATTTTCAAGAGACTTCCATTTCGGAATTTTGACCACAAACATACCCAATTTCGCTTCATTTTCCATTCAACAGTCTTCCATTTCAGTTTGTGTTTTTCACCGCAAACACACACCCGGTATATGCCTGTTTTCAATCATGAGGCTTCTGTTTCAGGCCTTTACTTCCATTTGTGTGTTCTGTCGCCGCTGGAGCTGAAATTAAATGCTTCTAAGAGAGGATGCAAGGCTTGTGTCCAGCGGGAAGCCCAGGGCCCGAGAAAGAACCTTTAGAGGAATTTTCCCTATTAAACAGGCTTTAGGAGACTTAAGCTTAAATACAATAGCCTTTATTAATGAACAAGCAGGAATTGTAAGATTTCTAAATAGTCTATTGGCTCTTGCAGTCTTGTTTACAGGAAACAGGCACTATCTTCAAGAAACTTCGTTTAACAGAAAAATTCCCCTTTAAAGCTCCTCCCAAGCTGCTGTGAACTTAAACCCGACTGGTTTGGGTCTGCTACCGGCTGAACTGCATCTCAGAACTGGACAGACGTACCACCAGGCTTGAAATCACTTAGCTGAAGATGAAGAGCTGTTATTCCCTCTGGAGGTCCTCAAGGCTGTGAAGCTGTTTCCTGGAACCCTTTGGGAATCTGCAGAGGCCTTTAATCTGTTCTCCCCCAGGAAGTCTTAAAAGACGAAGCCTTTGCACAGGAGGAGCGTCTGTATGCATCCTTTGCCTTGGCTTCCCTTGCTGTGACTAACTGAAAAATGGCCCTTTCCCTCCAAAAGGCAAAAAGGGGGCGGGACCAGGGATCCTAACTATAATTGGAAGGTGGCTTACCCTATAGATGCAAATTATAACAGGAAACCCCCTGTTGCAAAAATCCCAAGCATGGGATTGCACACAAACATTTAAACACAGTGAATAAATAGAGCTCCTGGAACAGCTGTTCCAGAAAACTCCTGGCCTAGATTTCTCAATGATGAGAAATCTACACTTTAATAAACGGCAAATCTCATCTGGCAATAAACAATTATCCATTTAACAATAACACAACATCACAAATTGGTCTGTGTAACACAGAAACATTGCCATTTTGGCATACTCTTAGTTTTACCTTCCTTACCAATCCATCCGGACTTGGCAAGGTCTCTGTAACTTTAGCCAAAGGCCACTTGAAGCGGGGCAAGGTTTTGTCTTTAAGCAACACAACGTCCCCAACTTGGATGTTGGGTTTAGAATCTTTCCACTTCCTGCGACTGGAGTTGAGCCAGGTACTCTGCCTTCCAGCGTCTCCAAAACTGGTTGGCAAGAGTTTGAGTTTGTTTCTAGAGTACTTTGTAAGACCCTTCAGGGACAGGGTAAATAATTTCCTGAGATTCAGAAGTCTTTTGAGTCAAAATGGAAGCAGGAGTGAGAAGCTGTGGAACATCTGAGTCTGTGGCGATGGGCACCATGGGTGGCTATTTACAATTGCTGTCACTTCCGCCATCAAGGTAACCAAAACATCATGAGTCAAATTCTTACACTCTAAAAACATAGCATTTAAAATCTTTCTACACAAACCAATCATACGTTCCCACACACCCCTTATGTGAGACGCATGCGGTACATTAAACAACCATGTAACCTTTTCTGTACTCAAATACCTATTGACACTGGGGTCCTATCTGGGGGCACTTTTAACTTAGGGATGGTGGCATCAGATGGAGCAATCTCGGCCCTGGCCATAACAAAACCTAAAGTGCAAGAGCTAGAGCCCTTTTGTCTGGCATAAGCCACAGCTGCAATAGCTTTCTCCGAGGCGTCGCAAAAGACATGGAGTTCGGTGTGCAAGCTCTGTGAAGGGCTCCTGGCCGTGAATTGGTGCGGGATGCTCAACTGGTGTAAATCTTGAGCCTGGGTGACCCGAGGGTCAAAGGAGTGTCCAAATCTTTCCGCAGTCTTCCTCAGGCAATAGTTGGCCACCGCAGAAGATGGTGCGTTTCCAAACACATGGACCCACATCTGGAAGGCTTTCACATCTGCTAGAGCCTGGGTGTCTTTAAACCATAAAAACTTTAAAAACTTTCTATGTTCCAGTGTGACCAGGAACGCATAAAACATTTTAAAGATGTTAGCGATGATGGCATACTTGGATTCCCTGAACCTAAGTATGACTCGGAGCCCTCTTTCCTTTGCTCTTGCCACCATTTTTTGGTTTTGGGGGTTTATTTATTTATTTATTTATTTCTGGCACTTATACCCCGCCCTTCTCACCTCCTAGGGGGGACTCAGGGCGGCTTATAGAACGGGGCACCCTTCCACGCCCATACAATTACAGTTATACAAAATGACAATCATAATTGAAACAATTAAAACAGTTATCATAGATAAAACCACAATGCAATTAACACTCAATAACACAACATATAGAACAATTCACGTGTTCAGCATTCGTCTTTCCGGGTTCCAGATCCCATTCCATTATACCTTTCCTAGATAGTGTCAATTCTTTACCTGCTCATTTGACCAAACACTTGGTCCCACATCCATGTTTTGAGTTTTTTCCTAAAGGAGAGGAGTGAGGTCGCTGTTCTGATTTCCCCGGGGAGCGAGTTCCACAGGCAGGGGGCCGCCACCGAGAAGGCCCTCTCCTCGTCCCCGCCAACCTCACTTGTGACACTGGCGGGGTCGAGAGCAGCCCTCCCCCCCCCCGGCCGATCTTAAACTCCGGGGTGGGATGTAAAGGGAGATCCTTTCAGACAAATACACTGGGCCAGAGTTGTATAGGGTTTTGTAGGTCAAAACCAGCACTTTGAATTGTGCTCGGAATTGGATCGGCAGCCAGTGGAGCTGACACAACAGGGGGTGGTATGCTGTATGCTGCTCCGGTGAGCAATCTGGCTGCCTCTCGCTGAACTAGTTGAAGTTTCCGAGCAGTCTTTATTTTATTATTTGCTTTATTTCTATACCGCGTTTCTCAACCTGAATTAGGTGACTCAATGCGGTTTACACAATATTAATTACCACACAATAACAGTTAAAACACAGCATACACAATAGCAAACACACAACATTCATACAAATGCCTCGATCACAAACAAGATCCAGTCTCATATCCTTATGCCGTTCCTATGTTCAGTTTACCGTCATTTTGTGTTCAATTGCGCTGATTAGCCAAACGCTTGCTCAAAGAGCCAGGTTTTGAGCTTCTTCCTAAACGCCAGCAGCGAAGGGGCCTGTCTGATGTCGCTTGGTAGGGCATTCCATAACCGAGGGGCCACCACTGAGAAGGCCCTGTCTCTCGTTCCCACCAACCGTGCCTGTGACGCAGGCGGAACCGAGAGCAGGGCCTCTCCGGACGATCTTAATGTCCGTGTCGGTTCATAGGAGGAGATGCGTTCGGAGAGATAGGTGGGGCCGGAACCGTTTAGGGCTTTGTAGGCTAACGCCAGCACCTTGAATTGTGCCCAGTAGGGAATTGGCAGCCAGTGGAGCTGGCTCAACAGAGGAGTGGTGTGCTCCCTGAGAGCTGCTCCTGTTAGCAACCTGGCTGCCGAGCGCTGGACCATCTGAAGCTTCCGGGCAGTCTTCAAGGGCAGTCCCACGTAAAGCGCGTTGCAGTAATCTATACGGGATGTGACCAGAGCATGGACTACCGTGGCCAAGTCCGACTTCCCGAGGTACGGGCACAGCTGGCGCACAAGCCGGAGCTGTGCAAATGCTCCCCTGGCCACCGCTGAGACCTGAGGCTCCAGGCTCAGCAATGAATCCAGGGTCACACCCAAGCTGCGAACCTGCGTCTTCAGGGGGAGTGTAACCCCGTCCAACACAGGCTGTAACCCTATGCCCCGTTCGGCCTTTCGACTGACCAGGAGTGCCTCTGTCTTGTCTGGATTCAACTTCAATTTGTTCACCCTCATCCAGTCCGACACAGCAGCCAAGCACCGGTTCAGGACCTGAACAGCCTCCTTAGAAGTAGGTGGAAAGGAGTGACAGAGTTGGACATCATCTGCGTACAGATAACACCGCACTCCGAAACTCCGGATGATCTCTCCCAACGGCTTCATGTAGATGTTAAACAACATGGGGGCCTTACGACTGACCAGTAGGACCTCTGTCTTGTCTGGATTCAATTTCAATCTGTTAGCCCTCATCCAGTCCGACACAGCGGCCAAGCAAAGTCTGAACAGCCTCCTTGGTGACAGGTGGAAAGGAGTGACAGATTTGGACATCATCTGCATAGAGATAACATGTTAGTCCGAAACTCCGAATGATCTCCCCCAGCGGCTTCATGTAGATGTTAAATAACATCGGGGACAGTATTGAACCCTGTGGGACTCCACATAACAACGGTTGTGGAGCCGAACAGGTGTCTCCCAATAACACCTTCTGGGACCGTCCCTCAAGGAAGGATTGGAGCCACTGCAGCGCCGTGCCCCCGAGCCCCATGTTCCTGAGGCGCACCAGAAGGATACCGTGATTGACGGTATTGAAGGCCGCTGAGAGATCCAGCAAAACTAACAGGGACACACTCCCCCTGTCCATTTCCCAGTGAAGATCATCTACCAAGGCGACCAGTACCATGTCCCGGCCTAAAGCCAGACTGTGCCGGATCCAGATAATCAGTGTCTACCAGAAACCCCTGGAGTTGTGTTGCCACCACACGTTCCATGACTTTGCCCAAAAAGGGGAGATTGGAAACTGGCCGAAAGTTGTCGAATTAAGTGGGATCCAGTGATGGTTTCTTCAATAGCAGTTTTATAATAGTTTGTTTTAAGCTCACTGGAAACTTTCCTTCCTGTAAGGATGCGTTAACCATCACCTTTACCCACTCTGCCAAACCCCCTCTGGCTTCTTTTATCAGCCAGGATGGACAGGGGTCTAGGATGCATGTGGTAGGTCGCACCTCTCCAAGGATCCTGTCCACATCCTCAAGCTGAACCAATTGAAAAGAATCCAACAAAACTGGACAAGCAGATGTTTCTTGTTTAGAAACAATATAGAAAGAAACCCGACAACTGGAATTCACTGGATATTAAACCCAAAGCAATGGGGACCTCACCGATGTGGCCTTCCTGTGTGGTCGAAGGAAGCAACGTCAGGCTCCCTGGAGACTAGTTTTCTCCTCATAGATTGTCTCAGTTGAGAAGAAAGCCACACAACCCAATCTTTGCAATGGGAGAAAGAGGGACTCTTAAAGTCTAAGGACTTTTGAGCATGAAAAGAAAACGTATTCTGTGCCACAGTCTCCAAAAGCGTGATGGATATATTGTGGAATAAATATAAGATGGGATGGAGCCAGGCCCGTAGCCAGGATTTCGTTTCGGGGAGGGGGGGGGGGCTAAAAAATTTTCAGGGGGGGTTTGGGGGGGGGCTGAGTTTCGGGGGGGGGGGGCTGAGTCTGAGTGAAAGAGGGTCTAGCCTAGCAAACCTTTTGTATCATTACCCCAATACCCCCATGCATATGGGATATATTGAGAATGGTGATCAAATCATGATATTAATAAACATAACAGTTTAAATAATGCACCAGTAAGGCCTTTTCGCGAACCACCATGATAATTTCGGGGGGGAGCTGAAGCCCCCCGAGCCCCCCCCCCCCCCCCCCGGCTACATGCCTAAATGGAGCAGAGAGAGGGCGAGAAAGCGGAAAGTTAACAAGAAAAACTAGGGTGGGGAAAAAGTAAAGCCCGGGTGGTGTGAAGAATTGGGGAGTGGCTTCAGCAAGAAATGGAGCCAGGATGGATCCTCTCTGCCGCTGGATTTGGAGAACATATGTGTATGAAATCCGTGGGAACCTTGTCAGAAGAGCTGGTGGAACTCCTCCACAAACAGACATTGGGTTTCTCTTGAATGTGAACCTCAATGTGTACTGTTCTGGCCTCTGGCCATCCCAGAGTGGAAGATTCAAGTGGAAATGTTGAAGTAATGCGCCTAATGGACACAGTGGTGGGTATTTCAGGAGGCAAAAGTGGGTTTATTTTATATTTACAGTATTTATATACCCTGGGGGGACTCAAAGAGGTTTACACAGAAATAGTGGCAAAATTCAATGCCTTATATACATAAAGAAAATGACAATCAACATCATATCACTAAGCATAAAGAGCCCCAGTGGTGCAAGAGGTTAAACCAGTGGTTCTCAACCTTCTTAATGCTGCCACCCCTTAATGCAGTTCCTCATGTTGTGGTGACCCCCAACCACAACATTATTTTTGTTGTGACTTCATAACTGTAATTTTCCTAATGTTATGAATCGTCATGTAAATATCTGATATGTAGAATGTATTTTCATTCACTGGACCAAATTTGGCACAATACTCAATATGCCTAAATTTGAATACTGGTGGGGTGGGGGGGATTGATTTTGTCATTTGGGAGTTGTAGTTGCTGGGATTTATGGCACATTTAAATTAAAAGAGCATTCTGAACTCCACCAACGATGCAATTCAACCAGACTTGGCACACACAACTCTCATGACCAACAGAAAATACTGGAAGGGTTTGGTGGGCATTGACCTTGAGTTTGGGAGATGTAGTTCACCTACATCCAAAGAGCACTGTGGACTCAAGCAATGATGTATCTGGACCAAACTTGGCACAAATAATCAATATGCCCAAATGTGAACACTGGTGGAGTTTGGGGAAAATAGACCTTGACATTTGGGAGTTGTAATTGCTGGAATTTATAGTTCACCTGCAATCAAAGAGCATTCTGAAGCCCACCAATGGTACAATTAGGCCAAACTTCCCACACAGAACCCCCATGACCATCAGAATACACAGTGTATTGTGTTGGTCATGTATTTTCTGATGGTCTTTGGTGACCTCTCTGACACCCCTTCACGACCCCCCCCAGGGGTCCCGACCCCCAGGTTGAGAAACACTGGGTTAAACCCTTGTGCCGGCTGGACTGAAGACTGACAGATCAGAGGTTTGAATCCGGGGAGAGCTGGGATGAGCTCCCTCTGTCAACTCCAGCTCGCCCATTATGGGGACATAAAAGCAGCCTCCCACAAGCACGGTAAAAACATCAAAACATCTAGGCGTCCCCTGGGCAATGTCTTTGCAGACGGCCAATTCTCTCACACCAGAAGCGACTTGCAATTTCTCAAGTTGCTACTGACATGAAAAAAAAGTGAGCATAAAATCAATAGTACAGTTCATCATAGGATAAAATAAAAGTACATTTAAAATATGAAATATAAGAATTAAAATCTAAATAAAAACATTAAAATCACATGATCCAACCATTCCAAATATGTCGATTGCACATATTCCATATTTGCTTCTTGGATTGTGTTACTTTACTTGTGCCGTCCGCCCAGACGATATAAAAAATAAAACTGCGACATATGTCTGAGTGAACTGCAAGTGTCTTTCTTGAGAAGCTTGAGATACTCAGCAACTGAGACTATTACTGGTTTTAAACATCAAAAAAGGATATTTATTTATACAAAGTCCTTGAAGACTTGGCACAGTTCATCAAAATTGCAAACAAACAGTCAATAAATGAAACTACAGAGATATTCTTTCTTTTCTTTAGTTACAGAGGTAACTTTTTCTCCAGATGGCAGATAAGATCCTGGAATCTTTACACCCTAACCCTAAGCCGTTGTGGTTAGAAAAAAGCAAGTTTTTTCCCTATCTATAACTTAAGGTTAGTTCTAGAAACAAAGCAGTAAAGACTCTCTCTCTATAACTATGTAACCCAATCTTCTCAATTAAGCTTATCTATCTATGATATCTCAATTTAGCTCAATACACAATATACTATCTATATTAACTCAATATAGCTTAATACTTATCTATAATGTAGTTTTTGCAATAGTTTTCCCAGAGCTAACTGCCTAACCATCAGCACGTCTGAAGTCTTTCCTCTAAAAACTGAAAAGGCAGGGGACATTCCAAAATGGAGATCTCTTCCCTGAGAGAAAAGGTGGTCCCTAGACCCAAAAAAATACCTTTCTGAACCAATAGCTGCAAAGGAGGACTGCAGACTGGCTTTGCAGACTTTGATACTATTAACCTTTAGGGCCCTTGCAAAGCTGCAGCAGCCCTGGGAGAAAATGCAAGAGTAAGCAACCTCAAGCAACTGTAAAATAAGGTAAATCAGGCTCCTGGGAGACAGAACTCTCCCCGCTTAAATTTCCCAGGATATGGAAATTTACTACTTAAAAACATACAAATACCTTTGTATATATAACAACATAAAATATAAACCTTAAACACTTTCAACAAGCAATACAAGATCAGTGATTGGTCTGTCCAAGGCAGACATTTTGTTATAAGTCTTTAATTGAACTTTCCTGACCTTACCGTCAGAGCAAGGAAAGGTCTTTAGTATGATTCCCATGGGCCAAGCATGGCGGGGCAGGTCTTTGTCCTTTAGCAACACAAGGTTGCCCACCTTAATATTGTCCTGTGGGTTTTGCCAGATTCTCCTGGTTTGAAGCTGGCTTAAGTACTCAGCCTTCCACCTCTTCCAAAAGTGGTTGGCTAAGGTCTGCACCTGTTTCCACAGGGCACGGTGAGTTCCGTCCGGAACTGGATGCATAATATCTTTCCATCCTGGCACTTTCTGTGTCAGAATAAGTGCAGGAGTCAATGGTTGTAGGTTCTCAGAGTCACTGGTAAGAGAAACCAGTGGCCGGTTGTTGATGATTGTGGTAACTTCCTTCCACAAGCATCACTAAAACATCATGAGTCAAAGACTTATGGTTTAAGAGCATGGGATTAAGGATTATGCGACTAATGCCAAACATCCTTTCCCAAACTCCGCCCATGTGGAAAGCATGAGGAACATTAAAAGTCCAAAGAATTTGTTCATGGTTGGTGAAGTCCTGAATTTTAGTGTATCTCTCAAACTTAGCTACACAACTAAGTTCTTTGGTTGCACCTATGAAATTAGTGCCACAGTCTGACCTGATGGATTTTGTTGGCCCTCTAAGGGCTATGAATCTTTTCAATGCATTTAAAATGATGAAGTGTCCACACCCCCTATAACTTCTATATGGACAGCTCGTATTGACAAACAAGTAAACAAAACTGCCCATCTTTTTACAACAACACCCCTGGTTTTTCTCGTAACAATTTCCCAGGGGCCAAACACATCGATTCCCATGTGGGGAAAGGGTGGGTCTGTCAGTCCTATCTTGAGGTAGATCTGTCATTAACCGGCTTTGGCAGCTACATCTAAGGTGCCTGCATTTGACACATTTGAAAATGACACTGTTGACCAACCTTTTGGCATTAACTACCCACAGACCTTCATTTCTGAGGGCTGCCTCAGTTAGAGTTCTACCCTGATGATGAATTTTCTCATGGTAATGCCGAACGAGCAACAGTGCAATGTGGCTATTAGGGGGTATGATGATGGGTTTTTTAATGCACGTCTTGAGTTTAGCCTTAGCTAACCTTCCTCCAACTCTCAAAATATCCTTGTCCAAAAATGGGTTTAACTCATGAAGAAAACTTTGGTTAGGGGTGTTGAGCCCTTTTTCTAACCTGGCTATTTCCTGCTTGAACTCATGTCTCTGCACTGACCTAAGTATGATTCTCTTAGCCTTTATCATGTCCTGGTCCTGTAAAGGCTCACTATCTTTGCAGGCTAAACGGTGTATGAGTCTAGCAACCACTTTATGAAGACTATGCCACTCCGAAAAATGCTTGAAACGGTGTGATTCCAGGCAAGATTTTTGGCCCAACTGGATTTCTGTGGTTGTCTTACAGGCTTTTACCTCTGGAACAGACTTGGGCAATTCTGTATTCTCTGTAGGAGAAAAGACTGATGGAAAGTTGACATCGGTCAAGCATCTGGGACCTGTCAGCCAACTGGAACTTAAAATTCGTTGAGCTGAGGCTCCTCTGGAAGCGATGTCAGCTGGGTTGTCGCTGGTAGTGATTTGTTCTTTGACTTTGGGGTCCTTTTGCATCTTCTTCTTTAGGAACCAGAGTCTTTTCTCTTCCACATGCCTGTTGTTTGGGGAAGTGGGCCTATCTGACCCAAAGGGCAGAGGGGCTATCCAACCTCCCTCTGCACTTCATGAGATCTGAGAGTCCATAATATTCAAAGACCTTTGTTCATCTTTTGAGAGAGCCATGGCTTCAGAGACCTCAAAGATGGAGGAACACTCTGGAGCTATTCCTTGGCAGCAGACCAAGATGCGACTCAGGCAACTGTGCACAAGTGTAGGACATCCAACTTTAAAAATGTTGGCTTGATGGGAGTCTGATGACGATGGTGGGTGCATCTTGTTTATGCACACCGAGCCTATGACTGTCCAGCCTAATGGTAGTTGTTGTGCGATGGGTGCACCTGGAGGTCCCTTAACTTGGTCGTTCACGGAGAACAAGCTCGGGCAGTCTGAGCCAAGCAAAAGGGCAATGTCCACATCTGGCAGAAAAGCTGGTTTGGCATTCTTCAGCCTTCCCAGATGAGGATGGGTCTCCACAACTTTTCTGGTAACAATCTGCTTTTTGTTCAGAAGGATGGAGGAACACTTGATGAGGTCTGGCAGCTTGAACTGTCTCTTCTGCTCACAAGAGGAAACAATTAAGCCAGAAGCTACGTGACCCTGCAACCTTTTCCTTCCTGCACACCTAGACATAATGTAGTTGACCGTCTTGGTTTTTAGGTCAAACATTTGGAAGAGCTCTGGAGGAGCCAGGGAGGCGTTGCTCTGTGAATCCAAAGCCACAAAAAGTCTCTATTTTAGCCAAGGGCTCTTGGCTGGATATACATCTGCCAGGCAGATGGGATGGCAGACTCTGAACTGGTGCGCGTCGGAGCACAGCTCAGTGCAGGCGACTGTTGAAACATTTACCTGCATCTGTGGTGCAGCCTGCTTGTCGGTAGCTTCAGCAGCTGGCTTTTCCTTTGATGACATGTCCCCTTTGGTGTGGGAAACAGCATTGGAGTTGTGCATTGCGGTGCAATGGTTGGAGCTATTGCACTTTTCGCACTTGATGTTTTCCTTGCAATTGGATGCAAAGTGTGGAGTTGCTCCACAGCACCTAAGTTCACTTTGTCTTCGAGCCTGATCTATTTCTATTTCCCTTTGCCTTTGGGCCTGCTCTACTTGGTCTTCTATTTGGAATCGCTGTTCTTCCGCTTTAAAGTGGAGGGTGTGGTCAGCTATCTTTGCATCAGCTTCCGCTTCTGCAATCTTACTTTGTAACTCCAGACGAGCAGTCTCTTTAATATGCAAGGCCGGTATTGTTAAGATAGCGCTTCCAGCAGTGGAACACATATTAGAGTGGCTGTGTTTGGACAAAGCACACTCTCTTGACCTGGATACCTGGCTAGAATGGCTGGACTTAAGGCTAAGCGCCGCTGCAGGTGATCTTAAAGGACTGGCCTCATGGCTCAGCAGATGGGGAACTGGATTCTGGGGGATCAAGAGTTGTCCTCATCCTATCATCTTTTCCCCCAATGTTGGCTAAGAGACTCACTATTTCTAACTCTGAGTCCATTGCATTTATGCGCTCGACCGCTTGGACTATTTTGGCCACCAAATCCTTCCAGAGGCCAAAGGTCCTTCGAGGTCCGACCTTAATATGGATGGCACTTTTGTACTACCCACACTCTCTATCCTGGCCACTAATGTTGTGATATGCTCCCATGCTGAACCTAACTTCACATAGAGGAGTTCCTTTTCTTCCTCAAGTTGGGCTAGTAACTTGGCTGAAGGGTGTTTGACTCTTTGGGGCCTTTCATTCTTACTTTCTGCCTCAGCAGTAAGCATCCTACCTGCACCTTCTTGAGATTGCGCAGACATTATGAACCCTTACAGCAAGTAAATTACACAAAAGCAAATGCAGTATATAGTACAATGTACAGCACTTAAACACGGCAATATATATCACTTGAAAACTACAATTTGCAGAAATTGGGACTTTTGGAATCAAACTTTGGCGGACAAACTGCAAAACAGCAGCTGATTGGCGGTTGCCACTTGATACCTCCCTTGCGAAAACCAAGAAAGGAGGGAGGAGCCACCTTTGGTTGAATAGCACAAGCTGCTAAGATGGCGGCTTTGCCAAATTTTCAAGCACCTCGTGATCCATGGCTCGAGGCCTGCCACCGAAACAGCACCAAGGCTGGCTCTGGAGAGGGGGAAAGAAGGAAATTCTTCTCCCCGATGTGAAGGGAGGTCACCAACGAAGGACGAAGAGACGAGCCACCGCCGGCCGACTATTCCGACCACGATCTTTGCCACTTCGGAGTTGCCAGGCCCGTCCAGGTTCTGGCCTGGTTCTGCTGGGCTCCACACCTCTGTGTGAGCCAAAGGTCTGCCGCTGGAGCTCTGTGGCTTGAGGCCTAGCGCCAAAAGAGCTCGGGGGGTTGCTGGGTTCTGCACAGCCGTGCAAATCCAGAAGCAGCCACTGGGCTACACACGCACACGCGTGAGCCGAAGAGCAGGGGACTGCAAAGGCTGAGGGAATGGAGCCCCGCTCCCTCACTTGACTTTCAGTCCGGAAGCAATCTTCACTGCAACAGACCAATGAAACTAAAATCTTTATGGCCGTGCAGACTTCGCTCAGGCGGAA
This sequence comes from Anolis sagrei, assembly GCF_037176765.1. Classification (NCBI taxonomy): domain Eukaryota; kingdom Metazoa; phylum Chordata; class Lepidosauria; order Squamata; family Anolidae; genus Anolis; species Anolis sagrei. The sequence continues at coordinate 52,799,600 of NC_090035.1, forward strand.
AAAAACTGCAACCTATGCAAAAACTGTGCCGTCCGCCCAGATGATATAAAAAATAAAACTGCGACATGCTTCTCTCTATGTCTAAGTGAACTGCAAGTGTCTTTCTTGAGAAGCTTGAGATACTCAGCAACTGAGACTATTAATGGTTTTAAACATCAAAAAGGATATTTATTTATACAAAGTCCTTGAAGACTTGGCACAGTTCATCAAAATTGCAAACAAACAGTCAATAAATGAAACTACAGAGATATTCTTTCTTTTCTTTAGTTACAGAGGTAACTTTTTCTCCAGATGGCAGATAAGATCCTGGAATCTTTACACCCTAACCCTAAGCCGTTGTGGTTAAAAAAAGCAAGTTTTTCCCCTATCTATAACTTAAGGTTAGTTCTGGAGACAAAGCAGTGAAGACTCTCTCTATATAACTATATAACTCAATCTTCTCAATTAAGCTTATCTACCTATGATATCTCAGTTTAGTTCAATACACAATATACTATCTATATTAACTCAATATAGCTTAATACTTATCTATAATGTAGTTTTTGCAATCGTTTTCCAGAGCTAACTGCCTAACCATCAGCACGTCTGAAGTCTTTCCTCTAAAAACTGAAAAGGCAGGGGACATTCCAAAATGGAGATCTCTTCCCTGAGAGAAAAGGTGGTCCCTAGACCCAAAAAGATACCTTTCTGAACCAATAGCTGCAAAGGAGGACTGCAGACTGGCTTTGCAGACTCTGATACTATTAACCTTTAGGGCTCTTGCAAAGCTGCAGCAGCCCTGGGAGAAAATGCAAGAGGAAGCAACCTTAAGCAACTGTAAAATAAGGTAAATCAGGCTCCTGGGAGACGGAAGATTACTTGTCAAAAGCTTGGTTCCATAACCATGTCTTTGTTCTCTTCCTAAAAGCCAGGAGGGAGGGCGCTGTTCTGATCTCACTAGGGAGAGAGTTCCAGAGCCAAAGAGCTAGCACTGAGAAGGCCCTGTCTCTTGATACCACCAGCTGAACTTGCAAAACAGGTGGGAGCGAGAGCAGGGCCTCCCCAGAAGGTCTTAACCTCCTTGATGGTTCATAGAGAGAGGTATGTTCAGACAGGTAAGCTGGATTGGACAGCTGGTTGGGGAATTTTTGCAACTGAGGCTGAGTTTCCAGCAGAGATTCTAGCAACATACAAGCCTTTCCCTGGTCAGGAGAAAGGTAGTGAAATGGGTCGGAAACGTCTCTCTCCCTCTTCGAGCACCAGCACCTTGCCCCTGTCCATAGGTATGTTAGTAGCTCACTGTATCCTGCCTTATGATGAGGAAATAGCCCTCGAGATGCATAAAAAGGCAAGAGCTTTGCCAAACCTTCCTTGCTCTTGCAATTAATGGACACAAGAGGCCCTTGTCTGTGTCTCAGCTTGAAGGAAAATGGCTGAGCTGCCCAGTGGAGTGAATGTCATTGGATCCAGGGGTTCCATTGGGAACAAATAGAAAGCTCTTTTTTATTTCTGATTACATCATTGCCTTAGAATATTAAACTCTTATATTTTCTAGAGTAGGCATGGGCAAACTTTGGCTCTCCTGGTTTTTGGACTTCAGTTCCCACAATTCCTAACAGTAGGGGATGGGTATGTCACTCCCTCAGCCTCAGAAGAAAGCAGTTGCAAAAGTCAGAACAAACATTGCCAAGAAAACCCCATGATAAAGGGCACCTTAGGGTTGTCAAAAAATTAAAAACGATTTGAAGGCAAACAGCAAAGTGATTAATGTAGGGCAGCCATGGATGTTTGAGAGTCAGCATAGTGTAGTGGTTTGAGCCTTGGACTTCAATTTTAAAGCCCAGAATTCAAATTCCTGCTCTGCCATTGGGTTTCCATGGCAGAGTTGCACTTTCTCAGCTTCAGAGGAAGGGAAAGGCAAGCCTCCCCTTGAACAAATGTTGCCATGAAATCTCCGTGGTTGGTTCATCCTAGGGTGAGCATAGGTCAGAAATTACATGAAGACACACAACAACATTAATTCTTCCTAAAGGTAAAGGTTTCCCCTGACATTAAGTCTAGTCGTGTCTGACTCTGTGGGCTGGTGCTCATCTCCATTTCTAAGCTGAAGTGTCAGCTTTGTCCATAGACACCTCCAAGGTCATGTGGCCAGCATGACTGCATTGAGTATCATTACCTTTCCGCCTGAGTGGTACCTATTGATATACTCATATTTGCATGTTTTTGAACTGCTAGGTTGGCAGAAGCTGGGGCTAAAAGCGGGAGCTCACTCCGCTCACCGGATTCGAACCACAGTCCTTTCAGCAGCTCACCAGTTTAACCTACTGTGCCACCAGGGACTCTTCCTAACACATTTCTTTCCCCTAGTTTTGCAAAAGTATGACCATTTATGCTTTACTTCACTTATATCAAATAAACAAAACTAATTATGCATATCTAAAGTACTATATAGTTTCATGATATTATTTAATTTGTGCAGAAATTAGTTTGTCAGTACTGCAATATACAGCACTTGATTCAGAATTTAGAACAACTCAAAAATATTAAGGACTAAACTGATTTCTGTATTTTCGAAGGCTTTCATGGCTGGAATCACTAGGTTCTTGTGGGTTTTTTCGGGCTATAGAGCCATGTTTTAGAGGCATTTCTCCTGACGTTTCGCCTGCATCTATGGCAAGCATCCTCAGAGGTAGTGAGGTCTGTTGGAATTAGGACAATGGGTTTATATATCTGTGGAATGGCTGGGGTGGGGCAAGGAGCTCTTCCCTGCTGCAGTTAGGTGTGAATGTTTCAGCTGATCACCTTCATTTTTTTAAAAAAAATTACAACAGCAAAACAACAGAGAGGAAACAACCAGGCACAGATTAACAACTCCCAGCAAGAGATTTTCCCAGGCTCAGGCAGGCCTTCAAATTCTAATGAAGGTGATCAGCTGAAACATTCACACCTAACTGCAGCAGGAAAGAGCTCCTTGCCCCACCCCAGCCATTCCACAGATATATAAACCCATTGTCCTAATTCCAACAGACCTCACTACCTCTGAGGATGCTTGCCATAGATGCAGGCGAAACGTCAGGAGAAATGCCTCTAGAACATGGCTCTATAGCCCGAAAAAACCCACAAGAACAAACTGATTTCTCTTTCTAAAGTATACTTTTTCTGCAGCCTTTGTCCACTTGGTCTGTTACGTCCACCCATATTAAATCTATATATTGTACATTCCTATCCCACATATGGGGAATTCAGAATTTTGTCCAGCCAACTTCATATAATGTTTTGCAATTAGACTCCAAAATCCTAACTCTGGATTTTTACCAGAGCTTCACATCCACCAATTAAACTCGCTTGGAGTCAGAGGCAAAAACTGATCATTCTGAAGGCTTGTTTTGTACAGATTCAATTTCTGCATCCCAGTTACCCAGAGTTCTTATTAACCCCGAGAAAGAGGGCAAAAAAAAAGTATGCTGAAGAAGATTCTGGCTGTTTTTCTCACCCCATTTGTAACTACAAAGGTTTCACATCCTCCTGCTAATGCTGCTGAACAGAGAAATCTCAGGCCTTGCTCTCCTCTTCCCCACCCCCTCCATTATCCTCACCCCCCCCCCCCCCCCTTGAAGCTCCCAGAACTTGCATCCTTCAGTTCCCACACAAGACGCTCTGCTAGGTTAGCCCCTGCTTTTTCCACATTTCTCTTTTCTATACCAACCAAAACTCAGATACACAATCCTGCTTGAATACAAAACCCACAGCCGGCTTTGTTTTCACCTGTATCTGAACTCCCCCCCCCCCCCAAGTTCTCAGTTTTTCAGAAGGCAAATGCACCTCTGCTTATATTTTACCTAGATTGGATTTGTAGGTATTAGTGTATATTTTCTGTTTAATTGATGGTTATTAATAATAGTTCCTCGGGTATCCCATTATTGGAGAGTTTGCCAAGAACCCTATTGTTTATAAAAAGTTAAATCTTTGTTATTATATTTGGGGTTTCGTCTGGAACATAGGATGTGAATTTAACCCTTTATTTTTAAAATAATTAGTGCATTTAGAAATAGGCATTTTGTTTGTTAATATTTGCTTGTTATAGTAATTATCCTCCCATCAGACTTGAAGCATAGAAATGTATTTCACAACTGATTCAAATTATATATGAGTTAATTAAATATTTGCAGGTTATGAATGCATAGCTAGAGAGAATGTTTAACCAGTTTGTTGTCTCTCTTAACACAGTCAAATGGCGCTCAGCAATGATGAAGTGGGAGATTCCTTTCATGCCATCAAGAATAATATATATTTAAATAAATGCCACCAGTGTATTTTCTCCATTATTGTTATTGGGACTGCACTTCTATAACAGCTTACCTAGGAGTAAGTCTCAGTGAAGTCAATGTACATTCTGATGGCCATAGAGCAGGTATGGGCAAACTTTAACCCTCCAGGTGTTTGGACTACAATTCCCACAATTCCCAACAGCAGTAGGTTGTTCGGAATTGTGGGAGTTGTAGTCCAAAACACTTGGAGGGCCGAAATTTTCCCATGCCTGCCATAGAGGATTGCACTGTAAAACCTTCTTAGAAAATGAATATTACAAGTATGGTAGTATTTGCATTAATGCACAAGCCTTGGGAAAGTCTCCAAGACCAATGCGAGAAAAGTGTTCTTGCATGTCCAGAGATAGAAAGATTAGTAGAAAAAAGTTAAAGTGTTTAGTTAATAATTCATATGCTTTAATGAACATTATTGTATATACAGAAGGCAAAAATTTAACTATTGCATTTATACAGTACTTAATTGCCATTTAAATTTAATTTAAAAAAAACCTCCACTACTACTTTTATGCTTTGGAGAGAAGGAAACAGCTACTTAAATTATAATCTTATCTCATTAGATATGTATATGCCTTCAAGTTGCTAGATCAATTTATGAACTTCATAGGTTTTTCTTAGGCAAGGAATATTCTCGGGTGGTTTTTTCCAGTTCCTTCACTTAAAACTATATTTTGGCAGGTATCAGTTGATGGTCTTCCACCCACGTACAAAGTTTAAACAGTACATAGGAGAACAGGCACACTGCATGGTAGTTGTACTACTTTCCTAACAGCCATTTCATTCTTTCGGTAAATAATTAGTCACCTATTTCAATTTAAATACATATAGAATAACAGACCTAGGGTGGGCCTATACTGTAGAATTAATGTGGTTTGACACCAACTTTCATCGCTCAATGCTGTGAAATCATGATATTTATAGTTTGGTGAAGCACCAGCACTCTTTGGTAGAATAAACTACAACTCCCCTTATTCTATACCACTAAGCTATGGCAGTTAAAGTGGTTTAAAACTGAAATGAATTTTACAGTCCAGATGCAGCCTTCATACAATATAAACACTATGCAACTTACTAACTTATGAGCTACTTATAAGTACACTTTGACAGGATTATTCATCTGGCAAAGCACATAGTAACATTATATTGAAATAACAGCAAAGAGCTGTTTATTTTAAGGCTTATTTTATTTTAAAAAATAGTTTATATTAATGCATTGTTTGCAAACTTATGTTTGTTACAGTCAGAGGTGCCCTAGGTAATTTTCAACGGTAAGCAAACAGTATTTTGGTGCCCCCCCCCCCCCAACCAATCACTGATATATATTTTCTGTTCGTCGTGGGAGTTCTGTGTGCCATATTTGGTTCAATTCCATCATCGGTGGAGTTCAGAATGCTCTTTGATTGTAGGTGAACTATACATCCCAGTAACTACAACTTGCATATATCAAGGTCTATTTTCCCTCAAGAGCGCCCCTGGGCAAAATCAACTATACTGCAAATGCATACATTGCGTAATGGGTTGAGCTGCCCCTGGTTACTTCATCATGACAGCATCGTAATTATCATATATCTTGCTGGAAGAGATCAGCTCCAAAATAATGTTGAAGGCTAAGGGCTTTTTAAAAAAGAAATGTATTTTCTTCCAGAACAATGTAACGAAAATAAAAGATATTTAGCTTATCTTCATTAATATTTTCATGCACTCTGATGAATTTTACTTAGACATCAGAGTGAGCTACACTGCAAAAATAGATGGTATATTATAATAAACATTTTAGATTTTTTTTCCAGAGAAGTGCAACAAAATTAAGCACTGCACACAAGTAGGAAAATTTGCCTTTTAAAGGAATATAAGAAAATCAAATAAATGCACTTATTGACAGGTGGTTCAATAGAAACTAGCCTTTACCCAATCTTCCCACCCAGTTACACCTGAATCAAGGAGAATCAGTCAATCAAAACGTTTTTTGTATCTCACCCCCTCTCCCAGTGGGGACTCAGGGTGGCTAAGAACATGAAATAATAAATAAAGCAAATGAATAATATAAACAATTAATCACAAATTAAATCACCATAAGATCATTAAAACACAGTTATATTAGCCACATTAAAACAGTAAAACAAGGTTAAAAGTCATTTTAAAAAAAAGTCACACCCAGAGTTAAAAACCATATCCGCTAATGCAGTCCTTATTTAACAAGCCATATCTTCAGATGCTAGGCTCTTCATAGGTGTGTTTTTTTATAGCTCTTTGAAAGAAGGTACTGAAGGGGCCATTCTAATTTCCTGCAGAAGAGAGTTCCAGACAGGGGGGGGGGGGGCACTACAGAGAAGGCCCTCTCCCTCGTCCTCACCAGCCGGGTTTGAGATGGGGGTGGGATCGAGAGGAGGGCCTCCCCTGATAAAAACAGTATCTGGGCAGGTTAATATGAGAAGAGGTGGTTTGTCAGGTAGTCTGGACCTGAACTGTTTAGGGCTTTAAAGGTAATGACCAGCACTTTAAATTTTGCCCAGTAGCAAACTGGCAGCCAGTGGAGCTGCCATAATATCCTGAACAGAGCTCCAGTAACCTGACTGCTGCTGTCTGAACCAGTTGAAGCTTCCAAGAACTCTTTAAAGGCAGCCCCACATGGAGCGTGTTGCAGTAATCCAGTTGAGATGTAACTAAATCATGTACTACCATGGCCAGATCTGGTACGGGCGCAGCTGGTGCACAAGCTGTAATTGTGCAAAGGCACTCTTGGTCACCACAGACATCTGGGCCCCCAGACTGCAAACATGGGTATTCAGGGAAAGTAACCTCATCTAGCATGAGTTGTATCCTCATACCTTGATCTGCCTTGCAACTGACCAGGAGCACCTCTGTCTTGTCAGGATTTCATTTCAATCTATTTGGCCTCACCCAGTCCATTAGTGATAGCAGGCATCGGTTCAGAATCAGAACAGCATCTTTGGCTTTTGGTGGAAAGGAGTAATAGAGTTTGGTGTCACCTGCATAAATATGGCAATGAACTCCAAAACTCTGGATGATCTCTCCCAGCAGTTTCATGTAAATGTTAAAAAGCATGGGTGACAGAATAGAATCCTGAGGGACCCTACAGGCCAATGGCCAGGGAGTCGAACAGAGTTACCCAGCACCACCTTCTAGGTATGATTGTCTAGGAAGGAATTGAGCCACTGTAGAGCAGTGCCTCCTAGTCCCATTTTGGCAAGATGACCCAGAAGGATACCATGGTCAATGGTATCAAACGCCACTGAGAGGTACAGGAGAATCAACAGGGTTACACTCCCCTTGCCTAGCTTTCTTCGAGATCATCTACCAGGACAACCAATGCCATTCTGGTTCTGTAATCAGGTCTGAAACTAGATTGAAACAGACCCAGATAATTGGTTTCTTCCAAAAAAAAAAAAAATCTGGAGCTGAGAAGCCACTACCTTCTCCAGAACCTTGCTCTAAAAGGGGAGATTCGAAACCGGTCAATAATTGATTAATTGAGTGGGATCCAGTGCTGTTTTTTAAAATAAAGATTTTACTACTGCCTCCTTAAGGCTAGGTGGAATTTTGCCTTGTTCAATTTCAGATCATGTACATTCAGATCAAGAATGTACATGATCTGAAGTTGGGAGGCCTGCAGCAACTGCAAGTAGAGCATAGAAGAGTTGGAATGCTAGGTAAAACTCAGAGGTAGAATTAGCTGATTAAAAACTCTAGAAAGAATTTAAAAGCCAAGATAAAGTAGATGTAGTATGAACTTTTATATAAGTTTCAGGTTGTATATGGTAATATTCTGTGTTTCTTAGCAAAACATGTTTTTAAATTGACAGAAGAACATCTAACGGAGACAACAGCTAAAAAAAACCCTAAAGATGACAAAATTGGACATCGAAAACCTTTTAAATGGCACAGCACATTCAAAGGCCTGAATGGAGTGAGTGAAGAAGATAATGAGAAGACATAATGTTTAGATATAACTTTTAATAAGCTGTCCAGGAAGCTTAGATACTACTAGAGAATCATAGAATCATAAGAGTTGGAAGAGATCACAAGAGATGTCCATTCATGCCTCCAGCAGATGAAAATGTTTTTAAAGAAAAAGGGGGACTTGCTTAAAATAAAATGAAAAATGGAAGAACAGAGGACTAGAAAAGGTTGTTGTTCATTCGTTCAGTCATCTCCGACTCTTCGTGACCTCACGGACCAGCCCACGCCAGAGCTCCCTGTCGGCCGTCACCACCCCCAGCTCCTTCAAGGTCAGTCCAGTAAAACTAATAACATAAACACAGATGAACATATTATAAGGAATCAGATCAAGACAACAAATAGTAATATTTGTTAAGAAAGCAAATGTTGGATAACAAATGTTTAGATATAACTTTTAATAAGCTGTCTAGGAAGTTTAGATACTACTAGAGAATCATAGAATCATAAGAGTTGGAAGAGATCACAAGAGATGTCCATTCATGCCCCCAGCAGATGAAAATGTTTTTAAAGAAAAAGGAGGACTTGCTTAAAATAAAATGAAAAATGGAAGGACTAGAAAAGGTTGTTGTTCATTTGTTCAGTCGTCTCCGACTCTTCGTGACCTCACGGACCAGCCCACGCCAGAGCTCCCTGTCGGCCGTCACCACCCCCAGCTCCTTCAAGGTCAGTCCAGTAAAACTAATAAAATAAACACAGATGAACATATTGTAAGGAATCAGATCAAGACAACAAATAGTAATATTTATTAAGAAAGCAAATGTTGGATAACAAAATGAGATGCATAAGAAGAAGCAGGAAAAGACCAAGAGTGGTACTAGTTGTTTCTAACTTACGGCAACACTATTCTAGGTTTTCCATAGAGTTCTTCAGAGGGAGTGTGTATTTATCTTCCTCTGAGGCTGAGAGACTGTGAATTGTCCAAGGTCAAGCAGTGAGTTTCCATGTTCATGTAAGGATTTGCGCCTTGGTATCCCAGAGTCCTAGTTCAGCACTCAAACCACTGCACTGTTATGTCTTTCAAGAGCATTATAGATGAGTGCAAAACCTAAACGGTTCTGGCCCAGTTTTCGTGTCTGAATGTATCTCCCTCTATGAACCAGCTAGAAGATTAAGATCTTTCAGGGAGACCCTGCTTTTGGTCCCACCTCCTTTGCAGGTGGGGTTGGGAGAGACAGGACCTTCTCAGTGGTGGCCCCTTAGCTATGGAACTCCCTCCTGAGTGAAATCAGACCAGTTCCTCCGTCCTGACCTTCAGGGAAAAGCTAAAGATGTGGATGTGGGACCAAGCTTTCAGTCAGTAAGAGTGCAATAAAAGAACACAGAATGGTGCAATGACAATTGGAATGGCCTTGAGCTATGATATCAAAGGAAGTAGTGTAATTATTAGGCCTGGGTAACAACGCAAAAATTTGGTTTTGTAATCGTTTTGTAATTGGGGTGTTTTTTTGTTTCGTTATTTAAAATAATTACAAAATTTTCCCCCCAAAAAGTTCGGTATTTACGAAATTTCGTTAATATAAACGAAATTTCGTTATTTAGGGCCAATAACGAATCGATTCGTTAAGATGGCGCCCGCGGGTTTTTTGCGCATGCGCGAACATTAACGAAATTCGTTCATTTGTCAATCTGCTAATTACGAATTGATTCGTAAACAATTAACGAAATTAACGGAATTTTAATTAACGAAATTTCGTAATTCGTTAATAACGAATCGATTTGTTAAGATGGCGCTTCCGCGCTGCAGCGCATGCGCGAAGGCATTAACGAAATTTCGTTATTTGTTAATAACGAATCGATTCGTTAAGATGGCGCCGCGTTTTAGCGCATGCGCGAAGGCATTAACGAAATTTCGTTATTCGTATATTCGTTAATAACGAATCGATTCGTTAACAAAAACATTTACTTACAACACATTATACAGCTTCATTATACATTTAGATGGAACTCATTTTGTTTTTTTTTTCATATACATTAGAAAATGAAAAGATATTGCATGAGCAGAATAGAAGGGAGTCAATTTTTTTTGCATTTATGATTTTTTTTCCTCCCTTATCTTCACCCCTTCCCCCATATATTTTTAATTAGCACGGTTGGTAATTAAAAGAAATGTAATAATTAAAAAAACATATCTTAATAAAGTAATATAAAATAATAAATAAAATAATAAAATAATATAACTACAATAAAATAATATAACTAAACATAAACAATAATAACAATAATAAAATTATCAAATAGAATATAAATCAAATAGAATAAAAAGTTAAACAAAATATTAAAATACAGTCAGTTGCTAAACAAGAAGCAAGGTAAGAAATTGAAATTAAATTACTTAAGACTGTAATAAAAAATAATACATAAAGAAATGTAATTATCATATTTTAACATAACAATACGAAATATAAATTATTTATTTATAATATATAGTTATAATGTCAAAAATTACAAATTAATTTTTAAAAATGCAGAAAGTAAATTAAATCAAAAGAAGAAAATATCATAAATTGCACTTTGAAACAACTATGAATATTAAATTATGGGAAATTATCTGGCTGGGCGGTTTTGTTCGACAATTTTGTAAATTGTTTTTTTTTATAACAGTACAATATCGACATTTCTTTCAAACCCGGAAGTGTTTCTTCTAAATCGAAGTTCTAAATCGAAGTTCTTTCCACTCAAAAGAATTTATAGTTCTAGTTCTTGCTAATAGGCAAAGAAGAATTGGAAAGAGAGTTTTAGGGCCGTAGTTGTTATTTCTTAAAGGAAAGGAAGTAAAATAATTTGGAAAAAGGCAATGCAAAGCTGTTGCCATAAACTGGATAATTAGGAGTTTTGCCTTTGCAATCACCCATTTTTATCTAGTTGCAAAGGAAATGCGTATGGGGCAATTTCTCTTAAAATAACTTTTTTTTTTGTTCAGCATTTTTGGTCAAACATTCCAAATAACTCCTTCAAAACAAGTCTGCCTAGGTGTTGCCTAGTTAATGCATTTACTTACTCCAGTTTTTTCTCTCTCCTGGAACCACAAAGATATTTTTTTTCCATGGAGAGGGAACAGAAAGAATTCTTAATCTTTTACCAGCAGGAAATTCATTGCCTTTGAACCCAGTTTTTTAATTTCTATGCATTTTATTTGCAAAATAAGGGTTCCTTGACCATGCATCTCTTTAACTCCAGTTCTTGGGCAATTTTTCTTAAAATAACAGTTTTTTTGTTAAGCTTTTTTGGCCAAAAACTCCCAATAACTCCTTCAAAACAAGTATATATCTTTCACAGTATATTGGCTGTCCCCTTCCCAGCCTTCTCCCTCCCATGCCCTCCCAGGGGGACATTGCTCAGCCCCCCCCCCCCGGGAGTGTCATGGTATGCACATTTCTTTCACAGCATATTGGCCGTCCCCCAGTGAGACAGACTGTAAGTCCTCCCGGGGTGGGCTCTTGACCCTGCCCCCCCCCCCGGGATTGACTGCCTTTTTGTCTGCTGAGAGAAGGCCGATACCCTTCCCGGCCTTCTCCCTCCCATGCCACTGAGGCACACGGTAAGTCCTCCCGGGGTGGGCTCTTGACCCTGCCCCCCCCCCGGGATTGACTGCCTTTTTGTCTGCTGAGAGAAGGCCGATACCTTTCCCGGCCTTCTCCCTCCCATGCCACTGAGACACACTGTAAGTCCTCCCGGGGTGGGCTCTTGACCCTGCCCCCCCGGGATTGACTGCCTTTTTGTCTGCTGAGAGAAGGCCGATACCCTTCCCGGCCTTCTCCCTCCCATGCCACTGAGACACACTGTAAGTCCTCCCGGGGTGGGTTCTTGACCCTGCCCCCCCCGGGATTGACTGCCTTTTTGTCTGCTGAGAGAAGGCCGATACCCTTCCCGGCCTTCTCCCTCCCATGCCACTGAGACAGACTGTAAGTCCTCCCGGGGTGGGCTCTTGACCCTGCCCCCCCCCGGGATTGACTGCCTTTTTGTCTGCTGAGAGAAGGCCGATACCCTTCCCGGCCTTCTCCCTCCCATGCCACTGAGACACACTGTAAGTCCTCCCGGGGTGGGCTCTTGACCCTGCCCCTCCCCCCGGGATTGACTGCCTTTTTGTCTGCTGAGAGAAGGCCGATACCCTTCCCGGCCTTCTCCCTCCCATGCCACTGAGACAGACTGTAAGTCCTCCCGGGGTGGGCTCTTGACCCTGCCCCCCCCCCCCCCGGGATTGACTGCCTTTTTGTCTGCTGAGAGAAGGCCGATACCCTTCCCGGCCTTCTCCCTCCCATGCCACTGAGACACACTGTAAGTCCTCCCGGGGTGGGCTCTTGACCCTGCCCCCCCCCCCCCCGGGATTGACTGCCTTTTTGTCTGCTGAGAGAAGGCCGATACCCTTCCCGGCCTTCTCCCTCCCATGCCACTGAGACACACTGTAAGTCCTCCCGGGGTGGGTTCTTGACCCTGGCCCCCCCGGGATTGACTGCCTTTTTGTCTGCTGAGAGAAGGCCGATACCCTTCCCGGCCTTCTCCCTCCCATGCCACTGAGACACACTGTAAGTCCTCCCGGGGTGGGTTCTTGACCCTGGCCCCCCCAGGATTGACTGCCTTTTTGTCTGCTGAGAGAAGGCCGATACCCTTCCCGGCCTTCTCCCTCCCATGCCACTGAGACAGGCTGTTGCAATCATGCAGTATGGTGGAACGGGAAGGTTTTCGCTGATTTGTTCAGTTCACCTCCTGGCACCATGGTACAATACGAATTGCAAAACTTTCTCTCGAACAGTCATTGCAGCTTTGTTCGAGTGATGAGTACTTGCGAGAGATGATGAGAGACTGGATACGGCATACTCATTCCGGTGGTACTAACTCGGGATTCATGGTCACAGACGCAGGAAGGAACATGATCCGGGCGGTCGAAAGTGCCGGCTTCTCAAATGTAACATGCATGGCGCATTTGCTGCATAACTTTGTAAAAGATGGCTTCAAGGGGCCCGATGAGAACAGCGCCACCGCCGTCACTCAACTCATTGACCGCTGCCAAAGAATCGCGGCCTTCTTACACCGTAACTCTAAGTCCGCAAAAGTGGAGTGCCTCCCACAACACCAGTAACTGCAGGATGTTCCCACCTGCTGGAACTCCACCTGCATCATGTTGGAGCGCATGGAACATCTTTGTCAGCCCAAGCTGGTCCCCAACAACCAGGAGTGGATTATCATCACTCAGCTGGTCGAGATCCTAGAACCATTCAAATTAGCCACCAAACATCTTTCAGCACAGAAAGCACTACTCAGCCATGTGGTCCCTGTCGTCCTGCGTTTGAAGAGGCATTTGGAGTCACTGCGTGGACAAAGTACATTGCAACCGTCACCCTCCAACGTAACTTGCTCGACCCCCTTGCTGTGGAAAAGCTGGTCTTCTTGAAGGCCAACTTGCCAGTTTTGGGCTATCCTCAGATTGATCTGGATAGCATGGACCCATAGATCACTACAGCCTTTTTTGTGGTAAGTCGCTGGGTGGACAAAGTACATTGCTATCAGTATCTATGGCTGGGCCCCTGTTCACTCCACAGGCTTAGGAGGTGGTCAGAAAGTTGACTTTCGCCATCCGTAGACGTCTTCACATTTGTCTTTGGTGAAACAAAAGCTGTTTCACCCAGTTGTTGTGGCTGTCCTGCAGCTGTTTTTGCCGCACTACAGGGCAAGCATTTTGAAATGTTTCTTTTTTAAAAGTTTCACTGCTAAATATTTCTTTTATTCTTAAAAAAAATTATAAAATATTTGAAAAAAAATGAAAACACTGCAGCACATTTGTCTGCAGTTTTTGTGTGCCCTGTGGCAGTTTCGCTGCACATCAGGGCAAGCATTTCATTTGTGTAGTTCCAACTAGTGCAGCCCACAAGCCAACACAATATGCTTACAGTGCTCATTATTTGTGTAGTTCCAACCAGTGCGGCCCTTCTGCTGCGACCCCCTGTTGAAGACTGAAGGCCAAGTTGACACACATATTAACCACAATGAACCGGTTTATTGTCTTGCAAGATTTGGGGGAGGACAGACAACAGGCTGAAAGGCGTCCGGCAGGGGACGTCTGGGGAAAGGGTGTATGAAAGGGAGTTGGGGGGGGGGGGGCGTATACAGGCGCGTATGAAAGGGAGTTGGGGGGGGGAGCGTATACAGGAGTAGAAGAGTGCCTCTATTCAAAAATGGAAAATTAACCAAATGCTCACCCTCTACAGCTAATACATCCCGACGAGCACTGAGCTCTGGGATGCGTGTATGAAAGGGAGTTGAGGGGGGAGAGCGTATACAGGAGTAGAAGAGTGCCTCTATTCAAAAATGGAAAATTAACCAAATGCTCGCCCTGTTGTGAAGCGTACACACTACACAGGAGTAGAGGAGTGCCTCTTTTCCGGGCATGCCAGAGGCGATGCCCAACAGGCTGAAAGGCGACCGGTAGGAAACGACTGAGGAAAGGGTGTATGAAAGGGAGTTGGGGGGGGGGAGGAAGCCAGTAACTCTTAACTGAGTGTTCCGGGGGTCCGAAGGGTTTCCTTTGAAAAAACTTGATTTGAAAAAAACTTGATTAAAATCATCAATAAAAATTAAAATCATCAATAAAAAGAAGTGCTTCCATGAAAACGTAGAGGACCGAAGCAGAGAGACTCCCGAGGGTAGTCTGGGATTAAGTACTGGCCTACTCTCAGCAGCCAGGAAGACAGTTAGCACCCTCCCAAAATGTTATTCCAGCCATGTATGAGGGATGCGAGCAACTTCTCTGAACCCTGGTGTATGAAGGGGAGTTGGGGGGGAGGGTTCCCGAGTGTGGGTCAGGGATGGGGACCAACCAAAAGTCGCGATTAAAATCATCAATAAAAAGAAGTGCTTCCATGAAAACGTAGAGGACCGAAGCAGAGAGACTCCCGAGGGTAGTCTGGGATTAAGTACTGGCCTACTCTCAACAGCCAGGAAGACAGTTAGCACCCTCCCAAAATGTTATTCCAGCCATGTATGAGGGATGCGAGCAACTTCTCTGAACCCTGGTGTATGAAGGGGAGTTGGGGGGGAGGGTTCCCGAGTATAGGTCAGGGATGGGGACCAACTTACCGCTGGAATGAGAAAAAAAGGGAGGGGTAGTGTGTCCCTGCAGTTTGGAATCAAAGTAGTATGCATCAGGGCAATGTAAGGGAGTTGGGGAAGGGGGGAAGCGTACACAGGAGTGCCTCCTCCTGGCACCCCAGAGGCGATGCCCAACAGGCTGAAAGGGGACTTGCAGGGGATGACTGGGGAAAGATGGGCAGAGACGCTGTGAAAGCAAAGTGCAGAAATGACAACCGCAGGGGCGGTAGGGAACGACAGCTCCCTTGTTATGAATGCCCTACGCAGGCGCCCTCTTTTCCGGGCACTCCAGAGGCGATGCCCAACAGGCTGAAAGGGGAGTGGCCAGTAACGACTGGGGAAAGGGTGTATGAAAAAAAATGTATGTAAAATAAGTTTCTTGATATATTGCAAAAGCTTCCCAAATCCATCTAGACTGTTGAAAGCTAAATGGATCTTGGGATCGAGCTGGCGGTCCGCCACGAGGCGAGCTACCGCCTGACCCAGTCCCTGCCTCTCGGCGCTTCCCCCATGCTCTTAAATGAGTGTCCCTGTGGTCCGAAGCGTTAACTTTGAAAAAACCTGCTGAAAAGTCGCCATTAAAATCATCAATAAAAAGAAGTGCTTCCACGATACCGTCGTCGTTCCGACCACAAATGATCCCAAATAGCCATCCACCACAGGAGGCCATGGGCAAGTCAGTATGGGCCGCACTGGTTGGAACTAAACAAATGAAATGCTTGCCCTGTAGCGGGGCAAAAACAGCCACAGGGCAAATGTGCAGCAGTGTTATTTTACCGTACACTGGAGTAGAGGAGTGCCTCTTTTCCAGGCACTTCAGAGGCGATGCCCAACAGGCTGAAAGGGGACCGGCAGGAAACAACTGGGGAAAGGGTGTATGAAAGGGGTTTGGGGGGGGGGAAGCGTACACAGGAGTCGAGGAGTGCCTCTTTTCCGGGCACTTCAGAGGCGATGCTCAACAGGCTGAAAGGGGACCGGCAGTAATCAAGGGGACTGAAAGGGGACTCACACAGTAATCAAGCAGTACTTGCCCGGAGACAAAGGAGGTAAAGAGGGAAGTTTGTTATGGGTGGATGCATAGCAGACAGATTGGAATTCCAGGAGCAGGGAGGGAACAACTGGGGAAAGGTTTAATAATAATAATAAGGAATAATCTAAATGCTTGCCGACAACAACTGTGCAAATATGCAGTGTATTCCTTTTTTAAATGTTTTTTTTAAAAGAATAAAAGAAATTTGTGCAAATGTGCGGTGTATGAATTTTTTTTGAAATACTGTATAAAATTTTTTTTGGAATAAAAGAAATATTTAGCTGAAATTTATCAAAATGCTTGCCCTGTAGTGGGGCTATATTTTTTTAAATTTCTTTTAGAATAAAATAGCGAAAGTAAAGTACCAATGGTGATCAATACGGGCAATCTTCCCACAGTAGTAATTTAAGGCAACACAAACCATGGTGATCAATAAGGGCAATGTTCCCGCATTCTACTAATAAATATTAAAATGTAAGTCCCTTCATATTTATAGGGTTTTTCATAATTTTTTTTGGTTTTTTTGAGGGTTTTTTGTGGGTTTTTTTTTTTAAAGAGGTAGCAGGTAGGTAGTTTGTTTATGGGTAAGGGAGTTCTGGGAGGGGGGAAGGGTATAATAAATAAATAAATAATAGCAGCATTTTTGGGCGAGTTTCTTTGTTTTCCTTTGTTTAAGAATTAAATCAATAAATAATAGCAGCTGTTCTAGTAATAAATATTAAAATATAAGTCCCTTCATATTAATAGAGTTTTTCTTTTTTTTTCTTTTTTTTTTTTTGAGGTTTTTTTTTAAGAGGTAGCAGGTAGGTAGTTTGTTTATGGGTAAGGGAGTTCTGGGAGGGGGGAAGGGTATAATAAATAAATAAATAAATAATAGCAGCATTTTTGGGCGAGTTTCTTTGTTTTCCTTTGTTTAAGAATTAAATCAATAAATAATAGCAGCTGTTCTAGTTATAAATATTAAAATATAAGTCCCTTCATATTAATAGAGTTTTTCTTTCTTTTTTTTTTTTGAGGTTTTTTTTTTAAGAGGTAGCAGGTAGGTAGTTTGTTTATGGGTAAGGGAGTTCTGGGAGGGGGGAAGGGTATAATAAATAAATAAATAAATAAATATTTACGAACGAACACAGCCACAGGACAGGGAGAAACGCACACACAGGAACACAAGATTCTTTTCTTTTTTTAGATTATTTTTAAAATATTTTGAAGAATAAAAGAAAGATATTTTTCAGAAATATTTAAAAATGGAAAATTAACACAAAGCAAGGTACAGGCAATGGTAATGTAAGGCAACACAAAGCACAAAGCACAAAGTAGTACGCATCAGGGCAATGTTCCTGCAATCAGCAGGCAGTGGAAATGTAAGGCAACACAAAGCACAAAGTAGTACGCATCAAGGCGCACACCAACAGGAGACTCTTTTCTAATGGAGAGCACAAACCAACAGGAGGCTCTTTTTTTTTGGAATATTTCTTGAATTTTTTTTATGAATAAAACACAGGTATTTTCAGATAATGTTCAGAAATGGAAAATTGACCAAAAACTGGCCCTGATTTAGAGCTAACACAGCCAAAGGACAGTGCAAACAAGAGCACACAGGAACAGAAGTTTCTTTTCTTTTTTTAGAATATTTTTTGTATTTTTTATGAATAAAACACAGGTATATTTTCAGATAATTCTTTTTTTAGAATATTTTTGAATTTTTTTTAGAATATTTTTTAGAATATTTTTTTAAGAACAAAACATTTTTTTTATAAAATATGTAAAAATGAAAAATTAACAAATTAACAAAAACCGAATGAAGGAATGAATCCAAGCAAGGAATGAATAATAAGCAAGGAATGAATCAAAGCAAGGAATGAATAATAAGTAAGGAATTACATGCAATCCAAGCTTAGCCAGCAACCAACCAAGCCAACCCAATGCAAGCCGCCCTCCCGGACATATTCTCTTCTCCCTCGCCTCCGCAACAAATGATTTTTTTGAAGAATAAAAGAAAGATCTTTTTCAAAAATATTAGAAAATGGAAAATGAGCACAATGCTTGCCCTGCTGTGGAGCAAACAGCCACAAGACAGGGACAAATGATAGCACACAGACACAGAAGGGTCTCTTTTTTTTAGAATATTTTTGAAGTTTTTGAAGAATAAAAAATAAAATAAAAGTAATAAAAATTAAAAAATAAAAAGAATAAAATAAAAACTATTAAAGAATAAAAGAAAGGGTGTATGAAAGGGAGTTGGGGGGAGAAACGCGCGCACGCAGGCACACAAGGGTCTTTTCTTTTTTTAGAATTTTTTTTTTAAGAATAAAAGACAGGTATTTTTAGGAAATATTCATAAATGGAAAATGAACCAAAAACTGGCCCTGATGTAGACCTAACACAGGCAGGAGACAGGGCAATCGAGAGCACAAACCAACAGGAGACTCTTTTCTTTTTTTAGAATATTTTTGGATTTTTTTAAGAATAAGTTTTTGAAGAATAAAAGAAAGATAAAATAAAAGAAATTTAAATTAAAATAAAAAATAAAATAAAATAAAATAATAAAATAAAGGGTGTATGAAAGGGAGTTGTGGGGGAAACGCGCGCACACAGGCACACAAGGGTCCTTTCTTTTTTTAGAATTTTTTTGGTTTTTTTTAAGAATAAAAGACAGGTATTTTTAAAAAATGGAAAATTAACCAAAAACTGGCCCTGATGTGGAGCAAACACAGCCAGGAGACAGGGCAAACGAGAGCGTATACAGGAGTAGAAGAGTGCCTGTATTTAAAAATGGAAAATTAACAAAATGCTCGCCCTGTTGTGAAGTGTACACACAGGAGGAGAGGAGTGCCTCTTTTCCGGGCACCTCAGAGGCAATGCCTGACAGGCTAAAAGGCGACCGGCCTTTTTTTTTTTTTTTGGAATACTTTTTTTTAGAATTTTTTTTTTAGAATACTTTTTTTGAATATTTTAGAATAAAATAAAATAAAGAATTATATAAATTAAAGTAAAATTAAACGGAGATTGTAACACTTGCACCAGATATACAAAAAAGTAACAAATCAATTACTAAACTTGGAGACATGCATTTGATTCTTCATTGATCCTCAAACTATTACAAAATGGATCTATATTCAAATGTAAAATAATTGAAATACAAATCATTGACGAAATACAACATTACCGAACGAAACTGGCCAAGCCTAAGTCTTTCGAGGTAACAGAAAGCAAAGTAAAATTGATTTTCAATAAGTGCCGGAACCCAAAGGGCCAATGTCTCCGCAAAAAGTGCTGGGATTTAAAATCATCAAAAAAAATTAAATCATCAATAAAAAGAAGTGCTTCTACGAAAATGGGGACTGGCAGGGAATGAAGTTATGGGAGCATTTCTCTTAGGTGAAACAAAAGCTATTTAACCGAGTTGTTTGCCTCTATTTAAAAATGGAAAATTAACCAAATGCTCACCCTCTAGAGCTAATCCATGCCGACGAGCGCAGACCTCCGTGATGAAGAAGTGCTCACGAAGGTGGTTTTCCCATGGTGAAACAAAAGCTATTTCACCGAGTTGTTCGCCTCTATTTAAAAATGGAAAATTTTCCAAATGCTCACCCTCTAGAGCTAATCCATGCCGACGAGCGCAGACCTCCGGGATGCGTGTATGAAAGGGAGTTGGGGGGGGGGGGGGAAGCCAGTAATGACTGGGGAAAGGGTGTATGTATGTATTTCACCGAGTTGATTTGAATCTGTTATGGTTCCTTTGGTCGCTCCCCCTGTTCCTTAGATATAACTGGTAATTCTAGAGTTTAATTTTAATTTCAATTTTAGAAACTTGACGAAAAGTCGTGATTAAAATAATCAATAAAAAGAAGTGCTCACGAAGGTGGTTTTCCCATGGTGAAACAAAAGCTATTTCACCGAGTTGTTCGCCTCTATTTAAAAATGGAAAATTTTCCAAATGCTCACCCTCTAGAGCTAATCCATGCCGACGAGCGCAGACCTCCGGGATGCGTGTATGAAAGGGAGTTGGGGGGGGGGGGGAGCCAGTAACGACTGGGGAAAGGGTGTATGTATGTATTTCACCGAGTTGATTTGAATCTGTTATGGTTCCTTTGGTCGCTCCCCCTGTTCCTTAGATATAACTGGTAATTCTAGAGTTTAATTTTAATTTCAATTTTAGAAACTTGACGAAAAGTCGTGATTAAAATCATCAATAAAAAGAAGTGCTCACGAAGGTGGTTTTCCCATGGTGAAACAAAAGCTATTTCACCGAGTTGTTCGCCTCTATTTAAAAATGGAAAATTTTCCAAATGCTCACCCTCTAGAGCTAATCCATGCCAACGAGCGCAGACCTCCGGGATGCGTGTATGAAAGGGAGTTAGGGGAGACTGGCAGGGAATGAACGGGGAAAGGAAGTATGTGTATGTATTTCACCCAGTTGTTTGGAATCTGTTATGGTTCCTTTGGTCGCTCCCCCTGTTCCTTAGATATAACTGTGGTAATACTAGAGTTTAATTTGCAGACGAACAGATACCGGAGGAAAGGTGTATGGGGAAAGGGTGTATGACAGGGAGTTAAGGGAGTTAAAGAGGGAGGAAAGAAAAAGGAAGGAAAGGGAGAGAAGGTTGGGCACAGCAATGTGTGGAGACATTTTGATGTCCACCCCCAGGTGCGCTCACTGGTAGTTTGCAAGCACTGCAGGAGGAAGATCAGCAGGGGCAGAGACTTGAAGCATCTGGGTAGCACAGGGTTGGAGATGCATATGAAGAGGCATCACCCAATGATCAAGGTGAGAGTAAGAGAAACTGGCAGCACCTTATAAGTTATATTCCTTAGATATAACTGTGGTAATTCTAGAGTTTAATTTTAATTTTAATTTTAGAAACTTGACGAAAAGTCGCGATTAAAATCATCAATAAAAAGAAGTGCTTCTAGTTGGGGGGGGGGGGTTAGGGGAGACTGGCAGGGAATGACCGGGGAGACACCATGATCACGAAGGTGGTCTTCCCGGGTTAGGCTCACCCATTGCACTCCGTGTGTGCTGACCCCTGCGATTAAAATCATCAATAAAAAGAAGTGCTTCTACGAAAATGTAGAGGACCGAAGCAGAGAGACTCCCGAGGGTAGTCTGGGATGAAGTACTGGCCTACTCTCAGCAACCAGGAAGACAGTTAGCACCCTCCCAAAACGTTATTCCATCCTTCTATGAGGGATGCGAGCAACGTCTCTGAACCCTGGTGTATGAAGGGGATTTGGGGGGGAGGGTTTCCATTCAAAAATGGGAAATTAACCAAAAAGCTCACAGCAGCCAAGAAGACATTTCAAACCTGAGAATTTCTACGTTTTCCGAAACGGCACGGCAAGAGAAGACTCACAGAAGTGCCTTGCAAGAAATCGTGCTTGACAAGAAGAAACGACGACTACTTGCATAAGGCTTACCAAATCCACCGAGAAACTTTAGAAAGCTAAATGGATCTTGGGATCGAGCTGGCGGTCCGCCGAGAGGCGAGCTACCGCCTCTCCCTGCCCTGAAAATTAAAATCATCAATAAAAAGAAGTGCTTTTACGAAAATGGGGACTGGCAGGGTATGAAGTTATGGGAGCATTTCTCTTTGGTGAAACAAAAGCTATTTTAAACTGGACGAAAAACTTGACGAAAAGTTGCGATTAAAATCATGCTCACCCTCTAGAGCTAATACATGCCGACGAGCGCAGACCTCAGGGATGCGTATGAAAGGGAGTTGGGGGGGGGAGCCATCTAGGTGGCCTTTTGGGTCTCTTCCAAATGTAGGATTTTGTGATTCAGGATTCTATGATTCAGTAGAGACAGGCTAGCCATCTGTCAGGAAGGCTTGGATGGTGCCTTCCTGCCTAGCAAAAGGAGATTGGATTGGATGGCCTCTAGAGCTAATACATGCCGACGAGCGCAGACCTCAGGGATGTGTGTATGAAGGGGAGTTGGGGGGGAGGGTTTCCATTCAAAAATGGGAAATTAACCAAAAAGCTCGCCCGGCCGCTTTGGTTACTCTAGATAACCTGGGTCCGATCGCATCAGGGCAATGTTCCCGCATTGAGCAGGCACTGGTTATGTAAGGCACCACAACATAGAAAGCAAAGTACAGTAGTACGCATCAGGGCACCCTCCCAAAATATAATTCCATCCTTTTATGACATTGTTTGGAATCTTTAATTTTAATTTTAAATACTTGACGAAAATTTGCGATTAAAATCATGCTCACCCTCTAGAGCTAATACATGCCGACGAGCGCAGACCTCAGGGATGCGTGTATGAAAGGGAGTTGGGATGGGGGGGAAGCCAGTAACGACTGGGGAAAGGGTGTATGAAATAATATTCATTTTTTTATGGAGTTGGGGATGCGTGCATTTATCAGTCCGAAAACAACCCGGGCTCACCCGGCCGCTTTGGTTACTCTAAATAACCTGGGTCCGATTTGATTTGATTTGATTGATTTGATTGATTTGATTTGATTGATTTGATTTGATTGATCTTGGGATCGAGCTGGCCTACAAAAAAAAACCGAGGTTAGATGGCCATCTGTCAGGGGTGCTTTGAACGCGGTTTTCCTGCTTGTTGGCAGGGGGTTGGACTGGATGGCCCATGAGGTCTCTTCCAACTGTATGATTCTATGATCTGTTTTGTATTCAATATCAGGACAATGTTCCCGCGTTCAGCAGGCAGTGGCAATGTAAAAGTAAAGCAAAGCAAAATTGATTGATTTGATTGATTTGATTTGATTGATCTTGGGATCGAGCTGGCCTAAAAAAAAAACAGAGGTTAGATGGCCATCTGTCAGGGGTGCTTTGAACGCGGTTTTCCTGCTTCTTGGCAGGGGGTTGGACTGGATGGCCCATGAGGTCTCTTCCAACTGTATGATTCTATGATCTGTTTTGTATTCAATATCAGGACAATGTTCCCGCGTTCAGCAGGCAGTGGCAATGTAAAAGTAAAGCAAAGCAAAATTGATTGATTTGATTGATTTGATTTGATTGATCTTGGGATCGAGCTGGCCTAAAAAAAAACAGAGGTTAGATGGCCATCTGTCAGGGGTGCTTTGAACGCGGTTTTCCTGCTTCTTGGCAGGGGGTTGGACTGGATGGCCCATGAGGTCTCTTCCAACTGTATGATTCTATGATCTGTTTTGTATTCAATATCAAGACAATGTTCCCGCGTTCAGCAGGCAGTGGCAATGTAAAAGTAAAGCAAAGCAAAATTGATTGATTTGATTGATTTGATTTGATTGATCTTGGGATCGAGCTGGCCTAAAAAAAAACAGAGGTTAGATGGCCATCTGTCAGGGGTGCTTTGAACGCGGTTTTCCTGCCTGCTTCTTGGCAGGGGGTTGGACTGGATGGCCCATGAGGTCTCTTCCAACTGTATGATTCTATGATCTGTTTTGTATTCAATATCAGGACAATGTTCCCGCGATCAGCAGGCAGTGGCAATGTAAAAGTAAAGCAAAGCAAAATTGATTGATTTGATTGATTTGATTTGATTGATCTTGGGATCGAGCTGGCCTAAAAAAAAACCAGAGGTTAGATGGCCATCTGTCAGGGGTGCTTTGAACGCGGTTTTCCTGCTTCTTGGCAGGGGGTTGGACTGGATGGCCCATGAGGTCTCTTCCAACTGTATGATTCTATGATCTGTTTTGTATTCAATATCAGGACAATGTTCCCGCGTTCACCAGGCAGTGGCAATGTAAAAGTAAAGCAAAGCAAAATTGATTAATTTGATTGATTTGATTTGATTGATCTTGGGATCGAGCTGGCCTAAAAAAACAAACAGAGGTTAGATGGCCATCTGTCAGGGGTGCTTTGAACGCGGTTTTCCTGCTTCTTGGCAGGGGGTTGGACTGGATGGCCCATGAGGTCTCTTCCAACTGTATGATTCTATGATCTGTTTTGTATTCAATATCAGGACAATGTTCCCGCATTCACCAGGCAGTGGCAATGTAAAAGTAAAGCAAAGCAAAATTGATTGATTTGATTGATTTGATTTGATTTGATTGATTTGATTGATTTGATTTGATTTGATTTGATTGATCTTGGGATCGAGCTGGCGGTCCGCCGCGAGGCGAGCTACCGCCTCTCCCAGCCCCTGCCTCTCTGCGCTCCCCCCATGCTCTTAAATGAGTGTCCCGGGGGTCTGAATGAATTTATATATATATCAACCCCACTTGCCTAGTTTCCAACAGACCTCACAACCTCTGAGGATGCCTGCCATAGATGTGGGTGAAATGTCAGGAGAGAGTGCTTCCGCCCCTCTCGCTCGCCGCTCGCTCGCCCCTCTCGCTCGCCCCTTTCAGCAAGCATTGGCAGGCGGCCATCTTACGTATTTCCGAAATGGACGGAAATACAAAAATTTTTGGCGCCTGCCGTTTCGATATTTAAAAACACTTCCAGGTTAAAAAAAATGTTTTGTAATCGTTTCGTAATTCAAAAATTAACGAATTTGTGCAACACAAAGCACAAAGAAGTACGCATAAGGGCAATGTTCCTGCGTTCTGCAGGCAGGGGTAATGTAAGGCAACACAAAGCACAAAGGAGTACGCATCAAGGCAATGTTCCTGCGTTCTGCAGGCAGGGGTAATGTAAGGCTACACAAAGCACAAAGTAGTACGCATCAAGGCAATGTTCCCGCGTTCTGCAGGCAGTGGAAATGTAAGGCAACACAAAGCACAAAGAAGTACGCATCAAGGCAATGTTCCTGCATTCTGCAGGCAGGGGTAATGTAAGGCAACACAAAGCACAAAGTAGTACGCATCAAGGCAATGTTCCTGCGTTCTGCAGGCAGGGGTAATGTAAGGCAACGCAAAGCACAAAGGAGTACGCATCAAGGCAATGTTCCCGCGTTCAGCAGGCAGTGGAAATGTAAGGCAACACAAAGCACAAAGGAGTACGCATAAGGGCAATGTTCCCGCGTTCAGCAGGCAGTGGAAATGTAAGGCAACACAAAGCACAAAGTAGTACACATCAAGGCAATGTTCCTGTGTTCTGCAGGCAGGGGTAATGTAAGGCAACACAAAGCACAAAGTAGTATGCATCAAGGCAATGTTCCTGCGTTCTGCAGGCAGGGGTAATGTAAGGCAACACAAAGCACAAAGGAGTACGCATCAAGGCAATGTTCCTGCTTTCTGCAGGCAGTGGTAATGTAAGGCAACACAAAGCACAAAGTAGTACGCATCAAGGCAATGTTCCTGCGTTCTGCAGGCAGTGGAAATGTAAGGCAACACAAAGCACAAAGTAGTACGCATAAGGGCAATGTTCCTGCGTTCAGCAGGCAGTGGAAATGTAAGGCAACACAAAGCACAAAGGAGTACGCATCAAGGCAATGTTCCTGCGTTCTGCAGGCAGGGGTAATGTAAGGCAACACAAAGCACAAAGTAGTACGCATCAAGGCAATGTTCCCGCATTCTGCAGGCAGTGGAAATGTAAGGCAACACAAAGCACAAAGAAGTACGCATCAAGGCAATGTTCCTGCGTTCTGCAGGCAGGGGTAATGTAAGGCAACACAAAGCACAAAGTAGTACGCATCAAGGCAATGTTCCTGCGTTCTGCAGGCAGGGGTAATGTAAGGCAACACAAAGCACAAAGGAGTACGCATCAAGGCAATGTTCCCGCGTTCAGCAGGCAGTGGAAATGTAAGGCAACACAAAGCACAAAGGAGTACGCATAAGGGCAATGTTCCCGCGTTCTGCAGGCAGGGGTAATGTAAGGCAACACAAAGCACAAAGTAGTACGCATCAAGGCAATTTTTCCGCGTTCTGCAGGCAGTGGAACTGTAAGGCAACACAAAGCACAAAGTAGTACGCATAAGGGCAATGTTCCTGCGTTCAGCAGGCAGTGGAAATGTAAGGCAACACAAAGCACAAAGTAGTACGCATCAAGGCAATGTTCCTGTGTTCTGCAGGCAGGGGTAATGTAAGGCAACACAAAGCACAAAGTAGTACGCATCAAGGCAATGTTCCTGCGTTCTGCAGGCAGGGGTAATGTAAGGCAACACAAAGCACAAAGGAGTACGCATCAAGGCAATGTTCCTGCGTTCTGCAGGCAGGGGTAATGTAAGGCAACACAAAGCACAAAGTAGTACGCATCAAGGCAATGTTCCTGCGTTCTGCAGGCAGGGGTAATGTAAGGCAACACAAAGCACAAAGTAGTACGCATCAAGGCAATGTTCCTGCGTTCTGCAGGCAGGGGTAATGTAAGGCAACACAAAGCACAAAGGAGTACGCATCAAGGCAATGTTCCTGCGTTCTGCAGGCAGGGGTAATGTAAGGCAACACAAAGCACAAAGGAGTACGCATCAAGGCAATGTTCCCGCGTTCAGCAGGCAGTGGAAATGTAAGGCAACACAAAGCACAAAGGAGTACGCATAAGGGCAATGTTCCCGCGTTCTGCGGGCAGGGGTAATGTAAGGCAACACAAAGCACAAAGTAGTACGCATCAAGGCAATGTTCCTGCGTTCTGCAGGCAGGGGTAATGTAAGGCAACACAAAGCACAAAGTAGTACGCATCAAGGCAATGTTCCTGCGTTCTGCAGGCAGGGGTAATGTAAGGCAACACAAAGCACAAAGTAGTACGCATCAAGGCAATGTTCCTGCGTTCTGCAGGCAGGGGTAATGTAAGGCAACACAAAGCACAAAGGAGTACGCATCAAGGCAATGTTCCTGCGTTCTGCAGGCAGGGGTAATGTAAGGCAACACAAAGCACAAAGGTGTACGCATCAAGGCAATGTTCCCGCGTTCAGCAGGCAGTGGAAATGTAAGGCAACACAAAGCACAAAGGAGTACGCATCAAGGCAATGTTCCCGCGTTCTGCAGGCAGGGGTAATGTAAGGCAACACAAAGCACAAAGTAGTACGCATCAAGGCAATGTTCCTGCGTTCTGCAGGCAGGGGTAATGTAAGGCAACACAAAGCACAAAGTAGTACGCATCAAGGCAATGTTCCTGCGTTCTGCAGGCAGTGGTAATGTAAGGCAACACAAAGCACAAAGTAGTACGCATCAAGGCAATGTTCCTGCGTTCTGCAGGCAGTGGTAATGTAAGGCAACACAAAGCACAAAGCAAAGTAGTACGCGTCACGGCAACGTTCCCACGTTGAGCAGGCAGTGGTAATGTAAGGCAACACAAAGCACAAAGCAACTAAGGTGATCTACGGCACAGAGGAAGGGTTGGTGTTGAAATCTATCTCCGGGTAGCCCAAAACTGGCAAGTTGGCCTTTAAGAACACCAGCTTTTCCACCGCAAGGGGGTCGAGTGAGGTACGTTGGAAGGTGACGACATCTCCTGCCAGGCTGAAGACCCTCTCACTCTGCACGCTAGTTGGTGGGCAGCTGAGAAACTTGCGTGCTACGGTTGAGAGGTCAGGCCATTTTTTGCTTTTTGAGGACCAGTACGCCAATGGATCGCTGTCTACAATCTCCTGAGGCTCCTCAAAGTACCGATTGACAGAGAACTCTGCCGAGTCCATCTTTGCCGCCTGGGCCGACAAAGATGTTCCTTTCCCTGCCATCAAAACGATACTGTCGGTTATGAAACGCTCCGATCTCCTCTTTTTCATCTGCACTGTTCTTGCTTCTTCCCTGGTAGGTGTCAAGGTGGGACTGATGTTATCGGTGCTGCTGTAACTGCTGGTGTTTCGGGGAGTAACGGCAGAAGACATTTGCTCTGAGCGTTCCCCCACCCTCCGAGAGTATTCTTCTCTCACGAGCGAGAGAAGTTCGGCCTTCCACTTTGGCAGTTCTTCGGGGCAGACAGTGTCCTTGATGCAAGGGTCGCAGAGTGCTGCCAAAACATGAGTCTTACTCTCCAACAACGGTTCAAGAAGTTTACGGAGGGCGAAATTCAACTTTCTGACCACCTCCTGGGCCTGTGGAGTCAAGGGCCCAGCCATACACTGCAAGGTACTTTGTCCAACCAGCGACTCCAAATGGCTCTTCAAACGCAAGATGACTGGGACCACATGGCTGAGTAGTGCTTTCTGTGCTGAAAGGTTTTCGGTGGCCAATTTGAATGGTTCTAGGATCTCAACCAGCTGAGTGATGGTCATCCACTCCTGGTTGTTGGGGACCAGCTTGTTTATCGGAGCCGCAATTGACAGCGAGACAGCGTGGATTGCCCTCTGTTGCTCCACCATGCGCTCCAACATGATGTAGGTGGAGTTCCAGCGGGTGGGGACATCCTGCAGTAGCCGGTGTTGTGGGAGACACTCCAGGATTTGCCTGTCACGCAGCAGTTTTGCGGACTTATTTATTTATTTATTTATTTATTTATTTATTTATTTCTTGCATTTATTAACCGCCGCTCTCAGCCCTAGGGCGACTCGTGGCGGTGTACAATACAAAAAAGACACTTTACAAAGCAATCAGGACAACAAACTAACATCACTAATACACAACATTTAAATTACACTAAAAATCCGCTGCGTCATATTATGGAATCATAATCAATCTCGTAGTCGTAAATTCATTCCGGTTGTCATTTCCAGTAACATAGCACTCAGTTGAAAGCCTGCTCGAAGAGCCACGTCTTCAGGCCCTTACGAAAGGCCATGAGGGAGGGCGCCTGTCTGATGTCAGCAGGGAGGGAGTTCCACAGCCGGGGGGCCACCACCGAGAAGGCCCTCTCTCTCGTCCCCGCCAGATGTGCCTGTGAGGCAGGCGGGATCGAGAGAAGGGCCTCCCCAGATGATCTCAAGGTCCTCGTGGGCTCGTAGGCCGAGATGCGGTCCGTAAGGTATTTTGGGCCGGAACCGTTTAGGGCTTTGTAGGATAACACCAGCACCTTAAATTGGGCCCGGTAGCAAATCGGCAGCCAGTGGAGCTGGAACAACAAGGGCGTTGTGTGCTCCCTGCGTCCTGCTCCTGTTAACAACATGGCTGCCGCGCGCTGGACGAGCTGAAGCTTCCGGGCCGTCTTTAAGGGCAGCCCCACGTAGAGAGCGTTGCAGTAGTCAAGACGGGATGTGACCAGAGCATGTACCACCTTGGCCAAGTCAGACTTCCCAAGGTACGGGCGCAGCTGGCGCACAAGCCGAAGCTGTGCAAATGCTCCCCTGGTCACCGCTGAAACCTGGGGATCCAGGCTCAACGATGAATCCAGGATCACACCCAAGCTGCGAACCTGCGCCTTCAAGGGGAGTGCGACCCCATCCAGCACAGGCTGTAACCCTATACCCTGCTCGGCCTTGCGACTGACCAGGAGTACCTCTGTCTTGTCTGGATTTAATTTCAGTTTGTTCGCCCTCATCCAGACCATTACAGCGGCCAGGCACCGGTTCAGGACTTCGACAGCCTCCTTAGTAGCAGGTGGAAAGGAGTGACAGAGCTGGACATCATCTGCGTACAGATGACACCGCACCCCGAAACTCCGGATGATCTCACCCAGCGGCTTCATGTAGATATTAAACAGCATGGGGGACAATATAGAGCCCTGTGGAACCCCACAGGTCAAAGGCTGTGGGGTTGAACAGGAGTCCCCCAATAACACCTTCTGGGTACGACCCTCCAGAAATGACTGGAGCCCCCGCAAAGCAGTGCCCCCAAGACCCATTTCCGCAAGGCGCCCCAGAAGGATACCGTGGTCGACGGTATCGAAGGCCGTTGAGAGGTCCAGGAGCACCAACAGGGACACACTCCCCCTGTCTAGCTCCCGGCGCAGATCATCCACTAAGGCGACCAAGACCGTCTCGGTACCATGTCCCGGTCTGAAACCAGACTGTGCCGGATCCAGATAATCCGTGTCTCTCAAGAATACCTGGAGTTGTGAGGCCACCACGCTTTCCATGACTTTGCCCAAGAAGGGAAGATTGGAAACAGGCCGAAAGTTGTCAAATTTAGTTGGGTCCAGTGATGGTTTTTTCAACAGCGGCTTTATAATAGCCTGTTTTAGGCTCGCTGGAATCTTGCCTTCCCGAAGGGAGGCATTAACCACCACCGTTACCCACTCAGCCAATCCCCCTCTGGCCTCCTTCAGAAGCCAGGATGGGCAGGGGTCTAGGATGGACATGGTGGGCCTCATTCCTCCAAGTATCTTGTCCACATCCTCGGGCTTCACAAGCTGAAAAGAATCCATCAAAACAGGACAAGCAGGTGCTCGTGTCACATCCACAGAGACTGCATTTAATATGGTGTCCAGCCCAGAACGGATCAAAGCGACTTTGTCTGCAAAGAACCGAGCAAATGCTTCACAGCGCGTGGCCGAATTGTCAGGGCTCCCGCCTGAGGTGGCGGGAGTCAAAAGACCTCTGACAATCCGAAACAACTCCGCCGGACGGTTCTTTGCAGACGCAATAGTGGCCGCAAAGAAAGTTTTCTTTGCGGCTTTTATTGCCGCGGCATATGCCCTTAGAAAGGACACAAACCGTGCTCGGTTTGGCTCACTTGGGTCCGAGCGCCACACGCTCTCTAGTTCCCTCTTCCTTCGCTTCATCGCTGCCAGCTCCTCAGTGAACCAAGGAGCTGGTTTAGCTCGGTTACTTGAGAGGGGACGTTCCGGAGCGATCATGTCAATTGCCCTGGTCATCTCCCCATTCCAGAGAGCGACCAAGGCCTCGACATGATCACCTGCCGAGGTAGCGGGAAAGTCCCCAAGAGCCATCAGGAATCCATTCGGATCCATAAGCCTCCTGGGGCGGACCATCTTAATGGGTCCTCCACCTTTGCGGAGGTTAGGGGGCGCAGTGAGCCTAAATCTGATCAGGAAGTGGTCGGTCCATGGCAACGGAGAGATGAACAACTCCTCCACCCCGCCACCCTGCTCCCATCCCTGGCAGAAAACCAAGTCCAATGTATGTCCAGCACAGTGGGTGGGGCCAGTTATTCGTTGGGACAGCCCCATAGTTGCCATGGCGGACATGAAGTCCTGAGCCGCTCCTGTGAGGGTCGCCTTGGCATGGATGTTGAAGTCCCCCAGCACAAGAAGCCGTTGAGACTCCAACGCCAGGCTCGAGACCACCCCCGCTAGCTCAGGTAGGGAGACTGTAGTGCAGCGAGGTGGACGGTACACTAACAGAATCCCTATTCTGTCCCGGTCACCCACCCTCAGGTGGACGCATTCAAAATTTGTGGTCTGCGGGATGGGGCTCCTGGTCAGACGGATGGAATCTCTATAGACCACTGCGACCCCGCCTCCCCGTCCTCCGGATCTCGGTTGGTGCTGTACGGAGAAGCCTGGAGGACAAAGCTGGGTCAGATTTACGCCTCCAGCTTCATCCAACCAGGTCTCCGTAATGCACGCCAGATCTGCCCACTCCTCCAGGATTAGGTCCTGGATCCAGGTCGTTTTTCCGTTGACAGATCTGGCGTTCAGCAGCACCACCTTCAATCCCGAGGGCCCGCTCACCTGGTTACACCAATTTACCTTAGGAGACCGGTTGGGAATTGTTAATGTAGATAAACGGTCCGAATTAGGCCAAATTCGAGGTCTCCTTTTTCCGCATCTCCTCCTCCCCACCACGACCTCTATGGGGGCCCCTCGGCTAGTGGAACACCTCCCCCCCTCCATGCCGCGATCTAATATCAAGGTCTTATTTCCTGCTTCATCAGTTGTTTGATTTGTTGGTCCCTGCCAACACCCTTGCTCCCCTTCCTCCCCCTTCCCCGCCCCATTTTTGTCCACAGGCTCCAGCCCGCCTCCTCCCCTGACCCTTCCGCTAGTCAGTAGCAACAGGGATAGTACCAACAGGGGGGTGGGGGACCTCATGGATAACAATAGCTTCAGAAGGAAGGGGCGTTCCAGCCACACCAGTTAGGATAGTTCGTAAAGTGCGAGAGTGCGAGAGTCTTCAGTGCAGCACAGTCAGTAATACCACTCAGTTAACAACACACTACGTGCCGTTGGGCACATACATAAAGTGCAAGATCTAAAGTGCAATAGGTAACCTGAAACTGGTTCTCAGCATTCACTAAAGTGCGGCATAGAGGGATAAGGAAGGGGGCGTAAGTGCTAGTGTTATTTAGCAGCAGGTGGCAGGCGCCTTAAAGTGCTGTTGTGTTCTTATATCAGCTTAGCAGCAGCGACAACCAGAAGAGTGTGCTAAGATAGTAATATGTAGTCATGTTCTTACGAAGATGATGGTGATACCACTTGAATAAGGTTGTTATGATTCAGATGTACCTCTAGACGGTTGGTCTGAGAGCGGATGGGGGCATCCGGGGATGGTGTACACAGTGGCGGTCAGCACAGTTGGTCTATTGTATATCTATCAATCCAAAGGAGGCCAGCTCAAGAGGTCTACACAATATTAAGGCCGGCACAAAAGGTCTACTCAGTATTAAGGCCAGCACAGAAGGTCTACACAATATTAGGCCGGCACAAGAGGTCTACACAATATTAAGGCCAGCTCAAGAGGTCTACACAATATTAGGCTGGCACAAGAGGTCTACACAATATTAAGGCCAGCACAAGAGGTCTACACAGTATTAAGGCTAGCACCAAAGGTCTACACACTATTGAGGCCAGCACAAGAGGTCTACACAATATTAAGGCACATACAAAGGTTCTACACAATATTAGTCAACGCTGAAAAGATGAAACTCTAGAAGATCCAGCAGTGGTGGCAAAGGTGAAATCTAGCAGCGATGACAAGGCGGCGGGCCAAATGGTGGTGGCCGCGATGGAAGGCGGCAGCGATGGCCCAGCGGCCCAGCGGCGGCCCAGCAGCTGCAGCGGGTAGCAATGGAAAGGCGGCGATGGTGAGGCGAGGCGCCAAGATGGCGGCCGCAACAGCCGCGGCGTTCTCCGTGCCCTGGCTTGGCCCAACGGCCCCAGCGGTGGACCGGTCGCAGCAGTGGCAGCGATGGTGAAGGCGGGGCGCCAAGATGGCGGCCTCAGCGGCCGCGACGCTCTCCGTGGCCCAGCAGTGGTCCGGTCGTACCGGCGGCGGTGAGGGGACGGCGGCGGCGATGGAGAAGCGGGACGCCCTGGCTCAGCCCTGGCTCCAGCGGTGGTCCGGTCGCAGCGGCAGCGGTGAAGGGACGGCGGCGGCAATGGAAAAGCGAGACGCAAGATGGCGGCCGCAGATGTAGAGCTTTATAGATGTAGAGGCCTCCTTGCAGATTGCTGAGTCACACCCCACTGGAGGATGCCTGGGCTGCTGGCTACTCACAAGGAGTCCTGGGAGCAGGCTGGAGATCTTTATTGCCCCTTCACAGCAAGCACAGCAGACTCACAGCAAGCACAGCAGACTTAGAGCTACGGTGGAAGAAGCCCGCGATTCTTCGGCAACGGTCAATGAGTTGAGTGACGGCGGTGGCGCTGTTCTCATCGCTCCCCTTAAAGCCATCTTTTACGCAGTTATGCAGCAAGTGCGCCATGCATGTTACGTTTGTGAAGCTGGCAGTTTCGACCGCCCGGATCATGTTCCTTCCTGCATCTGTGACCATGAATCCTGATTTAGTACCACCGGAATGAGTATGCCGCATCCAGTCTCTCATCATCTCTCGCAAGTACTCAGAAATGGTGTCAGCCCTGTGATCCGTATCGATCACCTCAAGGGACAGGAGTGCCCAACGATGACCCGAGTCTAGGCAACCCTCCATCTCCCACCAGTGAGCGGTCAGGGACAAATAGGAATGCCCTCCTCCCGTGCTCGTCCAGATGTCTGAGGTGAAATGTACATGGACGGGTTGTGATTTGTTCAACAGGTTTCTGAGCCGTTGTTTGCATCCCTCGAACAAAGCGGGAATGACTGTTCGAGAGAAAGTTCTGCGAGTTGGGATAGTGTACCATGGTGCCAGGAGGTGAACAAATCGGCGGAAACCTTCCCGTTCCACCATACGGAAGGGCTGGTGGTCCAGAGCCATCATCTCTCCCAGGCAACGTGTTATTTCCTTCACTGATGGCGGCTTAATTCCAGATCTCATCCTTGTAACTTGCACGACGCCCCAAGCATCGATGCTGTTCTGCGTGAGGCCTGTTGATGTCTTTGGAGTGCTCTCTGGAGTGCTGCTTTTGCTGGCGACTTCACCTGCGTCCAACTTCACATTTGGGTGGTGTCTCTTAATGTGCAGCCTTAGCCCTGTTGTGGCAAGATGCCTCATGTCTTTTCCTCTGCTGACGCTCGCACCGCAATGCCTGCAAACTGCCAAAGTGGCCATCTGATTATGGACATCGTAATGATCCCATAGGAGCGATCTCGGCCTACCCCTACGCACTTCAGGTGTACTCATTCTCGTGTTTGGACTGTCGGTGTTTGTGGGAGGGATTGTTGGTTGTTTCTGTGGCTCGCCCTCCATCAGCATGCAGTCCTCTTGATCACTAACTCCTGTGGTGGAAGCAGATTCCATATTGTCTTCCTCCCATTCCTCAGACACGTCCGCCTTCTCGCCCTCCTCTTCATGACAAGTAGGATCAGAGGTACTTGGAAGGACATCAGGATTTGAAAGTAGAGTCTTTCGAACTGATGAATAAGGAGGAGGTACTTCCATCTCACAGCTGGTTGAAGCATCTGTGGGTGTTTCCATAACCATCTCATCGGTTGAATGTTCCCTTCTTAATGTGTCCATCTTCAGTCCCCTGCCTTGCTTCAGTTTTCGCGATAGCACTTGGCCCTTGCAACTAGAAAAGCCGGGAAGGAAGCGTTTCATCACAATGGTTCACTACACAAATAATGAGCGAGCAGTGTATGTGTAGCACTTTGTGTTGGCAAAAGGAGCGCACTGGAACTACACAAATAATGAGCAAGCACTGTATTATAGCACTTTGTGTTGGCAAAAGGAGCGCACTGGATGGAACTACACAAATAATGAGCGAGCACTGTATTGTAGCACTTTGTGTTGGCAAAAGGAGCGCACTGGATGGAACTACACAAATAATGAGCGAGGACTGTATTGTAGCACTTTGTGTTGGCAAAAGGAGCGCACTGGAACTACACAAATAATGAGCAACCACTGTATTATAGCACTTTCTGTTGGCAAAAGGAGCGCAATGGTTGGAACTACACAAATGACAAACGCACACACAGCCACCGAAGACTCTTTTATTGGAGAATTCGCCAAACACTGGCTGGGCCTTATGTGAAGCAAAACAGAGCCTACACACAGGGCAAACAGTCACACACAAAGGAGAGCAAACACACAGAAAGAGGCAATCCTTTTTTTTAAAATATTTTTGGTATTTTTCTAAAGAATAAAACAAAGGTATTTTTTAAAAATATAAAAAATGGAGAATTCGCCAAACACTGGCTGGGCCTGATGTGAAGCAAAACAGAGCCTACACACAGGGCAAACAGTCACACACAAAGGAGAGCAAACACACAGAAAGAGGCAATCCTTTTTTTGGAATATTTTTGGTATTTTTCTAAAGAATAAAACAAAGGTATTTTTTAAAAATATAAAAAATGGAGAATTCGCCAAACACTGGCTGGGCCTTGTGTGAAGCAAAACAGAGCCTACACACAGGGCAAACAGTCACACACAAAGGAGAGCAAACACACAGAAAGAGGCAATCCTTTTTTTTGAATATTTTTGGCATTTTTCTAAAGAATAAAACAAAGGTATTTTTTAAAAATATAAAAAATGGAAAATTCGCCAAACACTGGCTGGGCCTTATGTGAAGCAAAACAGAGCCTACACACAGGGCAAACAGTCACACACAAAGGAGAGCAAACACACAGAAAGAGGCAATCCTTTTTTTTTTTGAATATTTTTGGTATTTTTCTAAAGAATAAAACAAAGGTATTTTTTAAAAATATAAAAAATGGAGAATTCGCCAAACACTGGCTGGGCCTTGTGTGAAGCAAAACAGAGCCTACACACAGGGCAAACAGTCACACACAAAGGAGAGCAAACACACAGAAAGAGGCAATCCTTTTTTTTTAAATATTTTTGGTATTTTTCTAAAGAATAAAACAAAGGTATTTTTTAAAAATATAAAAAATGGAGAATTCGCCAAACACTGGCTGGGCCTGATGTGAAGCAAAACAGAGCCTACACACAGGGCAAACAGTCACACACAAAGGAGAGCAAACACACAGAAAGAGGCAATCCTTTTTTTTTGAATATTTTTGGTATTTTTCTAAAGAATAAAACAAAGGTATTTTTAAAAAATATAAAAAATGGAAAATTCGCCAAACACTGGCTGGGCCTTATGTGAAGCAAAACAGAGCCTACACACAGGGCAAACAGTCACACACAAAGGAGAGCAAACACACAGAAAGAGGCAATCCTTTCTTTGGAATATTTTTGGTATTTTTCTAAAGAATAAAACAAAGGTATTTTTAAAAAATATAAAAAATGGAGAATTCGCCAAACACTGGCTGGGCCTTGTGTGAAGCAAAACAGAGCCTACACACAGGGCAAACAGTCACACACAAAGGAGAGCAAACACACAGAAAGAGGCAATCCTTTTTTTTGAATATTTTTGGTATTTTTCTAAAGAATAAAACAAAGGTATTTTTTAAAAATATAAAAAATGGAGAATTCGCCAAACACTGGCTGGGCCTTATGTGAAGCAAAACAGAGCCTACACACAGGGCAAACAGTCACACACAAAGGAGAGCAAACACACAGAAAGAGGCAATCCTTTTTTTTGAATATTTTTGGTATTTTTCTAAAGAATAAAACAAAGGTATTTTTTAAAAATATAAAAAATGGAGAATTCGCCAAACACTGGCTGGGCCTTGTGTGAAGCAAAACAGAGCCTACACACAGGGCAAACAGTCACACACAAAGGAGAGCAAACACACAGAAAGAGGCAATCCTTTTTTTTTGAATATTTTTGGTATTTTTCTAAAGAATAAAACAAAGGTATTTTTTAAAAATATAAAAAATGGAGAATTCGCCAAACACTGGCTGGGCCTTATGTGAAGCAAAACAGAGCCTACACACAGGGCAAACAGTCACACACAAAGGAGAGCAAACACACAGAAAGAGGCAATCCTTTTTTTTTGAATATTTTTGGTATTTTTCTAAAGAATAAAACAAAGGTATTTTTTAAAAATATAAAAAATGGAGAATTCGCCAAACACTGGCTGGGCCACACACAAAGGAGAGCAAACACACACAAAGAGGCAGAGAAGAGTCTCCTCTCCAAGCGGCAGAGAAGAGTCTCCTCTCCAAGAGGCAGAGAAGAGTCTCCTCTCCAAGCCAACGATGCAAGTCTGGAGCCAAGTCAACCCACCAAGCCAACCCAATAACGCGCCGCCGCCCAGAGACCTCCCTTCTCCCTCGCGTCCGCGCTACGAACTAGCTCTGCAGCCACGCGGAGCTGCTTTTAAAGGGATAGCCGGCCAATCAGGAACAGCCACGGTGCACTGCTGGGTGCTTGGGAGCGCCGGATTGGCTCCCAGGGCACCAGCATCCTCCGTTACATTAACGAAACGAGCGGAAGCTCGTTAAAAGTATGGGGGATGCCGATTCGTTATTTTAAAGCCCTGCCAGGTTTTAAAATACGTTTCATATTCATTTTGTAATTGCTAAATTAACGAATATTTAACAAATTACAAAATAAATGAAACGAATAGCCCAGGCCTAGTAATTATGCATCCTCCAGAAGTTCTGTAGCCCAGACATAGAAAGCTTTTGTACCATCAGTCAGGCCCGTAGCCAAGATTTCGTTTTGGGGGGGGGGGTGAATTTTTTTCAGGGGGAGTTTGGGGGGGGCTGAGTTTTGGGGGGGCTGAGTCTGAGTGAAAGAGGGTATAGCCTAGCAAACTTTTTGTATCATTACCCCAATACCCCCATGCATATGGGATATATTGAGTATGGTGATCAGATAATGATATGAATAAACATAACAGTTTAAATAATGCACCAGTAAGGCCTTTTCACGAACTACCATATGAATTTGGGGGGGGGGGGGCTGAAGCCCCTCAAGCCCCCCCCCCTCCCCGGCTACAAGCCTGCCATAAGTGTTTTGCCCTTAGTTTTCTGTTTGCAAAGGAGAGGAACTGGGATATGTGTAGAGTATGTTAAGAAGATCTGCACTGGAAATATATCGGAATTCCTTCATTCTTCATGCTTTCTGTGACTCATACAAATGGGTTATCTGTGCTTTTGCAGGATATAATTTGGAAACTTCTAGAGGTATAGCATAAGTGTTTTGGTGGTAGCCTGGCCCATTGCCCATGTACCATATTAATGGTCTTCCCACCAAAACTCTCAGTTCCTTTTTGTCTCTAACAAAAGGCTCAAACATACTCACAAGACATGTATCATGACATGTATATAGGATCCACCATGCCAGACCCCCATGACCTTGGCTTCCTTTTGATATCAAAAGTGCATGTGTCCTAGAATTCTGGAAAACCCACTTTCTATGCTATTCCTTCTTTAGCCATACACAAATAAAAAGATAAAATTATGGTGCACAAATAACACATAAACAATACATGACTCACTCTGTCAACTGCATTAGGGGTCTTTCTCCTGCCGAGTTAAACCCTGTAATTCCAAGGAGGCAGGTGCGCCAGCAAGTTGCACCCTTTATTCACTTGTCTTGGCAGGTGCATGCTTGAGCGAATAAAGTGCAACTATTATGTGAGAAACAACAAAATATCAATTTTGGGTGTGCAACTAGTATGCAGCAGCAACTATTATGTAAGGAGATAAGGTAGTTAGATGATTTACCTCTTTTCGCAGACAAGTAAAAGTGAATGTGTACAACAATGCCTACTATAAAATGTTGGAAGCAAGGATAATTTTCTCAATATTTTTATTAGAAAAATGTTTTGCGATTTCAACAGAATACATATTATCTAGATAATGTACTCTTTATGTATTCTTTTAACTGTCTAATGTCTGTCTATGGAATTATGTTCCATTCTTATCTAAATTTGTTGTTATGTTAAAATTGTGCTGTTGACGTAAGAAGCAAAGAAAACCAGGAATGAGGACAAAACTTAAGAAATTAATTCAGAAAACACCACATATGAGTAAGTCTGTCTTTTTTAATGTTCTGACTGTATTATATACATATTTGAATATATGAATGAGGAACTGTAGGGTGACTCCAGTCATACGTGCAATGTCTCAACTTGGATATCACAACACGTGATTATTTATATGAACCATACTGAGGAATCCATACTATTGTTTAAGCATCTAGATATATGGCAGGCAAACAAACCATGGAGTAGAATATGCCATGTAAGTACAGTTTGCATTAAAGCAAATGGTTTATTTCCTGATACAAATATAAATCATTTAGCCTGTTTCCATTGATTGATTGATTGATTGATTGATTGTATCAGAAGCAAGTTGGGAATACAGTTATAATGTATAAAAAAGCCCACAAAGGAAATTATGCTAAATTTCTTTTGACCAGAAGCTGGCCACTTTGAATGCCTCTGGTGTCACTGTAAGAAGGTCCTCCCTTGTGCATGTGGCAGAGCTCAGACTGCATTGTAGTAAGTGGTCTGTGGTTTGCTCTCTTCCACACTCACATGTCATAGACTCCACTTTGTAGCCCCATTTTTAAAGATTGCCTCTGCATCTTGTAGTACTAACACAGTCTGTTCAGCACCTTCCAAGTCACCCAGTCTTGTCTTCTGTGTGCTCATGAGGAGTTTCCTATCCAGTATCAGCCACTGATTGGGGTTCTGGGTTTTAATCTGCCACTTTTGGACTCTCATTTCTTTTTATATGTTGAAGGGACATGAGTTCAGCGAAGTACAAGAAACCTAGGTCTGGCAGGCTAGAGACTAATGATACAAAATCATTCTATACTTTATTCAAACTAATAAAAAAATATCTGTTTAAGAAACAGAATAAGCCTAAATGGGTTCTCTCAATAGTGTATAGAAAGTGCATAGGAAGCAGAACACATGAAGAAGCAGACAAATTGTACAGATTACAGAGCAGAAAAATAAATTCTACAATGATTTTAGTTATCTAAGATACCGTTGGATTTCTTCAACTGCTATTTAGACTCAACTGTAGCTAGAGTGACTGCTGAATTCTTCAAGTACTGTCTGACACAGGGAATTTGCTGAGTATGTTTGTATTTTAGAGATAAGTCAACCCAGCAACTACTCAGCCTGTGCATTTTATGCTTCTTTGCATTCTCATGACCTGGTTGGATTTTGCGGGGGGGGGGGGGGGGGACTTTGTTTTGTTTTTGTATGATAGCATTCATTCATCTGGCTTGTGTTACTACTTCATTCTGGTTTGTTACATGATGGATTAATTTAAATCCCAGTAATTTAAATAATTGTTTTTAATCAGATTCTCAATTGAACATTTGTTTACTTTTCAAAAAAGGGAATTTTATCTGGCAGACATAACCATAATAATATGATGCTTGAGTAATAAAAAAATAGCTTCTGTGTTTGGTTTAGACTTATTTTGTCACATCCCAATAACAGTTAACAATATTTCAGAATTATATAGCTTAATATTTTCATGTTATTAATACAACATTTTAGTTGGTTTCAAATAATGTTCAGTCATGTGTATATGTTAAATATAGAAAAAGGGACTGATATTACTCAGACAATTAATTGTAAATGTTTTCGACAGATATAAAATCAGTATTAATAAGTATAAATTCCAATTCAGTTTTGTTTAGTTTCTTTGCATACAATATTTCTGCCCCATCTTCTAATAGAAACTTTCCAAGGTGACTTACAACATAGTTTAAAACAAGTGAAGCAGGTAAGAGCAGTAGCATTTTTCACCAGCCCTAATGAACAGAAGGAGCCATTTAAAAATCACTAAGAGAGAAACCTATGAATGCTTATTGGGGAGCTGTCCCACCGATTTAGTTAGAGCTTATTCTCAGGAAAGTGTGTTTAGTATTGCATCTTAAACCACTGAATTCTAATCTCATGTAATAAAAATCCCTATCACTACTAGTACTGTATTATGAACTAGCCCTCTGATAATTTCAATGGATTACATGTTATAAATAAATCCCAGAACCAAAATAGTATTTTGTGTACCAAATAATTTGAACTTTACAATTCCTGAATGCTCCAAACAAGAAAACATAAGGTGCTTTTATACAACTAACACCCATGTTGCTTTAGAAGGAGGCAAAAGTACCCAATGACTACTTTCAAATATTTTGAGGCATTTGTTTTGCCCCAGCCATATTTTTATATAGAAAGAAAAATATAAATGGCAATATGGGGGCTTTGGAAGCTTCAACTGGTTCAGAGATCAGCGGCCAGAATGCTAACAGGAGCTCTGTACAGGAAGAGATCCACTCCCATGTTGTGGCAGCTCCACTGGCTGCTGGTCTGCTTCTGGGCTAAATACAAAGTGCTGGTCATTACCTTTAAAGCCCTAAATGACTCAGGTCCAGGCTATTTAACCAATCGCATCTCCTCTTACAAACCAGCCCGGGCACTGCGGTCATTGGAGGAAATCCTGTTCTCGGTCCCACCCTCATCTCAAGCATGGCTGGTGGGAAAGAGAGAGGGCCTTCTCCATGGTCACCCCCACCTCTGGAACTCCCTCCCCAAAGAAATAAAGTTGACCCCCTGTTTCCTCTCCTTCAGAAAACTGAAAACCTACTTTTACTCACTAGCATATGAAGAGGAGGAGGAATAGATGGTTGAGAGATCACCAAGGTCATCCAGCAGGTTTCCATGGCCGAGAGTACCTGATGTCATATTGATATGACCTTACTTTTTATTACCTTTAAATAATTTATACCCTTTCGGTGCGTGTTTATTAGGAATTAAATCCTGCAATGTTCAGTGTAGCTTAGTAGTATGCATAGACTGTATCTTTAGTGTTTCTATCAGGACATTATTTGGAAAGATGTATTAGGAAGAGCACAGTAATTTATACTATTATAAACTATTACGTATTTTTGTGATCTAGGATCTGGAACCTTTAAATGAAAATATTGATGGGAAAAGATTGTTTAACCCTAGTTCTGCTTTTCTGTCTTGTTCTTAGACTTGCTTTATACCCTTGTTGGGTCCTAGAATATATGTATTTCCCCTTAGAGAAGTAAGCACTTACCCTTCCCACATATAACATTTGTATCACTTGCGTAAATGTTGCTGGAATACACATTTAGCAAGGTGATATGGTTCCAGCATGCAGAAGCTGTTCTAGAATGTTGTCAATCTATTTTTGTGCTAAAAAGATGTTGCATTTGTCTTAACATTTGTTGCACACACTTTCAATTTACTTGGCCTTGGACCATATACATTAATACACTAACTTTTTAAACAAAACTTTACATCTAAGAATTGACTTTACTGACAAAGGAAATGTCTGTTGTTTTCCTAATATGTATTTGCAGGGGACCCAACAGATCAAAAATAGGAGAAAATGCAACTATAACCTCTTAAGTCTGATCAATTTGTATTACATTTATTAACCTTTCTTCACTGAATGCAAGTGCATGCTGCTATAAGATAGTCCTGATGAATTAAGTGGTATTTATTTTATATTAAGTAATCACAAATTTGTAGTGTCTGTGAAATAAAGCAGGATTTATCTTCTTAGTAATACCCCATTCCTATTAGCTCCTTTTCCATATTTTCTGCCTGCTTCATTTTGTTTGGAAAATGGCAGAGTAGACTGTGTTTGGTGTAACCTTAATCCTGACCAGCATCTGAGCTCTTGATTTTTTTAAAGCTTCTAACAGAGGCTTCTGTATACATTTGGATCCCTAAAGGCTGAAATATTTAACATGTGTGTGTGTGTGTGTGTGTGTGTTATGAAACAAAGAATATGGTCAGACTAAATTGTTTTATTGTAGCCATTTGTATGAGTTATTATGTGTATATTGATCTAATTTCTCTTGCTGATCACTTCAGAGGTTGAAAAAAATGCATCTCTACATATAGAATTGATTGCTGTTTTGTGTACACTTTCCTGAGACCTATTGAAGACAGAGACTGTTCTTTCCAGTCAAGTTGCTCAGGGTTACACTAGATCACTTGATATTTTTACACATTTTAGGCCATGTTTTAATATTTGTATAAATAGAAAATGGAAACAATATTTTAAAGTGTAAATAATGTACAGTCTTGATTTATAGTCACATAAAGAATTAACAATGACATCCTGACCTTGGCTAATCAGATGACCTGTTGACTTCAGCAGAGGTTTTTCCCAGGTGACTTATACAAAATGTATTTTTAAGTTTCAGTAGTGATAACAAATTTAAGTCTGAATCTTAGCTGTTGGTACCAACTACAGCAGACCCACTGAATCAGAGAGATTTATACATATTAACAATTGGTTCAATTGGATTGTTGTTCAGTTGGTACTACCAATCAGATTTTGGCTGAATATTATGCAAACTTACTCAGGAATAGGTTGTTCTTACAAATATATATTCAAACAATTTGGTGCCCAAACATGGAAAGAAAAAGTAAATAAATATAAAAATCATTGTAGCGATTTTAATTAATTTAAACTGAGGCTCTACATCATATCAGTCTAGTGCAGGCATGGGCAAATTTCGGCCCTCCAGGTATTTTGGACTTCAACTCCCACAATTCCTAACAACCACATCACAGTGGCATGCTGCCTCCTATAGAATGATGGACATGATGCACACAAAATACAACAGCCAATGTAATGCTGAAATAATCTCATTTACTCGCATAATATGAGGGCAATCCAGTACTCATATTATGCCAGTAATGAGATTATTTCAGTTATCTCAAGTCAATCCTGACAAAAAAAATAGAACCTATCCCATTCAAGGCATGCCAGCTATTGCATTTCACCTATTTATTTATCGTGTCATCAGCAACCAGACATTTGTATTACATTTTTAACAAAAACAAACAAACAGACAAAACACACAATTTGCAAGCTTGGTAGTTGATTAAATGTCTGTCCTTTGACCAGTATCTGGCCACTTGGAGTGCTTCTGGTGTTGCTGCAAGAAGGTCCTCCATTGTGCATGTGGCAGGGCTCAGGTTGCATTGCAGCAGGTGGTCAGTGGTTTGCTCCTCTCCACATTCGCATGTCGAGGATTCCACTTTGTAGCCCCATTTCTGAAGGTTGGCTCTGCATCTCGTGGTGCCAGAGCGCAGTCTGTTCAGCGCCTTCCAAGTCTCCTAGTCCTCTGTGTGCCCAGGGGGGAGTCTCTCATTTGGTATCAGCCATTGGTTGAGGTTCTGGGTTTGAGCCTGCCACTTTTGGACTCTCGCTTGCTGAGGTGTTCCAGCGAGTGTCTCTGTAGATCTTAGAAAACTATTTCTAGATTTAAGTCGTTGACGTGCTGGCTGATACCCAAACATTTCACCTATTGAGTACTGATGGAAAGTTGAGATTTAATTATTTGTCTATTTTGTTTTTTTGAAACTTTATATCAGAACCTTCAGACTAGCATTCAAGCTGGGCTATACACTTGAAGAATACATGTGAAGAATATATGTTTCACACAGTATGAAGGTACATTATGGTGGAAGAGATGCAAAATTGTCAAGGGACTTTCTTCTTCCCATTTTGCCCTTAAATTACTCAATGTGAACACTAATGGAAGTCCCCATTTAGCATCCCAATAGGAGTAATTCTGTTATTCATAATCAGTATCGGCACATGCGTATACATTATAGTGCTCATAGCACTTGCACAAACACTTTCTAGACAACACTTCAAATCA
The DNA here is from genome assembly GCF_037176765.1 of Anolis sagrei. Classification (NCBI taxonomy): domain Eukaryota; kingdom Metazoa; phylum Chordata; class Lepidosauria; order Squamata; family Anolidae; genus Anolis; species Anolis sagrei. Next base: position 52,844,519 of record NC_090035.1, read on the forward strand.
CACTTCCTTGCTAGATAGGGAAGAATTGCATCTCAAAGCAATAAAAGAGAACAACTTGCCTGGATGCTATACCATAAATAAACAATAAATGCACATTCAGTGCTTGGTAAGCTAATGGTCTGTAAATAATAATAATGTGCACACCTCTTAAGTATTTCTTGCCTAAGAAAACACTATGAAATTAATTTGGTCACCATAAGTTGACAAGCAACTTGAAGGCATATACAGATACACAGATGCCAACTCACAACAACCCACTTTTTAAGTGTTCAAAGTCCTTCAACATGTATTTATAACCTTTACTGTAACCCTATAAGATAGGGCACTATTGCCAGCATATTACAGTGAGTCTGAGAAAGAGTGGCTTGCCTGAAGCCACCTAGAGAATTCATCATGGCAGTAGTTACATTTGAGAACTTTCTAATTTCTATATTACGATACTAGAGTGGACTAATATTTTATTTTGAAACTACTGCAGTGTTTACAAAAGTTACTTTGGGGGACTAAAGCTTCCATGATCCACTATCCACTGGTCATGTTGGCTGGAGGATTTGCCTAGTTTACAAAAGTAATGCATTCAAGTTCTCTACTACTGTTACTAATGAACTATTTGGGGGGAAAAAATTGTTCGTGACAGAAAAATGTGCGAAATAAGGACTATAATTCCTCTTCTACTTTTTTAGCAGTACTTTAACATTCATGCCGAGACCTCTTGACTGGTGCAGCTCAGGATTTCATGGCCGCCATGCCGACCATGGGGCTATCACAAATCATATCTGGATCCACCCATCAGGCTGGACACACACGACCTAGTTTTTGTGGCGGATAGTGGAATGATCAGAGTGGAAGAACAAAACATCCTTCCTGTGTCATGGTCTGATCACTATCTGGTCAGTTTTAGACTCTCTGTGACTCTTAACCTCCGCAGGGGTGGAGGACAGATTAAGATGGTCCAACCCAGGAGACTGATGGATCCGGAAGGATTCCTGAGGAATCTTGGGGTTCTTCCTGCCATGGAGCCAGGCGATTCTGTCGACGTCTTGGTCAATCTCTACAACAGGGAGATGACCAGGGCGATAGATACGATTGCTCCCGAACGCCCCATCACGTTGCGTCATGACATGCCATCTCCCTAGTTCATCGAGGAGTTGGCTGTGATGAAGCACACGAGAAGGGGGCTAGAGCACATTTGGAGGAGATCTCAGGATGTGTCTGACCAAGCACGGGCTACTGCCTCTCTTAGGGCATATACCGTGGCTATATGGGTAGCCAAGGAGTCCTTCACGACTGCCCGTATAGCGTCTGCAGCAAATAGATCATCGGAGTTGTTTCGGGTCGTCGGGGAACTCCTTCAGCCACCTGTGGTGGAAGAGACCTTAGACAACCCAGCAACTCGGTGTTGCGAGTTCGCACACCATTTTGCAGGCAAAGTTGCTCAGGTAGGCCTTGAGCTCGACTCCAATTTCATCACAGTGCCAGAGGAAGTGATTGAGGCATCTGCTTGTCCAATTTTGTGGGATTCTTTTAGGCTTGTTCTTCCTGAGACTGTGGAAGAGGTCCTTGGGGCGGTGAGGGTGACCACATAGGCTCTAGACCCTTGCCCGTCTTGGCTAATTAAATCGGCCAGAGAGGGACTTGTTGATTGGTTTGTGTTGATCATTAATGCATCGTTGGAGCAGGGGATTTTTCCATCTCATCTGAAACAAGCTGTGGTTTGTCAACTCCTTAAAAAGGTCTCCCGTGACTCCATGGTGCTGAACAATTACAGACCAATCTCCAACCTCCCTTTTTTGGGTAAGGTGCTGGAGCGGGTGGTTGCCTCCCAGCTCCAGGGTTTTTTAGATGACATCAACTCCCGAGATCAGTCACAGTCTGGTTTCAGGCCTCGTCACGGCACCAAGACAGCCTTGGTCGCCTTGGTGGATGACCTCCGTAGAGAGCTGGACAGGGGGATTGTGACCTTGCTGGTTCTCTTGGACATCTCAGCGGCTTTCGATACCATCGATCATTGTATCCTTCTGGGTCGACTCTCTGGGATGGGTCTCGGGGGCACGGTTTTGTTGTGGCTCCGGTCCTTCCTGGAGGGACGATCCCAGATGGTGGAGCTGGGAGATGCCTGCTCGGACCCCTGGCCTTTGACCTATGGGGTCCCACAAGACTCTATTCTGTCTCCTATGCTTTTTAACATCTACCTGAAACTGCTGGAAGAGGTCATCCGGAGTTTTGGAGTTAGGTGCCACCTCTATGCAGATGACACACAACTCTATTACTCATTTCCACCCAACTCCAAGGAGGCCTCTCGAGTGCTGGACGAGTGCCTGGCCGCTGTGTCTATCTGGATGAGGAGGAACAAGCTGAAGATCAATCCCAACAAGACAGAGGTCCTCTTGGTCGATCGTAAACCTGATCGAGGTATAGGGTGGCAACCTGTGTTGGACGGGGTTACACTCCCCCTGAAGCCACAGGTCCGCAGTTTGGGAGTCCTCTTGGATTCATCGCTTATGCTTGAGGCTCAGCCGTCGGCGGTGTCTGGGAGGGTTTTTGCACAATTGAGACTCATGCGCCAACTGCGACTGTACCTCGCAAAGGCTGATCTGGCCGGGGTGGTCCATGCCTTGATCACCTCTAGATTGGACTACTGCAATGTGCTCTACATGGGGCTGCCCTTGAAAACGGCTTGGAAATTCCAACTAGTCCAACAGGCAGCGGCCAGGATGTTAACTGGTGCGCCTCACAGAGAGAGGTCAACCTTTCTGTTCAAGGAGCTCCACTGGCTGCCGTTTATTTTCCGAGCCCAATTTAAGGTGCAGGTGCTTACCTACAAAGCCCTAAATGGTTTGGGAACATCCTAGCTGTGTGACCGCATCTCTGTTTATGAACCCACGCGTTCACTTTGTTCATCCGGACAGGCCCTGCTCATGATTCCGCCTGCGTTGCACGCGCGTTTGGTGGGGATGCAAGACAAGGCCTTTTCTGTGGTGGGCCCCCGACTCTGGAATATCCTCCTCAAAGATCTTAGAGAGGCCCCTACTTTGGCAGTCTTTAGAAAGAGCTTGAAGACCTGGCTGTTCCATTGTGCCTTTCCAGAATAGGAAAACTCCAATAACAAGTCCCAGAAGCACTTTATTAGAATTAAGATTGCCGCACACTGCACACTGCACTTACCCTATGATCTTTATATATCACCTGTCACATCAGCACTTTTAATTCTGTACCCATTACTCTGGCCCGGTCCAGTTTTATTGTGTCTTGGTGTATTGTTTATTGCTTGTTGTTTAATATTGCTTTAATTATTTTTAATTTGCTTTAGGTTTTGTATTGTTATGCTGTGTTTTGAGGCCTTGGCCTTTGTAAGCCACATCGAGATACTAGTGGGGTACAAATAAAGTTAATAATAATAATAATAATAATAATAATAGTAATAATAATAGTAATAGTAATAATTTTCCTTTGAAACTAACCAATTAACAGCAATGATTTAGCCCAAATCCTGGTGATGCTTTATGCATGCACACCTTCCTCTGATTGAAGTGTTCATTTTTGTCTGTTGTGGAATTGCTGCATTCAATTTAAAGGCATAGAAATAGAGTTGTGCCTGTGCTATCATTACACATAAATATGCATTGTGTCTACACATTTGGTTGTGCATTCTATTTCTTATTTGGTTCAGTTGTGCAACATGGCCATTTAACACAGCACAATTTAAGTGAAACATAAAAGTAGAAAATACAAAAATCACAAAACTTTAGCATTTCTGGGAACATTATCAAAGGGCCAAAAGAAAGGAAGACACAGACAAACAGTTATAGCAGTAACCTCTGTTGTAGGGGTCACAGCACAGTAGCAGTGTTACAAGTAACACTTTCACCTGTAACAAGTTACTTTTTGGTATAACATGGGTTAAATGAAGACATATTTCAAATAATGTAGCAAATTGGAACAAGATTGCTTCATCAATGTGACATGATGTAACAGTGTAGAATTACAAGCAAACATATATTTTAAAGAAATTTCACAGAAATCTTTCAAGTTCTGTTCTAGTCTCTCATCAATTCTAACCTATTTTCTCCTTTTAAAAAAGTAACAACAGAAATGAGCAGTACACATAGTTTATTGCTTGTTTCCATCATTATTGGTGGCAAAAGGTTCATTTTAAAACAGTTTAATAATTACATTAATTACTTCTAAAGAAGAGGTGTGAGTTGCAGAAAGCAATGGCAAAAACAATAAGAAACCAGAGCATCAGCACTATCAGAAAAACCTATAATGCTTTGGGTTATTTGTAGGCTTGGGCGATCAAGAAAAAAATTGGTTCTAAACTCACTTCGTTTCTAGGGGGCGTCAGCGTTTCGAATTTCAGAGGACTTCCGAAATTTAAGATTTCAAAATTTTGAAATTTCTGAAATTTTTGTTAATTACGAATAGATTCGTTAATGGCAGACGCAATTGTGCAATGCGCTAAAAACACCTCCAAACGGGACAGGGGGAACTTCTGAAGCTTTCCTCTCCCTCTGTAGTTGACTGCTGGTGATAGAACTTACAACAAACTAACAGAAACCAAATTAAAATAAATTTTGGATGAAATTAAAATACATTAAGTTAGTAAAAATACAAATTAAAATCAATTTAATCCATTAATTAAATAAGGAAATAAAAAATTACAAAATAATAAAATAAAGTAATAAAATAAGTAGTACGATAATAAAATAAAATGTAAAAAACACACAAGTTAATAATAAAATACTATAGAAATTAAATAAAATAAAGTAAAAAATAAATATAAATAAATAAAAATTGCACTGCCACAAAGAAGTTACATTTCCTGACTCTGGCCAGCTTGGCCCAAGGGCTCAAACCCATTCTGAAACACCACTGCAGTTAGAAATCTGCTGCCACAAAGAAGTTACATTTCCTGACTCCAGCCAGTTTGGCCCTAGGGCTCAAACTCATTCTGAAACAGCACTGTACTTAGAAATCTGCTGCCACAAAGAATTTACATTTGCTTACTCCGGCCAGCTTGGCCCAAGGGCTCAAACCCATTCTGAAACACCACTGCAGTTAGAAACCTGGTGCCAAATTTTTAGGAAAGTGAAGACTCATAGAATCCAGTTCAACGCATATAATCTGACTGCTTGCCTGCTCAGTGACAGCCACTATCCATTCCGCCTACCTCCAACCCCTCCTGGGGGGCATCAGGTCTTAACCCCCCGGGACTGACTGCTTGCCTGCAGTGAAGTCCAGCGGCCCATTCCGGCCACCTCCAAGCCCTCCAGGGGGCCATCATGCATTAACCCCCGGACTGACTGACTGACTGACTGCAGAGTGAAGGCCACCGCCCCATTCCAGCCGTCTCCAAGCACTCCCAGGGGGCATCGAGCATCAATCCCCTGGGAGTGTCTGAATGCATTCTACTTTCACAGCATATCGGCCATCTTCCAGTGTGACTACCTCCAAGCCCTCCCAGGGGGCATCCATCCTGGCCCCCTGGGACTGACTGACTGACTGACTGCCTGCAGTGAAGGCAAACGTGCCCCATTCCGGCCACCTCCATGCCCTCCCGGTGGGGCATCAGGCCTTAACCGCCCCCCCCCCCCCGGAACTGCCTGCTTGCCTGCGCTGTGAAGGCCAATACCCTTTCTGGCCAATACTCTTCCTGTTCCCTTTGACATCCAAAGCAGTGTTCGCAGACAAGGGATCCTTGGCACAACCAGTGACACCGAGGGAATGTTCAAAATACCCCAAGAAAGGAACTGCTGCCAGCAACGCCAAATTCAAGGTGATCCACAATGGAGGAGTGCGGGAATACACACAGCAGTGAAGCGGACACCCCACAGATTCCCCTCTGGGTCTAGAGAAGGTCCGGGTATGAATACTCAAAGTACGGAAAAATTCAATTAACCAACGTTGCAAATTTTTATTTCAGATGATAACATAAAATAAAACAAAGGACTAAATTGGGAGATTAATTTTTTTTCCAAGAGATATGATGAAGTAACACCAAGAATGAGGAAGACAAGGAAGCCTTTCAGTGAATTTATGCAGCAGACCTTGTATCGGGTTCCACAAAACAGCAGACAAACAAACACCCCTCAAAGAAAGGAAAGAGAGAATACAGGAATGCACCAAAAGGGCATCATGGCAACATACAAGCAGCCACTGCAGAGCCGTAACGTCGCATTTGATAGGGACCACTACTTGTGGTCAATGAAGTAGAGACTGGAAGAAGGGAAGCTACTAGCAAACTCCGAACACGCCATTAATTGACCATTCCAAGTCACTTCGCACATAGGAAGGCTAAATGTCCAAGGAAAAAGAACACGGTCCAAATGCACAGGGCAGGTAAACAGGCACTTATTTCTCATATAATGGGTTCGTAGGCCACCTGACAACGAGGCGCTTCATGGGAAAAAAATCAGAGTTTCTTCCCATAAGGACTTTAGACTCTTTTCCTCACAGATTCATTCGAGAAAAGAGATGGTACGTCCTCCGGGGGTTGCTCCCAAAGATTCAAAGTCAGCAATCAAGCAGTAGCTCCCTGAAGACAAAGGAGGTAAAGAGGAAAGGCTGTTTCCTGGACGGAAACAATCTAACCAAGACAGTATAGGTCAGGGATGGGGATGTAAAGCTGGCATAAGAAAATATGTCTGGGGTCAATGGCACTCCATCAAACTGCAAAGGAACAGTCAGTCCCAGAAAGGGACGGCAACCCCGAGGCACTTATAGCAGGAATGGGGAAGTCAAGCTCGCATTTGAGAGGGAATCCCTGCCCTCAATGGCACAGCACACTGCAGGGCACCGACAGAGGGATGCTCGGGGCCTCTCTGCAAGCATCTACACCTGGCATGACCAACTTGCACCTTCCTGGGGCTTTGGACTACAACTCCCACCTATCCTAACAGCCTCAGAACCTTTCTTTTGGATTTCTTTAAAATAAGGACTTCTTCTGATCTCACAATGGTAGCCTCGTGTCAAGAGGTAGGAGACGGTTGAGGACCACGGAGGTGGGGAAGACCCATAAAGAGAACACACTCATAACCTCCAGACAACCATGCAGTCCTGAAGGACACCCTTCAGAATAAGGCTACTCAATGTTGGGGCAGAGTACGCAGCCAGTGGCTAATTAACTCGGAGATTTAATGTAACCGAACTGAAAGCTAAATCCAGACGTCCTCCCACCCCCCACGTTCCCCCCAGAATGGCAGCTTAATTGTACTTGTTGAGCACTGGAGCTACTGAGAACCTTCTTGAACCGTTGTTCTCAGAGAGGTTCTAAAGCAATACTGTACTTTCTCGCACGGATCAGGATAATCATTCCAGCAAGGGAAGTAGAAACCTACTGAAGTTGTAGTTGCTCTTTAGCCTACTCTGCGAGTGCCAAATGCCATACGAAACATCCAATTTGTGGAAAGCGCATTCTAACCAAATGCAGATTTGGCCAACATGGACGCGAGGAGCCAGTATCAAAACGCCCACCTTTTTTACATTGGGATCTGTAATTTCAGGGATGTTCCAGAAAGCCTTTCTGATCCCATTATCCTCATTGAAGATAATGGATGCTCTGGATGCGCCTGCAGTACTGCATTTTTCCTATTCCCATGCGCTTTCGCAGGTAGCCATAGACCTTTTTGATATCATCCCAGGCTTTCAGTTACTTGAGGAGCCGGACAGCTTCCTTTGACTTTTTGTTACCATCTAGTTTGTCTTCAATGACCGGAGGAAGTTCCTGTTGACCTCGGCAGCTGCTGAAGAGCTTAAGCTGCAAATGCAGAGCATATGACATAGCGCTTCAGGGTGATGATCACCCAACGATGCCAGTGTTGCCAAGTTTGTGACGGGGCAAACATGCGTCCCCCCAGAGACATATTACCAAAGGCACCCTGGCCTGACCGATGGGTTCCACCTCCGTGAACCCTCAGAATACGAGGCACAGCTCTGCCGGTGCCGCAATGCTACTGCGCAGGTCTAATGTCCTGCAAGTTCACTCACGAAAATGGGCAGCCTCCTGCTCTTCTGCAAATCAGTGCGAGAGAAGATCAAAATATCTGGGCAGATGGGGGCCTTGAGCACAGATTGCATGGTGACATTTCTACCGGACACTTCCCCCTTTTCAGAGAACAGCAATATCAAAGGAGAAGTAGAAGCCATGATGGAGCTGTTCCCTAGTCGCGGAGGAGCTCCCCTCACCACCAATTCTGTCACAGACCCAGCAGGAAAAGGTATTGATCAGTAGAAAAAGATTTTCCTGACACTGATCTATCTTCAAGAAATATAATTATAATTGGAAAGAGAACCACTTGTAGCAGTGGTTCACAAAGAGAAATGCATGGCTCCAGCAGAATGTAACAATTTCTTTTGGAAGGGGGGGGGGCTAAGGGAGGTTGAGTCATTGGTGTGGTTTTCGTTGTGAAGGAAAATTGTATTGCACCACAGGATATTTATTTCTGATTTATTGACTATTCTAAAGACTTTGACTGTCTGGATAATAATACATTGCGGCAAGTTCTGGGTGGGATGGACATACCAAGCCACCTTGTCTCTCTCCCTGGGAGTCTGTACAAATTTTTTAAAGAGGGGATCATGGGCCAAGGTAAGACCCATGCAGGGTACAGATTCAGTTCCTCACAGATTTATTTGAGAAACGTGATGGAACATCTTCCGTGGATTGATCCCAAACATCCAAAGACACCCAGCAATCAAGCAGTAGCTCCCCGGAGACAAAGGAGATAAAGAGGGAAGTTTCCTATGGATAGATAGCAGACAGAGGGGGATTCCGGGGGTAGGGAAAACCCAGCTGTAGTAGATGGGAAGATCTGGCGAAAATAAACATCAGTAATAAAGTCAAATACCTTGGAATAATAATTACTCCCAATAATAACCACCTCATAAAAAATAACTACGAGAAAAAATGGTCGGAAATCCAAAAGAAATTGCAGAAATGGTTACAGCTTAACCTGTCTTTATTAGGCAAAATAGCTATAATAAAAATGAGCGTTCTGCCAGACATCCTCTTCACATTTCAAGCACTACCCATTTTAAAAACTAAGACGCTGCTAGAGAAGTGGCAAAAGGCTATCATCAAATTTATTTGGAACAACAAGAAACACAGAATAAGGGCAATACATCTGGTGGACGACAAAAGGAGGGGGGGACTAGCCCTCCCCGAGCTACAACTATATTACGACGCCACAGCGTTAAGCTGGCTCCGAGACTGGGCGACACTTAGTAAAGAGAGGATCCTAGCAGTGGAAGGGTTCGATATAAACCAGGGGTGGCATGCTTATCTCTGGAGAAATAAGGACAAAAAAGAAAAACTCTTTAAAAACCATCCAATCAGAGCTGCTTTAATCAACACCTGGAACAAGTATAAAAACAAATTCTATCAAAGAACGCCAATGTGGTTTTCCCCCACGGAAGCACATCATAGAAGGGAAATACCGAGGAAGATATGGCTTACTTATAAACAACTCATTAACATCAAGGGACAGGAAATAACTCTAAAATCTAGAGAAGAACTAAACCAGGTTGACGCCTCTATCTCCTGGTTCCACTACCATCAGATTAGAGAAAACTTCAAAATCGATGAAAAAGTAGGCTTTGAAACAAAAATTTCCTTCTGGGATAACATCCTAACAACAGACACAAAATTCATAAGAAAGATATATAATCAGTTACTAATCTGGGCCACTGAGACTGAACAAATAAAGACCAACATGATAACCTGGGCAAGAGATATAGGCCACTCAATACCCCTAGTAGATTGGGAAAAAATCTAGAAAAACAAAATCAAATATACATACGCCACCGATATAAAGGAGAGCTGGTACAAGATTTTCTATAGGTGGTATTTAACCCCTGAAATCCTGGCCAAAATAAATAAAAACAAAAAAGAAGATCGATGCTGGAAGTGTGAGAGAGAAAAAGGCACATTTCTGCACATGTGGTGGAACTGTAAAAAGGTCAAAAAATTTTGGACACAAATCCATAGATCGGTCGAAAAAATGCTAGAGGTTAAATTTGATTTAAGACCGGAAATATTATTATTAGGGCTTCACAATCTCAAACTAGACAAAAATGAAGATAAAATACTCTTTTATTTAACAACAGCGGCTAGAATGGTCATAGCAAGAATGTGGAAAAACAAAGAAGTTCCATCACTGGAACATTGGGTTGACAAGATATTGGACATAATAAACATGGACATCTTGACACAGAGAATTTCCCAAAGTTATAGGAAACCTCAGAAAACCAATTGGAACTCAGTAATAAAATTTATAAAGGAGGAAAACAATGGGCTGTACACAATAGAAATGTAACAACAATCCAAGAAAATGATTAAATGTTAAAGAAAAAATAAGGGTCTAAGCACCCGGAGCAATTAACAATAATGACACTTTTAATACTCCTAAGAAAGCAAGCCATAAGGCACAAAACAAAATTTAACATTTATACAGCATATACTATGGAGAGAGGAGAACGAGAAATATAAAAATCAAATGTAACATGCAAAACCTATTATGTTTGTACCACGACGGATAAACCTGGAAGTACCAAACCCCCTCCCCTCGTTGTCCCCCTTCCACTACCCCCAGCCCTGTCCCCCCACCCAAAAGCACCACCCACCCCTCCCTTACCCCCCTTCTCCCTACTGTATACTCCTTTTGTAAACTCCCTTTATACCCATTACCTGTTTTTAACAATGTATATGTGCATGAAAATCAATAAAAATTATTTTTTTAAAAAAGAGGGAAGTTTCCTATGGATAGATAGCAGACAGAGGGGGATTCCGGGGGCAGGGAAAACCCAGCTATAGTAGATGGGAAGTCAAGCTGGCATTTAATAAAATGTCTGGCCTCAATAGCACTTCACCAGACAGCAGACAAACAGTAAGTCCCTTAAAGGAACAGTTTCCCCCTCCCTAAGGTCCCCAAGGAAGGAAAAGGAATTCGTTGAGGTAGCTGCATTCAAAAGTAATTAACAAAAAGCAATGAAAATGACGAAGACTAATTGACAAAATAAATAAGGAAACCTTTAAAAATGTCTGGAATGGATAATAACATATAGTTTCAAATATAAGATATATGGATCACGACAATAATCTAGACTTGAATGCAAAGGATTTTATAGAATTATTGAAGGGATTTAAAAAAGAAAATAAAATTGGAGGGTGAAACACAGTGCTGAAACAGTAAGGGTTTGCTCCCCTTTGCCAAAGTTGGCAGGAGACAGCAAATGGGTTTTTTTTTTTGTGGCAGCAGGTTACCAAGGACAGTGCTGAAGCAGAAAGGGTTTGCTCCCCTTGTGTGACTAACTCCAAGCCCTCCCGGAGGGCACCGGACCTTAACCCCTCCATGAGTTTCTGACTGAATGCTTGCCTGCAGTGAAGGCCAGTGCCCCATTCCGGCCACCTCCAAGCCCTTCGTGCATCCATTATGCCTTAACCCACCGAGACTGACTGACTGACTGACTGCTTGCCTGCAGTGAAGGCCAGCGCCACATTACGGCCACCTCCAAGCCCTTCGTGCGTCCATCACGCCTTAACCTACCGGGATTGACTGAATGACTGCTTGCTTGCCTCCGGTAAAAGCCAGCGCCACATTCCGGCCACCTCCACCGGGACTGACTGACTGACTGCTTGCCTGCAGTGAAGGCCAGCGCCCCATTCCGGCCACCTCCAAGCCCTTCGTGCATCCATTATGCCTTAACCCACCGGGACTGACTGACTGACTGACTGCTTGCCTGCAGTGAAGGCCAGCACCACATTACGGCCACCTCCAAGCCCTTTGTGCATCCATCACGCCTTAACCCACCGGAACTGACTGAATGACTTACTGACTGACTGCTTGCCTGCAGTGAAGGCCAGCGCCCCATTCCGGCCACCTCCAAGCCCTTCATGCATCCATTATGCCTTAACCCACCGGGACTGACTGACTGACTGACTGCTTGCCTGCAGTGAAGGCCAGCGCCACATTACGGCCACCTCCAAGCCCTTCGTGCATCCATCACGCCTTAACCTACCGGGATTGACTGAATGACTGCTTGCTTGCCTCCGGTGAAAGCCAGCGCCCCATTCCAGCCACCTCCAAGCCCTTCCTGCGTCCATCATGCCTTAACCCACCGGGACTGACTGACTGACTGACTGACTGACTGCTTGCCTGCAGTGAAGGCCAGCGCCACATTCCGGCCACCTCCACCGGGACTGACTGACTGACTGACTGCTTGCCTGCAGTGAAGGCCAGCGCCACATTCCAGCCACCTCCAAGCCCTTTGTGCATCCATCACGCCTTAACCCACCGGGACTGACTGACTGACTGACTGATTGCCTGCAATGAAGGCCAGCGCCCCATTCCGGCCACCTCCAAGCCCTTCATGCATCCATTATGCCTTAACCCACCGGGACTGACTGACTGACTGACTGCTTGCCTGCAGTGAAGGCCAGCGCCACATTACGGCCACCTCCAAGCCCTTCGTGCATCCATCACGCCTTAACCTACCGGGATTGACTGAATGACTGCTTGCTTGCCTCCGGTGAAAGCCAGCGCCCCATTCCAGCCACCTCCAAGCCCTTCCTGCGTCCATCATGCCTTAACCCACCGGGACTGACTGAAAGACTGACTGACTGACTGCTTGCCTGCAGTGAAGGCCAGCGCCCCATTCCGGCCACCTCCAAGCCCTTCGTGTGTCCATCATGCCTTAACCCACCGGGACTGACTGACTGCTTGCCTGCAGTGAAGGCCAGTGCCCCATTCCGGCCACCTCCAAGCCCTTCATGCGTCCATCACGCCTTAACCCACCGGGACTGACTGACTGACTGCTTGCTTGCCTCCAGTGAAGGCCCGTGCCCCATTCCCGCCACCTCCTAGCCCTCCAAGGAGCTATTATGCCTTAACCTACCGGGACTTATTGACTGACTGACTGCTTGCCTACAATGAAGGGCAGCACCCCATTCCGGTCACCTCCAAGCCCTTCGTGCGTCCATCATGCCTTCACCCACTGGAACTGACTGACTGACTACTTTCTTGCCTCCAGTGAAGGCCTGTGCCCCATTCCCGCTACCTCCTAGCCCTCCAAGGGGCTATCATGCCAACCCACCAGGACAGAATGACTGACTGACTGACTGACTGACTGACTGACTGCTTGCCTCCAGTGAAGGCCAGCGCCCCATTCCAGCCACCTCCAAGCCCTTCCTTCATCCATCATGCCTTAACCCACCGGGACTGACTGACTGACTAACTGACTGCTTGCCTCCAGTGAAGGCCAGTGCCCCATTCCGGCCACCTCCAAGCCCTTCCTGTGTCCATCATGCCTTAACTCACTGGGACTGACTGACTGACTGACTGACTGACTGATTGCTTGCCTGCATCCATTCTTTGTGGAGAAAGAAGGAGACACAGGAGACTCCAATATCATGGAGGAAGGAGAAGAAGGCAAACATGAATAATAAAAGCAGGTGCACTGGGAGATGGACAGTGAGGGGACAGTGGTGTTGTTCAACAGAAGCTGGGGGGAACCATCAGAGGAGAAAGCCAACACTGCTTTGGATGTCTAAGGGAAGAGGAAGAAACCTGATGCAGAGAAAATGTAATTCAAAGACAAAGGATACGTCAGACCACTTTCCAAATAAATGGTGTGTGGCTGGGAGAATCCAAGGAAGTCTAATCCTAGTAAAAGGGTGCTGAAGAGGTGGTGAAGGAAGCGAAGTGCAATCAAAGCTATATCCTCCCATCACTCCTCTCATTCCCCTATTCTGCATGGTAGCTACCTGCGCAAAGAGAAGCACAACCCCTCATGAAATCTAGGGAATGTTAAAAATACCCCAAGGACAGAACTCCTGCCAGCACCCACAAAGTCTAGTCCACTCATCATCGAGGATAACATAAACATGAGCAACAAGACGGACAAGGGGGCATTGGCAAAATAAGCTCAAGACCTTAATGGCTCACCAACACACAGTAGACAACCAGGCAGTCTGGTAAGTTAACAGCAAGGTAAAAGATAGCTGAGAAAGGGCAGCTCACATGTGGAAGAACAAAAGGGGACAAAGTCACCTTCATAAAGAACCAGTAGCACCCATAGATCAGAGAGTGGTGGTTCTCCCCGAGGATAGTCTGGGATGAAGTACTGACCTACACTTGGCAGCCAGGCAGACAGCTCCAACAAGACAATTTGTACATCTGTAGAAGACGTCTCATTGAAGATGTCTTCTTTCAATTATTATTTATTATTATTAAACTTCTACAGAGAAGTCACCTGACAAGCACCGTGAAATGACAGCAAGGCACAGAACACAGCCAAACAGCAGTTTGGATATTGACACCACAAAGTACAGAGAGATGGAGGGAAAGTTCCCTTGCCCAGAAGATAAGGAATAGTCACCCAACAATGACAGCTCTTGCGTAGGCATATTTGAGTAACGCGATGCCACCATGTGCGGGAAAGGGTACATCCATCCCTCCGAAACGGAAAGAGAAGACTCACAAAGTGTCCTGTAAGAAATCTTGAATGTGCAGAACCTACTACTCTGTATGCCAGTATTACAGCAAACCTAAATCTCTCTAAGTCTCTTCCTCTATAAACGATAGCTGTCCTCCTCAGAGCAGACAAACTGACACTCCCACCTTACTCAATTAATGAATTAATACTTTGGAGAAAGGAAAAGGAGGTTGAGAAAAAACAGGAATGCACCCAAAGGCAATTCTGGGCAGCCACTGCATACCTGTGATGTCGCATTGGATACAGACAATTATCATTAAGAAGTGTAGCTGCTATCAAACACGGCATTCATTGACCGTTCCAAGTCATTTGGCACAGCGGGAGGCTACAGGGTTAAGGAAAAAAGAACATGGTAAAAATGCACAGGGCAAGTAGGCAGGCAGTGATTTCCCATCCAAAGGATTCTTAGGCCATTTGTCAACGAGGCACATTGTCATGATGCAAGACAACAGAGGACAAGCGATGGTGGGAGGTGGGCCAAATAGCACTGGATCCATAAATGCTTTATGTTCAGATCGTCCTGGATAACATTGAGGAGATCCCAAGCGCCTTCAAGCCAGTTCTTTTGGCAACAGAGGAAGATCCGGAGTCTTCAAAACATAGTCCATCTGAACTGGGGTTGTGGTTTGCTCCGGCATTCACAGCCATTGTGGGAAGATGAATCTTGGTGAGGCTTCTCTGCTTCAATACCCTTGCTCCCAGTCCTGATTGAGACTGTAACGTATGTTTTCCACCTCATTGGTTTGAAGAAATGATTTTGTGATAAATTAAAGTTTTCCTGAGCAATTTACAGTTATTTAGGGTTTTTGGGAGTTCCAGTTTCCTGGATGATTCCTACCTACCCGCACCAACACCTGCACAACATGTGACATCGAAAAAGCTACCCAAACACCCCTAGAACAAAACTTCTGCTGGCAATGGCAAAGTAAAGTTGATCCACCATGGAGGACTGGAGGAATACACAAAGCAGTAAAGCAGACACCCCTCTGAGTCCCCCCTGGGGCCAAAGAAAGAACAGGGTATGAAAACTCAAAGTAAAAATAAATTTATGGAAAAATTAAATGAGCCAAGGTTGTGATTATGTATTTCAGATAATACCATTAAATAAACCAAAGGGCTAAAGAAGGAAATAGATGTGGCAGTTAAAATTATTCAAGAGAAAATATGAAGTAACAGTAGGAATGAGGAAGAGAAGCTAGCCTTTCGGCAAATGTATGCAGCAGACCTTTAATCGGGTACCACAACACAGCAGACAGACACCCCTCAAAGAAAGGAAAGCAATAGTAAGCTCGAGAGGGGACGGACTACGGAACACTGAAGCAGAGACTGGAAAAAGTTGACAGACTCAGAACAAGCAAGAAGCACTAGCACCCATCGAGCAGAGGGTAGTGGTTCTTCCAGAAGAAACTCAGTGAAAAAAGAACTGGCCTACACAAAGCCCTCTGGATATATCATTGACCTGTAACGTTAGGAACACAGATCTCATATGAGTAATCTTTTTTTCGTAAGAAATTCCGAGGCCACCCAGGAGTTGCAGAAATGAGTCAAAGGGAAGTAAGCAGACAAATGCCGGAACACTGCACGCGTATCATGTGGAAAACGTAGAGGGAGGGGTCACATGGAGAAATGAATGCAACAAAGTGCTTGTGGAATATGTGAGGAAGGGGAGTATGCACGTACATGTGAAACGGCCGCTCTTATGGAACAAGTGTTCCCGGAGGTCAAAAATTGTGCACTAAGTATTTGTTTGCAGTTCTAAGATATTGACACAGGATGTGTAAAGACTCAAAGGCCAAACTCCAAGTTGGGAACATTGATTTGCTGACGGACAATTCCTGGGGATATGGATGCGCATGCCGACGTTCTCAGAGGAACACGAGGCCCTGGCTGATTCGGGGTTTTTTTTTTTATAAAGGGGTGGGGGGTATTCCTTACACCATGACAAGGGGAGCGATGTACTACATTGAGGGCACAGAAAGACTTACACAACATAGAACACACAGCAGTCAACCAGGCAGTCCTGAAATCCAACATTAAGGACCCAGAGTGAGACTCATATAATCCACACCCATTCCAAAGGAACCTAAAAATAAAATTACAATGCAAATCGATGAGGATATTCATTCAAGGCTAGTAAGTCGAAACCTACTGGAGGATGACAAAAATGCAGTTAAAACTAAATGCAATCATGACTACGGGAATGATCCCAGGGAATGACTGCTTGCCTGCAGTGAAAGCCAAATGCAATCATCACTCCCCCCAGGACTTAAAGAAACTTTGCCTGCTGCGCACTATATTGAACTTCTGAATTTCCCCAAAGATGGGAAATAGGCTTAAAAAATCCTGAAATAACGAACACCTACTGGCTCACGGGGGTTACCGGAGGACAACAAAGATGCAGTGAAAGCTAAATACAATCATGACTACGGGAATGACCCCCGGGAATGACTGCTTGCCTGCAGTGAAAGCCAAATGCAAACATCACTCTTGGCATTCCCCCAGGTAGTTTCCGCTTGTCTCTGCCACAACCAGGAGTCGGGCCACAAAACCAAACGTCAGGCAGTTAAAATTATTAGGTTCTTGTGGGTTTTTTCGGGCTATAGAGCCATGTTCTAGAGGCATTTCTCCTGACGTTTCGCCTGCATCTATGGCAAGCATCCTCAGAGGTTGTGAGGTCTGTTGGAAGTAGGAAAAATGGGTTTATATATCTGTGGAATGGCTGGGGTGGGGCAAGGAGCTCTTCCCTGCTGCAGTTAGGTGTGAATGTTTAGCTGATCACCTTCATTAGCATTTGAACGCCTGCCTGAGCCTGGGAAAAACTGTTGCTGGGAGGTGTTAATCTGTGCCTGGTTTTTTCCTCTCTGTTGTTTAGCTGTTATAATTTTAGAGTTTTTTAATACTGGTAGCCAGATTTTGTTCATTTTCATGGTGTCTTCCTTCCTGTTGAAATTGTCCACATGCTTGTGGATTTCAATGGCTTCTCTGTGTAGTCTGACATGGTGGCTGTTGGTGTGGTCCAGCATTTCTGTGTTCTCAAATAATATGCTGTGTCCAGGCTGGTTCATCAGGTGCTCTGCTATGGCTGACTTCTCTGGTTGAAGTAGTCTGCAGTGCCTTTCATGTTCCTTGATGCATGTCCGGACGCTGCCTTTGGTGGTCCCTATGTAGACTTGTCCACAGCTGCATGGTATATGGTAGACTCCTGCAGAGATGAGAGGATCCCTCTTGTCCTTTGCTGAACGTAGCATTTGTTGGATTTTCTTGGTGGGTTTGTAGATTGTTTGTATGTTGTGTTTCTTCATTAGCTTCCCTATGCGATCAGTGCTTCCCTTGATGTATGGCAGGAACACTTTTCCTCTGGGTGGATCTTCATCTTTACTCTCGTGGCTTGTTCTTGGTCTTGCAGCTCTTCTGATGTCTGAGGTGGAGTATCCATTGGCCTGGAGAGCCCAGTTGAGGTGGTTCAGTTCATCTTGGAGGAGGTGGGGTTGGCAGATTCTTTTTGCACGGTCTGCCAAGGCTTTAATGGTGCTTCTTTTTTGACTTGGGTGATGTTTTTATGTAGATATCTATCTGTGTGTGTGGGTTTTCTGTAGACGGTGTGACCCAATTGTTGATCTGGTTTGCGGATGACTAGGACATCTAGAAAAGGCAGTCTTCCTTCATTTTCTTTTTCCATGGTGAACTGGATGTTTGGGTGGATGCTGTTAAGATGGTCCAGGAACCTGTTGAGTTCTTCTTCTCCATGGCTCCAAATGGTGAAGGTGTAATGCACATATCTGAACCATATTGTGGGCTTTTTGGTTGCTGTCTCCAGGGCTTGTTCCATGTAGAAGTTCCATGTAGAAGTTAGCTATGACCGGGCTGAGAGGGCTCCCCATAGCTACTCCATCTTTCTGTTCGTAGAATTCATTGTCCCACTGAAAGTAACTGGTGGTAAGGCAATGGTGAAACAGAGCCGTGATGTCTTCTGGGAACCTCTGGTTGATGAGTTAAAATTATTGTTCCATTCTCCACCAATCTTACGGGAGAAGGACTTGGTGAGATGAGGAATGCACTTGATCAACTTGTAGCATTCAATTTCCCTTCGAAATCTGATGAATTACCCAAAGGAACCTACAAATGCAATAACTATGCAAATTGATGAGGACACTCATTAAAGGCAAGTCAGTTGAAACCTACTGGAGGACGACAAAAATGCAGTGAAAGCTAAATGCAAACGTGACTACGGGAATGACCCCCAGGAATGACTGCTTGCCTGCAGTGAAAGCTAAATGCAATCATCACTCCCCCAGGAATTAAAGAAACTTTGCCTGCTAAGCTCTATATTGAACTTCTGAATTTCCCCAAAGATGGGAAAGAGGCTTTAGAAATCCTGAAATAACAAACACCTACTGGCTCACGGGGGTTACCAGAGGACGACAAAAATGCAGTGAAAGCAAAATGCAAACATGACTACTGGAATGCTCCCCGTGAATGACTGCTTGCCTTCAGTGAAAGCCACATGTTAACATCACTCCTGGCATTCACCCTGGGAGTAACCACTTGCCAGTGCCATGGCCAGGAAACGGGCCACAATAACAAAAGTCGTGCAGAAAATATTATTGATCCATTCTCCACCAATCTTAAGGGGGAAGGACTTGGTGAACTGAGGAATGAACTGAGGAATGCAAGAGTCATTGCAGTGTTTGCTGTGGGGGTGGAGATTTGGATTGTACCACAGGGTAAAGGGTCGGGGTGGGGTGGGGGGGTTAGTTATATAAAGTGGACTGATTCAAAATGAGAGCAATACTTGTTTTGGTGAGAACACAATATAGAGAACACAATTAATGTAACAGCTGTTCTCAGATAAATGCAAGGCCCTCCCTTTTGTATTGTTTTTTCTTTAGGGTTCTTTTTTTAAAGGGAAATTTTTAACAGATTTCTTTTTTTGGAGGTAGTTTAAGGATGTTCTTTTGAAGATATTTTAGGATCTCTGTTTGACCTTTCCTCTGTATGAAGGCAAGGAGTGCTCGTGGGGATCACAAAAGTATTGAGTGGTGCCCCATCCCTTATGAAGGATCATTATAGTGCCCCGTTTCAAAAAGGAACCTATTTGGTGTCGAGGAACAATAAGGCAGAAGAAATATAGCATGGCACAGGGCTGATAACAAGGCAGGGTAGGTATTTTGAAGTCTATCATTTCAGGTTCTCGGAAACACAAGACAGCAGTGATCAACTGGACAGTGCTGTCAAAATCAATCTGTTTTTTGGGTGGTTGCAAGTCCCTATAAACAGTGCAGAAACAGTATGGGTTTGTTCCCCTTGTGTGACAAACTCCAAGCCCTCCCGGGTAGCACCAGGCCTTAACTCCCCTTGAATTACTGACTGAATGCTTGCCTGCAGTGAAGGCCAGCGCACCATTCCGGGCACCTATAAGCCCACCAAGGGTCGCATTTCCCCTTAACCCCCCTGGTGGAAGGAGAAGAAGGACAACTGGAAAAAGAAAAGCAGGGGCACAGGGAGATGGACACCAAGGATACAGTGGGCTTGTTCTATGGAAAGACAACACTGCTTTGGATGTCAAAGGGAAGAGGAAGAAACCTGATGCCGGCGATGCAGAGAAAATGTCATTCAAAGACAAAGGAAACGTCGGACCACATTTCTGGGATCACTATTGAATGGCATGTGGCTGGGATAAACCAAGGAAGTGGATTTCTACTAAAAAGGGTGCAGAACAGGCATTGATGGAAGCAAACGGAAGTACTTTGGCCACATCATGAGCAAAGGGGAAGTCAAGCTGGGCTTTGACAAAGAATCCCTGCCCTCAATGGCACAGCACATTGCACTGAAAAGATGCAGTGAAAGCTAAATGCAAATGTCACTCTGGCTGGCCGGACTCGGCAAATGTTACTTCTTTGTGGCAGCAGATTTCCAGCTACAGTGGTGTTTCAGAATGGGTTTGAGCCCTTGGGCCAAGCTGGCCAGAGTCTGCAAATGTAACTTCTTTGTGGCAGCAGATTTCTAATTACAGTGCTGTTTCAGAATGGGTTTGACCCCTTGGGCCCAGCAGAAGATGCTTTAAATGTATTGAAGTAATGAACACCTACTGGTTCCGGGGAGGGGGGTGTGCTTCCTCAACTTGCAGCATTCCATTGTCCGTTGGGAAATGAGGAGTCATCGGAAGGAATTGAAATAGACAATAGCATGGCAGATGGAGGAGGGTTTTCGTACAAATCAAGAAAGTGGAGTCCTACTTCAGGATGAATAAGATACAGTGAAAACTATCTGCAAGCGTCACTTCCGCAATTCCCTCCCGGGACTGCTTGCCTGCAGTGAAAGCTAAATGCAAACGTCACTTCCCTCACCTTCCCCCGAGACTGGCAGATTAGGGTTTCATGCCGATCACTTGAACTACTGAGAACCTTCTGGAGCAGTGCTCTATGACAGCTTATACTGCTGTCTTGTACTTTATTCCACGGATGATGATATTCAATCAAGCCAAGAAGTGGGGAACCTACCAGAGGGAACCTTCTGGAGATGCTGTGAAAGCTAAATGCAAATGTCAACCCAGCCAATATCGCCCTGGAGAGACCGCTTCCTTGCCCCGTGGCCACCCTTACTAATGTCAGACATGGAATTAAAGAAACGATGCTTGCTAAACTGTATATTGAACTTCTGAATTTCCCCAAAGAAGGAGAAGATGCTTTAAACTACTGGATTAACAAACACCTACAGGCTCGGGGGGGGGGGGGGGGACTTGTTCAACTGGTAGCATTATACTCTCCTTTGGGAGATGAGGAATCTTCCAAGGGAATTTAAAAAGACAGCAGTGATCAACTGGACATTGCTGTCGTAATCAATCTATTTTTTGGGTGGTTGCAGGTTTCTAGAAACAGTGCGGAAACAGTATGGGTTTGTTCCCGTTGTGTGACTAACTCCAAACCCTTCCGGGTGGCACCGGGCCATAACCCCCTGTCAGTTTCTGACTGAATGCTTGCCTGTAGTGAAGGCCAGCACACCTTTCTGGCCACCTCAAAGCCCTCCAGGGGTGCATTTACCCTTAACCCCCCTGGTGGAAGGAGAAGAAGGTAAACATGAATAATAAAAGCAGGTGCACTGGGAGATGGACAGCGAGGGGACAGTGGTCTTGTTCAACAGAAGCTGAGGGGGGATCCATCTGAGTATAAAGCCAACACTGCTTTGGATGTCAAAGGGGAGAGGAAGAAACCTGATGCCAGCGATGCAGAGAAAATGTCATTCAAAGACAAAAGTTACATTGGACCAGATCCCTGGGGTCACAAAGGAATGGCATGTGGCTGGGATAATCCAAGGAAGTTTATTTTAACTGAAAGGGTGCAGAACAGGCATAGAGGGAAGCAAAGTGCGGGATAAGCTATATCCTCCCATTCCCCTACTTAGTACGGTAGCTACCCACGTCAACAGAAGCATAACGCCACATGAAAACAAGTGAAAGTACAACATACCCAAAGGACAGTACTGCTGACAGTGCAGACAAAGTCAAGAAAGGAACCTGAGCAACGAGGCATACAAGGGGGCCTTGGCACAATAAGCTGGAGACCTGAATGACCCACCAACACACAGCAGTCAACCAGGCAGTCCTGAAAGTCAACCACAAGGTAACAGCTTGCAGTGAAAGGGCAGCTCAGATGTGAAGAAAAAAAGGGGACCAAGTCACCTTCATGTTGATAAAGCCGTAACAGAATAGTACATAACTCAGGGCTACCTAGCTGGCCTTTACTCATGAAATACCTATGTTAAAAACCCAGCCATTAACTTGACTTCTAACACGCAAGTAGTACTTCCACAGACGCAGGGGAAAAAAGATGGCAAATCATAAGACCGGGCCAGAAATAAACACCGCAGGACAACTAAGCAGACAAGCAGACACCCCTCAAAGATAGGATAGGGACTAGTAGGCTCCAGAAAGGAAGTTCTACGGGATACTGGACATGAGACAGGGAACAGGTGGTGTACTCTGAAGAAGCAGGAAGCAGTAACACCTATAGAGCAGAGAGTGTTGGTTCCTCCAAAGGACTGTCAGGGATGAAGTACTGGCCTACACTTGGCAGCCAGTCAGCCAGCTCCAACAAGACAATTGGTACATCTGTAGAAGATGTCTCATTGAAGATGTCTTCTTTCGATGCCACTCAAGAGCAGAGAAGTCACCAGACAAGCACCGTGAAACGACAGCAAGGCACAGAACACAGCCAAACAGCAGTTTGGATATTGACACCACAAAGTACAGAGAGATGGAGGAAAGGTTGCCCAGAAGATAAGGAATAGTCACCCAACAATGACAGCTCTTGTGTAGGAGTGTTTGAGTAATGCGACGCCACCATGTGTGGGAAAGGGTACATCCATCCCTCCGAAACGTACTGGAGGGAACCTTAAGGAAATACAGTGAAAGCAAAATGCAAATGTCTCTCCCCCCACCTTCCCCCGAGACTGGCAGATTAGTGTTGCATGCAGACAACTGGAGCTACAGAGAAACTTCTGGAGCGGTGTTGTCAGAGAGCTTATACCCCTTTATAGTACGTTTCGTACGTATGATACCGTATGTATCTTACGTAGAGCTCGGAGAGAGAGGACGTAGAATAACATTAAAGTAATACAAACATTTATTGAGAACAAATTATATTTAAAATGTTGAACCAATTGGAGCAATCTACAAACAGACTAAAAAAATTTCTTCAACGACCCCAGGAAGTTATGTGATCTCCTAATATCGATGACCCTAACAAATCAGCAGCGCCAGAAGAGCTTTAGCCGCTCAAACAGAGCAGATGGCATAGCACTTCAGTGGGATGTTAACCCAACGATGTCAGTATCGGCAACTCTTTTTCGGGGCAGAAATGCGTCCTTCCAGGGATATATTTCCGAATGCACCATGCCCAGAACAATGAGTTCCACCTCCGCAAACCCTTGGGATGTGGCACAGCTATGGCGGTGCACCAAAGATTTAGGCCTGGAGTGATGCCCTGCAAGTTCATTCACAGCGTGGTTCTATCTCCTGTTCTTCCGCAAAATGGTGTGTGCAAAGTTCACAATCTCTGTGCAAATGGGGGCCTTGAACAGAGCTGCCGTGGTGACATTTTGACTTCCCCCTTTACAGAGTACACCAATATTAAAGGACAATTACAAGCCATGATGGCTCAGCTCCATTGTCACGGAGGAGCTCCCCACACCACTGCATACTGTGACACGTACACAGGAGGAGGAGGATTTGATAAGTTGGAAATACTTTCCCAGTTACTGTTATATCTTCTATAACACAAATTAATTTGGGAAGAAATAACCAAACGCAGAAGCGTTACACAGAGAGAAATGCCTGGCTCCAGCTGAGTAATTTGTTTTTTGGGGTGAAGGGTGCCAGAGTCATTGCCGTGATTGGTTTTGGGATGGGGATTTGGATTGTACCATGGTATATAGTGTCATAGGGGGTGAGGTAGTTAAAGTGGGGAGGGGGTTAATTATTGGTGTGGTTGTTGTGATGGAGGTTTGGATTGTACTATGGGGTGAAGTGTCGGGGGGGGGGATGAGGTAATTGAAGTGGATTGATTAAAGATGAGATCAAAAGTTGATTCAGTGAGAACTCAATAGAGATCAATATTAATGTAGCAGCTGTTCTCTGGTAAATGCAATGTTCTCCCTTTTCAAAGGGTTTACTTAAGGTGTTTTTTTATGGTAATATTTTTTTAATTTTTAAAAGTTTTTTTAAAGGTATTTTAGGTTCTTCGAATGACCGTTCCTTTGTATGCAGGCAAAGTCCGCAAGTGGGGATCACTACAGTATTGTGACGTCACCCATCCGTCAGGAAAGATCATAATACTGCCCTGTTTCTAAAGTAACAGACTTGGTCTTGAGGAGCAATACAGTGGAAGAAATATTCTGCGGCACAGGGCTGATAATAAGGCAGTGTTGATATTTCTATGTAGAGCATTTCTTAGTAGAGCACAATGCAAATAGAGCACAATGCAATAGTGATCTATGGGACGTTGCCCTCAAAATCAATATCTGGATAGCCCAAAAGTGGCAGGTTGGCCTTCAGAAAGACCAGCTTTTCCACCGCAAGGGGGTCGAGCAAGCTATGTTGGAGGCTCATGACATCTCCCGCCAGGCTGAAGTCCCTCTCACTCTGCACGCTAGTTGGCGGACAGCTGAGTAACTTGCGTGCGACGTTTGAGAAGTTAGGCCATGCCTTGCTTCGGGAGGACCAGTAAGACAATGGATTGCTGGAGAAACACTCCTGAGGCTCCTCGAAGTAATGGTTTATGAAATACTCGGCCAAGTCTAACTTTGCCGCCTGGGCTGACAAAGATGTTCCTTCCTCTGAAAGAAAAGTGATGCTCTCCTCTAAGAAAGTTTCCTCGCACCTCCTTTTCTGCCGCAGTGCCCTACCATCATCCCTTGTTGGTGGCAAGGTGGGGCTATCGGAAGCATTGCTGGTGTAACCGCTGGGGTTCTGGGGAAGAACGGCAATGGCGAGTTGCTCAGAGTGTTCCCCCACCCTCTGAGAGTATGCTCCTCTCACGAGCTAGACAAGCTCTGCCTTCTACCTCTGAAAATCTTTGGGGCAGACGGTGTCCTTGATGCAAGGGTCGCAGAGTGCTGCCAAGACATGGCTCTTACTCTCCATCAGCAGGAGGAGACGTTTACGGACGGCGAAAGTCAACTTTCTGACCACCTCCTATGCCTGTGGAGTCAGGGGCCCAGCCATAGACTGCAACGAACTGTGGCCCCCCAGCATCTCCAAATGCCTCGTCAACTGTAAGATGACAGGGAGCACCTGGCTGAGTAGAGCTTTCTGGCAGAAAGGGTGTCGGTGGCAATTTTAAATGGATGGAGGATGTTGACCAGCTGAGCGATGGTCATCCGCTCCTGGTTGTTAGGGACCAGCTTGTTTATCGGTGCCACAATTGTCAGTGAGACGGCGTGGACCGCCCTCTATTGCTCCACCATGCGCTGCAACATCTTGTAGGTGGAGTTCCAGCGGGTGGAGACATCCTGCAGTAACCTGTGTTGTGGGAGGCACTCCAGGGCCTGCCTGTCACGCAGCATTTGCGTGGACTTTGTGCTATGGTGGAAGAAGCCTGCGATTCCGCGACAGTGGTCTATGAGGTGAGTGACATTGGTGGTGCTGTTTTCTTCGGGCCCCCTGAAGCCATCTTTTACACAATTATGCAGTAAGTAAGCCGTGCATGTGACGTTTGAGAAGCCCGCACTTTTGACCGCACGGATCATGTTCCTTCCTGCGTCTGTGACCATGAATCCCGAGTTACCATTTGAATGAGTATGCTGCATCCAATCTCTCATCATGTCTTGCAAGTATTCAGAGATGGTGTCGGCCCTGTGATCCGTATCTATAACCTCCAGGGACAGGAGGGCCCAACTATGACCCGAGGCAAGGCAACCCTCCATCTCCCACCAGTGAGCAGTGAGGGACAGATAGGAATGCCCTCCTCCCGTGCTGGACCAAATGTCCAATGTGAAATGTACATTGATGGATTGTGTAGCATTCAGCAGTGTTCTTAGGTGTTCCTTGCATCCCTTGTATAAAACTGGAATGACAGTTCGCGAGAAAGTTTTGTGACTCGGGTACCATGGTGCCAGGAGCTGAACAAATCTGCGAAAACCCTCCCGTTCCACCATACAGAAGGGCTGGTGGTCTAGAGCCATCATCTCTCCCAGGCGACGTGTGATTTCCTTCACGGATAGCGGCTTCACTCCAGATCTCACCCTTGGCAGGCCCCAAGCATCAATGGTTTTCTGCATGGGGTCTTTTGGAGAGGTTGGAGTGCTCTGTGTACTGCTGCAGGTGCTGCCGCCTTCCACTGTGTCAAGCTTTATATTAGGGTGGTGTCTCTTGATGTGCATCCTTAGGCCTGTTTTGGCAAGATGCCTCACATCTCTTCCTCTGCTAACGCTCACACTGCAATGCCTACATACTGCCAAAGTGACCTTCTGAGGATGGACGTCATAATGACGCCTACCCACACGCACTACTGCTGTAATGTTGGTGTTTGGAGTGTCGGTGGAGGGGGTGGGATTGGGGTTGTTTCCTCAACCTCGGCCTCCAGCATGCAGTCCTCCTCTGGCTCACTAAGTCCCAAGGTGGAAGCAGATTCCATGTTGCCTTCCACCCATCCCTCTGACACGTCCTCCTCCTCCTAATCCTCCTCCTCCTCCTCCTCCTCCTCTTCACAACCAGTGGTAGTTTGATCAGAGGTACTTTTGAGAACATCTCGACTGCGACGTTGAGACTGTAGAAGAGATGCAGAAGTTTCTTTTTTAAAAAAAATTTAAATTTTATTTCAAAAAAATAATACACCAACCATATATGTTGCAAACATATACACCTACACAAACAAACACACATACACAAACAACCCTCCATACAGTTACCCCTCCACCCACCCCCAGTGCTACCCACCACCTTGACTTCCGTCACTAATCCACGCAGGATTTATGCACAACTTATTTAACCCTCTATACTAATACAATAAATTCCTCTTGTTTTTATTTCTTTAGCTCTCCCATCAAGTATGCTAAGGCCAGCTTCCAGTTTCTTTCAAATATTTCATTATTTTCATATTTCAAATTGCTAGAAATCTTAGCCATCTGTGCATAATCCCACAGTTTATCCTTCCAATCTTTGATGCTTAATGTTTTCTCCCCTTTCCAATCTTTGGCAATTGTAATGTGTGCAGCCGCAAAGCTGTACAAACAAATTTCTCTCTCTGGTTGTTCTAAGATTTCTCTGAATATCCCTAATAGGCACATCCCTGGGTTCTTTTTACTTTGTTGTAGATCATTTTATTTGTTTCCTTTATTATTCTTTTCCAATAGATCTGCACCAGTTCACACGACCACCATACATGAAAGAAAGTCCCTTTCTTTCTTTTGCACCTCCAACAGGAACCTGTTTGTGAATTGTCCATTTTGGCTAGGAGGTCTGGAGTTATGTAGCATCTGTAGAACATTTTATATACGTTATCTCTAATTGAAGCTGCCACTGTAAATTTAAATCCATTGTTCCACAGGTTTTCCCAGATGTCAAAATCTATGCTTCTCCCTAAATCTTTTGCCCATGAGATCATGGGGGTTTAAACACGATTATCTTCCAAATTATAGTGTAGAATATACTTGTATAATCTGGCTATTAAGCCTTTTCCCCCTTTATCTAATATAGTTTCCAGATCTGATTTTTTTGAAGCAAATCCCCTCTTCTCGTCTTTTTTGAATCTTTCGTATAATTGATGATATCGGAACCAATCTTTAATACCCAATTCATCTTTTCCCCTCAGTGCCCATTGGCCCTGATAAGTAGTTCCCCATACGTTCTGACATCATCCTTGCAGATGGGTCTCCCAATGGCTTCTATTGGCCTCAACCACAGGGGTGTTTTGGGTTCCATCCCTAATTTGTATCTTTTCCAAACATCTATTAAGCTTCCCCTAATTACATGTTTATTGAATGCCTTATTTAATCTTTCTCCTTCATACCAGAGGTATGCATGCCATCCATATCTGATTCCATATCCTTCTAAATTTAGTAGATTTATGTTCCGGAATTGTATCCAATCTCTGAGCCAGCTCATGCAGGCGGCTTTTAAATCTGGTAAATTTAGTCCCCCGCTCTCTTTGGTATCAATTAAATTTTTGTAAGCAATCCTGGCTTTTTCCCCTGCCCAAATGAAATTAATGATATCCCTCTTCCACAAATTGAAAATTTTAGTCCCTTTAATAATAGGTATGCTTTGAAAAAAGAAAAGCATTTTGGGAAGTATCATCATCTTAATAATTGCAATCCTGCCCAGCCATGTTAATGGTAGCTTCTGCAATTGTTCAAATTTCCTTTGATCTCCGACCACATCTTCACATAATTATTTTGAAACAAGTTGATGTTCTTGCTTGTGATAGTTATTTCCAAATATTTTATCTTCGGGACTACTTTACAGTTAGTCGCTTCCTCTAATTTCCTAATAATTTTAGTGTCTAAATTTTTTGTAATAAATTTGGATTTATCTTTATTTATTTTAAAACTCGAAACCTCTCCATACAATTTGATTACCTCTAATAATTTTGGAACGCTCTGTGTTGGGTTAGATAAAATACAAACCATATCGTCTGCATATGTTCTGATTTTAATTTCCTGGCCTTTTACTTTGAACCCTTCAATTTCATTGTCATCTCTAATTCTTATACTCAAAATTTCCAATCCCAAAATGAATAGTAATGGCGAAAGTGAACAGCCTTGTCTAGTCCCTTTCTGTATATCTATGACTTTTGTCAGCTGACCATTTATTTTTATCTTAGCAGATTGTTTAGAATATATTGCCCCCACTGTTTAGAATATATTTCCCCCACTGTCTAAAACGATGGCCCACCCCATATAGATCCAAGACCTTTTCCAAATAAGCCCAGCTGACCTGGTTGAAAGCTTTCTCCGCATCCAAAAAAAAAATGCTAAATCTTTATTGGGGTCGCTCTCCGCTACCTCCAAAACATTCAGAATTGTTCTGACATTTTGGCTCAGGTATCTATTAGGTAGAAATCCCGCTTGATCCTTATGAATGATCTCTGCTAATGTCTGTTTGAATCTGTTTGCCAAGATTGTAGTAAATAATTTATAGTCACAATTTAGAAGCGAGATGGGTCTGTAATTTTTAATTTGGTCCAGGTCTTTATCTGATTTTGAGATTAGTACAATTGTGGATTCTTTCCAAGAATCTGGAATCTCACCTTTTTCCAAGACTTTATTCATTACAGACACCAGTAATGGTGTCAGCTCTTCTTTGAACGTTTTATAATAAAGTGGGGAAAGACCATCTGGGCCAGGAGCTTTATGTGGCCTAATCTTATCTATTGTTTCCATTAGTTCATCTGGTGTAATTAATCTATCTAGATTAGCTTTCATTGCTTCGGTTAATCTTACAGTCTTAGTCTCATTAACAAATTGAGTGGTCTTGTCTAAATCTTCCTGTTCTTTTTTATAGAGCTTTGAGTAGTATTTTTCAAAAATTGTCTGGATTTGCTGCAAGTTTGTAATTGTCTCACCATTTTATCTTATTCTGGTAATCAGTTGGGATTTCTTTGTACCTTTCAGCTGCCAGGCAAGAAATTTGCCTGGCTTGTTTGCATTCTCAAAGAAGTTGTACCTATTGTACCTGATTTTCCTCTCAATATCATTAGCAATCAACAGATCATAATGCTGGTGTAAGTTTTTCAATTCTGCCAGAATTTCCTTTCGCTGCCCTCTTTTCCTCTCCAGCTCTATTTCCTTTCCTCTAATCTTGGCTAATAACTCTAGTTGCTTTTTATTATTACCTTTGTACCAAATTGAGTTTTGTTGAATTAATACCCCTCTTATTACGGCTTTTCAGCCTCCCAAACCACCCTATCCTCTAGGTTATCATTGGTGTTGTCTTTCAGGTAGTATTTTAATTCCTTTCCAATTTTATCTCTAAGTGTTTGTATCCTCAGAATATAATCGTTCATTCTCCATCCCCCCCCCCCCCCTGTTGCTATTTTCTTTTCTTAGTTTCAATAGAATCGGATTATGGTCTGCAATTATTCTTGCTAGGATCTCTATCTTTTCTGTTCTGCAGATGATGTCTTTTGTTCCAAATACCATATCAATTCTGGAGGCTGATCTGTGTCTATGGAAGTAGTATGTAAATTCTCTCCCAGTTGGATTGAGAGTTCTCCAAATATCGAACATATCCCATTGATGTATTTCTTTCAAAAAAGAACCCGGTAATCTGCCTTCTTTCTTGTCTTTTTTAATTCTATTACTCCTATCTAACTTTGTATCCATAACCCCATTGAAGTCACCTAGCCAAATCATATCTTTTTCACCATATTCGGCAAGTATACCCGCAAGTGTCTTGTAAAATTCACTTTGTTTTGTATTGGGGGCATAGATATCTAGTATGAGAACTGATTTACCCTGGATAAGAACCTTGATTATAAGAATCCTGCCCTCCTTATCTGAGAAAATTACTTCAGGGTACAGCATTTTCTTAATATATATTGCAATCCCATTGGTTTTCTTACAATTACAAGAGGTGAATAACTGGCCCAGTCTTTCTTGCCCCAATAGATGTATATCATAATAATATTTATTTATTTGATCAGTCATATGACCATTTCAAAATAAAACACGAGTAAAAAACAAGGCAACAAGGTGATAAGTCAGAATCTTATTTTCCTGGTTCTTTCAGGAAACCTGTTCTTTTCTTAGTAGCTTTCAGAATAAAAAGGCTTACTCTGATTATGTTGGATCTTTCCTGCCCTTGCAAGAGGGATGTCAGAATATCATTTCTGTTGGGGGACCTGCAGTTGGATAATATTGGATGTAAATATCTGTCTCGCAGTTCGGTGTATGCTGGACAGTCAATTAAGAAATGTTCAATGTCTTCCACTGTTTGTTCTCCCCAGACGCAGAATCTCTCACTTCTTGGGATGTTACAGTAACACCCGGTTTGCACCATAGTAACAAGTTGTTCAAACCTAGCCCTAGTATATATTCTTCTTAAGGGTAGAGGAAGTGGAATAGTTAGGTAGTGCTCTAAATGAATCTTCCTTTTGTGGGAAGCTAAAAACCTTGTGGCTGAAGACCTACCTATGCTCTCTAGGTCCAGCTGTGCATAGACATCCCGAATGCGCCTCTTGAGCACTTGCCCTGCCCCCGGACCCAGAACACCCAGAAATTGCAAAGGCAGACCGAATCCAGCCAGCTCATTATTTAGAGCCGCCATCCACGATGACTTCTGGTCACGCTGGACTTGATCCTCTAGACATAGGCAAGGAAGTCTACTGGGATCCATAGAGTTTACTTTTGACCAGTAATTAAACTGTCTCATTAGAATTTGAGCTTTTACTGGGAGTATTCCTAGCTCAGCCCTTACTGCCGCCGTCAGCGTTGTTCTGGAAAGGCCCAGGAAGGTGCGAAGCTGCTTCACTTGGAAGGCTTCAATCTTAGCCAGATTGATGTGCCCCCAAATTTCAGCCCCAAATATAAGTGCTGGCATTATTTTTGTTTTAAAGACTTCCAGGGCAGGTCTGATTGTGCCTGGATATCTATGATGGTACAGCTTATAAATGGAACCTGCTGCTTTTGTTGCTCTTTGTATACTATGAGTAATGTGGTTAGCCCAAGCACCAGACAAAGAGAACATAATGCCTAGATATTTGTAGCAATTAATTTGTTCCAAATGTACGCCTTTCAGGGACCACGTGTACCGTTTCCTGTTGTGAAGGAGTTATTAAACTGCTGCCACCAATTGTAACGATGACCATATTAATGCCACCGAATGCCACCAATTGTGAAGGTGCACGTGGTAAAGCACCCACTGCCACCTTATCTATGAGGGAAGCCGGGCAATGATCAATATCAACCTAGGAGCTATTTTATAAAGGGACTATTAATTACAGAAGGCTTTATTCACTTGATAGCGTAGCGTTTACTTTCTTGGCTTGACTTTACTATTGCAGGCTGTTCAACTTAGGAGAAACTATCAGGCAAGGCTTGAGGAAAACATAACAAGTTTATTTTAACAGGAGTATAACAATGTACAACTGTTCTTCAAAAGAGGCACAAATCTTGATGGATACATTGGAAAGGTTTCATGAGTAAACTCAAGCAAACACTTCATAAGTTTTCACAGCTGGTACAACAGGCTTAAACCCAGCCAAACCTTGATTCTTAATTCAGAATCAACAACCCCCTGTACCGGGTCCTTCTCTGCAACCACTTGGTCACCAATTGATTCCCTGAATCTCCACCAAGAGATTCAGTCTTTCCCTATAGCACACTGGCTACAGACACATTCCCTGAATCTCCACCAAAAGATTCAGTCCACTCAGTAGCTCACTGGCGCACTGACTAATTCCCTGTTTCTCTCACTAGAGAAATCAGTCCCTTCCTGTAGCTCACCGGCTTACAACTGGCTTTTTAAAACAGCTGCCCCCTGAAGAGGCCGTTGGCTCCGCCCCTGTTGCTATGGCAACTCAGCTAACACCAAGCCACTCTATCTCCAAAAAAACATAATCTTACATACTTACCATCCCTAAACCACTGTCCAAACTACACATAACCAAAGGAATAAAATTTACACATCGTCACACCTGTTTTTTCCAAATACTATAATTTTGGATTTATCCTTGTTCATAGTGAGTGAATTTAGCTCACAGTACACATTGAATTTTGCCAGGGATCTTCTTAGTCCCACTGGAGATGTTGCCATAATCACAATGTCATCAGTGTAAAGCAGGATGTTAATAGTTCTGGACAAAACTTTAGGACCATGTAGACTGTCAGAGGATAATGTATTTACGATGTCATTTATATAGAAGTTAAAGAGAAAAGGGGCTAAAATGCACCCTTGTCTCATCCCAGTTGATGTCTTGATTTCATTGTTCAGGGCTCCACTGGGTCCAAGTCTAACTTTCAATACGGTGTCAGAGTACAGCATAATAATTAAAGTAAGTAATCTTCTGTCGATGTTTGTGGCAGCCAGCTTTTCCCATAGTATGTCATGACAAATTGTGTCAAACGCTGAAGACAAGTCTATAAATGCTGAATACAGACACATCCCCCTTGAATTATACTTTTGAATTATGTGCTGCAGGACAAAGCAATTATCTATGGTTGAACGTTCCTGTCGGAAGCCTGATTGTTCTTCACAGAGAATATTGTTTTCATTGGACCATTGCTCAATTTTGATCAAAAGATATTTTGCATAGATTTTTGCTGTGATATCAATCAGGCTTATAGGCCAATAGTTCTTTGGATTGGTTTTTTCTCCATTCTTATGAATAGGGACGATAATACGCATCTGCCAGCCTCTAGGTATGCTGCATGAATTGTTAATATGGGTAATATGGGAGAAGAGCCCCGCTAAAAGTTGGGCCCACCAATCACTGTTGTTCTTGAAAAGTTCAGCCGGCAAAAAATCCTCCCCTGGCGCTTTATTGTTTTGAAGTGCGTTGATAATAGATATTACTTTATGTGGCTTGACTTGTGTCCAGGCCGGGAGGGTGGCAGGATTGCAATAAGTTGTTACATGTTTTACATTGTTTGAATTGCCTGCCTTATTAAAGAGATCACCATAAAAGGTTTCCCAATGAGATGCAGGGATTGGAGAGTCTATTGAGAATCTGATTTGTCTCAATTTTGAAGAGACTAGTTGCCAGAAGACTGCTGAATTCTTCAAATGTAAGGCAGAGTCCAGTTCACGCCAAATTTTTGTGTTATATTGGGATTTCTTATGGGAAATCAGTTTTTTGTATGACCTTCTCAGGGTTAAGATATTATTATGCAGATCTTTATTAGGGTAACATAAGGCTCTTCTCATGCTCTTTCTTAGTGACTTCCTCAGTTTTTTACAGTCCTGGTCAAACCATGGGTTTGTACTGTCAGTAGAGTCTTTTCTTGTATTGCTTGGTGAATATGTAAGCAGGCTTTTGAGGTTAGAGCACAGAACTGTGCAAGTTTGAAGAACCTTTTCTACCATGTGAGATTCCACTAAACAAGCTGTATCAGGCTTAATTTTCTTCAAGAAGTGAAATATTTTCTTACGCTTTGATCCACTGTTTAAGCCATTCCAAACGATAGTATTCAGAGATTTGGTGCCCATTTTAACAGTTCATTTCATAATTACCCTGCTTCCCCCCACCCCCATCTGCCCCTTAGATAAACTTATATAACTTTCTCTAACAGAGTCCACTGCTATTCAACTTCTTCCTCTACTTCTTCCTCTTCTTCTGGAACAACTGGCATTTCTTTCTCCTCCTGCTCTGGCTCTTTCTTTCTCCTCCTCCTGCTTTTGCCTTTCTGCTTCCTGCTGGGAGTCTTCTTCAGCGTCAAAGTCCTTATGGTATTTTCTTAAGAACTGCTCAGCCTTCATGGTATCAGAAATAGAATGTCTCTTAGTTTTGTAGTAAAAGGCCACTCCTTGAGGGTAGAGCCATCAAAAGGATATCTTCTTCTGTTTGAGTTTGCTCACTAGGAAAGCAAAATCTTTCCTTTTTTTTCAAGAATCTTCCAGGGATCTCTTTTAGCATCAAAATGTTCTTTCCCCCTATTATAATGGGGGATTCATACTGTTTCTTCAAAATAATATCTTTGCATATTCTTGTGACAAATTGCACAATGCAGTCCCTGGGGAGTTTCTTTTGTTTTGCTATTGCAGAACTCACTCTATAGCATGCAGATATGGAATCCATCAACACTGAGAGGTCATCTTCCCCCAAACGTTTTGCCAACAATTTCTTTATAAACAACTTCAGATTGTCACCTTCTTTCCCCTCTTTGATCCCTCTTAATCTTAGAGTGTTATCAGCAAGTTTAAGTTCTAGCATGGCCACGTTATCCAACATACTTTCTTGCTTATCATTAAAGAGTTGTTGAGCCCCTTCTGTTTTTTCAAGCCTTTTTAAAATAAGTTTCTGATCCGTGTCCAGTTTGTTCACTTTTGCCTCAGTCTTTTCTTGGCGTTCAGAAATCTGTTTCAATTCTTTGGTAACTGCCTCCATTGAGGTCTTAAGTTCCACAAACATAGCTTTAATTTCTGAAAGCATCTTATCTTGAAGCTGACTTGGTTTTTTTGCCTTCTCTATCGCCACTGTTGACGCTGCGGACGCGTAGGAGGAGATTGGTCCCTTGGGCGTCCGCGGTGACACTTTATCCATAATTGATTGTAGGTTATGAGTGTCTGTTCAAGGTCGCTGCAGCAGTGTTATCTGCCTGAGAGAGATGGAGATGTGCTTGAGAAGGGGCGGAAGAGAAGCCAGGTTCAGCCCACCATCTTTTTCAGTTGCATTTTAAGCATTTTAATCATCTTGCCATTTTTTTAAAGAGAAGAAAGCAAAGCTCAATCTCCTTTCAGCTTATACAGGTCTTATGTAGATCTGGCCTTTAAGGTTTTGCTGTCTCCTGTCAACCACAGAGCAAGGTTTCAAAGATTTACTATTGTAGCAAACAGCTTAATGGCTCTTCTTGGGAGACAATTAATGAAATTAAGGATCATAAACTTTACAAGCAGGAATGTAGAGACAGACTTTGACAGGTTTCCTTCATGAGAACACCACGTGAATAGTGGACGTTAAAAAGCAAATATTGCAGTCTTACTTGAATCTGTTGAATATATTGGATGTTGAGAGCGTAGCGAAGAGGACAATATCGCAGCGGGAGCTGTCTCCACTTTAAGATCAAACAAATTAATTTTTTGCAGACCAACTCTCCTTTCTCTGTCTAGCCCGGAATCTGTGGGGAAAAGTTGCTTTCTCCTCTCGCTGCTCACAATTCTTCATGGAGCTCCGGTTCCATGCTTCTGCCTCTCTCCACTCCCAACCCAGAAGAGAGGCAGAAGTTTCTGATCTCTCACAGTTTGAATAATCATTTGTGTCTGTTGCAGTACCCATGTTGGTGGTGGAATGGTCACGCCATCTCGAGATGTTCATCATCATTCCCCCGCCTTTCTTATATGTTCGTGAAACCCACACAGGGCCCTTGTGTCCCGAAGACCTTGGAAGGAAACAGTTCATGACAAAAGGCAAAGACAAAGGCTGCAAGCAGTGGTTGAGGTTTCCTGAGTCTTTGAATGTTTGTGATTGTAAGTAAAAGCAGTGAAAGGGGAAACCTTATTACCAAACGGTGTACTTTCCCAGCACAAGGAATACTGTGTTTACGGAACAAAATAATAACTAAGAGGGAACGTAACGCAAGGTAATGGTGGTGTTTCAGAATGGGTTAGAACCCTTGTGCCAAGCTGGCCGAAGTGATGAAATGTAAGGTCTTTGTGGCAGATTTCTAAGTACAGTTGTGTTTCCGAATAGGTTAGAGCCATAGCGCCAAGCTGGCCGGAGTCAGGAAATGTAACTTCTTTGTGGCAGCAGATTTCTAAGTACAGTGGTGTTTCAGAAAGGGTTAGAGCCCTTGGGCCAAGCTGGCCGGAGTCAGGAAATGTAACTTCTTTGTGGCAGCAGATTTCTAAGTACAGTGGTGTTTCAGAATGGGATATAGCCCTATGGCCAAGCTGGCTGGAGTCAGGAAATGTAACTTCTTTGTGGCAGCAGATTTCTAAGTACAGTGGTGTTTCAGAATGGGTTAGAGCCCTTGGGCCAAGCTGGCCGGAGTCAGGAAATGTAACTTCTATGTGGCAGCAGATTTCTAAGTACAGTGGTGTTTCAGAATGGGTTAGAGCACTTCGGCCAAGCAGGCCAGAATCAGGAAATGTAACTTCCTTGTGGCAGCAGATTTCTAAGTACAGTGGTGTTTCAAAATGGGTTAGAGCCTTTGGGCCAAGCAGTCCGGAGTCTGGAAATGTAATTTCTTTGTGGCAGCAGCTGTCTAAGTACAGTGGTGTTTCAGAATGGGTTAGAGTCCTTGGGCCAAGCTGGCCAGAGTGAGCAAATGTAACTTCTTTGTGGCAGCAGATTTCTAAGTAAAGTGGTGTTTCAAAATGTGTTAGACCCCTTGGGCCAAACTGGCCGAAGTCAGAAATGTAACTTCTTTGTGGCAGCAGATTTCTAAGTAAAGTGGTGTTTCAGAATGGGATATAGCCCTGGCCAAGCTGGCCGGAGTCAGGAAAAGTAACATTTTGGGGCAGCAGATTTCTAAGTACAGTGGTGTTTCAGAATGGGTTAGAGCCCTTGGGCAAAACTGGCCGAAGTGAGGAAATGTAACTTCTTTGTGGCAGGAGATTTCTAAGTAAAGTGGTTTTTCAAAATGCGTTAGAGCCCTTGGGCCAAGCTGGCCGGAATGATCAAATGTAACTTCTTTGTGGCAGCAGATTTCTACGTACAGTTGTGTTTCAGTATAGGATATAGGCCTTTGGCCAAGCAGCCCAGAGTCAGGAAATATAACTTCTTTTTGGCAGCAGATTTCTAAGTACAGTGGTGTTTCAGTATAGGATATAGCCCTTTGGCCAAGCAGCCCAGAGTCAGGAAATATAACTTCTTTTTGGCAGCAGATTTCCAAGTACAGTGGTGTTTCAAAATGGGTTAGAGCCGTTTGGCCAAGGAGGCCGGAGTCAGGAAATGTAAGTTTCATTGTGGCAGCAGATTTCTAAGTACAGTGGTGTTTCAAAATGTGTTAGAGCCCTTGGGCCAAGCTGGCCGGAGTGATGAAATGTAACTTCTTTCTGGCAGCAGATTTTAAGTAAAGTGGTGTTTCAGAATGGGTTAGAGCCCTTGGGCCAAGCAGGCCGGAGTCAGGAAATGTAACTTCTTTGTGGCAGCAGATTCTAAGTACACTGGAGATTCAGAATGGGTTAGAGCCCTTTGGCCACGCAGGCCAGAGTGGGGAAATGTAACTTCTTTGTGGCAGCAGATTTTAAGTACAGTTGTGTTTCAGAATAGGTTAGAGCCCTTAGGCCAAGCTGGCCGGAGTCAGGAAATGTAACTTCTTTGTGGCAGCAGATTTCTAAGTACAGTGGTGTTTCAAAATGGGATATAGCCCTTCGGCCAAGCAGGCCGGAGTCAGGAAATGTAACTTCTTTGTGGCAGCAGATTTCTAAGTACAGTGGTGTTTCAAAATGAGTTTGAGCCCTTGGGCCAAGCAGGCAGGAGTCTGGAAATGTAACTTCTTTATGGCAGCAGATTTCTAAGTACAGTGGTGTTTCAGAATGGGTTAGACCCCTTGGGCCAAACTGGCCGAAGTCAGGAAATGTAACATTTTTGTGGCAGCAGATTTCTAAGTACAGTGGTGTTTCAGAATGGGTTAGAGCCCTTGGGCCAAGGAGGCCGGAGTGAGGAAATGTAACTTCTTTGTGGCAGCAGATTTCTAAGTACAGTTGTATGTCAGAATGGGTTACAGCCCTTGGGGCAGGCTGGTCGGAGTCAGGAAATGTAAATTCTTTGTGGCAGCAGATTTCTAAGTACAGTGGTGTTTCAAAATGGGTTCGAGCCCTTGGGCCAAACTGGCCGGAGTCAGGAAATGTGACTTCTTTGTGGCAGCAGATTTCTAAGTAAAGTGGTGTTTCAGAATAGGATATAGCACTTTGGCCAAGCTGGCCGGAGTCAGGAAATGTAACGTTTTGGGGCAGCAGATTTCTTAATACAGTGGTGTTTCAGAATGGGTTAGACCCCTTGGGCCAAGCTGGCTGTAGTCAGGAAATGTAACTTCTTTGTGGCAGCAGATTTCTAAGGAAAGTGGGGTTTCAAAATGGGTTAAAACCCTTGGGCCAACCTCTCCAGAGTCAGCAAATGTAACGTCTTTGTGGAAGGAGATTTCTAAGTACAGTGGTGTTTCAGAATGGGTTAGAGCCCT
Source organism: Anolis sagrei (assembly GCF_037176765.1). NCBI lineage: Eukaryota > Metazoa > Chordata > Lepidosauria > Squamata > Anolidae > Anolis > Anolis sagrei. Next base: position 52,883,285 of record NC_090035.1, read on the forward strand.
TGGGCCAAGCAGGCCGGAATGAGGATATGTAACTTCTTTGTGGCAGCAGATTTCTAAGTACAGTTGTGTTTCAGAATGGGTTACAGCCCTTTGTGTAAGCTGGCCGGAGTCAGGAAAAGTAAATTCTTTGTGGCAGCAGATTTCTAAGTACAGTGCTGTTTCAGAATGGTATATAGCCCATTGGCCAAGCTGGCTGTAGTCAGGAAATGTAACGTCTTTGTGGCAGCATCTTTCTAAGTACAGTGGTGTTTCAAAATGGGTTAGAGCACTTTGGACAAGGAGGCCAGAGTCATGAAATGTAAGTTCTTTGTGGCAGCAGATTCCTAAGTACAGTGGTGTTTCAAAATGGATTTGAGCCCTTGAGCCAAACAGGCCGGAGTCTGGAAAAGTAACTTCTTTGTGGCAGCAGATGTCTAAGTACAGAGGTGTTTCAGAATGGGTTAGAGCCCTTGGGCCAAGCTGGCCGGAGTGAGCAAATGTAACTTCTTTGTGGCACCAGATTTCTAATTAAAGTGGTGTTTCAAAATGTGTTAGACCCCTTGGGCCAAACTGGCCGAAGTCAGAAATGTAACTTCTTTGTGGCAGCAGATTTCTAAGTAAAGTGGTGTTTCAGAATGGGATATAGCCCTGGCCAAGCTGGCCAGAGTCAGGAAAAGTAACATTTTGGGGCAGCAGATTTCTAAGTACAGTGGTGTTTCAGAATGGGTTAGAGCCCTTGGGCAAAACTGGCCGAAGTGAGGAAATGTAACTTCTTTGTGGCAGGAGATTTCTAAGTAAAGTGGTTTTTCAAAATGCGTTAGAGCCCTTGGGCCAAGCTGGCCGGAATGATCAAATGTAACTTCTTTGTGGCAGCAGATTTCTAAGTACAGTTGTGTTTCAGTATAGGATATAGGCCTTTGGCCAAGCAGCCCAGAGTCAGGAAATATAACTTCTTTTTGGCAGCAGATTTCTAAGTACAGTGGTGTTTCAAAATGGGTTAGAGCCATTTGGCCAAGGAGGCCGGAGTCAGGAAATGTAAGTTTCATTGTGGCAGCAGATTTCTAAGTACAGTGGTGTTTCAAAATGTGTTAGAGCCCTTGGGCCAAGCTGGCCGGAGTGATGAAATGTAACTTCGTTGTGGCAGCAGATTTCTAAGTATAGTGGTGTTTCAGAATGGGTTAGAGCCCTTGGGCCAATCTGGCCGGAGTCAGGAAATGTAACTTTTTGTGGCAGCAGTTTTCTAAGTACAGTTGTGTTTCAGAATGGGTTAGAGCCCTTGGGCCAAGCTGGCCGGACTCAGGAAATAAAAATTCTTTGTGGCAGCAGATTTCTAAGTACAGTGGTGTTTTACGATGTGATATAGCCCTTCGGCCAAGCAGGCCGGAGTCAGGAAACGTACGTTCTTTTTCGCAGCTGATTTCTAAGTACAGTGGTGTTCCAAAATGGGTTAGAAATCTTGGACCAAGCAGTACGGAGTCTGTAAATGTAACATCTTTGTGGTAGCAGATTTCTAAGTACAGTGGTGTTTCAAAATGGGTCAGAGCCCTTGGGCCATACTGGCCGGAGTCAGAAAATATAACTTCTTTTTGGCAGCTGATTTCTAAGTACACTGGTGTTTCAAAATGGTGTTGAGCCATTTGGCCAAGGAGGCCGGAGTCTGGAAATATAAGTTTCATTCTGGCAGCAGATTTCTAAGTACAGTGGTGTTTCAAAATGGGTTAGAGCCCGTTGGCCACGTTGGTCGGAGTGATGAAATATAACTTCTTTGTGACAGCAGATTTCTAAGTACAGTGGTGTTTCAGAACCACTGTACTTAAGTCCTAAAATATGGATCCTAAAATATGGATCAGCATTTTAACAGCTGAACAGAAAAAAAGGAATTAAAATGCTGCAATTAAAAAAAATCATGAGTTGATGGGTAAAGCATATAGGTTAGAGCCCTTGTGCCAAGCAGGTCGGAGTCTGGAAAAGTAACTTCTTTGTGGCAGCAGATGTCTAAGTACAGTGGTGTTTCAAAATGAGTTAGAGCCCTTGGGCAAAGCTGGCCAGAGTCAGCAAATGTAACTTTTTTGTGGAAGCAGATTCTGAGTACAGTGGTGTTTCAGAATGGGTTAGAGCCCTTGGGCCAAGCTGGCTGGAGTGAGGAAATGTAACTTCTTTGTAGCAGCAGATGTCTAAGTATAGTGGTGTTTCAAAATGGGTTAGACCCCTTTGGCCAAGCTGGCCGGAGTCAGGAAATGTAAATTCTTTGTGGCAGCAGATTTCAAAGTACAGTGTTGTTTCAAAATGGGTTAGAGCCCTTTGGCCAAACTTGCCAGGATCAGCAAATGTAACTTCTTTGTGGAATCAGATTTAAGTACAGTGGTGTTTCAGAATCGGTTAGAGCCCTTGGGCCAAGCTGGCCGGAGTGAGGAAATGTAACTTTTTTGTGGCAGCAGATTTCTAAGTATAGTGGTGTTTCAGAATGTGTTAGAGCCCTTGGGCCAAGCTGGCCGGAGAGAGGAAATGTAACTTCTTTGTGGAAGCAGATTTCTAAGTACAGTTGTGTTTCAAAATGGTGTTGAGCCATTTGGCCAAGGAGGCCGGACTCAGGAAATATAAGTTTCATTCTGGCAGCAGATTTCTAAGTACAGTGGTGTTTCAAAATGGGTTAGAGCCCGTTGGCCACGTTGGTCAGAGTGATGAAATATAACTTCTTTGTGACAGCAGATTTCTAAGTACAGTGGTGTTTCAGAACCACTGTACTTAAGTCCTAAAATATGGATCCTAAAATATGGATCAGCATTTTAACAGCTGAACAGAAAAAAAGGAATTAAAATGCTGCAATTAAAAAAAATCATGAGTTGATGGGTAAAGCATATAGGTTAGAGCCCTTGTGCCAAGCAGGTCGGAGTCTGGAAAAGTAACTTCTTTGTGGCAGCAGATGTCTAAGTACAGTGGTGTTTCAAAATGAGTTAGAGCCCTTGGGCAAAGCTGGCCAGAGTCAGCAAATGTAACTTTTTTGTGGAAGCAGATTCTGAGTACAGTGGTGTTTCAGAATGGGTTAGAGCCCTTGGGCCAAGCTGGCTGGAGTGAGGAAATGTAACTTCTTTGTAGCAGCAGATGTCTAAGTATAGTGGTGTTTCAAAATGGGTTAGACCCCTTTGGCCAAGCTGGCCGGAGTCAGGAAATGTAAATTCTTTGTGGCAGCAGATTTCAAAGTACAGTGTTGTTTCAAAATGGGTTAGAGCCCTTTGGCCAAACTTGCCAGGATCAGCAAATGTAACTTCTTTGTGGAATCAGATTTAAGTACAGTGGTGTTTCAGAATCGGTTAGATTCGATTTTTGATATCCATTTTGTGATGGTTTGAGCCGGATTTTCCATGACACATACCATGTCATCGGCAAACGCAAGTATTTTGTATTCCTCTTTTTTAATTTTCAGTCCCTTGATTTCTTTGTCTGTCCTAAGGTCCTCTAGCAAAATTTCCAATATTAATATAAACAATAAGGGGGATAGGGGGCATCCCTGCCTGACGCCTCTTTGGATTTTTATTTCTTCGGTTTGTAGGCCGTTGACAATTACTTTTGCCGATTGGTTGGTATATATGGCTTTTATGGCGTTCAGTACGGGGTATCCGATGTCCATTTCTTTTAGTGTTAGTGTTAAAAAATCCCAGTTGGTATGGTCAAAGGCCTTTTCGGCGTCAAGAAATAATAGCCCTAATTCTTTCTGCAGATTCTTTTCATATAATTCTATTATGTCTAGGATTATCCTTACATTATCTCTCATTTGTCTATTGGGCAAGAATCCTCTTTGATCTTCTTTGATTCTATCACTTAGGAGCTTTTTGAATCTTTCTGCTAGTATGCCCGTGAAGATTTTATAATCATAGTTCAAAGGGGAGATAGGTCGATAGTTCTTAAGTCTTTCCGGTTCGGTACCCTCTTTATGGATCAGCGTAATGTATGCCTCGTGTCGCCTCCCCTCATTATGTTATTCATTATTTCTTTCAAGTGGATGGCTACTTCTTCCTTGAATGTTTTGTAATATTGGACCGTAAGGCCGTCTGGTCCAGGAGTCTTGTTAATTGCTAAGTTTTTTATGGTTCTTATAATTTCTTCCTCTTCTATAGGTGTGTTTATATATTCTCTCTCCATGTCTGTAATTTTTGGAATTCTTTGGTCACATATATATGCAACTATATCTTCTTTTGCAACCATGTCCTTTTTATAAAGTTTTTGGTAAAATTTTTGAAATTGCGCCGCAATGTCTTTTTCTTTGGTATAATTTTTCCCCTCTTCTCTTATTTGAGTTATGAGTCTTTGCTGTCTCCTCTTTGCTAGCTTTTTGGCCAAATATTTTCCTAGTTTGTTGGCCTGGAGAAAGTGGTGTGCTTTGAGATATTTTAAGTTTTTGGCCATTCTGTCTATCTCTAAGGAGCTTATTTCTTTTCTTATTATTTCTATTTCTAATTGTATTTTCTTATTTCCTGGTCTCTTTTTAAGTGAATCTTCTTTTTTTAAAAGTTTTTCTTCCAGTTTGTTCAGTTCTTTTTCCCCCCTGTTTCTTAGAGCTCCTTGTTGAATAAAATGCCCTCTCATAACCGCTTTTCCAGCATCCCAGACTATTTCGTGCTTTGTTCCTTTGCCTAGATTATTTTCGAAATATTCTTTCAATATTTTCTTATTATTTCTAATGTCCTCTTCTGATCTTATCAGTAAGTCATTTAATTTCCATCTTCTGGTGTATTGGCCCATTTGTATCTCAATTTTTAATGGACAGTGGTCTGTATGTATTCTCGGTAGTTTTTAGTTTTTATTGCCAGGGATTTGGATACCCAACACATGTCGATTCGCGACCATGTCTCATGTTGGCTTGAGTAAAAAGTGAAGTCTTTTGTTTCGGGGTTCTTCGTCAGCCATATATCTTCTAGTTGAAATTCTTGTAATAGATATAGGAAATTTTGTGGTAGTCTTCCTCCTTTCTGGTCCCCCCCCCCCCTTCATCTTTTTTTGGATTTGTCCATATTGCTGTCCAACACTCCATTGAAATCCCCTATTATTATTAGGTTGTCGTGTGGGTGTTCTATTATTTTTTGTTTTAGAAGTTTTACAAAGTTGGATTTTGCACCATTTGGGGCATAAATATTACAGATAAATATGTCTAAATCATTAATTTTGATTTTAACCCCAATTATCCTCCCATCCTCATCCCTAAAGGCTAGTTCTGGGTTGAGTTTTTCCTTTATATAGATTTATTTATTTATTTATTTATTTATTTCTTGCATTTATTAACCGCCGCTCTCAGCCCTAGGGCGACTTGTGGCGGTGTACAGTACATAAAAGACACTTTACAGAGAAATCAGGACAGCAAACTAACATCACTAATACACAACATCTAAATTACACTAAAATAATCCGCTCCGTCATCGTGGAATCATAATCAATCTCGTAGTCGTAATTCATTCCGGTTGTCATTTCCAGTAACATAGCACTCAGTTGAATGCCTGCTCGAAGAGCCACATCTTCAGGCCCTTACGAAAGGCCATGAGGGAGGGCGCCTGTCTGATGTCAGCAGGGAGGGAGTTCCACAGCCGGGGGGCCACCACCGAGAAGGCCCTCTCTCTCGTCCCCGCCAGACGTGCCTGTGAGGCAGGCGGGATCGAGAGAAGGGCCTCCCCAGATGATCTCAAGGTCCTCGTGGGCTCATAGGCCGAGATGCGGTCCGCAAGGTATTTTGGGCCGGAACCGTTTAGGGCTTTGTAGGATAACACCAGCACCTTAAATTGGGCCCGGTAGCAAATCGGCAGCCAGTGGAGCTGGAACAACAAGGGCGTTGTATGCTCCCTGCGTCCTGCTCCTGTTAACAACATGGCTGCCGTGCACTGGACTAGCTGAAGCTTCTGGGCCGTCTTTAAGGGCAGCCCCACGTAGAAAGCGTTGCAGTAGTCAAGGCGGGATGTGACCAGAGCATGTACCACCGTGGCCAAGTCAGACTTTCCAAGGTACGGGCGCAGCTGGCGCACAAGCCGAAGCTGTGCAAATGCTCCCCTGGTCACCGCTGAAACCTGGGGGTCCAGGCTCAATGATGAATCCAGGATCACACCCAAGCTGCGAGCCTGCGCCTTCAAGGGGAGTGCGACCCCATCCAGCACAGGCTGTATAGAGTGCGACTCCCTTTTTTTCTCCGGGGAGGAGGAATGGTATACTTTTCCCAATTGTTTATTCTCTAAATGTGCTGAATGTCCTTGCATAATGTGTGTCTCCTGTAATGCAATTACGTCACAGTTCAGGCTTTTAAGTTGGTTGCTTATTAATTTTCTTTTATTAGGACTGTTTAGCCCGTTTACATTATTGGACATCAATTAAGTCCGTTGTCGCCTAAACTTTTGTATAATTGTTTGTTGTAATCTTCTGGGGATTTCTGTCTAGCTCTTTTTTCTCCTTTGTTCCTCTTGGTCTCATCCCGTTCTTTGGTTAATTCCATATCCTCTTCTTCTTCCTCTTTATCTTCTCTGGGTGTGGTATTTTCATTACTTTGTTTTTTTTCCTGCCCCTGTTCTTTTTTTCTGATTTTCTGGTAAAAAGCTTTGGCCTTGTCAACTGATGTTATCCAATACTTTTCACCTTCATATGTCGCCATGACTCCTTCATTGTTTTCCCACCTAAATTTTATTTGTTGTTTCTTTAGTTCGTCCGTTAAAAAGTAGTATTGTTTCCTTTTACTCATTGTGGATGCTGGAACTTCTTTTATAATGGCCACTTTTTTTCCTCTGAAGATTGTGGGTTCTTTTGTATTGTTTCTCAAAATTTGGTCCCTCATATATTTCCTTGTTAGGTGCACGACAGTGTCTCTAGGTGTGCCATGTTTTTTTTGCATATGTTGTCTGTACCCTATAAATTCGGTCTATATTTTTATCCATCTCGTCTTTGGGCAGGTCTAATATTTTTGCTGTTATTTCTGTTATTATGTTTCTTAAATTGTCTTGTTCTTTTTCTTCTATATTCCTAATTCTTAATTGATATTCCGTTTCTCTCATTTCTGTTATTTCCTGTAACTTCTTCGTTTTAGTTGTTAGTTCTTCTAGTTTGTCCATTCTTTTGTTTGTTTTGTCTATAGATTTTTTCTGGGTTGTATTTTCCTTTTTAATTTCGTTTATTTCTTTTTGCATCATATTCATGTCTGCTTTCAGAGTGGTAATTTCTTCTTTTATCTCTTCTTTCACTTTTCCCAATTCCTCTTTTATCATTTTTTCAAGTTTGATCTGCAACTTCTCCTGTGATTTTTGCATCTTCTCTTGTGTCTTGTGATTTTGTTTGTGCTTCCTGTATTTTAGTCAGTTCGACCATTTTATCCTTGGCTGTTATTTCTTTGGGTGCGGGCTCTCCCTGGAGTGAATTCCTTCTTGCTGTTATTCCCTTGCCTGTTTTTACTGTAATAAGCTTCTCCATCTTTTCTGCCATTTTTCTTTTTCTCTTTCCACTCGTTAGTGTATTATTGTTTGGTTCTTTTTGTTTGAATAAATCAGTATCTATTACAATCTCTTACACTTTAACAATAAATTCACACTATATCCATAAATTGACTATTAAGGTAAGTATACATAAATTATGACAGTTTTCTCGTTAATTATCACAATAATTACAATATCGCTACTGATATGTTTATATTATAAAAAGCTGGGCCGTCGGTTACTAATTATCCTACTCCGTCAAAATGTGTGTGTTGGCTGGTCACAGGCGTATTGGTAACTCTGGTCCAAATATTTGCTTGCATAAAGGGTTAAAAAGGAGCACAGCTTACTTCCAAAGGAAGAAATAGACTAAAGAAAAGTAGATAATATTTGCAATATATGTATATAATTAATCGTTAGTCTACACAATATATTGAATTATTACTAAGCATTACTGAGGTTGCTAAATATCTATAATGTCAATAGTTTTACCTTTGTTGCTCTTGGTTTTTCTTCTTTGCTTTCTTTCTCTCTGTTCGGTCCTTCGTCGCTATAGTTTGCAATCCTTGCCGCGTTTTCCCTTCTTCTCTGCGTTCTTGTCTTTTCGGCAGCCCTTCCTTTACGGCGTTTCTTTCCTTTTCGGCCTTCTTTTCAGCTTTCGGCTTGGGGTTTGCGCTCCTCTCTCCTCCTTCTCCACTCATGGATAGGTAGTTCTCTTCGCTTTTTCCTCTCTCCTTCCTCGTTTTTCCCCCGTTCTTCTTCAATTCTCGACTCTCGGTTCCGTGCTCACCTCCCTCAAGGCTCCACGCTCCCCTTCTCCGTCTTCTCAGGGTTCTTCTCCTCGTTCCCCTCACCTCTTCTTGCCTCGCCTCCTCTCCTTCTCCTTCCCCTCGCCGTAAGTCTGCCAGGTCGCTGATCCGTCCTCGTCCTTCGTCTCCGCCCGCTCCGTCCTGCTCCTGTTAAGGTCAGCAATGGTAGTCTGTAACCGGCATATAATAGTGGTGTGGTAGAGTAGTAATATTTACACGTAATATTTACACGTCTTCTACTCCACCAGGCTTCTATTTCTTCTTTCCTCTCACGCCTTTCGTCGAGAGTTTGCTTCTCTTTCCTCGACACTTTGTTTTGTCTCCTTTGAGATTTCCTCCCTTTTCCTCTTCTGTAAGCTTTCCTCTCTCTCTCTCTCTCTCTCTCTCTCTTATTTTTAAATCTCTTTAAGTCTCTTGGATTGCTACTTCTTAATGTTATCCAGTTCTTTACTTTTATCCCTGCTTCCTTTATCTTTCTTTGATTCTTCCTTTGTTTTAAGTCTTCAGTATCTTGTAGTGGTAATAGAGGTGGAGGGCTTGCCCGCCGTTCTCTTGCAGACGGCATCCTCTTCCTTGGATCTTCTGAGGGGATTTAGGGGGTTGTTGGGGCTCCCAAGGGACCCCCCTCTTACCCCTTCGGTACCCCTTGTGCCAACCTGGCCTTATCCGTCGGTGTTGGGGAGGAAATTATCCTCCAGACCCCTTAGGAAGGGAAAAGGTTTTTGAAGCTCCCGGAGCTTCAAACAACCATTGCTGCCTCCATTGAGCCTCCACTGGAAGTCTGGAAATGTAACTTCTTTGTGGAATCAGATTTCTAAGTACAGTCGTGTTTCAGAATGGGTTAGAGCCCTTGGGCCAAGCTGGCCGGAGTCAGGAATTGTAACTTCTTTGTGGCAGCAGATATCTAAGAACAGTGGTATTTCAAAATGGGTTAGTCCTTGGGCCAACCTGGCCGGAGTGAGGAAATGTAACTTTTTCTGGCAGCAGATTTCTAAGTAAAGTGGTGTTTCAGAATGGGATATAGCCCTTTGGCCAAGCTGGCTGGAGTCAGGAAATGTAACATTTTGGGGAAGCAGATTTCTAAGTATAGTGGTGTTTTAGAATGGGTTAGAGCCCTTGGGCCAAACTGGCCAAAGTCAGGAAATGTAACATTTTTGTGGAAGCAGATTTCTAAGTCCGGATTCAGGAAATGTAACTTATTTGTGTCAGGAGATGTCTAAGTACAGTGGTGTTTCAAAATAGGTCAGACCCTTTTGGCCAAGCTGCCCAGAGTCAGGAAATATAAATTCTTTGTGGCAACAGATTTCTAAGTACAGTGGTGTTTCAAAATGGGTTAGAGACCTTTGGCCAAGCTGGCCGGAGTGAGGAAATGTAACTTCTTTGTGGCAGCAGATTTCTAAGTACAGAGGTGTTACAAAATGGGATATAGCCATTTGGCCAAGGAGGCCGGAGTCAGAAAATGTAACTTCTTTGTAGCAGCAGATTTCTAAGTAAAGTAGTGTTTCAGAATGGGATATAGCCCTTTGGCCAAGCTGGCCGGAGTCAGGAAATGTAACATTTCGAGGAAGCAGATTTCTAAGTATAGTGGTGTTTCAGAATGGGTTAGAGCCCTTGGGCCAAACTGGACAGAGGCAGGTAATGTAAATTCTTTGTGGCAGCAGATTTCTAAGTAAAGTGGTGTTTCAAAATGGGTTAGAAACCTTGGGCCAAACTGGCCGAAGCCAGGAAATGTTACAATTTTGTGGCAGCAGATTTCTAAGTGCAGTGGTGTTTCAGATTGGATTAGAGCCCTTGGGCCAAGCAGGCCGGAGTGAGGAAATGTAACTTCTTTATGGCAGCAAATTTCTAAGTACCGTTGTGTTTCAGAATGTGTTACAGACCTTGGGGCAAGGGGGCCGGAGTCAGGAAACGTAAATTCTTTGTGGCTGCAGATTTCTAAGTACAGTTGTGTTTCAGAATGGGATATAGCCCATTGGCCAAGCTGGGCGGATTCAGGAAATGTAACTTCTTTGTGGCAGGAGATTTCTAAGTAAACTGGTGTTTCAGAATGGGATATAGCCGTTTGGCCAAGCTGGCTGGAGTCAGGAAATGTAAGTTTCATTGTGGCAGCAGATGTCTAAGTACAGTGGTGTTTCAGAATGGGTTAGAGCCCTTGGGCCAAGCTGGTCGGAGTCAGGAAATGTAACTTCTTTGTGGCAGCAGATTTCTAAGTACAGTGGTATTTTAAAATGGGTTAGAGTCCTTGGACCAAGCTGGCCGGAGTGAGGAAATGTAACTTTTTGTGGCAGCAGATTTCTAAGTAAAGTGGTGTTTCAGAATGGGATATAGCCCTTTGGCCAAGCTGGCCGGAGTCAGGAAATGTAACATTTTGGGGAAGCAGATTTCTAAGTATAGTGGTGTTTCAGAATGGGTTAAAGCCCTTGGGCCAAACTGGCCGGAGAAAGGAAATGTAACTTGTTGACCAAACAGTTGACCAAACAGGCACAGAAAAGAGATGTAGTAGTCATGGGCGATTTCAACTATCCCGATATTTGCTGGAAAACAAACTCGGCCAAGAGTACAAGGTCCAACAAATTCCTCGCTTGCCTGGCAGACAATTTCATGGTCCAGAAGGTAGAAGAGGCAACAAGGGGATTGGCTACTCTTGATCTCATCCTAACAATTGCGGAGGACCTGATCGATGCGGTCGAAGTGGAAGGATCCTTAGGGGCAAGTGACCATGTGCTCCTGCAATTTGACGTACAAAGGAAGGCCGAAACTAAGACAAGTCAAACCCGCATTTTGGACTTTAGGAGAGCTGATTTCCAAAAAATGAAGGAAACGCTGAGCAGCATTCCGTGGACACAGATACTAAAAGACAAGGGAGTTACGGATGGATGGGAATTTCTCAAGAGTGAAATACTCAAGACGCAATTGCAAACCGTGCCAACAAAGAGAAAAAATAGGACAAGTGCAAAGAAGCCAGAATGGATGTCCAAAGAACTTCTAACTGTGCTAAGACACAAAAGAGACATGCACAAGAAGTGGAAAAAGGGAGAAATCACCAAAGAAGAATTCAAACAAATAGCCAACACCTGTAGGGAAAAGGTCCGCAAGGCTAAAGCACAAAATGAGCTCAGGCTTGCCAGGGACATTAAAAACAATAAAAAGGGCTTCTATTCTTATGTCAGTAGAAAAAGGAAAAACAAGGAGGCGATAGGACCCCTTCGCGGAGAAGATGGGGCAATGCTGACAGGGGATAGGGAAAAGGCAGAACTACTTAATGCCTTCTTTGCCTCGGTCTTCTCACAAAAAGAGTGTCTTCAACCTCAGCAAGATGGAGTGGATGAGGGATTGGAGGACATCCAACCCCAAATTGGGAAAGAAGTCGTCCAGGAATACCTGGCCGCTCTTAATGAGTTCAAGTCCCCAGGGCCAGATCAACTACACCCCAGAGTATTGAAGGAACTAGTGGAAGTCATTTCAGAACCATTGGCAACCATCTTTGAGAGTTCTTGGAGAACGGGAGAAGTTCCAGCAGATTGGAGGAGGGCCAATGTGGTCCCAATCTTCAAGAAGGGAAAAAAGGATGACCCAAACAACTACCGTCCGGTCAGCCTCACGTCGATACCGGGCAAGATTTTGGAAAAGATTGTTAAGGAAGCAGTCTGCAAACACTTAGAAACAAATGCAGTCATCGCTAATAGTCAACATGGATTTATCAAAAACAAGTCATGCCAGACTAATCTGATCTCTTTCTTCGATAGAGTTACAAGCTGGGTAGATGCGGGGAATGCCGTGGATGTAGCGTACCTGGATTTCACTAAGGCCTTCGACAAGGTCCCCCATGACCTTCTGGCAAGGAAACTAGTCCAATGTGGGCTAGGCAAAACTACGGTGAGGTGGATCTGTAATTGGTTAAGTGGACGAACACAGAGAGTGCTCACTAATGCTTCCTCCTCATCTTGGAAAGAAGTGACAAGTGGAGTGCCGCAGGGTTCCGTCCTGGGCCCGGTCCTGTTCAACATCTTTATTAATGACTTAGATGAAGGGCTAGAAGGCATGATCATCAAGTTTGCAGACGACACCAAATTGGGAGGGATAGCCAATAGTCCAGAGGACAGGAGCAGAATTCAAAACGATCTTGACAGATTAGAGAGATGGGCCAAAACTAACAAAATGAAGTTCAACAGTGACAAATGCAAGATACTCCACTTTGGCAGAAAAAATGAAATGCAAAGATACAGAATGGGGGACGCCTGGCTCGAGAGCAGTACGTGTGAAAAAGATCTTGGAGTCCTCGTGGACAACAAGTTAAACATGAGCCAACAATGTGATGTGGCAGCAAAAAAAGCCAATGGGATTTTGGCCTGCATCAATAGGAGCATAGTGTCTAGATCTAAGGAAGTAATGCTACCCCTCTATTCTGCTTTAGTTAGACCACATCTGGAATATTGTGTCCAATTCTGGGCACCACAATTCAAGAGAGATATTGACAAGCTGGAATGTGTCCAGAGGAGGGCGACTAAAATGATCAAGGGTCTGGAGAACAAGCCCTATGAGGAGCGGCTTGGGGAACTGGGCATGTTTAGCCTGAAGAAGAGAAGGCTGAGAGGAGATATGATAGCCATGTATAAATATGTGAGAGGAAGCCACAGGGAGGAGGGAGCAAGCTTGTTTTCTGCTTCCTTGGAGACTAGGACGCGGAACAATGGCTTCAAACTACAAGAGAGGAGATTCCATCTGAACATTAGGAAGAACTTCCTGACTGTGAGAGCCGTTCAGCAGTGGAACTCTCTGCCCCGGAGTGTGGTGGAGGCTCCTTCTTTGGAAGCTTTTAAGCAGAGGCTGGATGGCCATCTGTCAGGGGTGATTTGAATGCAATATTCCTGCTTCTTGGCAGGGGGTTGGACTGGATGGCCCATGAGGTCTCTTCCAACTCTTTGATTCTAACTTCTTTGTGGCAGCAGATTTCTAAGTACAGTGGTGTTTCAGGATGGGATATAGCCCCTTGGCCAAGCTGGCTGGAGTCAGGAAATGTAACTTCTTTTTGGCAGCAGATTTCTAAGTAAAGTGGTGTTCCAGAATGGGTTAGAGCCCTTGGGGCAAGCTGACCTTAGTGAGGAAATGTATATTCTTTGTGGCAGCAGATTTCTATGTAAATTGGTGTTTCAAAATGTGTTAGAACCCTTGGGCCAAACTGGCCAAAGTCAGGAAATGCAACATTTTTGTGGCAGCAGATTTCTAAGTACAGTGGTGTTTCAGAATATGTTAGAGCCCTTGGGCCAAGCAGGCCGGAGTGAGGAAATGTATATTCTTTGTGGCAGCAGATTTTTATGTAAATTGGTGTTTCAAAATGTGTTAGAACCCTTGGGCCAAACTGGCCAAAGTCAGGAAATGTAACATTTTTGTGGCAGCAGATTTCTAAGTATAGTGGTGTTTCAGAATGGGTTACAGACCTTGGGGCAAGGTGGCCGGAGTCAGGAAACGTAAATTCTTTGTGGCTACAGATTTCTAAGTACAGTGGTGTTTCAGAATGGAGTAGAGCCCTTGGGCCAAACTCGCCGGAGTCAGGAAATGTAACTTCTTTGTGGCAGCAGATTTCTAAGTAAAGTGGTGTTTCAGGATGGGATATATCCCCTTGGCCAAGCTGGCTGGAGTCAGGAAATGCAACTTCTTTGTGGCAGCAGATTTCTAAGTAAAGTGCTGTTACAGAATGGGTTAGAGCCCTTGGGCCAAGCTGGCCGGAGTGAGGAAATGTATATTCTTTGTGGCAGCAGATTTCTAAGTCCAGTGGTGTTTCAGAATATGTTAGAGCCCTTGGGCCAAGCAGGCCTGAGTGAGAAAATGTATCTTCTTTGTGGCAGCAGATTTCTAAGTATAGTTGTTTTTCAGAATGTGTTACAACCCTTGGGGCAAGTTGGCCGGAGTCAGGAAACGTAAATTCTTTGTGGCAGCAGATTTCTAAGTACAGTGGTGAATCTGAATGGGATATATCCCATTGGCCAAGCTGTCCGGATTCAGGAAATGTAACTTAGTTGTGGTAGCAGATGTCTAAGTACAGTGGTGATTCAAAATGGGTTAGACCCCTTTGGCCAAGCTGGCCGGAGTCAGGAAATATAAATTCTTTGTGACAACAGATTTCTAAGTACAGTGGTGTTTCAAAATGGGTTAGAGCCCTTGGGGCAAGCTGGCCAGAGGCAGGTAACGTAAATTCTTTGTGACAGCAGATTTCTAAGTAAAGTGGTGTTTCAAAATGGGTTAGAAACCTTGGGCCAAACTGGCCGAAGTCAAGGAATGTAACAATTTTGTGGCAGCAGATTTCGAAGTGCAGTGGTGTTTCAGAATGGGTTAGAGCCCTTGGGCCAAGCAGGCCGGAGTGAGGAAATGTAACTTCTTTGTGGCAGCAAATTTCTAAGTACCGTTGTGTTTCAGAATGTGTTACAGACCTTGGGGCAAGGGGGCCGGAGTCTGGAAACGTAAATTCTTTGTGGCTGCAGATTTCTACGTACAGTGGTGTTTCAGAATGGGATATAGCCCATTGGCCAAGCTGGCCGGATTCAGGAAATGTAATTTTTTTGTGGCAGCAGATTTCTAAGTAAACTTGGCCCTTTGGCCAAGCTGGCTGGAGTCAGGAAATGTAAGTTTCATTGTGGCAGCAGATGTCTAAGTACAGTGGTGTTTCAGAATGGGTTAGAGCCCTTGGGCCAAGCTGGTCGGAGTCAGGAAATGTAACTTCTTTGTGGCAGCAGATTTCTAAGTACAGTGGTATTTTAAAATGGGTTAGAGTCCTTGGACCAAGCTGGCTGGAGTGAGGAAATGTAACTTTTTGTGGCAGCAGATTTCTAAGTAAAGTGGTGTTTCAGAATGGGATATAGCCCTTTGGCCAAGCTGGCCGGAGTCAGGAAATGTAACATTTTGGGGAAGCAGATTTCTAAGTATAGTGGTGTTTCAGAATGGGTTAGAGCCCTTGTGCCAAACTGGCCGGAGAAAGGAAATGTAACTTCTTTGTGGCAGCAGATTTCTAAGTACAGTGGTGTTTCAGGATGGGATATAGCCCCTTGGCCAAGCTGGCTGGAGTCAGGAAATGTAACTTCTTTGAGCAGCAGATTTCTAAGTAAAGTGGTGTTCCAGAATGGGTTAGAGCCCTTGGGCCAAGCTGGCCGGAGTGAGGAAATGTATATTCTTTGTGGCAGCAGATTTCTATGTAAATTGGTGTTTCAAAATGTGTTAGAACCCTTGGGCCAAAATGGCCAAAGTCAGGAAATGCAACATTTTTGTGGCAGCAGATTTCTAAGTACAGTGGTGTTTCAGAATATGTTAGAGCCCTTAGGCCAAGCAGGCCGGAGTGAGGAAATGTATATTCTTTGTGGCAGCAGATTTCTATGTAAATTGGTGTTTCAAAATGTGTTAGAACCCTTGGGCCAAACTGGCCAAAGTCAGGAAATGTAACATTTTTGTGGCAGCAGATTTCTAAGTACAGTGGTATTTTAAAATGGGTTAGAGTCCTTGGACCAAGCTGGCCGGATTGAGGAAATGTAACTTTTTGTGGCAGCAGATTTCTAAGTAAAGTGGTGTTTCAGAATGGGATATAGCCCTTTGGCCAAGCTGGCCGGAGTCAGGAAATGTAACATTTTGGGGAAGCAGATTTCTAAGTATAGTGGTGTTTCAGAATGGGTTAGAGCCCTTGGGCCAAACTGGCCGGAGAAAGGAAATGTAACTTGTTGACCAAACAGTTGACCAAACAGGCACAGAAAAGAGATGTAGTAGTCATGGGCGATTTCAACTATCCCGATATTTGCTGGAAAACAAACTCGGCCAAGAGTACAAGGTCCAACAAATTCCTCGCTTGCCTGGCAGACAATTTCATGGTCCAGAAGGTAGAAGAGGCAACAAGGGGATTGGCTACTCTTGATCTCATCCTAACAATTGCGGAGGACCTGATCGATGCGGTCGAAGTGGAAGGATCCTTAGGGGCAAGTGACCATGTGCTCCTGCAATTTGACGTACAAAGGAAGGCCGAAACTAAGACAAGTCAAACCCGCATTTTGGACTTTAGGAGAGCTGATTTCCAAAAAATGAAGGAAACGCTGAGCAGCATTCCGTGGACACAGATACTAAAAGACAAGGGAGTTACGGATGGATGGGAATTTCTCAAGAGTGAAATACTCAAGACGCAATTGCAAACCGTGCCAACAAAGAGAAAAAATAGGACAAGTGCAAAGAAGCCAGAATGGATGTCCAAAGAACTTCTAACTGTGCTAAGACACAAAAGAGACATGCACAAGAAGTGGAAAAAGGGAGAAATCACCAAAGAAGAATTCAAACAAATAGCCAACACCTGTAGGGAAAAGGTCCGCAAGGCTAAAGCACAAAATGAGCTCAGGCTTGCCAGGGACATTAAAAACAATAAAAAGGGCTTCTATTCTTATGTCAGTAGAAAAAGGAAAAACAAGGAGGCGATAGGACCCCTTCGCGGAGAAGATGGGGCAATGCTGACAGGGGATAGGGAAAAGGCAGAACTACTTAATGCCTTCTTTGCCTCGGTCTTCTCACAAAAAGAGTGTCTTCAACCTCAGCAAGATGGAGTGGATGAGGGATTGGAGGACATCCAACCCCAAATTGGGAAAGAAGTCGTCCAGGAATACCTGGCCGCTCTTAATGAGTTCATGTCCCCAGGGCCAGATCAACTACACCCCAGAGTATTGAAGGAACTAGTGGAAGTCATTTCAGAACCATTGGCAACCATCTTTGAGAGTTCTTGGAGAACGGGAGAAGTTCCAGCAGATTGGAGGAGGGCCAATGTGGTCCCAATCTTCAAGAAGGGAAAAAAGGATGACCCAAACAACTACCGTCCGGTCAGCCTCACGTCGATACCGGGCAAGATTTTGGAAAAGATTGTTAAGGAAGCAGTCTGCAAACACTTAGAAACAAATGCAGTCATCGCTAATAGTCAACATGGATTTATCAAAAACAAGTCATGCCAGACTAATCTGATCTCTTTCTTCGATAGAGTTACAAGCTGGGTAGATGCGGGGAATGCCGTGGATGTAGCGTACCTGGATTTCACTAAGGCCTTCGACAAGGTCCCCCATGACCTTCTGGCAAGGAAACTAGTCCAATGTGGGCTAGGCAAAACTACGGTGAGGTGGATCTGTAATTGGTTAAGTGGACGAACACAGAGAGTGCTCACTAATGCTTCCTCCTCATCTTGGAAAGAAGTGACAAGTGGAGTGCCGCAGGGTTCCGTCCTGGGCCCGGTCCTGTTCAACATCTTTATTAATGACTTAGATGAAGGGCTAGAAGGCATGATCATCAAGTTTGCAGACGACACCAAATTGGGAGGGATAGCCAATAGTCCAGAGGACAGGAGCAGAATTCAAAACGATCTTGACAGATTAGAGAGATGGGCCAAAACTAACAAAATGAAGTTCAACAGTGACAAATGCAAGATACTCCACTTTGGCAGAAAAAATGAAATGCAAAGATACAGAATGGGGGACGCCTGGCTCGAGAGCAGTACGTGTGAAAAAGATCTTGGAGTCCTCGTGGACAACAAGTTAAACATGAGCCAACAATGTGATGTGGCAGCAAAAAAAGCCAATGGGATTTTGGCCTGCATCAATAGGAGCATAGTGTCTAGATCTAAGGAAGTAATGCTACCCCTCTATTCTGCTTTAGTTAGACCACATCTGGAATATTGTGTCCAATTCTGGGCACCACAATTCAAGAGAGATATTGACAAGCTGGAATGTGTCCAGAGGAGGGCGACTAAAATGATCAAGGGTCTGGAGAACAAGCCCTATGAGGAGCGGCTTGGGGAACTGGGCATGTTTAGCCTGAAGAAGAGAAGGCTGAGAGGAGATATGATAGCCATGTATAAATATGTGAGAGGAAGCCACAGGGAGGAGGGAGCAAGCTTGTTTTCTGCTTCCTTGGAGACTAGGACGCGGAACAATGGCTTCAAACTACAAGAGAGGAGATTCCATCTGAACATTAGGAAGAACTTCCTGACTGTGAGAGCCGTTCAGCAGTGGAACTCTCTGCCCCGGAGTGTGGTGGAGGCTCCTTCTTTGGAAGCTTTTAAGCAGAGGCTGGATGGCCATCTGTCAGGGGTGATTTGAATGCAATATTCCTGCTTCTTGGCAGGGGGTTGGACTGGATGGCCCATGAGGTCTCTTCCAACTCTTTGATTCTAACTTCTTTGTGGCAGCAGATTTCTAAGTACAGTGGTGTTTCAGGATGGGATATAGCCCCTTGGCCAAGCTGGCTGGAGTCAGGAAATGTAACTTCTTTTTGGCAGCAGATTTCTAAGTAAAGTGGTGTTCCAGAATGGGTTAGAGCCCTTGGGGCAAGCTGACCTTAGTGAGGAAATGTATATTCTTTGTGGCAGCAGATTTCTATGTAAATTGGTGTTTCAAAATGTGTTAGAACCCTTGGGCCAAACTGGCCAAAGTCAGGAAATGCAACATTTTTGTGGCAGCAGATTTCTAAGTACAGTGGTGTTTCAGAATATGTTAGAGCCCTTGGGCCAAGCAGGCCGGAGTGAGGAAATGTATATTCTTTGTGGCAGCAGATTTTTATGTAAATTGGTGTTTCAAAATGTGTTAGAACCCTTGGGCCAAACTGGCCAAAGTCAGGAAATGTAACATTTTTGTGGCAGCAGATTTCTAAGTATAGTGGTGTTTCAGAATGGGTTACAGACCTTGGGGCAAGGTGGCCGGAGTCAGGAAACGTAAATTCTTTGTGGCTACAGATTTCTAAGTACAGTGGTGTTTCAGAATGGAGTAGAGCCCTTGGGCCAAACTCGCCGGAGTCAGGAAATGTAACTTCTTTGTGGCAGCAGATTTCTAAGTAAAGTGGTGTTTCAGGATGGGATATATCCCCTTGGCCAAGCTGGCTGGAGTCAGGAAATGCAACTTCTTTGTGGCAGCAGATTTCTAAGTAAAGTGCTGTTACAGAATGGGTTAGAGCCCTTGGGCCAAGCTGGCCGGAGTGAGGAAATGTATATTCTTTGTGGCAGCAGATTTCTAAGTCCAGTGGTGTTTCAGAATATGTTAGAGCCCTTGGGCCAAGCAGGCCTGAGTGAGAAAATGTATCTTCTTTGTGGCAGCAGATTTCTAAGTATAGTTGTTTTTCAGAATGTGTTACAACCCTTGGGGCAAGTTGGCCGGAGTCAGGAAACGTAAATTCTTTGTGGCAGCAGATTTCTAAGTACAGTGGTGAATCTGAATGGGATATATCCCATTGGCCAAGCTGTCCGGATTCAGGAAATGTAACTTAGTTGTGGTAGCAGATGTCTAAGTACAGTGGTGATTCAAAATGGGTTAGACCCCTTTGGCCAAGCTGGCCGGAGTCAGGAAATATAAATTCTTTGTGACAACAGATTTCTAAGTACAGTGGTGTTTCAAAATGGGTTAGAGCCCTTGGGGCAAGCTGGCCAGAGGCAGGTAACGTAAATTCTTTGTGACAGCAGATTTCTAAGTAAAGTGGTGTTTCAAAATGGGTTAGAAACCTTGGGCCAAACTGGCCGAAGTCAAGGAATGTAACAATTTTGTGGCAGCAGATTTCGAAGTGCAGTGGTGTTTCAGAATGGGATATAGCCCTTTGGCCAAGCTGGCCGGAGTCAGGAAATGTAACATTTTGGGGAAGCAGATTTCTAAGTATAGTGGTGTTTCAGAATGGGTTAGAGCCCTTGTGCCAAACTGGCCGGAGAAAGGAAATGTAACTTCTTTGTGGCAGCAGATTTCTAAGTACAGTGGTGTTTCAGGATGGGATATAGCCCCTTGGCCAAGCTGGCTGGAGTCAGGAAATGTAACTTCTTTGTTGCAGCAGATTTCTAAGTATAGTTGTTTTTCAGAATGTGTTACAACCCTTGGGGCAAGTTGGCCGGAGTCAGGAAACGTAAATTCTTTGTGGCAGCAGATTTCTAAGTACAGTGGTGAATCTGAATGGGATATATCCCATTGGCCAAGCTGTCCGGATTCAGGAAATGTAACTTAGTTGTGGTAGCAGATGTCTAAGTACAGTGGTGATTCAAAATGGGTTAGACCCCTTTGGCCAAGCTGGCCGGAGTCAGGAAATATAAATTCTTTGTGACAACAGATTTCTAAGTACAGTGGTGTTTCAAAATGGGTTAGAAACCTTGGGCCAAACTGGCCGAAGTCAAGAAATGTAACAATTTTGTGGCAGCAGATTTCGAAGTGCAGTGGTGTTTCAGAATGGGTTAGAGTCCTTGGACCAAGCTGGCCGGAGTGAGGAAATGTATATTCTTTGTGGCAGCAGATTTCTATGTAAATTGGTGTTTCAAAATGTGTTAGAACCCTTGGGCCAAACTGGCCAAAGTCAGGAAATGTAACATATTGGTGGCAGCAGATTTCTAAGTACAGTGGTGTTTCAGAATATGTTAGAGCCCTTGGGCCAAACTGGCTGGAGTGAGAAAATGTATATTCTTTGTGGCAGCAGATTTCTAAGTATAGTGCTGTTTCAGAGTGGGTTACAGACCTTGGGGCAAGGTGGCCGGAGTCAGGAAACGTAAATTCTTTGTGGCTGCAGATTTCTAAGTACAGTGGTGTTTCAGAATGGGATATAGCCCATTAGCCAAGCTGGCTGGATTCAGGAAATGTAACTTCTTTGTGGCAGCAGATTTCAAAGTACAGTGGTGTTTCAAAATGGGTTAGAGCCCTTTGGCCAAACTTGCCAGGATGAGCAAATGTAACTTCTTTGTGGAATCAGATTTAAGTACAGTGGTGTTTCAAAATGGGTTAGAAACCTTGGGCCAAACTGGACGAAGTCAAGAAATGTAACAATTTTGTGGCAGCAGATTTCGAAGTGCAGTGGTGTTTCAGAATGGGTTAGAGCCCTTGGGCCAAGCAGGCCGGAGAGAGGAAATGTATCTTCTTTATGGCAGCAAATTTCTACGTACCGTTGTGTTTCAGAATGTGTTACAGACCTTGGGGCAAGTGGGCCGGAGTCAGGAAACGTAAATTCTTTGTGGCTGCAGATTTCTACGTACAGTGGTGTTTCAGAATGCGATATAGCCCATTGGCCAAGCTGGCCGGATTCAGGAAATGTAACTTTTTTGTGGCACCAGATTTCTAAGTAAACTTGGCCCTTTGGCCAAGCTGGCTGGAGTCAGGAAATGTAACATTTTGGAGCAGCAGATTTCTAAGTACAGTGGTGTTTCAGAATGGGTTAGAGCCCTTGGGCCAAGCTGGCTGGAGTGAGGAAATGTAACTTCTTTGTGGCAGCAGATTTCTAAGTACAGTGGTATTTCAAAATGGGTTAGAGTCCTTGGACCAAGCTGGCCGGAGTGAGGAAATGTAACTTTTTGTGGCAGCAGATTTCTAAGTAAAGTGGTGTTTCAGAATGGGATATAGCCCTTTGGTCAAGCTGGCCGGAGTCAGGAAATGTAACATTTTGGGGAAGCAGATTTCTAAGTATAGTGGTGTTTCAGAATGGGTTAGAGCCCTTGGGCCAAACTGGCCGGAGTCAGGAAATGTAACTTCTTTGTGGCAGCAGATTTCTAAGTACGGTGGTGTTTCAGTATGGGTTAGAGCCCTTGGACCAAGCTGGTTGGAGTCAGGAAATGTAACTTCTTTGTGGCAGCAGATTTCTAAGTACAGTGGTATTTCAAAATGGGTTAGAGTCCTTGGACCAAGCTGGCCGGAGTGAGGAAATGTAACAATTTTGTGGCAGCAGATTTCTAAGTATAGTGGTTTTTCAGAATGGGTTAGAGCCCTTGGGCCAAACTGGCCGGAGTCAGGAAATGTAACTTCTTTGTGGAAGCAGATTTCTAAGTAAAGTGGTGTTCCAGAATGGGTTAGAGCCCGTGGGCCCAGCGGGCCGGAGTGAGGAAATGTAACTTCTTTGTGGCAGCAGATTTCTTTGTAAATTGGTATTTCAAAATGTGTTAGAACCCTCTGGCTAAACTGGCCAAAGTCAGGAAATGTAACATTTTTGTGGCAGCAGATTTCTAAGTACAGTGGTGTTTCAGAATATGTTAGAGCACTTTGGGCAAAGCAGGCCGGATTGAGAAAATGTATCTTCTTTGTAGCAGCAGATTTCTAAGTACAGTTGTGTTTCAGAATGTGTTACAGCGCTTGGGGAAGTGGGACGGAGTCAGGAAACATAAGTTCTTTGTGGCAGCAGATTTCTAAGTACAGTGGTGTTTCAGAATGGGATATAGCCCATTGGCCAGTTTTTCAGAATTCAGGAAATGTAACTTATTTGAGGCAGCAGATGTCTAAGTACAGTGGTGTTTCAATATGGGTTAGACCCTTTTGGCCAAGCTGGCCGGAGTCAGGAAATATAAATTCTTTGTGGCAGCAGATTTCTAAGTACAGTGGTTTTTCAAAATGGGTTAGAGCCCTTTGGCCAAGCTGGCAGAAGTGAGGAAATGTAACTTCTTTGTGACAGCAGATTTCTAAGTACAGAGGTGTTTCAAAATGGGATATAGCCATTTGGCCAAGGAGGCCGGAGTCAGCAAATGTAACTTATTTGTGGCAGCAGATGTCTAAGTACAGTGGTGTTTCAGAATATGTTAGAGCCCTTGTGCCAAGCAGGCCGCAGTGAGAAAATGAATCTTCTTTGTGGCAGCAGATTTCTAAGTACAGTTGTGTTTCAGAATGGGATATAGTCTGTTGGCCAAGTTGGCCGGATTAAGGAAATGTAACTTATTTGTGGCAGCAGATGTCTAAGTACAGTGGTGTTTCAAAATGGGTTAGACCCTTTTGGCCAAGCTGGCTGGAGTCAGGAAATATAAATCCTTTGTGGCAGCAGATTTCTAAGTACAGTGGTGTTTCAAAATGGGTTAGAGCACTTTGGCCAAGCTGGCCGGAGTGAGGAAATGTAACTTCTTTGTGGCAGCAGATTTCTAAGTTCAGTGTTGTTTCAGAATGGGTTAGAACACTTGGGCCAAGCTGGCCGGAGTAAGGAAATGTAAATTCATTGTGGCAGCAGATTTCTAAGCACAGTGATGTTTCAAAATGGGATGTAGCCCTTGGGCCAATCAGGCAGGAGTCCGGAAATGTAACTTCTTTGTGGAAGCAGATTTCTAAGTAAAGTGGTGTTTCAGAATGGGTTAGAGCCCTTGGGTCAAGCAGGCCAAAGTCTGGAAAAGTAAATTATTTGTGGCTGCAGATTTCTAAGTACAGTCGTGTGTCAGAATGGGTTAGAGCCCTTGGGCAAGCTGACCAGAGTCAGGAAATTTAATTTCTTTGTGGCAGCAGATTTCCAAGTAATGTGGTGTCTCAGAATGGGATAGAGCCCTTGGGCCAAGCTGGACAAAGTCAGAAAATGTAACTTTTTGTGGCAGCAGATTTCTAAGTATAGTGGCTTTTCAGAATGGGTTAGACCCCTTGGGCCAAGCTGGCTGGAGTCAGGAAATGTAACTTCTTTGTGGCAGCAGATTTCTAAGTACAGTGGTGTTTCAAAATGGGTTAGAGTCCTTGGGCCAAGCTGGCCAGAGTGAGAACATGTAACTTTTTGTGGCAGCAGATTTCTAAGTAAAGTGGTGTTTCAGAATGGGATATAGTCCTTTGGCCAAGCTGACCAGAGTCAGGAAATGTAACATATTGGGGAAGCATATTTCTAAGTATAGTGGTGTTTCAGAATGGGTTAGCGCCCTTGGGCCAAACTTGCCGGAGTCAGGAAATGTAACTTCTTTGTGGCAGCAAATTTCTAAGTAAAGTGGTGTTTCAGGATGGGATATATCCCCTTGGCCAAGCTGGCTGGAGTCAGGAAATGCAACTTCTTTGTGGCAGCAGATTTCTAAGTAAAGTGCTGTTACAGAATGGGTTAGAGCACTTGGGCCAAGCTGGCCGGAGTGAGGAAATGTATATTCTTTGTGGCAGCAGATTTCTAAGTACAGTTGTGTTTCAGAATGTTTTACAGCCCTTGGGGCAAGTTGGCCGGAGTGAGGAAATGTAACTTCTTTGTGGCAGCAGATTTCTAATTTCAGTGTTGTTTCAAAATGGGTTAGAGCACTTTGGCCAAGCTGGCCGGATTGAGGATATGTAACTTCTTTGTGGCAGCAGATTTCTAAGTTCAGTGTTGTTTCAGAATGGTTTAAAGCCCTTGGGGCAAGCTGGCCAGAGGCAGGTAATGTAAATTCTTTGTGGCAGCAGATTTCTAAGTAAAGTGGTGTTTCAAAATGGGTTAGAACCCTTGGGCCAAACTGGCCGAAGTCAGGAAATGTAACAATTTTGTGGCAGCAGATTTCGAAGTTCAGTGGTGTTTCAGAATGGGTTAGAGCCCTTGTGCCAAGCAGGCCGGAGTGAGGAAATGTATCTTCTTTGTGGCAGCAGATTTTTAAGTACAGTTGTGTTTCAGAATAGGTTATAGATATTGGGGCAAGGTGGCCGGAGTCAGGAAAAGTAAATTCTTTGTGGCTGCAGATTTCTAAGTATAGTGGTGTTTCAGAATGGGATATAGCTGATTGGCCAAGCTGGCCGGAGTCAGGAAATTTAAGTTCTTTTTTGCAGCAGATTTCTAAGTACAGTGGTTATTCAAAATGGGTTTGATCCCTTCGGCCAAACAGGCCAGAGTCTGGAAAAGTAACTTCTTTGTGGCAGCAAATGTCTAAGTACAGTGGTGTTTCAGAATGTGATAGAGCCCTTGGGCAAAGCTGGCCGGAGTGAGCATATGTATCTTCTTTGTGGCAGCAGATTTCTAAGTAAACTGTTGTTTCAGAATGGGTTACAGCCTTTTGGCCAAGCTGGCTGGAGTCAGGAAATGTAACATTATGGAGCAGCAGATTTCTAAGTACAGTGGTATTTCAAAATGGGTTAGAGTCCTTGGGCCAAGCTGGCTGGAGTGAGGAAATGTAACTTTTTGTGGCAGCAGATTTCTAAGTAAAGTGGTGTTTCACAATGGGATATAGCCCTTTGGCCAAGCTGACTGGAGTCAGGAAATTTAACATTTTGCGGAAGCAGATTTCTAAGTATAGTGGTGTTTCAGAATGGGTTAGAGCCCTTGGGCCAAACTGGCCAAAGTCAGGAAATGTAACATTTTTGTGGAAGCAGATTTCTAAGTCCGGATTCAGGAAATGTAACTTATTTGTGTCAGGAGATGTCTAAGTACAGTGGTGTTTCAAAATAGAACAGACCATTTTGGCCACGCTGGCCGGAGTGAGGAAATGTAACTTCTTTGTGGCAGCAGATTTCTAAGTACAGAGGTGTTTCAAAATGGGATATAGCCCTTGGGGCAAGCTGGCCGGAGTGAGGAAATGTAACTTCTTTGTGGCAGCAGATTTCTAAGTACAGAGGTGTTTCAGAATGTGTTACAGCCCTTGGGGCAAGTTGGCCGGAGTCATGAAACGTAAATTCTTTGTGGCAGCTGATGTCTAAGTACAGTGGTGTTTCAAAATGGGTTAGACACTTTTGGCCAAGTTGGCCGGAGTCAGGAAATATAAATTCTTTGTGGCAGCAGATTTCTAAGTACAGTGGTGTTTCAAAACGGGTTGGAGCACTTTGGCCAAGCTGGCCGGAGTGAGGAAATGTAACTTCTTTGTGGCAGCAGGTTTCTAAGTACAGTTGTGTTTCAGAATGGGTTAAAGACCTTGGGGCAAGATGGCCGAAGTCAGGAAACGTAAATTCTTTGTGGCAGCAGATTTCTAAGTACAGTGGTGTTTCAGAATGGCCAAGCTGGCCGGATT
Source organism: Anolis sagrei (assembly GCF_037176765.1). Taxonomy (NCBI): domain Eukaryota; kingdom Metazoa; phylum Chordata; class Lepidosauria; order Squamata; family Anolidae; genus Anolis; species Anolis sagrei. The sequence goes on from NC_090035.1 coordinate 52,909,144, forward strand.
CAGGAAATGTAACTTCTTTGTGGCAGCAGATTTCTAAGTAAAGAGGTTTTTCAGAATGGGATATAGCCCTTTGGCCAAGCTGGCCGGAGTCAGGAAATGTTACATGTTAGAGCAGCAGATTTCTAAGTACAGTGGTGTTTCAGAAAGGGTTAAAGTCCTTGGGCCAAGCAGGCCGGAGTCTGGAAAAGTAAATTATTTGTAGCTGCAGATTTCTAAGTACAGTCGTGTTTCAGAATGGGTTAGAGCCCTTGGTCCAAGCTGGCCAGAGTCAGGAAATGTAACTTCTTTGTGGCAGCAGATTTCTAAGTATAGTGGTGTCTCTGAATGGGATAGAGCCCTTGGGCCAAGCTGGACAGAGTTAGAAAATGTGACTTCTTTGTGGCAGCAGATTTCTAAGTATAGTGGTGTTTCAGAATGGGTTAGACCCCTTGGGCCAAGCTGGCTGGATTGAGGAAATGTAACATCTTTGTGGCAGCAGATTTCTAAGTACAGTGGTGTTTCAAAATGGCTTGGAGTTCTTTGGCCAAGCTGGCCGGAATGAGGAAATGTAACTTTTTGTGGCAGCGGATTTCTTAGTAAAATGGTGTTTCAGAATGGGATATAGCCCTTTGGCCAAACTGGCCGGAGTCAGGAAATGTAACATATTGGGGAAGCATATTTCTAAGTATAGTGGTGTTTCAGAATGGGGGGTTAGAGCCCTTGGGCCAAGCTGGCCGGAGTCATGAAATGTAACTTCTTTGCGGCAGCAGATGTTAAGTATAGTGGTGTTTCAGGATGCGATATATCCCCTTGGCCAAGCTGGCTGGAGTCAGGAAATGTAACTTCTTTTTGGCAGCAGATTTCTAAGTAAAGTGGTGTTTCAGAATGGGTTAGAGCCCTTGGGCCAAGCTGGCCGGAGTGAGGAAATGTAACTTTTTGTGGCGGCAGATTTCTAAGTACAGTGGTGTTTCTGAATGGGATATAGCCCCTTGGCCAAGCTGTCCGGATTCAGGAAATGTAACTTATATGTGGCAGCAGATGTCTAAGTACAGTGGTGTTTCAAAATGGGTTAGGACCCTTTGGCCAAGCTGGCCGGAGTGAGGAAATGTAACTTCTTGGTGGCTGCAGATTTCTGAGTTCAGTGTTGTTTCAGAATGGGTTAGAGCCCTTGGGCCAAGCTGGCCAGAGGCAGGAAATGTGAATTCTTTGTGGCAGCAGATTTCTAAGTAAAGTGGTGTTTCAAAATGGGTTAGAACCCTTGGGCCAAACTGGCCGAAGTCAGGAAATGTAACATTTTTGTGGCAACAGATTTATAAGTGCAGTGGTGTTTCAGAATGGGTTTGAGCCCTTTGGCCAAGCTGGCCGGAGTGAGGAAATGTAACTTCTTTGTGGCAGCAGATTTCTAAGTACAGTTGTGTTTCAGAATGGGTTAAAGACTTTGGGGCAAGGTGGCCGGAGTCAGGAAATGTAAATTCTTTGTGGCAGCAGATTTCTAAGTACAGTGGTGTTTCAGAATGGGATATTGGCCATTGGCCAAGCTGGCCGGATTCAGGAAATGTAACTTCTTTGTGGCAGCAGATTTCTAAGTAAAGTGGTTTTTCAGAATGGGATATAGCCCTTTGTCCAAGCTGGCCGGAGTCAGGAAATGTAACATTTTGGAGCAGCAGATTTCTAAGTACAGTGGTGTTTCAGAAAGGGTTAGAGCCCTTGGGCCAAGCTGGCCGGAGTATGGAAATGTAACTTCTCCGTGGCAGCAAATTTCTAAGTACAGTAGTGTTTCAAAATGGGGTATAGCCCTTTGGCCAAGCTGGCTGGAGTAAGGAAATGTAACTTCTTTGTGGCAGCATCTTTCTAAGTGCAGTGGTGTTTCAAAATGGGTTAGACCCCTTTGGCCAAGGAGTCCGGAGTCAGGAAATTTAAGTTCTTTGTTGCAGCAGATTTCTCAGTACAGTGGTTTTTCAAAATGGGTTTGATCCCTTGGGCCAAACAGGCCAGAGTCTGGAAAAGTAACTTCTTTGTGGCAGCAGATGTATAAGTACAGTGGTGTTTCAGAATGTTTTAGAGCTCTTGTGCCAAGCTGGCCGGAGTGAGCATATATATCTTCTTTGTGGCAGCGGATTTCTAAGTAAAGTGGTGTTTCAAAATGGGTTAGACCCCTTGGGCCAAGCTGGCCGGAGTCAGAAAATATAAATTCTTTTTGACAGCAGATTTCTAAGTACAGTGGTGTTTCAAAATGTGTTAGAGCCCTTTGGCCTAGCTGGCCAGATTGAGGAAATGTAACTTCTTTGTGGCAGCAGATTTCTAAGTTCATTGTTGTTTCAGAATGGGTTAGAGCCCTTGGGCCAAGATGGCCAGAGTCAGGAAATGTAAATTCTTTGTGGCAGCAGATTTCTAAGTAAAGTGGTGTTTCAAAATGGTTTAGAACCCTTGGGCCAAACTGGCCAAAGTCAGGAAATGTAACATTTTTCTGGCAGTAGATTTGTAAGTGCAGTGGTGTTTTAGAATGGGTTAGAGCCCTTGCGCCAAGCAGGCTGGAGTGAGGAAATGTAACTTCTTTGTGGCAGCAGATTTCTAAGTACAGTTGTGTTTCAGAATGGGTTACAGAACTTGGGGCAAGGTGTCCGGATTCAGGAAATATAAATTATTTGTTGCAGCAGATGTCTAAGTACAGTGGTGTTTCAAAATGGGTTAGACCACTTTGGCCAAGCTGGCCAGAGTGAGGAAATGTAACTTCTTTGTGGCAGCAGATTTCTAAGTTCAGTGTTGTTTCAGAAAGGGTTAGAGCCCTTGGGCCAAGCTGGCCAGAGGCAGGAAATGTAATTTTTTTGTGGCAGCAGATTTCTAAGTAGAGTGGTGTTTCAAAATGAATTAGAACCCTTGGGCCAAAATGGCCGAATTCAGGAAATGTAACATTTTTGTGGCAGAAGATGCCTAAGTACAGTGGTGTTTCAGAATGGGTTAGAGCCCTTGGGGCAAGCTGGCCGGAGTGAGGAAATGTAAATGCTTTGTGGCAGCAGATTTCTAAGTACAGTGGTGTTTCAAAATGGCTTGGAGATCTTGGGCCAAGCTGGCCGGAATGAGGAAATGTAACTTTTTGTGGCAGCGGATTTCTAACTAAAATGGTGTTTCAGAATGGGATATAGCCCTTTGGACAAACTGGCCGGAGTCAGGAAATGTAACATATTGGGGAAGCATATTTCTAAGTATAGTGGTATTTCAGAATGGGGGGTTAGAGCCCTTGGGCCAAGCTGGCTGGAGTGAGAAAATGTATATCCTTTGTGGCAGCACATTTCTATGTAAATTGGTGTTTCAAAATGGGTTAGAACCCTTGGGCCAAACTGGCCAAAGTCAGGAAATGTAACATCTTTGTGGCAGCAGATTTCAAAGTTCCATGGTGTTTCAGAATATGTTAGAGTCCTTGGGCCAAGCAGGCCGGAGTGAGAAAATGTATCTTCTTTGTGGCGGCAGATTTCTAAGTACAGTGGTGTTTCTGAATGGGATATAGCCCCTTGGCCAAGCTGTCCGGATTCAGGAAATGTAACTTATATGTGGCAGCAGATGTCTAAGTACAGTGGTGTTTCAAAATGGGTTAGGACCCTTTGGCCAAGCTGGCCGGAGTGAGGAAATGTAACTTCTTGGTGGCAGCAGATTTCTGAGTTCAGTGTTGTTTCAGAATGGGTTAGAGCCCTTGGGCCAAGCTGGCCAGAGGCAGGAAATGTAAATTCTTTGTGGCAGCAGATTTCTAAGTAAAGTGGTGTTTCAAAATGGGTTAGACCCCTTGGGCCATGCTGGCCGTAGTCAGGAAGTGTAACTTCTTTGTGGCAGCAGATTTCTAAGTAAAGTGGTGTCTCAGAATGGGATAGAGCCCTTGGGCCAAGCTGGCCAGAGTCAGAAAATGCAACTTTTTTGTGGCAGCAGATTTCTAAGTACAGTGGTGTTTCAAAATGGGTTACAGACCTTTGGCCAAGCTGGCCGGAGTCACGAAATGTAACATATTGGGGAAGGATATTTCTAAGTATAGTGGTGTTTCAGAATGGGTTAGAGCCCTTTGGCCACACAGGCCGGAGTCAGGAAATGTAACTTCTTTGTGGCAGCAGCTTTCTTAGTACAGTGGTGTTTCAAAATGGGTTAGAGCACTTGGGCCAAACTGGCCGGAGTGAGCAAATGTAACTTTTTGTGGCAGCAGATTTCTAAGTAAAGTGGTGTTTCAAAATGCGTTAGACCCCTTTGGCCAAACTGGCTGAAGTCAGAAAATGTAACTTCTTTGTGGCAGCACATTTCTAAGTAAAGTGGTGTTTCAGAATGGGTTAGAGCCCTTGGGGAAAGCTGGCTGGAGTGAGGAAATTTATATTCTTTGTGGCAGCAGATTTCTAAGTAAAGTGGTGTTTCAAAATGCGTTAGAACCCTTAGGCCAAACTGGCCGAAGTCAGGAAATGTAACATTTTTTTGGCAGCAATTTCTAAATACAGTGGTGTTTCAGAATGGGTTAGAGCCCTTGGGCCAAGTAGTCCGGAGTGAGGAAATGTAACTTCTTTGTGGCAGCAGATTTCTAAGTACAGTTGTGTTTCAGAATGGGTTACAGACCTTGGGGCAAGGTGACTGGAGTCAGGAAACGTATATTCTTTGTGGCAGCAGATTTCTAAGTACAGTGGTGTTTCAGAATGGGTTAGAGCCCTTTGGCCAACCTGGCCGGAGTGAGGAAATGTAACTACTTTGTGGCAGCAGATTTCTAAGTACAGTGGTGTTTCAGAATGGGTTAGTGCCTTCGGGCAAGCTGGCCGGAGTCTGGAAATGTAACTTCTTTGTGGCAGCAGATGTATAAGTACAGTGGTGTTTCAGAATGTGTTAGAGCCCTTGGGCCAAGCTGGCCGGAGTGAGCATATGTATCTTCTTTGTGGCAGCAGATTTCTAAGTAAAGTGGTGTTTCAAAATGGGTTAGACCCCTTGGGCCACGCTGGCCGTAGTCAGGAAATGTAACTTCTTTGTGGCAGCAAATTTCTAAGTAAAGTGGTTTCTCAGAATGGGATAGAGCCCTTGGGCCAAGCTGGCCAGAGTCAGAAAATGCAACTTTTTTGTGGCAGCAGATTTCTAAGTACAGTGGTGTTTCAAAATGGGTTAGAGTCCTTGGGCCAAGCAGGCCGGAGTCTGGAAAAGTAAATTATTTGTGGCTGCAGATATATACGTACAGTCGTGTTTCACAATTGGTTACAGACCTTGGGGCAAGGTGGCCAGATTCAGGAAATGTAACTTCTTTGTGGCAGCAGATTTCTAAGTACAGTGGTGTTTCAAAATGGGTTGGAGTCCTTGAGCCAAACAGGCCAGAGTCTGGAAAAGCAACTTCTTTGTGGCAGCAGATGTATAAGTACAGTGGTGTTTCAGAATGTGTTAGAGCCCTTGGGCCAAGCTGGCCGGAGTGAGCATATGTATCTTCTTTGTGGCAGCAGATTTCTAAGTAAAGTGGTGTTTCAAAATGGGTTAGACCCCTTGGGCCACGCTGGCCGTAGTCAGGAAATGTAACTTCTTTGTGGCAGCAGATTTCTAAGTACAGTGGTGTTTCAAAATGGGTTAGAGTCCTTGGGCCAAGCAGGCCGGAGTCTGGAAAAGTAAATTATTTGTGGCTGCAGATATATACGTACAGTCGTGTTTCACAATTGGTTACAGACCTTGGGGCAAGGTGGCCAGATTCAGGAAATGTAACTTCTTTGTGGCAGCAGATTTCTAAGTACAGTGGTGTTTCAAAATGGGTTGGAGTCCTTGGGCCGAGCTGGCCGGAGTGAGGAAGTGTAACTTTTTGTGGCAGCAGATTTCTAAGTAAAGTGGTGTTTCAGAATGGTATATAGCCCTTTGGCCAAGCTTGCAGGAGTCAGGAAATGTAACATATTGGGGAAGGATATTTCTAAGTATAGTGGTGTTTCAGAATGGGTTAGAGCCCTTGGGCCAAACTAGCCGGAGTCAGGAAATGTAACTTCTTTGTGGCAGCAGATTTCTAAGTATAGTGGTGTTTCAGGATGGGATATAGCCCCTTGGCCAAGCTGGCTGGAGTCAGGAAATGTGACTTCTTTGTGGCAGCAGATTTCTAAGTAAAGTGGTGTTTCAGAATGGGTTAGAGCCCTTGGGCCAAGCTGGCCGGAGTCAGAAAATATAAATTCTTTGTGACAGCAGATTTCGAAGTACAGTGGTGTTTCAAAATGGGTTAGGACCCTTTGGCCAAGCTGGCCGGAGTGAGGAAATGTAACTTCTTGTTGGCAGCAGATTTCTAAGTTCAGTGTGGTTTCAGAATGGGTTAGAGCCCTTGGGCCAAGCTGACCAGAGGCAGGAAATGTAAATTCTTTGTAGCAGCAGATTTCTAAGTAAAGTGGTGTTTCAAAATGGGTTAGAACACTTCGGCCAAACTGTAAGTCAGGAAATGTAACATTTTTGTGGCAGCAGATATATAAGTGCAGTGGCGTTTCAGAATGGGTTAGAGCCATTTGGCCAACCTGGCTGGAGTGAGGAAATGTAACTCCTTTGTGGCAGCAGATTTCTAAGTAAAGTTGTGTTTCAGAATGGGTTAAAGACCTTGGGGCAAGGTGGCCGGAGTCAGGAAACGTAAATTATTTGTTGCAGCAGATTTCTAAGTACAGTGGTGTTTCAGAATGGGATATTGGCCATTGGCTAAGATGGCCGGATTCAGGAAATGTAACTTCTTTGTGGCAGCAGATTTCTAAGTAAAGTGGTTTTTCATAATGGGATATAGCCCTTTGGCCAAGCTGGCCGGAGTCAGGAAATGTAACATTTTGGAGCAGCAGATTTCTAAGTACAGTGGTGTTTCAGAAAGGGTTAGAGCCCTTGGGCCAAGCTGGCCGGAGTCAGGAATTGTAACTTCTTTGTGGCAGCAGATTTCTAAGTACAGTAGTGTTTCAAAATGGGGTATAGCACTTTGGCCAAGCTGGCTGGAGTAAGGAAATGTAACTTCTTTGTGGCAGCATCTTTCTAAGTGCAGTGGTGTTTCAAAATGGGTTAGACTCCTTTGGCCAAGGAGGCCGAAGTCAGGAAATGTAAGTTCCTCGTTGTAGCAGATTTCTAAGTACAGTGGTTTTTCAAAATGGGTTTGATCCCTTGGGCCAAACAGGCCAGAGTCTGGAAAAGCAACTTCTTTGTGGCAGCAGATGTATAAGTACAGTGGTGTTTCAGAATGTGTTAGAGCCCTTGGGCCAAGCTGGCCAGAGTCAGAAAATGCAACTTTTTTGTGGCAGCAGATTTCTAAGTACAGTGGTGTTTCAAAATGGGGTATAGCACTTTGGCCAAGCTGGCTGGAGTAAGGAAATGTAACTTCTTTGTGGCAGCATCTTTCTAAGTGCAGTGGTGTTTCAAAATGGGTTAGACTCCTTTGGCCAAGGAGGCCGAAGTCAGGAAATGTAAGTTCCTCGTTGTAGCAGATTTCTAAGTACAGTGGTTTTTCAAAATGGGTTTGATCCCTTGGGCCAAACAGGCCAGAGTCTGGAAAAGCAACTTCTTTGTGGCAGCAGATGTATAAGTACAGTGGTGTTTCAGAATGTGTTAGAGCCCTTGGGCCAAGCTGGCCAGAGTCAGAAAATGCAACTTTTTTGTGGCAGCAGATTTCTAAGTACAGTGGTGTTTCAAAATGGGTTAGAGTCCTTGGACCAAGCAGTCCGGAGTCTGGAAAAGTAAATTATTTGTGGCTGCAGATTTCTAAGTACAGTCGTGTTTCAGAATTGGTTACAGACCTTGGGGCAAGGTGGCCAGATTCAGGAAATGTACCTTATTTGTGGCAGCAGATGTCTAAGTACAGTGGTGTTTCAGAATGGGTTAGACCTCTTGGGCCAAGCTGGCTGGAGTGAGGAAATGTGACTTCTTTGTGGCAGCAGATTTCTAAGTAAAGTGGTGTTTCAGAATGGGATATAGCCCTTGGGCCAAGCTGGCCGGAGTCAGGAAATGTAACATATTGGGGAAGCATATTTCTAAGTATAGTGGTGTTTCAGAATGGGTTAGAGCCCTTGGGCCAAACTGGCCGGAGTCAGGAAATGTAACTTCTTTGTGGCAGCACATGTATAAGTACAGTGGTGTTTCAAAATGTGTTAGAGCCCTTGGGCCAAGCTGGCCGGAGTGAGCATATGTATCTTCTTTGTGGCAGCAGATTTCTAAGTAAAGTGGTGTTTCAAAATGGGTTAGACCCCTTGGGCCACGCTGGCCGTAGTCAGGAAATGTAACTTCTTTGTGGCAGCAGATTTCTAAGTAAAGTGGTTTCTCAGAATGGGATAGAGCCCTTGGGCCAAGCTGGCCAGAGTCAGAAAATGCAACTTTTTTGTGGCAGCAGATTTCTAAGTACAGTGGTGTTTCAAAATGGGTTAGAGTCCTTGGGCCAAGCAGGCCGGAGTCTGGAAAAGTAAATTATTTGTGGCTGCAGATATATACGTACAGTCGTGTTTCACAATTGGTTACAGACCTTGGGGGAAGGTGGCCAGATTCAGGAAATGTAACTTCTTTGTGGCAGCAGATTTCTAAGTACAGTGCTGTTTCAAAATGGGTTGGAGTCCTTGGGCCGAGCTGGCCGGAGTGAGGAAGTGTAACTTTTTGTGGCAGCAGATTTCTAAGTAAAGTGGTGTTTCAGAATGGTATATAGCCCTTTGGCCAAGCTTGCAGGAGTCAGGAAATGTAACATATTGGGGAAGGATATTTCTAAGTATAGTGGTGTTTCAGAATGGGTTAGAGCCCTTGGGCCAAACTAGCCGGAGTCAGGAAATGTAACTTCTTTGTGGCAGCAGATTTCTAAGTATAGTGGTGTTTCAGGATGGGATATAGCCCCTTGGCCAAGCTGGCTGGAATCAGGAAATGTAACTTCTTTGTGGCAGCAGCTTTCTTAGTACAGTGGTGTTTCAAAATGGGTTAGAGCACTTGGGCCAAACTGGCCGGAGTGAGCAAATGTAACTTTTTGTGGCAGCAGATTTCTAAGTAAAGTGGTGTTTCAAAATGCGTTAGACCCCTTTGGCCAAACTGGCTGAAGTCAGAAAATGTAACTTCTTTGTGGCAGCACATTTCTAAGTAAAGTGGTGTTTCAGAATGGGTTAGAGCCCTTGGGGAAAGCTGGCTGGAGTGAGGAAATTTATATTCTTTGTGGCAGCAGATTTCTTAGTAAAGTGGTATTTTAAAATGCGTTAGAACCCTTAGGCCAAACTGGCCGAAGTCAGGAAATGTAACATTTTTTTGGCAGCAATTTCTAAATACAGTGGTGTTTCAGAATGGGTTAGAGCCCTTGGGCCAAGTAGTCCGGAGTGAGGAAATGTAACTTCTTTGTGGCAGCAGATTTCTAAGTACAGTTGTGTTTCAGAATGGGTTACAGACCTTGGGGCAAGGTGACTGGAGTCAGGAAACGTATATTCTTTGTGGCAGTAGATTTCTAAGTACAGTGGTGTTTCAGAATGGGTTAGAGCCCTTTGGCCAACCTGGCCGGAGTGAGGAAATGTAACTTCTTTGTGGCAGCAGATTTCTAAGTACAGTGGTGTTTCAGAATGGGTTAGTGCCTTCGGGCAAGCTGGCCAGAGGCAGGAAATATAATTTTTTGTGGCACAGATTTCTAAGTACAGTGGTGTTTCAAAATGGGTTAGAGCCCTTTGGCCTCGCAGGCCGGAATCAGGAATTGTAACTTCTTTGTGGCAGAAGATTCCTAAGTACAGTAGTGTTTCAAAATGGGGTATAGCCCTTTGGACAAGCTGGCTGGAGTAAGGAAATGTAACTTCTTTGTGGCAGCATCTTTCTAAGTGCAGTGGTGTTTCAAAATGGCTTAGACGCCTTTGGCCAAGGAGCTAGAAGTCAGGAAATTTAAGTTCCTCGTTGCAGCAGATATGTAAGTACAGTGCTTTTTAAAAATGGGTTTGATGCCTTGAGCCAAACAGGCCAGAGTCTGGAAAAGCAACTTCTTTGTGGCAGCAGATGTATAAGTACAGTGGTGTTTCAGAATGTGTTAGAGCCCTTGGGCCAAGCTGGCCGGAGTGAGCATATGTATCTTCTTTGTGGCAGCAGATTTCTAAGTAAAGTGGTGTTTCAAAATGGGTTAGACCCCTTGGGCCACGCTGGCCGTAGTCAGGAAATGTAACTTCTTTGTGGCAGCAGATTTCTAAGTAAAGTGGTTTCTCAGAATGGGATAGAGCCCTTGGGCCAAGCTGGCCAGAGTCAGAAAATGCAACTTTTTTGTGGCAGCAGATTTCTAAGTACAGTGGTGTTTCAAAATGGGTTAGAGTCCTTGGGCCAACAGGCCGGAGTCTGGAAAAGTAAATTATTTGTGGCTGCAGATATATACGTACAGTCGTGTTTCACAATTGGTTACAGACCTTGGGGCAAGGTGGCCAGATTCAGGAAACGTAACTTCTTTGTGGCAGCAGATTTCTAAGTACAGTGGTGTTTCAAAATGGGTTGGAGTCCTTGGGCCGAGCTGGCCGGAGTGAGGAAGTGTAACTTTTTGTGGCAGCAGATTTCTAAGTAAAGTGGTGTTTCAGAATGGTATATAGCCCTTTGGCCAAGCTTGCAGGAGTCAGGAAATGTAACATATTGGGGAAGAATATTTCTAAGTATAGTGGTGTTTCAGAATGGGTTAGAGCCCTTGGGCCAAACTAGCCGGAGTCAGGAAATGTAACTTCTTTGTGGCAGCAGATTTCTAAGTATAGTGGTGTTTCAGGATGGGATATAGCCCCTTGGCCAAGCTGGCTGGAGTCAGGAAATGTAACTTCTTTGTGGCAGCAGATTTCTAAGTAAAGTGGTGTTTCAGAATGGGTTAGAGCCCTTGGGCCAAGCTGGCCGGAGTCAGAAAATATAAATTCTTTGTGACAGCAGATTTCGAAGTACAGTGGTGTTTCAAAATGGGTTAGGACCCTTTGGCCAAGCTGGCCAGAGTGAGGAAATGTAACTTCTTGTTGGCAGCAGATTTCTAAGTTCAGTGTGGTTTCAGAATGGGTTAGAGCCCTTGGGGAAAGCTGGCTGGAGTGAGGAAATTTATATTCTTTGTGGCAGCAGATTTCTTAGTAAAGTGGTATTTTAAAATGCGTTAGAACCCTTAGGCCAAACTGGCCGAAGTCAGGAAATGTAACATTTTTTTGGCAGCAATTTCTAAATACAGTGGTGTTTCAGAATGGGTTAGAGCCCTTGGGCCAAGTAGTCCGGAGTGAGGAAATGTAACTTCTTTGTGGCAGCAGATTTCTAAGTACAGTTGTGTTTCAGAATGGGTTACAGACCTTGGGGCAAGGTGACTGGAGTCAGGAAACGTATATTCTTTGTGGCAGTAGATTTCTAAGTACAGTGGTGTTTCAGAATGGGTTAGAGCCCTTTGGCCAACCTGGCCGGAGTGAGGAAATGTAACTTCTTTGTGGCAGCAGATTTCTAAGTACAGTGGTGTTTCAGAATGGGTTAGTGCCTTCGGGCAAGCTGGCCAGAGGCAGGAAATATAATTTTTTGTGGCACAGATTTCTAAGTACAGTGGTGTTTCAAAATGGGTTAGAGCCCTTTGGCCTCGCAGGCCGGAATCAGGAATTGTAACTTCTTTGTGGCAGAAGATTCCTAAGTACAGTAGTGTTTCAAAATGGGGTATAGCCCTTTGGACAAGCTGGCTGGAGTAAGGAAATGTAACTTCTTTGTGGCAGCATCTTTCTAAGTGCAGTGGTGTTTCAAAATGGCTTAGACGCCTTTGGCCAAGGAGCTAGAAGTCAGGAAATTTAAGTTCCTCGTTGCAGCAGATATGTAAGTACAGTGCTTTTTAAAAATGGGTTTGATGCCTTGAGCCAAACAGGCCAGAGTCTGGAAAAGCAACTTCTTTGTGGCAGCAGATGTATAAGTACAGTGGTGTTTCAGAATGTGTTAGAGCCCTTGGGCCAAGCTGGCCGGAGTGAGCATATGTATCTTCTTTGTGGCAGCAGATTTCTAAGTAAAGTGGTGTTTCAAAATGGGTTAGACCCCTTGGGCCACGCTGGCCGTAGTCAGGAAATGTAACTTCTTTGTGGCAGCAGATTTCTAAGTAAAGTGGTTTCTCAGAATGGGATAGAGCCCTTGGGCCAAGCTGGCCAGAGTCAGAAAATGCAACTTTTTTGTGGCAGCAGATTTCTAAGTACAGTGGTGTTTCAAAATGGGTTAGAGTCCTTGGGCCAACAGGCCGGAGTCTGGAAAAGTAAATTATTTGTGGCTGCAGATATATACGTACAGTCGTGTTTCACAATTGGTTACAGACCTTGGGGCAAGGTGGCCAGATTCAGGAAACGTAACTTCTTTGTGGCAGCAGATTTCTAAGTACAGTGGTGTTTCAAAATGGGTTGGAGTCCTTGGGCCGAGCTGGCCGGAGTGAGGAAGTGTAACTTTTTGTGGCAGCAGATTTCTAAGTAAAGTGGTGTTTCAGAATGGTATATAGCCCTTTGGCCAAGCTTGCAGGAGTCAGGAAATGTAACATATTGGGGAAGGATATTTCTAAGTATAGTGGTGTTTCAGAATGGGTTAGAGCCCTTGGGCCAAACTAGCCGGAGTCAGGAAATGTAACTTCTTTGTGGCAGCAGATTTCTAAGTATAGTGGTGTTTCAGGATGGGATATAGCCCCTTGGCCAAGCTGGCTGGAGTCAGGAAATGTAACTTCTTTGTGGCAGCAGATTTCTAAGTAAAGTGGTGTTTCAGAATGGGTTAGAGCCCTTGGGCCAAGCTGGCCGGAGTCAGAAAATATAAATTCTTTGTGACAGCAGATTTCGAAGTACAGTGGTGTTTCAAAATGGGTTAGGACCCTTTGGCCAAGCAGGCCGGAGTGAGGAAATGTAACTTCTTGATGGCAGCAGATTTCTAAGTTCAGTGTGGTTTCAGAATGGATTAGAGCCCTTGGGTCAAGATGACCAGAGGCAGGAAATGTAAATTCTTTGTAGCAGCAGATTTCTAAGTAAAGTGGTGTTTCAAAATGGGTTAGAACCCTTCGACCAAACTGGCCGAAGTCAGGAAATGTAACATTTTTGTGGCAGCAGATATATAAGTGCAGTGGCGTTTCAGAACGGGTTAGAGCCATTTGGCCAACCTGGCTGGAGTGAGGAAATGTAACTTCTTTGTGGCAGCAGATTTCTAAGTAAAGTTGTGTTTCAGAATGGGTTAAAGACCTTGGGGCAAGGTGGCCGGAGTCAGGAAACGTAAATTATTTGTTGCAGCAGATTTCTAAGTACAGTGGTGTTTCAGAATGGGATATTGGCCATTGGCTAAGATGGCCGGATTCAGGAAATGTAACTTCTTTGTGGCAGCAGATTTCTAAGTAAAGTGGTTTTTCATAATGGGATATAGCCCTTTGGCCAAGCTGGCCGGAGTCAGGAAATGTAACATTTTGGAGCAGCAGATTTCTAAGTACAGTGGTGTTTCAGAAAGGGTTAGAGCCCTTGGGCCAAGCTGGCCGGAGTCAGGAATTGTAACTTCTTTGTGGCAGCAGATTTCTAAGTACAGTAGTGTTTCAAAATGGGGTATAGCACTTTGGCCAAGCTGGCTGGAGTAAGGAAATGTAACTTCTTTGTGGCAGCATCTTTCTAAGTGCAGTGGTGTTTCAAAATGGGTTAGACTCCTTTGGCCAAGGAGGCCGAAGTCAGGAAATGTAAGTTCTTCGTTGCAGCAGATTTCTAAGTACAGTGGTTTTTCAAAATGGGTTTGATCCCTTGGGCCAAACAGGCCAGAGTCTGGAAAAGCAACTTCTTTGTGGCAGCAGATGTATAAGTACAGTGGTGTTTCAGAATGTGTTAGAGCCCTTGGGCCAAGCTGGCCAGAGTCAGAAAATGCAACTTTTTTGTGGCAGCAAATTTCTAAGTACAGTGGTGTTTCAAAATGGGTTAGAGTCCTTGGACCAAGCAGTCCGGAGTCTGGAAAAGTAAATTATTTGTGGCTGCAGATTTCTAAGTACAGTCGTGTTTCAGAATTGGTTACAGACCTTGGGGCAAGGTGGCCAGATTCAGGAAATGTACCTTATTTGTGGCAGCAGATGTCTAAGTACAGTGGTGTTTCAGAATGGGTTAGACCTCTTGGGCCAAGCTGGCTGGAGTGAGGATATGTAACTTCTTTGTGGCAGCAGATTTCTAAGTACAGTGGTGTTTCAAAATGGGTTGGAGTCCTTGGGCCAAGGTGGCCGGAGTGAGGAAGTGTAATTTTTGTGGCAGCAGATTTCTAAGTAAAGTGGTGTTTCAGAATGGGATATAGCCCTTGGGCCAAGCTGGCCGGAGTCAGGAAATGTAACATATTGGGGAAGCATATTTCTAAGTATAGTGGTGTTTCAGAATGGGTTAGAGCCCTTGGGCCAAACTGGCCGGAGTCAGGAAATGTAACTTCTTTGTGGCAGCAGATTTCTAAGTATAGTGGTGTTTCAGGTTGGGATATAGCCCCTTGGCCAAGCTGGCTGGAGTACGGAAATGTAACTTCATTGTGGCAGCAGATTTCTAAGTAAAGTGCTGTTACAGAATGGGTTAGAGCACTTGGGCCAAGCTGGCCGAAGTCAGGAAATGTATATTTTTGTGGCAGCTGATTTCTATGTAAATTGGTGTTTCAAAATGGCTTAGAACCCTTGGGCCAAACTGGCCAAAGTCAGGAAATGTAACATCTTTGTGGCAGCAGGTTTCTATGTCCAGTGGTGTTTCAGAATATGTTAGAGCCCTTGGGCCAAGCAGGCCGGAGTGAGAAAATGTATCTTCTTTGTGGCAGCAGATTTCTAAGTACAGTGGTGTTTCTGAATGAGATATAGCCCGTTGGCCAAGCTGGCCGGATTCAGGAAATGTAATTTATTTGTGGCAGCAGATGTCTAAGTACAGTGGTGTTTCAAAATGGGTAAGACCCCTTGGGCCACGCTGGCCGTAGTCAGGAAATGTAACTTCTTTGTGGCAGCAGATTTCTAAGTAAAGTTGTGTCTCAGAATGGGATAGAGCCCTTGGGCCAAGCTGGCCAGAGTCAGAAAATGCAACTTTTTTGTGGCAGCAGATTTCTAAGTACAGTGGTGTTTCAAAATGGGTTAGAGTCCTTGGGCCAAGCAGGCCGGAGTCTGGAAAAGTAAATTATTTGTGGCTGCAGATTTCTAAGTACAGTCGTGTTTCAGAATTGGTTACAGACCTTGGGGCAAGGTGGCCAGATTCAGGAAATGTAACTTATTTGTGGCAGCGGATGTCTAAGTACAGTGGTGTTTCAGAATGGGTTAGACCTCTTGGGCCAAGCTGGCTGGAGTGAGGAAATGTAACTTCTTTGTGGCAGCAGATTTCTAAGTACAGTGGTGTTTCAGAATGGGATATAGCTCTTTGGCCAAGCTGGCCGGAGTCAGGAAATGTAACATATTGGAGATGCATATCTCTAAGTATAGTGGTGTTTCAGAATGGGTTAGAGCCCTTGGGCCAAACTGGCCGGAGTCAGGAAATGTAACTTCTTTGTGGCAGCAGATTTCTAAGTACAGTTGTGTTTCAGAATGGTTTACAGACCTTGGGGCAAGGTGGCCGGATTCAGGAAATGTAACTTCTTTGTGGCAGCAGATTTCTAAGTACAATGGTGTTTCAAAATAGGTTAGAGCCATTTGGCTATGCAGGCCGGAGTCAGGAAATGTAACTTCTTTGTGGCAGCAGCTTTCTAAGTACAGTGGTGTTTCAAAATGTGTTAGAGCCCTTTGGCCAAGCTGGCCGGAATGAGGAAATGTAACTTCTTTGTGGGAGCAGATTTCTAAGTTCAGTGTTTTTTCAGAACGGGTTAGAGCCCTTGGGCCAAGCTTGCCAGAGGCAGGAAATGTGTATTCTTTGTGGCAGCAGATTTCTAAGTAAACTGCTGTTTCAAAATGGGTTAGAACCCTTGGGCCAAACTGGCCGAAGTCAGGAAATGTAACATTTTTGTGGCAGCAGATTTGTAAGTGCAGTGGTGTTTCAGAATGGGTTAGAGCCCGTGGGCCAAGCAGGCCGGAGTGAGGAAATGTAACTTCTTTGTGGCAGCAGATTTCTAAGTACACTTGTGTTTCAGAATGGGTTACAGACCTTGGGGCAAGGTGGCCGAATTCAGGAAATGTAACTTATTTGTGGCAGCAGATGTCTAAGTATAGTGGTGTTTCAAAATGGGTTAGACCCCTTTGGCCAAGCTGGCTGGAGTCAGAAAATATAAATTCTTTGTGACAGCAGATTTCTAAGTACAGTGGTGTTTCAAAATGTGTTAGAGCCCTTTGGCCAAGCTGGGCGGAGTGAGGAAATGTAACTTCTTTGTGGCAGCAGATTTCTAAGTTCAGTGTTGTTTCAGAATGGGTTAGGGCACTTAGGCCAAGCTCGCCAAAGGCAGGAAGTGTAAATTTTTGTGGCAGCAGATTTCTAAGTAAAGTGGTGTTTCAAAATGGGTTATAGCCCTTGGGCCAAGCTGGCCAGAGGCAGGAAATGTAATTTTTTGTGGCATAGATTTCTAAGTACAGTGGTGTTTCAAAATGGGTTAGAGCCCTTTGGCCTCGCAGGCCGGAATCAGGAATTGTAACTTCTTTGTGGCAGAAGATTCCTAAGTACAGTAGTGTTTCAAAATGGGGTATAGCCCTTTGGACAAGCTGGCTGGAGTAAGGACATGTAACTTCTTTGTGGCAGCATCTTTCTAAGTGCAGTGGTGTTTCAAAATGGCTTAGACGCCTTTGGCCAAGGAGCTAGAAGTCAGGAAATTTAAGTTCTTCGTTGCAGCAGATTTGTAAGTACAGTGGTTTTTAAAAATGGGTTTGATCCCTTGAGCCAAACAGGCCAGAGTCTGGAAAAGCAACTTCTTTGTGGCAGCAGATGTATAAGTACAGTGGTGTTTCAGAATGTGTTAGAGCCCTTGGGCCAAGCTGGCCGGAGTGAGCATATGTATCTTCTTTGTGGCAGCAGATTTCTAAGTAAAGTGGTGTTTCAAAATGGGTTAGACCCCTTGGGCCACGCTGGGCGTAGTCAGGAAATGTAACTTCTTTGTGGCAGCAGATTTCTAAGTAAAGTGGTGTCTCAGAATGGGATAGAGCCCTTGGGCCAAGCTGGCCAGAGTCAGAAAATGCAACTTTTTTGTGGCAGCAGATTTCTAAGTACAATGGTGTTTCAAAATGGGTTAGAGTCCTTGGGCCAAGCAGGCCGGAGTCTGGAAAAGTAAATTATTTGTGGCTGCAGATTTCTAAGTACAGTCGTGTTTCAGAATTGGTTACAGAACTTGGGCAAGGTGGCCAGATTCAGTAAATGTAACTTCTTTGTGGCAGCAGATGTCTAAGTACAGTGGTGTTTCAGAATGGGTTAGACCTCTTGGGCCAAGCAGGCTGGAGTGAGGAAATGTAACTTCTTTGTGGCAGCAGATTTCTAAGTACAGTGGTGTTTCAAAATGGGTTGGAGTCCTTGGGCCAAGCTGGCCGGAGTGAGGAAGTGTAACTTTCTGTGGCAGCAGATTTCTAAGAAAAGTGGTGTTTCAGAATGGGATATAGCCCTTTGGCCAAGCTGGCCGGAGTCAGGAAATGTAACATATGGGAGATGCATATCTCTAAGTATAGTGGTGTTTCAGAATGGGTTAGAGCCCTTGGGCCAAACTGGCCGGAGTCAGGAAATGTAACTTCTTTGTGGCAGCAGATTTCTAAGTATAGTGGTGTTTCAGGATGGGATATAGCCCCTTGGCCAAGCTGGCTGGAGTCAGGAAATGTAACTTCTTTGTGGCAGCAGATTTCTAAGTACAGTGGTGTTTCTGAATGAGATATAGCCCTTGGGCCAAGCTGGCCGGAGTCAGGAAATGTATATTCTTTGTGGCAGCTTATTTCTATGTAAATTGGTGTTTCAAAATGGGTTAGAACCCTTGGGCCAAACTGGCCAAAGTCAGGAAATGTAACATCTTTGTGGCAGCAGGTTTCTAAGCCCAGTGGTGTTTCAGAATATGTTAAAGCCCTTGGGCCAAGCAGACCGGAGTGAGAAAATGTATCTTCTTTGTGGCAGCAGATTTCTAAGTACAGTGGTGTTTCTGAATGAGATATAGCCCGTTGGCCAAGCTGGCCGGAGTGAGGAAATGTAACTTCTTTGTGGGAGCAGATTTCTAAGTTCAGTGTTTTTTCAGAACGGGTTAGAGCCCTTGGGCCAAGCTTGCCAAAGGCAGGAAATGTATATTCTTTGTGGCAGCAGATTTCTAAGTAAAGTGCTGTTTCAAAATGGGTTAGAACCCTTGGGCCAAACTGGCCGAAGTCAGGAAATGTAACATTTTTGTGGCAGCAGATTTGTAAGTGCAGTGGTGTTTCAGAATGGGTTAGAGCCCGTGGGCCAAGCTGGCCGGAGTGAGGAAATGTAACTTCTTTGTGGCAGCAGATTTCTAAGTACACTTGTGTTTCGGAATGGGTTACAGACCTTGGGGCAAGGTGGCCGAATTCAGGAAATGTAACTTATTTGTGGCAGCAGATGTCTAAGTATAGTGGTGTTTCAAAATGGGTTAGACCCCTTTGGCCAAGCTGGCTGGAGTCAGAAAATATAAATTCTTTGTGACAGCAGATTTCTAAGTACAGTGGTGTTTCAAAATGTGTTAGAGCCCTTTGGCCAAGCTGGCCGGAGTGAGGAAATGTAACTTCTTTGTGGCAGCAGATTTCTAAGTTCAGTGTTGTTTCAGAATGGGTTAGGGCCCTTAGGCCAAGCTGGCCAAAGGCAGGAAGTGTAAATTTTTGTGGCAGCAGATTTCTAAGTAAAGTGGTGTTTCAAAATGGGTTATAGCCCTTGGGCCAAGCTGGCCATAGGCAGGAAATGTAATTTTTTGTGGCATAGATTTCTAAGTACAGTGGTGTTTCAAAATGGGTTAGAGCCCTTTGGCCACGCAGGCCGGAGTCAGGAATTGTAACTTCTTTGTGGCAGCAGATTTCCAAGTACAGTAGTGTTTCAAAATGGGGTATAGCCCTTTGGCCAGGCTGGCTGGAGTAAGGAAATGTAACTTCTTTGTGGCAGTATCTTTCTAAGTGCAGTGGTGTTTCAAAATCGGTTCGACTCCTTTGGCCAAGGAGTCCGAAGTCAGGAAATTTAAGTTCTTTGTTGCAGCAGATTTCTAAGTACAGTGGTTTTTCAAAATGGGTTTGATCCCTTGGACCAAACAGGCCAGAGTCTGGAAAAGCAACTTCTTTGTGGCAGCAGATGTATAAGTACAGTGGTGTTTCAGAATGTGTTAGAGCCCTTGGGCCAAGCTGGCCGGAGTGAGCATATGTATCTTCTTTGTGGCAGCAGATTTCTATGTAAAGTGGTGTTTCAAAATGGGTTAGACCTCTTGGGCCACGCTGGGCGTAGTCAGGAAATGTAACTTCTTTGTGGCAGCAGATTTCTAAGTAAAGTGGTGTCTCAGAATGGGATAGAGCCCTTGGGCCAAGCTGGCCAGGGGTCAGAAAATGCAACTTTTTTGTGGCAGCAGATTTCTAAGTACAGTGGTGTTTCAAAATGGGTTAGAGTCCTTGGGCCAAGCAGGCCGGAGTCTGGAAAAGTAAATTATTTGTGGCTGCAGATTTCTAAGTACAGTCGTGTTTCAGAATTTTACAGACCTTGGGCAAGGTGGCCAGATTCAGGAAATGTAACTTATTTGTGGCAGCAGATGTCTAAGTACAGTGGTGTTTCAGAATGGGTTAGACCTCTTGGGCCAAGCAGGCTGGAGCGAGGAAATGTAACTTCTTTGTGGCAGCAGATTTCTAAGTACAGTGGTGTTTCAAAATGGGTTGGAGTCCTTGGGCCAAGCTGGCCGGAGTGAGGAAGTGTAACTTTCTGTGGCAGCAGATTTCTAAGAAAAGTGGTGTTTCAGAATGGGATATAGCCCTTTGGCCAAGCTGGCCGGAGTCAGGAAATGTAACATATTGGAGATGCATATTTCTAAGTATAGTGGTGTTTCAGAATGGGTTAGAGCCCTTGGGCCAAACTGGCCGGAGTCAGGAAATGTAACTTCTTTGTGGCAGCAGATTTCTAAGTATAGTGGTGTTTCAGGATGGGATATAGCCCCTTGGCCAAGCTGGCTGGAGTCAGGAAATGTAACTTCTTTGTGGCAGCAGATTTCTAAGTACAGTGGTGTTTCTGAATGAGATATAGCCCTTGGGCCAAGCTGGCCGGAGTCAGGAAATGTATATTCTTTGTGGCAGCTGATTTCTATGTAAATTGGTGTTTCAAAATGGGTTAGAACCCTTGGGCCAAACTGGCCAAAGTCAGGAAATGTAACATCTTTGTGGCAGCAGGTTTCTAAGTCCAGTGGTGTTTCAGAATATGTTAAAGCCCTTGGGCCAAGCCGACCGGAGTGAGAAAATGTATCTTCTTTGTGGCAGCAGATTTCTAAGTACAGTGGTGTTTCTGAATGAGATATAGCCCGTTGGCTAAGCTGGCCGGATTCAGGAAATGTATCTTGTTTGTGGCAGCAGATTTCTAAGTACAGTGGTGTTTCAAAATGGGTTAGACCCCTTTGGCCAAGCTGGCCAGAGGCAGGAAATGTAAATTCTTTGTGGCAGCAGATTTCTAAGTAAACTGGTGTTTCAAAATGGGTTAGAACCCTTGGGCCAAGCAGGCCGGAGTGAGGAAATATAACTTCTTTGTGGCAGCAGATTTCTAAGTACACTTGTGTTTCAGAATGGGTTACAGACCTTGGGGCAAGGTGGCCGGATTCAGGAAATGTAACTTATTTATGGCAGCAGATGTCTAAGTATAGTGGTGTTTCAAAATGGGTTAGACCCCTTTGGCCAAGCTCGCCGGAGTCAGAAAATATAAATTCTTTGTGACAGCAGATTTCTAAGTACAGTGGTGTTTCAAAATGGGTTAGAGCCCTTTGGCTACGCAGACCGGAGTCAGGAATTGTAACTTCTTTGTGGCAGCAGATTTCTAAGTACAGTAGTGTTTCAAAATGGGGTATTGCCCTTTGGCCAAGCTGGCTGGAGTAAGGAAATGTAACTTCTTTGTGGCAGCATCTTTCTAAGTGCACTGGTGTTTCAAAATGGGTTAGACTCCTTTGGCCAAGGAGGCTGAAGTCAGGAATTTTACGTTCTTCGTTGCAGCAGATTTCTAAGTACAGTGGTTTTTCAAAATGGGTTTGATCCCTTGGACCAAACAGGCAAGAGTCTGGAAAAGCAGCTTCTTTGTGGCAGCAGATGTATAAGTACAGTGGTGTTTCAGAATGTGTTAGAGCCCTTGGGCCAAGCTGGCCGGAGTGAGCATATGTATCTTCTTTGTGGCAACAGATTTCTCAGTAAAGTGGTGTTTCAAAATGGGTTAGACCCCTTGGGCCACGCTGGCCGTAGTCAGGAAATGTAACTTCTTTGTGGCAGCAGATTTCTAAATAAAGTGGTGTCTCAGAATGGGATAGAGCCCTTGGGCCAAGCTGGCCAGAGTCAGAAAATGCAACTTTTTTGTGGCAGCAGATTTCTAAGTACAGTGGTGTTTCAAAATGGGTTAGAGTCCTTGGGCCAAGCAGGCCGGAGACTGGAAAAGTAAATTATTTGTGGCTGCAGATTTCTAAGTACAGTCGTGTTTCAGAATGTGTTACAGCCCTTGGGGCAAGTTGGCCAGAGTCATGAAATGTAACTTATTTGTGGCAGCAGATGTCTAAGTACAGTGGTGTTTCAGAATGGGTTAGACCTCTTGGGCCAAGCTGGCTGGAGTAAGGAAATGTAACTTCTTTGTGGCAGCAGATTTCTAAGTACAGTGGTGTTTCAAAATGGGTTGGAGTCCTTGGGACAAGCTGGCCGGAGTGAGGAAGTGTAACTTTTTGTGGCAGCAGTTTTCTAAGTAAAGTGGCGTTTCAGAATGGGATATAGCCTTTGGCCAAGCTGGCCGGAGTCAGGAAATGTAACATATTGGGGAAGCATATTTCTAAGTATAGTGGTGTTTCAGAATGGGTTAGAGCCCTTGGGCCAAACTGGCCGGAGTCAGGAAATGTAACTGCTTTGTGGCAGCAGATTTCTAAGTATAGTGGTGTTTCAGGATGGGATATAGCCCCTTGGCCAAGCTGGCTGGAGTCAGGAAATGTAACTTCTTTGTGGCAGCAGATTTCTAAGTAAAGTGGTGTTTCAGAATGGGTTAGAGCCCTTGGGCCAAGCTGGCCGGATTCAGGAAATGTATATTCTTTGTGGCAGCTGATTTCTATGTAAATTGGTGTTTCAAAATGGGTTAGAACCCTTGGGCCAAACTGGCCAAAGTCAGGAAATGTAACATCTTTGTGGCAGCAGGTTTCTAAGTCCAGTGGTGTTTGAGAATATGTTAAAGCTCTTGGGCCAAGCAGACCAGAGTGAAAAAATGTATCTTCTTTGTGGCAGCAGATTTCTAAGTAAAGTGGTGTTTCAAAATGGGTTAGACCCTTTTGGCCAAGCTGGCCAGAGGCAGGAAATGTAAATTCTTTGTGGCAGCAGATTTCTAAGTAAACTGGTGTTTCAAAATGGGTTAGAACCCTTGGGCCAAGCAGGCCGGAGTGAGGAAATGTAACTTCTTTGTGGCAGCAGATTTCTAAGTACACTTGTGTTTCAGAATGGGTTACAGACCTTGGGGCAAGGTGGCCGGATTCAGGAAATGTAACTTATTTGTGGCAGCAGATGTCTAAGTACAGTGGTGTTTCAAAACGGGTTAGAGTCCTTGGGCCAAGCAGGCCGGAGTCTGGAAAAGTAAATTATTTGTGGCTGCAGATTTCTAAGTACAGTCGTGTTTCAGAATTGGTTACAGACCTTGGGGCAAGGTGGCCAGATTCAGGAAATGTAACTTATTTGTGGCAGCAGATGTCTAAGTACAGTGGTGTTTCAGAATGGGTTAGACCTCTTGGGCCAAGCTGGCTGGAGTGAGGAAATGTAACTTCTTTGTGGCAGTATCTTTCTAAGTGCAGTGGTGTTTCAAAATCGGTTAGACTCCTTTGGCCAAGGAGGCCGAAGTCAGGAAATTTAAGTTCTTCGTTGCAGCAGATTTCTAAGTACAGTGGTTTTTCAAAATGGGTTTGATCCCTTGGACCAAACAGGCCAGAGTCTGGAAAAGCAACTTCTTTGTGGCAGCAGATGTATAAGTACAGTGGTGTTTCAGAATGTGTTAGAGCCCTTGGGCCAAGCTGGCTGGAGTGAGCATATGTATCTTCTTTGTGGCAGCAGATTTCTAAGTAAAGTGGTGTTTCAAAATGGGTTAGACCCCTTGGGCCACGCTGGCCGTAGTCAGGAAATGTAACTTCTTTGTGGCAGCAGATTTCTAAGTAAAGTGGTGTCTCAGAATGGGATAGAGCCCTTGGGCCAAGCTGGCCAGAGTCAGAAAATGCAACTTTTTTGTGGCAGCAGATTTCTAAGTACAGTGGTGTTTCAAAATGGGTTAGAGTCCTTGGGCCAAGCAGGCCGGTGTCTGGAAAAGTAAATTATTTGTGGCTGCAGATTTCTAAGTACAGTCGTGTTTCAGAATTGGTTACAGACCTTGGGCAAGGTGGCCAGATTCAGGAAATGTAACTTATTTGTGGCAGCAGATGTCTAAGTACAGTGGTGTTTCAGAATGGGTTAGACCTCTTGGGCCAAGCTGGCTGGAGTGAGGAAATGTAACTTCTTTGTGGCAGCAGATTTCTAAGTACAGTGGTGTTTCAAAATGGGTTGGAGTCCTTGGGACAAGCTGGCCGGAGTGAGGAAGTGTAACTTTTTGTGGCAGCAGATTTCTAAGTAAAGTGGTGTTTCAGAATGGGATATAGCTCTTTGGCCAAGCTGGCCGGAGTCAGGAAATGTAACATATTGGGGAAGCATATTTCTAAGTATAGTGGTGTTTCAGAATGGGTTAGAGCCCTTGGGCCAAACTGGCCGGAGTCAGGAAATGTAACTTCTTTGTGGCAGCAGATTTCTAAGTATAGTGGTGTTTCAGGATGGGATATAGCCCCTTGGCCAAGCTGGCTGGAGTCAGGAAATGTAACTTCTTTGTGGCAGCAGATTTCTAAGTAAAGTGGTGTTTCAGAAGGGGTTAGAGCCCTTGGGCCAAGCTGGCCGGAGTCAGGAAATGTATATTCTTTTTTTGGCAGCTGATTTCTATGTAAATTGGTGTTTCAAAATGGGTTAGGACCCTTGGGCCAAACTGGCGAAAGTCAGGAAATGTAACATCTTTGTGGCAGCAGGTTTCTAAGTCCAGTGGTGTTTCAGAATATGTTAAAGCCCTTGAGCCAAGCGGGCTGGAGTGAGAAAATGTATCTTCTTTGTGGCAGCAGATTTCTAAGTACAGTGGTATTTCAAAATGTGTTAGACCCCTTTGGCCAAGCTGGCCAGAGGCAGGAAATGAAAATTCTTTGTGGCAGCAGATGTCAAAGTACAGTGGTGTTTCAAAATGGGTTAGAACCCTTGGGCCAAACTGGCCGAAGTCAGGAAATGTAACATTTTTGTGGCAGCAGATTTGTAGGTGCAGTCGTGTTTCAGAATGGGTTAGAGCCCGTGGGCCAAGCAGGCCGGAGTGAGGAAATATAACTTCTTTGTGGCAGCAGATTTCTAAGTACACTTGTGTTTCAGAATGGGTTACAGACCTTGGGGCAAGGTGGCCGGATTCAGGAAATGTAACTTATTTGTGGCAGCAGATGTCTAAGTACAGTGGTGTTTCAAAATGGGTTAGACCCCTTTGGCCAAGCTGGCCAGACTCAGAAAATATAAATTCTTTGTGACAGCAGATTTCTAAGTACAGTGGTGTTTCAAAATGGGTTAGAGCCCTTTGGCTACGCAGACCGGAGTCAGGAATTGTAACTTCTTTGTGGCAGCAGATTTCTAAGTACAGTAGTGTTTCAAAATGGGGTATAGCCCTTTGGCCAAGCTGGCTGGAGTAAGGAAATGTAACTTCTTTGTGGCAGCATCTTTCTAAGTGCACTACTGTTTCAAAATGGGTTAGACTCCTTTGGCCAAGGAGGCCGAAGTCAGGAATTTTACGTTCTTCTTTGCAGCAGATTTCTAAGTACAGTGGTTTTTCAAAATGGGTTTGATCCCTTGGGCCAAACTGGGAAGAGTCTGGAAAAGCAGCTTCTTTGTGGCAGCAGATGTATAAGTACAGTGGTGTTTCAGAATGTGTTAGAGCCCTTGGTCCAAGCTGGCCGGAGTGAGCATATGTATCTTCTTTGTGGCAGCAGATTTCTAAGTAAAGTGGTGTTTCAAAAAGGGTTAGACCCCTTGGGCCACGCTGGCCGTAGTCAGGAAATGTAACTTCTTTGTGGCAGCAGATTTCTAAATAAAGTGGTGTCTCAGAATGGGATAGAGCCCTTGGGCCAAGCTGGCCAGAGTCAGAAAATGCAACTTTTTTGTGGCAGCAGATTTCTAAGTACAGTGGTGTTTCAAAATGGGTTAGAGTCCTTGGGCCAAGCAGGCCGGAGACTGGAAAAGTAAATTATTTGTGGCTGCAGATTTCTAAGTACAGTCGTGTTTCAGAATGTGTTACAGCCCTTGGGGCAAGTTGTCCGGAGTCAGGAAACGTAAATTCTTTGTGGCAGCAGATTTCTAAGTACAGTAGTGTTTCAGAATGGGATATAGCCCGTTGGCCAAATGGCCGGATTCAGGAAATGTAACTTATTTGTGGCAGCTGATGTCTAAGTACAGTGGTGTTTCAAAATGGGTTAGACCCTTTTGGCCAAGTTGGCCGGAGTCAGGAAATATAAATTCTTTGTGGCAGCAGATGTCTAAGTACAGTGGTGTTTCAAAATGGGTTAGAGCCCTTTCGCCAAGCTGGCCGGAGTGAGGAAATGTATATTCTTTGTGGCAGCAGATTTCTATGTACAGTGGTGTTTCAGAATGGGATAATGGCCATTGGCCAAGCTGGCCGGATTCAGGAAATGTAACTTCTTTGTGGCAGCAGATGTCTAAGTACACTGGTGTTTCAGAATGGTATATAGCCCTTTGGCCAAGCTGGCCGGAGTCAGGAAATGTAACATTTTGGAGCAGCAGTTTTCTACGTACAGTGGTGTTTCAGAATGGGTTAGAGCCCTTGGGCCAAGCTGGCCGGAGTATGGAAATGTAACTTTTTTGTGGCAGCAGATTTCTAAGTACAGTAGTGTTTCAAAATGGGTAAGAGCCCTTGGGCCAAGCAGGCCGGAGTCTGGAAATGTAACTTCTTTGTGGCAGCAGATGTCTAAGTACACTGGTGTTTCAAAATGGGTTCGCGATCTTTATCCAAGCAGGCCGGAGTGAGGACATTTAACTTCTTTGCGGCAGAAGATTTCTAAGTAAAGTGGTTTTTCAGAATGGGATATAGCCCTTTGGCCAAGCTGGCCGGAGTCAGGAAATGTAACATTTTGGAGCAGCAGATTTCTAAGTACAGTGGTGTTTCAGAATGAGTTAGAGCCCTTGGGCCAAGCTTGCCGGAGTATGGAAATGTAACTTCTTTGTGGCAGCAGATTTCTAAGTATAGTAGTGTTTCAAAATGGGGTATAGCCCTTTGGCCAAGCTGGCTGAAGTCAGGAAATGTAACTTCTTTGTGGCAGCATCTTTCTAAGTGCAGTGGTGTTTCAAAATGCTTTAGACCCCTTTGGCCAAGGAGGCCGTAGTCAGGAAATTTAAGTTCTTTGTTGCCCTTTTGCTACCACAAAGTTCGAAAATACAGTGCTCATTTGTGTAGTTTCAACCAGTGCGGCCCTTTTGCCACCACAATGGTCGAAAATACAGTACTCTTTTGTGTAGTTTCAACCAGTGCGGCCCTTTTGCCACCACAAAGTTCGAAAATACAGTGCTCATTATTTGTGTAGTTTCAACCAGTGCGGCCCTTTTGCCACCACAAAGCTCGAAAATACCGTGCTCATTATTTGTGTAGTTTCAACCAGTGCGGCCCTTTTGCCACCACAAAGTTCGAACATACAGTGCTCTTTTGTGTAGTTTCAACCAGTGCGGCCCTTTTGCCACCACAAAGTTCGAAAATACACTGCTCATTTGTGTAGTTTCAACCAGTGCGGCCCTTTTGCCACCGCAAAGTTCGAAAATACAGTGCTCATTTGTGTAGTTTCAACCAGTGCGGCCCTTTTGCCACCGCAAAGTTCAAAAATAGAGTGCTCATTATTTGTGTAGTTTCAACCAGTGCGACCCTTTTGCCACCACAAAGTTCGAAAATACAGTGCTCTTTTGTGTAGTTTCAACCAGTGCGGCCCTTTTGCCACCGCAAAGTTCGAACATACAGTGCTCTTTTGTGTAGTTTCAACCAGTGAGGCCCTTTTGCCACCACAAAGTTCGAAAATACAGTGCTCATTTGTGTAGTTTCAACCAGTGCGGCCCTTTTGCCACCGCAAAGTTCGAAAATACAGTGCTCATTTGTGTTCGGTGAAACAAAAGTAGTTTCAACCAGTGTGATGAAACGTTTCCTTCCCGGCTTTTCGAGACGCAAGGGCCCAGTGTTATCATGAATATCTAAGAAAGGCAGGGGACTGAAGATGAACACATCGACAAGAAGGGAACATTTAACCAACGAGATGGTTACTGAAACACACACAGATGCTTCAACCAGCTGTGAGATGGCAGAACCTTCATCATTTTGAAAGACTCAACGTTCAGCTCCTGATGTCCTTCCAAATACCTCAGATACTACTTGTTATGAAGAGGAGGGTGAGGAGGCAGATGTGTCTGAGGGATGGGAGGAAGACAATATGGAATCTGCTTCCACCACAGGAATTAGTGATCAAGAGGACTGCATGCTGCTGGGGGGCGAGCTACAGAAACGACCAGCAATTACACCCCCTTCCACAAACACCGACATTCCAAACACGAGCATGATTACATCTGAAGTAAGTAGTAGGGGTAGGCCGAGATCGCTCCTATGGGATCATTACGACGTCCATAATCAGAGGGCCATTTTGGCAGTTTGCAGGCATTGCGGTGTGAGCGTCAGCAGAGGAAAAGATATGAGGCGTCTTGCCACAACAGGGCTAAGGATGCACATTAAGAGACACCACCCAAATATAAAGTTGGACGCAGTTGAAGTTGGCAGCACATGCAGCAGTACACAGAGCACTCCAACCACACCAACAGGCCCCATGCAGAAAACCATCGATGCTTGGGGCGTGCAAGTTACAAGGGTGAGATCTGGATTTAAGCCGCCATCAGTGAAGGAAATAACACGTCGCCTGGGAGAGATGATGGCTCTGGACCACCAGCCCTTCCGTATGGTGGAACGGGAAGGTTTCTGCCGATTTGTTCACCTCCTGGCACCATGGTACAATATCCCGAATCGCAGAACTTTCTCTCGAACAGTCATTCCAGCTTGTCCCCACCCGCTGGAACTCCACCTACATCATGTTGGAGCGCATGGTGGAGCAACAGAGGGCAGTCCACGCTGTCTCACTATCAATTGCGGCTCCGATAAGCAAGCTGGTCCCCAACAACCAGGAGTGGATGACCATCACTCAGCTGGTTGAGATACTAGAACCATTCAAAATAGCCACCGAAAAACTTTCAGCACAGAAAGTAGGGCTGGGCAATTTGTTTCGTTAATTCCTAATTCATTAAAAAATTCGTTAATTTTTGAATTACAAAACGATTACAAAACTTATTTTTAAACCTGGAAGTGTTTTTAAATATCGAAACGGCAGGCGCCAAAATTTTTTGTATTTCCGTCCATTTCGGAAATACGTAAGATGGCCGCCTGGCTTGCTGGGAGCTCTCTACCTTTCTTCCTTCCTCTAATAGGAAGGGGCTCGATCCCAGGCTTAGTCCGGCGCCGTCGATCAAGATTGACATTTAATTTCCTAGCACACAATTCTGCTTACTTACATTTCCGTGGGCAGAACGGGTCCTCAATGTTTGCAGAATTTGAGGACAAAAGGAAGGAAGCGCACAAATCAACCCCGAGTGGGGAGATGGGCTCGATTTCGTTTGGCACTGAGAGGAGGCAACATGCGCGAGCTCCGGAATCGCACAGAAAAGAGCGCATGCGCGTGCTAAGGACTAGCAATCTAATGGTAGAGTTCATGTTTATGTATTAGAAAAGCAGGCTGCAATTTCATTTCAGGAAAGGTTGAACGTGGGGAACGTTCCCAGCAATTTCAGGTGAAAAGAGGCTGAAGGATCCGACTGAAAGGCTCGGGAGGTTAGGAGGGGAAAGTTGAACTTGCTTTGGGCGCCGGTGCAGCCGCCCAGCCTCTTGTCTCCTTCTCCTTCGGACCTTTTGCGTCTCCCTCGACCTGTTTATTTGGATAGCTTTTCCACTTTGGAGAGGCGCGATGGTGTCCCAGGGCCGGCAGCTTTTTATAGCCAGCGAGGCCCTTCCTGGGTGTGTGGATTGCCCGCCGTGTCCTCCTGCTGTGGGTCTCAGAGGAAAAGATTCCAGGAGGAGGATAGAAAGGATCAAGGAAGCCTTCCATTATGAATCTGATTTCTGTTGTTATTGTTGTGGTGATGTGCGGTGAGCGAGCGGCGAGCGAGAGGGCCCGCCAGAGTGAGTGCCTGCCTTCCCTCAATAATAATTTCTCCTCCCTATTCTACTAAATTAATAATTAAATTTTAAAAATATTTTAAAAATATTGAAAAAAAAAGGGCGCCAACTTTACAAAATGTTTTGTAAATATTTACAAAATTTCGTAAATACCGAACTTTTTTTGGGGGAAATTTTGTAATTATTTTAAATATCGAAACAAAAAAACACCCCAATTACAAATCAATTTTAGAAACAAATTTTTGCGTTGTTACCCAGGCCTAACAGAAAGCACTACTCAGCCATGTGGTCCCTGTCATCTTGCGTTTGAAGAGGCATTTGGAGTCGCTGGGTGGACACAGTACATTGCAGTCTATGGCTGGGCCCCTGACTCCACAGGCCCAGGAGGTGGTCAGAAAGTTAATTTCGCCCTCCGTAAACGTCTTCTACCGTTGACGGAGAGTAAGACTCATGTTATGGCAGCACTCTGCGACCCTTGCATCAAGGACTCTGTCTGCCCCAAAGAACTGCCAAAGTGGAAGGCCGAACTTCTCGTGAGAGAATACTCTTGGAGGGTGAGGGAACACTCAGAGCAAATTCCTGCTGCCGTTACTCCCCGAAACACCAGCGGTTACGGCAGCACCGATACCAGTAGTCCCACCTTGCCACCTACAAGGGACGATGGAAGAGAAGTGCGGCTGAAAAAGAGGAACGAGGAGAATTTTATAAACAACAGTATCGCTTTGCTTGCAGGGCAAGGAACATCTTTGTCGGCCCAGGCGGCAACGATAGACTCGGCAGAGTTCTCTGTCAATCATTACTTTGAGGAGCCTCAGGAGAGTTTATCCAGCAATCCATTGGCGTACTGGTCCTCCCGAAGCAATACATGGCCTGACCTCTCAACTGTCGCACGCAAGTATCTCAGCTGTCCACCAACTAGTGTGCAGAGTGAGAGGGTCTTCAGCCTGGCAGGAGATGTCGTCACCCTCCAACGTACCTCGCTCGACCCCCTTGCGGTGGAAAAGCTGGTCTTCTTGAAGGCCAACTTGCCACTTTTGGGCTACAAAGAGATTGATTTCGACAGCAACCCTAGCTCCGTGCCGTAGATCACTGTAGCCTCCTGTTTTCAAAAACCAGAATTGAATTACTTTGAATACCCTTACCCTTACCCTAACTCTTGCTCCGTCCCGTAGATCAGTGTATTGACTGCTGTATGCGGGAACATTGGAACATTGAAAATCAAGTTTACTTTGCTTTGTGTTGCCAAAACATAACTATTGCCTGCTGTCTGCGGGAACATTGCCCCACTGGGGACACGCCCTTATTGAAAACCATGTTTACTTTGCTTTGTGTTGCCTAAAATTACTACTGCCTGCTGAATGTGGGAACATTGCCCCACTGGGGACCTGCCCTTATTGAAAATCAAGTTTGCTTTGATCAGTTGAAACATTCACACCTAGCTGGCGGGAAGAGCTCCTTGCCCCACCCCAGCCATTCCCCTGATATATAAACCAATTGTCCTAATTCCAACAGACCTCACTACACTACCTCTGAGGATGCTTGCCATAGCCGCTATCATTGAAGGAAATAACACGTCGCCTGGGAGAGATGATGGCTCTAGACCACCAGCCCTTCTGTATGGTGGAACGGAAAGGTGTGTACACCCTTTCCCCAGTCGAACCTGGCCGGTCCCCTTTCAGCTTGTTGGGCATCGCCTCTGGAGTGCCCGGAAAAGAGGCACTCCTCTACTCCTGTGTGTACGCTTCCCCCCCCCCCAACTCCCAACTTCCTTTCGTACACCCTTTCCCCAGTCATTCCCTGCCGGTCCCCTTTCAGCCTGTTGGGCATCGCCTCTGAGGTGCCCGGAAAAGAGGGCGCAGGCGTAGGACTTCTGTAACAGGGGAGCCGTCATTCCCCCAACACCTTGCGGTTGACATTTCTCCCTGTCCGCTTCCACCAATGCCCTTTTTATGCACCCTTTCCTCTGTCATCATTTCCAGGGCCCCTTTCTGTTTGTCGTGTGTGCATTTACCTTTCACACCATCTCTGCCGTCCCCCTCCATCGAGGGCGGGCATTCCTTGTCAAAGCCCAGCTTGACTTCCCCTTTCCTCATGATGTGGCCAAAGTACTCCTGTCCGCTTCCCCCAACTCCCTTTCATACACGCTTTCCCCAGTCGTTCCCGGCCAGTCCCCTTTCAACCTGTTGGGCATCGCCTCTGGAGTGCCC
Organism: Anolis sagrei; assembly: GCF_037176765.1. Classification (NCBI taxonomy): domain Eukaryota; kingdom Metazoa; phylum Chordata; class Lepidosauria; order Squamata; family Anolidae; genus Anolis; species Anolis sagrei. The sequence continues at coordinate 52,940,624 of NC_090035.1, forward strand.
GGAAAAGAGGGCACAGGCATAGGGCTTTAGTAGCAGGGGAGCCGTCACTCCCCCGGCCCCTTGCGGTTGACATTTCTCCCTGGTCATCAGTGCATTTTGAAAATACAGTGCTCATTTGTGTTTAGTGAACTCAAAGTAGTTTCAACCAGTGTTTGTGTGCCCTGTGGCTCTTTTGCCACCACTAAGTTCGAAAATACAGTGCTCATTTGTGTTGGTGAACTGAAAAGTTCCCCTTGCAGCCTGTGTGTACGCTTCCCCCCAACTCCCAACTCCCTATCGTTCACCCTTTCCCCAGTCGAACCTGGCCAGTCCCCTTTCAGCCTGTTGGGCATCCCCTCTGGGGTGCCCGGAAAAGAGGCACTCCTCTACTCCCGTGTACGCTTCCCCCCCAACTCCCTTTCATACACCCTTTCCCCAGTCATTCCCTGCCAGTCCCCTTTCAGCCTGTTGGGCATCGCCTCTGGAGTGCCCGGAAAAGAGGCACTCCTCTACTCCTGTGTGTACTCTTCCCCCCAACTCCCAAGTCCCTTTCATACACCCTTTCCCCAGTTGTTCCATGCCGGTCCCCTTTCAGCCTGTTGGCCATCGCCTCTGGAGTGCCCAGAAAAGAGGCACTCCTCTACTCCCGTGTACGCTTTCCCCCAACTCCCAACTCCCTTTCATACACCCTTTCCCCAGTCGTTCCCTGCCGGTCCCCTTTCAGCCTGTTGGGCATTGCCTCTGGGGTGCCCAGAAAAGAGGCACTCCTCTACTCCCATGTACGCTTTCCCCCAACTCCCAACTCCCTTTCATACACCCTTTCCCCAGTCGTTACCTGCCGCCCCTTATGCCCGATTTGTTCTCTGTATCTTTGGGGAGAGCCAGAAGTTCCCCTTTCAGCCTGTCAGGCAACTTCTCTGAGGTGCCCGTGAGAGTTGGCATATTATTCAGTAGTGCTGGGCAGTTTCGTTCGTGAATTTTGTATTTCGTTATACCCACCCAGAAATACCTCCAAAGCAACTTACATAAACAACCTACCTCATTAAAAAAACACACAAAAAAAAAACACAAAAAAACCCCACAAAAATAATGTAATGAAAAACCCAGGGACTTGCATGTATATTTTAATTTTAATATTTATTAGATAAAAGCTGCGACATTATTATTTTATTAATTACTTAAAATATATATTTTTGTAAATATAAATATAAATCTCATTTTATTATTAATTATTTAAAGTAAATATATTATTTTTAAATATATATCACATTTGAGTTTATTATTTATTTATTTATTTATTTTACAAAAAAAACACACAAAAAACCACACACAAAAAACAAAAAAAAAACCACAAAAAAAACCTAATGAAAAACCCATGAAAAATGAAGGGACTTCCATGTATATTTTTATTTTAATATTTATTAGAGAACAGCTGCTATGATTTATTTATTTATTTATTTATTTAATTTTCAAAAAACCCCAAAAAAACAAAAAAAACTTACAAAAAACAAAAAAAATGAAAAACCCATTAGAAATGAAGGGACTTGCATGTATTATTTATCAGAGAACAGCTGCTACATTATTTCTGTACTCTCTATTTTGTAATTCTCCTGCTCTCCTCTTTAATTAATTCACTTTACCCACCTACCAAGTACCTACCCACACCAACCCTTTACATTTTGTTGCAAATATCTCCATCCCAAAAATAAACACTACAATTACTATGGCACCCTTGCCCCCCTCTTTGCTCCTGGAACCCCAATCAGTCTGCTATCCAATCCATCCATAGCAAACTTCCCTCTTTATCTCCTTTGTATACGCGGAGCTGCTGTTTGATTACTCAGTGAATGTGGTTCGTTTGGATCTATCAGCGGAAGACATCTGTCACGTTTCTCTAATGAATCTGAGAGGAACGGAGACGTAACCCTTCTTGGTTCTTACATGGGCCGTGTTCCCCTCTTTGAAGTATTTTTTTAGACTCCCCGGGAGAGAGTCAAGGCGGCTTGGTATGCCCATCCCATCCAGAACTTAATGAAATTTATGAACGTTCCTATGTAGTTTGATGGAGTGCCATTGACCCCACACATTATTTATCATGCCAGCTGCAGCATACCTAGAGCATGGCCACTTTATCCTTGGCGTCAATCTCCCTGTTCCCCTGTTTCTCTTTTCAGACATAAACTCATGAGTGGTTAAGGCTCGATACCACCCGGGATAGCTTAGAGGCTGTCTCACTAGAGGAACGAACCCATTCTATTCCCTTTTACTACTTACTATTTTACTTCTACTATTCACCTTTCAGCCTGGCAGGCAACGTCTCTCTGGGGTGCCCAGAAAAGAGGGCGCCTGTGTAGGGCTTTCATAACAAGGGAGCCGTCGTTCCTTACCGCCCCTGCGGTTGTCATTTGTGCATTTAGCTTTCACAGCATCTCTGCCGTCCCTCGCTCAAATGCAAGCTTGACTTGCCCATTGCCTCCTGTTGTGGCCAAAGTCCACTTCTCAGCCTACGTCTCTCTGGGGTGCTGTCTCACTAGAGGAACGAACCCATTCTATTCCCTTTTACTACTTACTATTTTACTTCTACTATTCACTTTTCAGCCTGGCAGGCAACGTCTCTCTGGGGTGCCCGGAAAAGAGGGCGCCTGCGTAGGGCTTTCATAACAAGGGAGCCGTCGTTCCCTGCCACCCCTGCGGTTGTCATGTGTGCATTTAGCTTTCACAGCAGGCAAACAGGCAGGCATTCCCGGTGGCCCTTCGAGTTGTCATTTGTGCATTTAGCTTTCACAGCATCTCTGTCGTCCCCCTCCAACGAGGGCGGACATTCTCTTTCAAAGGCAAGCTTGACTTCCCCTGGCTTCTCACATCTTTGTACATGGCTATCATATCTCCTTCTCTCAATGCCCTTTTATGCACCCTTTTCCTCTGTCGTTCCTGGCCGCCCCAGCACATGTATGCCCAATGGCCCCCTGGGAGGACTTGGAGAATGCCGGGAAAGGTATTGCAATCCTTGTTACCTGTATGTTTGTGTAGAGTCAGAAGTTCACTTTTCAGCCTTTGCGGGCAATGTCTCTCTGGGGTGCCCGGAAAAGAGGGCGCATGCGTTGGGCTTTCATTAAAGGAGAGCCGTCACTCCTGGGGGCCCCTGGCAGTTATGATCACAGTGATGTGTTCTGAAGTTTCCTTTGTGTGTTTGGATGTCATTCTCTATGCATAGCTGGCACCTGGTTTCTTCCTCTTCCTTTTGACATCTTAAACACTGTTGGTTTCCCCTCTGATCGATCGCTGCAGCATACCTAGAGCATGGCCACTTTCTTCTCAAGCACGATTTCTTACAGGGCAGTTCTGTGAGTCTTCTCTTTCCGTTTTGGAAAATGTACAAATTGTCTGGTTTGAACTGTCTTCTTGGCTGCTGTGTGGAGGCCAGTACTTCATCCCGTGTTGCAATGCAATAGAATGCAATGCAATGCAAATCGCCATCCCAAATAAAAGCACTGCAATTACTCTGGCACCCTTCCCCCCCTCCCTGCTCCTGGAACTCCAATCAGTCTGCTATCCACCCATAACAAACTTCCCTCTTTACCTTCTTTGTCTCCGGGCAACTACTGCTTGATTGCTGGGTGAGTCTGGATCTGTTGGATCTATTAGCGGAGGACGTACCATCTCATTTCTCGAATGAATCTGAATGAATGGATGATGAGAGTCGTAAGACCCTCGGTGAAGAAACTCATGTTTTATCCCAGATTTTCACTGGATTTTCAAAAAGGGCTGGACCAAAATGGGCCACAGAGGCTGCAGTAACTGGTTGTAACTACTTTGAGTGAACAGAAAAGCAAAGGACACTGGATTTTCAGGAAGGGCTGGTCCCCAAAGGGCTACAGAGGCTACAGAGGCCGCAGTCACTGGTTGTAACAACTTTGAGTGAACAGAAAAGCAAAGAACATTGGATTTACAAAAAGGGCTGGTCCCCAAAGGGCCACTGAGCCCGCAGACACTGGTTGTAAGTAACTACTTTTGAGTTAACAGAAAAGCAAAGAACACTGGATTTACACTTATTGCCAGGGAGAAATCCCCTTGACACCAAAAAAGAGGAACAGATAAAAGAAATTATTTCGTTATAATGAATTAAAAATAATTTTTAATTATTTATAAATATTAATAATAAAAACAATAATAATAAAAGATCAATTTAGCCCAATGCTTCCCCTCCCAAAAAAAAAAAAAGGCAGGCACAAGCCGCAGCCACAGCCAGGGACTGGGAGGCAGACAGCTACAAGCTCCCTGTCCCCAGCCCCATGCACGCCAAAGCCAGACTCCCCAGCACTCGCGCAAGAGAAAGCCCTTTGTCCACCCTCGCTTCCCCAGCTACAATGCTGCCACGCGGAGCGCACAGCTGCTTTTAAAGGGCAATGGACACCCTTACTAACCCCTGATTGGCTCCCAGCGCTCCCAGCATCCTACCATCTATAACGTCACTTCAGAAACTGGCAGAAGTCGTTTCAAAGATGGCACATGCTGCTTCGAAATTTAAAAAACACTTCATGGGTTTTAAAAAAATCAAAATCAATTCTTTATAAAAAAAATAACAAAAAACTAACAAGATACAAAATTAACGAACAAAACCGCCCAGCCCTAGTAAACTTCCCTTAATCCATTGTCTGTCCTCCCCCAAATCTTGCAAGAAACTAAACAGGGTCATTGGGGTTATGTGTGTCAAGTTGGTCTTAATAAGTCTTCAACTGGGGGTCGCAGGAGTCTTGGTTAATGATTGGAGGTACTTAAAGTCATTATCCATGGTCCATCCTCCTCCAACAGCAGCAGAAAGTAGATTCGGTCATGGGGGTATTCATACCCTGATCTTCTGTACAGCCAGAGATTCTCTGGGGTGTCCGCTTCACTACTGTGTGAATGGAGCCCTTCCAACCCAGCATTGGTTGACAAAGAGAAGAGGAAGAAACCAGGCACCATTGATGCAGAGGAGCAGTCAGTCAGACACAACGTAATCATGTGCCACCCCCCCCCCCGGGATGGCATGGAGGCAGCCAGAAAGGGAACTGGCCTGCACAGAGCAGCCCCCCCCCCCGGGAGGGCATGGAGAAGGCCGGGAAGGGTATTGGCCTTCACCCAGCAATCAAGCAGCAGCCGCAGGCAGCCAATCCCGGGGAGGCCATGGTCAAGCCCCCCCCCCCCCCGGAGGACTTACCGTCTGTCTCACTGGGGGACGGCTGATATGCTGTGAAAGATAACTGCACAGCATGACACTCCCGGGGGGCACTGTCCAATGCCCCCCCCCCGGGAGGGCATGGAGAAGGCCGGGAAGGGTATTGGCCTTCTCACAGCAGGCAAAAAGGCAGCCAATCCTGGGGGGGGGCAGGGTCAAGGCCCCCCCCCCCCGGGAAGTCTTACAGTCTGTCTCACTGGGGGACGGCTGATATGCTGTGAAAGACAACTGCACAGCATGACACTCCTGGGGGGCACTGTCCAATGCCCCCCCCCCCCCCGGGAGGGCATGGAGAAGGCCGGGAAGGATATTGGCCTTCACCCAGCAATCAAGCAGCAGGCAGCCAATCCTGGAGGGGGCAGGGTCAAGCCCCCCCCCCCCCCCGGGAGGTCCTAGAGGCTGTCTCACTGGGGGACGGATGATTGAATTGTGTATTTTTTAAAGTAATGTTTCATTTATAAATCAATTTCTGTGGATTCTAAATTATATACTTAGTGATTTTGATTTTGAACCCAACCAACCAACCACCCACCCTCCCTCCCTCCCTCCCAGTGGAAATTGGTCCTTCTTACTTAACTTGCAGTACTGCTCCAGAAATTATAAGTAATACACTTGCCAGATAATTAGCCATAATTTAATTTTCAGAGTTTGTTTCAAAGTGCATTTTTGTTTCTTTTTGTTTCTTTATTTCTTATATTTACTTTCTAAGTTTTTATAAATAACATTACTTTTTATATATATAATATTATTAATAAATTATAATTTATATATTATTTTTAAATATTATTATTTCATTTATATATAATATAAATATAAATATAATATAATAATTATTTATATTATTTATCTATTTCATTTATATATAATATAAATATATAAATTAAATATTAAATAAATAAATATTTTATTTATATTATATAAATTATTTATATAATATAAATATTATAATATATATATATATTATATTACAAACTTCAGTAATTTAATTTCAATTACTTAACTTACTACTTGTTTGGCTACTTTATTTTATTACTTTTTTATTTAATATCTTATTCTATTTGATTATTTTATTTGATTTATTTTATGAAATAATTTTGTTTATAGTGCATTGCGCAAATGCGTCGCCATTTTAACGAATTGATTCGTTATTATCCTAACGGATCAATTTGTTATTATTTTAACGAAATTTCGGAAGTCGTTTGTGCATGCGCAAACATGTCCGCCATTTTAACGAATCAATTCGTTAATATTAACGAAATTTCGTAAATACCGAATTTTTGAAATCGCAAATTTCGGAATTCTTTTAAATAACGAAACGCAAAAAACCCCTAAAAATGAATCGATTTTAAAAACATTTTTTTCCGTGGTTGCAAAGCCCTAGTTAGAGCCCTTAGGCCAAGCTGGCTGGAGTCAGCAAATGTAACTTTTTTGTGAAGCTGATTTTGAGTACAGTGGTGTTTCAAAATGGGTTAAACCTTCGGGCCAAGCTGGCCGGAGTGAGGAAATGTAACTTCTTTATGGCAACAGATTTCTAAGTAAAGTGGTGTTTCAAAATGGGCTAGAGTCCTTGGGCCAAGCTAACCGGAGTGAGGAAATGTAACTTCTTTGTGGCAGCAAATTTCTAAGTACAGTAGTGTTTCAGAATGGGTTAGAGCCCTTGGGCCAAGCTGGCCGAAGTCAGGAAATGTAAATTATTTGTGGCAGCAGATTTCTAAGTACAGTTGTATTTCAGAATGGGATATAGCCCTTTGGCCAAGCAGTCCGGAGTCAGGAAATATAATTTCTTTTTGGCAGCAGATTTCTAAGTACAGTGGTGTTTCAAAATGGGTTAGAGCTGTTTGGCCAAGAAGGCCGGAGTCAGAAAATGTAAGTTTCATTGTGGCAGCAGATTTCTAAGTACAGTGGTGTTTCAAAATGGGTTAGAGCCCTTTGGCCAAACTGGTCGGAGTCAGCAAATGTAACTTTTTTGTGGAAGCTGATTTTGAGTACAGTGGTGTTTCAGAATGGGTTGGAGCACTTGGGCCAAGCTGGCCGGAGTGAGGAAATGTAACTTCTTTGTGGCAGCAGATTTCTAAGTAAAGTTGTGTTTCAGAATGGGTTAGAGCCCTTGGGCCAAGCAGGCCGGAGTCTGGAAAGGTAACTTTTTTGTGGAAGCTGATTCTGAGTACAGTGGTGTTTCAGAATGGGTTAGAGCACTTGGGCCAAGCTGGATGGAGTGAGGAAATGTAACTTCTTTGTGGCAGCAGATTTCTTAGTACAGTGGTGTTTCAAAATGGGTTAGAGCCCTTGGGCCAAGTTGGCTGGAGTCAGGAAATGTAACTTCTTTGTGGAAGCAGATTTCTAAGTACAGTGGTGTTCCAAAATGGGGTCGAAATCTTGGGCCAAGCAGTCCAGAGTCTATAAATGTAACTTCTTTGTGGCAGCAGATTTCTAAGTACAGTGGAGATTCAGAATGGGTTAGAGACCTTGGGCCAAGTCAGGAAATCTAAATTCTTTGTGGCAGGAGATTTCTAAGTATATTGGTGTCTCAGAATGGGATAGAGCCCTTGGACCAAGCTGGACAGAGTCAGAAAATGTAACTTTTTGTGGCAGCAGATTTCTAAGTATAGTGGTGTTTCAGAATGGGTTAGACCCCTTGGGCCAAGCTGGCTGGAGTGAGGAAATGTAACTTTTTGTGGCAGCAGTTTTCTAAGTACAGTGGTGTTTCAGAATGGGTTAGAGCCCTTGGGCCAAGCTAGCCGGAGTCAAGAAATGTAAATTCATTGTGGCAGCATATTTCTAAGTACTGTGGTGTTCCAAAAAGGGTTCGAAATCTTGGGCCAAGCAGTCCGGAGTCTATAAATGTAACTTCTTTGTGGCAGCAGATTTCTAAGTACAGTGGAGATTCAGAATGGGATATAGCCCTTTGGCCAAGCAGGCTGGAGAAAGGAAATGTAACTTCTTTCTGGCAGCAGATTTCTAATTACAGTGGTGTTTCAAAATGGATTAGAGCCCTTTGGCCAAGCTGGCCGGAGTCGGGAAATATAACTTCTTTTTGTCAGCAGATTTCCAAATACAGTGGTATTTCCAAATGGGTTAGAGCCGTTTGACCAAGGAGGCCGGAGTCAGGACTTGTAACTTCTTTGTGGCAGCAGATTTCAAAGTAAAGTGCTGTTTTAGAATGGGTTAAAGCCCTTGGGCCCAGCCGTCCGGAGTCTGTAAATGTAACTTTTTTGTGGAAGCAGATTTCTAAGTATAGTGGTGTTTTCGAATGCGTTAGAGCCCTTGGGCAAAGCTTGCCAGAGTGAGGAAATGTAATTTCTCTGTGGAAGCAGATTTCTAAGTACAGTGGTGTTTTAAAATGGGATATAGCCCTTCGTCCAAGCTGGCCAGAGTCAGGAAATGTAAGGTTTTTTTGGCAGCTGATTTCTAAGTACAGTGGTGTTCCAAAATGGGTTAGAGATCTTGGGGAAAGCAGTCTGGAGTATGTAAATATAATTTCTTTGTGGCAGCAGATTTCTAAGTACAGTGGAGATTCAGAATGGGTTAGAGCCCTTGGGCCAAGCTGGCCGGAGTCAGGAAATGTAAATTCTTTGTGGCAGCAGATTTCTAAGTACAGTGGTGTTTCAAAATGGGTTAGCGCCCTTTGGCCAAGCTGGCCGGAGTCAGGAAATGTAACTTCTTTGTGGAAGCAGATTTCTAAGTACAGTAGTGTTTCAGAATGGGTTAGAGCCCTTAGGCCAAACTGGCCGGATTCAGCAAATGTAACTTTTTTGTGGAAGCAGATTTTGAGTACAGTGGTGTTTCAGAATGGTTTAGAGCCCTTTGGCCAAGCTGGCCAGAGTGAAGAAATGTAACTTCCTTTTGGCAGCAAAGTAGTGTTTCAGAATGCATTAGAGCCCTTTGGCCAAGCTGGCCGAAGTCAGGAAATGTAAGTTCTTTTCCTGACTTCGGTCAGCTTCTGAGTACAGTGGTGTTTCAAAATGGGTTAGAGACCTTGGGTCAAGCGGGCCAGAGTCTGGAAATGTAACTTATTTGTGGCAGCAGTTGTCGAAGTACAGTGGTGTTTCAGAATGGGTTCGACCCCTTTGGCCAAGCTGGCCGGAGTCAGGAAATGTAAATTCTTTGTGGCAGCAGATTTCTAAGTACAGTGGTGTTTCAAAAAGGGTTAGCGCCCTTTGGCCAAACTTGCCAGAGTCAGCAAATGTAACTTCTTTGTGGAAGCAGATTTGTAAGAACAGTGGTGTTTCAGAATCTGTTAGAGCCCTTGGCCCAAGCTGGCCGGAATGCGGAAATGTAAATTCTTTGTGGCAGCAGATATCTAAGTTCAGTGGTGTTTCAAAATGCTTTAGAGCCCTTGGGCCAAGCTGGCCAGAGGCACTAAATGTAACTATTGTGTGGCAGCAAATTTCTAAGTATAGTGGTGTTTCAGAATGGGTGGGAGCCCTTGGGCCAAGCTTGCCGGAATGAGGAAATGTAACTTCTTTGTGGAAGCAGATTTCTAAGTACAGAGGTGTTTCAAAATGGGCTAGAGCCCTTGGGCCAAGCTGGCCAGAGTGAAGAACTGTAACTTTTTGTGGCAGCAGTTTTCTAAGAACAGTTGAGTTTCAGAATGGGTTAGAGTCCTTGGGCCAAGCAGGCCGGAGTCAGGAAATGTAAATTCTTTGTGGCAGCAGATTTCTAAGTACAGTGGTGTTTCAGAATGGGATTTAGCCCTTTGGCCAAGCAGGCCGGAGAAAAGAAATGTAACTTCTTAGTGGCAGCAGATTTCTTATTACAGTGGTGTTTCAAAATGTGTTAGAGTCCTTTGGCCAAGCAGGCCGGAGTCAGGAAATGTAACTTCTTTTTGGCAGCTGATTTCTAAGTACACTGGTGTTTCAAAATGGGGTTGAGCCGTTTGGCCCAGGAGGCCGGAGTCTGGAAATATAAGTTTCATTGTGGCAGCAATGATGTTTCAAAATGGGTTTGAGCCCTTGGGCCACGCTGGCCAGAGTGATGAAACATAACTTCTTTGTGGCAGCAGATTTCTAAGTACAGTTCAGAATGGGTTCAGAATTGGTTAGAGCCCTAGTGCCAAGCTTTCCGTAGTCTGGATAAGTAACTTCTTTGTGGCAGCTGATGTCTAAGTACAGTCGTGATACAGAATGTGTTAGTGCCCTTGGGCCAAGCTTGCCGAAGTCAGGAAATCTACCTTCTTTGTGGCAGCAAATTCCTAAATATAGTGGTGTTTCAGAATGGTTTAGAGCCCTTGGTCCAAGCTGGCCGGAGTGAGGGAATGTAACTTTTTGTGGTAGCAGTTTTCTCAGTACAGTTGTGTTTCAGAATGGGTTAGAGCCCTTGAGCCAAGCTGGCCAAAGTGAGGAAATGTACCTTCCTTTGGTCTGCAGATTTCTAAGTAAAGTTGTGTTTCAGAATGGGTTAGAGCCCTTTGGCCAAACTGGTCGGAGTCAGCAAATGTAACTTTTTTGAGGAAGCTGATTTTGAGTACAGTGGTGTTTCAGAATGGGTTAGAGCACTTGGGCCAAGCTGGCCGGAGTGAGGAAATGTAACTTCTTTGTGGCAGCAGATTTCTAAGTACAGTGGAGATACAGAATGGGTTAGAGCCTTTGGGCCAAGCTGGCCGGAATCAGGAAATGTAAATTCTTTATGGCAGCAGATTTCTAATTACAGTGGTGTTTCAAAATGGGTTAGCGCCCTTTGGCCAAGCTGGCCGGTGTCAGGAAATGTAACTTCTCTGTGGAAGCAGATTTCTAAGTACAGTAATGTTTCAGAATGGGTTAGAGACCTTTGGCCAAACTGGCCGGATTCAGAAAATGTAACTTTTTTGTGGAAGAAGATTTTGAGTACAGTGGTGTTTCAGAATGGGTTAGAGCCCTTTGGCCAAGCTGGCCAGAGTGAAGAAATGTAACTTCCTTTTGGCAGCGAAGTAGTGTTTCAGAATGCGTTAGAGCCCTTTGGCCAAGCTGGCCGAAGTCAGGAAATGTAAGTTCTTTTCCTGACTTCTGTCAGCTTCTGAGTACCGTGGTGTTTTAAAATGGGTTAGAGACCTTGGGCCAAGCGGGCCGGAGTCTGGAAATGTAACTTATTTGTGGCAGCAGTTGTCGAAGTACAGTGGTGTTTCAGAATGGGTTATACCCTTTTGGCCTAGCTGGCCGGAGTCAGGAAATGTAAATTCTTTTTGGCAGGAGATTTTTAAGTTCAGTGGTGTTTCAAAATGGTTTAGAGCCCTTGGGCTAAGCTGGCCAGAGGCACTAAATGTAACTATTGTGTGGCAGCAAATTTCTAAGTATACTGGTGTTTCAGAATGGGTGAGAGCCCTTGGGCCAAGCTTGCTGGAGTGAGGAAATGTAACTTCTTTGTGGATGCAGATTTCTAAGTACAGAGGTGTTTCAAAATGGGCTAGAGCCCTTGGTCCATGCTGGCCAGAGTGAAGAACTGTAACTTTTTGTGGCAGCAGTTTTCTAAGTACAGTTGAGTTTCAGAATGGGTTAGAGCCCTTGGGCCAAGCTGGCCGGAGTCAGGAAATGTAAATTCTTTGTGGCAGCAGATTTCTAAGTACAGTGGTGTTTCAAAATGGGTTAGACCTCTTGGGCCAAGCAGGCTGGAATGAGGAAATGTAACTTCCTCTTGGCAGCAGATTACTAAGTACAGTAGAGATTCAGAATGGGTTAGAGCCCTTGGGCCAAGCTGGCCGGAGTCAGGAAATGTAAATTCTTTGTGGCAACAGATTTGTAAGTACAGTGGTGTTTCAAAATGTTTTAGCACCCTTTGGCCAAGCTGGCCGGAGTCAGGAAATGTAACTTCCTTGTGGCAGCAGATTTTGAGTACAGTGGTGTTTCAGAATGGCTTAGAGCCCTTTGGACAAGCTGGCCAGAGTGAAGAAATGTAATTTCCTTTTGGCAGCAAAATAGTGTTTCAGAATGGGTTAGAGCCCTTCGGCCAAGCTGGCCGGTCAGGAAATGTAAGTTCTTTTCCTGACTTCTGTCAGCTTCTGAGTACAGTGGTGTTTCAAAATGGGTTAGAGACCTTGGGCCAAGCGTGTCGGAGTCTGGAAATGTAACTTATTTGTGGCAGCAGATGTCGAAGTACAGTGGTGTTTCAGAATGGGTTAGACTCCTTTGGCCAAGCTGGCCGTAGTCAGGAAATGTAACTTCTTTGTGGCAGCAGATTTCTAAGTACAGTGGTGTTTCAAAATGGGTTAGAGCCCTTTGGCCAAACTTGCCAGAGTCAGCAAATGTAACTTCTTTGTGGAAGCAGATTTGTAAGTACAGTGGTGTTTCAGAATCTGTTAGAGCCCTTGGCCCAAGCTGGCCGGAGTGCGGAAATGTAACTTCTTTGTGGCAGCAGATTTCTAAGTTCAGTGGTGTTTCAAAATGGTTTAGAGCCCTTGGGCCAAGCTGGCCAGAGGCACTAAATGTAACTATTGTGTGGCAGCAGATTTCTAAGTACAGTGGTGTTTCAAAATGGGTTAGCGCCCTTTGGCCAAGCTGGCCGGAGTCAGGAAATGTAACTTCTTTGTGGAAGCAGATTTCTAAGTACAGTAGTGTTTCAGAATGGGTTAGAGCCCTTAGGCCAAACTGGCCGGATTCAGCAAATGTAACTTTTTTGTGGAAGCAGATTTTGAGTACAGTGGTGTTTCAGAATGGGTTAGAGCCCTTTGGCCAAGCTGGCCAGAGTGAAGAAATGTAACTTCCTTTTGGCAGCAAAGTAGTGTTTCAGAATGCATTAGAGCCCTTTGGCCAAGCTGGCCGAAGTCAGGAAATGTAAGTTCTTTTCCTGACTTCGGTCAGCTTCTGAGTACAGTGGTGTTTCAAAATGGGTTAGAGACCTTGGGCCAAGCGGGCCGGAGTCTGGAAATGTAACTTATTTGTGGCAGCAGTTGTCGAAGTACAGTGGTGTTTCAGAATGGGTTAGACCCCTTTGGCCAAGCTGGCCGGAGTCAGGAAATGTAAATTCTTTGTGGCAGCAGATTTCTAAGTACAGTGGTGTTTCAAAAAGGGTTAGCGCCCTTTGGCCAAACTTGCCAGAGTCAGCAAATGTAACTTCTTTGTGGAAACAGATTTGTAAGAACAGTGGTGTTTCAGAATCTGTTAGAGCCCTTGGCCCAAGCTGGCCGGAATGCGGAAATGTAAATTCTTTGTGGCAGCAGATTTCTAAGTTCAGTGGTGTTTCAAAATGCTTTAGAGCCCTTGGGCCAAGCTGGCCAGAGGCACTAAATGTAACTATTGTGTGGCAGCAAATTTCTAAGTATAGTGGTGTTTCAGAATGGGTGGGAGCCCTTGGGCCAAGCTTGCCGGAATGAGGAAATGTAACTTCTTTGTGGAAGCAGATTTCTAAGTACAGAGGTGTTTCAAAATGGGCTAGAGCCCTTGGGCCAAGCTGGCCAGAGTGAAGAACTGTAACTTTTTGTGGCAGCAGTTTTCTAAGAACAGTTGAGTTTCAGAATGGGTTAGAGCCCTTGGGCCAAGCAGGCCGGAGTCAGGAAATGTAAATTCTTTGTGGCAGCAGATTTCTAAGTACAGTGGTGTTTCAGAATGGGATTTAGCCCTTTGGCCAAGCAGGCCGGAGAAAAGAAATGTAACTTCTTAGTGGCAGCAGATTTCTTATTACAGTGGTGTTTCAAAATGTGTTAGTGTCCTTTGGCCAAGCAGGCCGGAGTCAGGAAATGTAACTTCTTTTTGGCAGCTGATTTCTAAGTACACTGGTGTTTCAAAATGGGGTTGAGCCGTTTGGCCCAGGAGGCCGGAGTCTGGAAATATAAGTTTCATTGTGGCAGCAATGATGTTTCAAAATGGGTTTGAGCCCTTGCGCCACGCTGGCCAGAGTGATGAAACATAACTTCTTTGTGGCAGCAGATTTCTAAGTACAGTTCAGAATGGGTTCAGAATGGGTTAGAGCCCTAGTGCCAAGCTTTCCGTAGTCTGGATAAGTAACTTCTTTGTGGCAGCTGATGTCTAAGTACAGTCGTGTTACAGAATGTGTTAGTGCCCTTGGGCCAAGCTTGCCGAAGTCAGGAAATCTACCTTCTTTGTGGCAGCAAATTCCTAAATATAGTGGTGTTTCAGAATGGTTTAGAGCCCTTGGTCCAAGCTGGCCGGAGTGAGGGAATGTAACTTTTTGTGGTAGCAGTTTTCTCAGTACAGTTGTGTTTCAGAATGGGTTAGAGCCCTTGAGCCAAGCTGGCCAGAGTGAGGAAATGTACCTTCCTTTGGGCTGCAGATTACTAAGTAAAGTTGTGTTTCAGAATGGGTTAGAGCCCTTGGGCTAAGCTGGCCGAAGTCAGGTAATGTAACTTCTTTGTGGCAGCAGATTTCTAAGTACAGTGGTGTTTAAAAATGGGTTAGAGACATTGGGCCAAGCAGGCCGGAGCCTGGAAATGTAACCTATTTGTGGCAGCAGATTTTGAGTACAGTGGTTTTTCGGAATGGGTTAGAGCCCTTGGACCAAGCTGGCCGGAGTCAGGAAATGTAACTTCCTTTTGGCAGCAGATTTCTAAATACAGTAGAGATTCAGAATGGGTTAGAGCCTGTGAGGATGCACGTTATTAAACTGCTGCCACCAATTGTAACGATGACTGTTTTAATGCCACCGAATGTGAAGGTGCGAGTGGTAAAACACCCACTGCCACCTTATCTATGAGGGAAGCCGGGCAACGACCAATATCAGCCTAGGAACTATTTTATAAAGGGACTGTTTCTGGCTGACTTTATTATTGCAGGCCGTTCAACTTAGAAGAAACTGTATCAGGCAAGGCTTGAGGAAAAAGTAACAAGTTTATTTTAACAGGAGTATAACAATGTATAACTGTTCTTCAAAAGAGGCATAAATCTTGATGGTTACATTGGAAAGGTTTCATGAGTAAACTCAGGCAAACACTTCATAAGGTTTCACAGCTGGCACAACAGGCTTAAACCCAGCCAAACCTTGATTCTTAATTCAGAATCAACAACCCCGTGTACCGGGTCCTTCTCTGCAACCACTTTGGTCACCAATTGATTCCCTGAATCTCTAAGAGATTCAGTTTTTCCCTATAGCACACTGGCTACAGACACATTCCCTGAATCTCCACCAAAAGATTCAGTGTCCTCTCAGCAGCTCTCCGGCCACTGACTAATTCCCTATTTCTCCCACTAGAGAAATTAGTCTCTTCCTGTAGCTCACCGGCTACAGACTACCACTTTTAAAAAGCTGCGCCGTGAAGTGATAGTTGGCTCCGCCCCCGTTGCTATGGCAACTCAGCTACCATCAAGCCACTCTCTCCAACAAAACATAATCTCCCATACTTACCATCCCTAAACCACTGTCCAAACTATACATAACCAAAGGAATAAAATTTACACATCGTCACACCTCCCAACCCATAGGGATTATTTTTGACTTTTCTACCAACTAGAATGGTCAAAAATAATTTGGATAATACCAACATCATATAACTATATACAAACCACATTTTGTTCAGTTATCCAATATCATTCAGTATGTAATATTATAGTCTCACATCTCTAACATTCCTCCCATCTCCTTTGCAACATACTTGGCTAATTTTCCTGTGTACTAACATACATTCTTAATATTTTTACATATAACAGTCTCACAATATCATTAAGTCCTTTAAACTTATGAGCAAGTTTGAACAATTTGAAGAGATTCAAGTCTCTATAGTCCATCACAGATTGTTTACAATCAAGAGTCTCTTGGTCCTCCACAAAGCCACAACGCTGCTGTAGGAAATTTTCTCCCTTCTCTTCTTTTGCTGCTGGAGCTTCTTCCTTCAGCCTGACCTTCCAGTTATCAGGAACAGTTCTGCTTTCATTGAGTTTTAAGGCTTGAATAAAGTCTTGTTTTAACATAGCATCAGGTCTTATTGAAGAATTTATAGTTCCTTGAACATCTTTTCTTGGTATTGAAGAGAATCCGCCATCATTGGAAGAACAAACAAGAACATTGTCTTTCTCTATTGTAGTCTCATCACTGCTGTCTGGATGAACCTTCAAACCTTGGAACTGGAGATCTGTCTTTTTATCAAGACTAACATAGTCAGTGTATATTACTTTTCTTAACAGTCCATCAGCTTGGTTTTTATCCTCTTCTTCCTCTGATATATGATGAGATCTTCTCTCTCTGCTTACTTTCTTTTCATCTGTAGGCGTTTCGAAGTGTTCAGGTTTAAGAAGAAGAAGCTGATCCAATGTTTCATTCTCAGCAAAATGTCTCTCTTCTTTTTGATAAGTTTCACTTAGATTCTTAACTTTAATCACAGTTCCGATCTTCAAAACTTCCTTTGTGCGATCATCTGGAATCTCTGTAGTGAATGAATCAAGTTTGGAAGTTATCTTTACTTCAACTAATCTTTCAGGTGTGTTGATCTCTGCTTTACAGAAGGTTTTTTGATGTTTTGTATTCTCAACCATGTCTACTGCCAAATAAATAGGTTCCTTAAGGATTAGCTTTTCTTCAGTTTTTTCTTCTGATTGTACTTCATTGTCTTTGTCAATGAACTCGGCAAAGTTAATTTCCTTACTTGCAGCTGAAGGCAATATATCTTTGAAAGTCAACAATTCTTTCAGCTCTTTTTTCTCCTCAGAATTTATCATTTGTTCTGCAGGAACCACTGTTTCTATATTCTCATCACTGGCTCTATCTGGGTGCTCATCATGGTTCTGAGGTACCACACTTTGGGTGTAAGAAACAGCTGGAGACTTATGGTCTAAAACTTCCCTGCATAGAACTTCATTTCTGATTATAAATTGGTTTGGTTTTTCTGGGGTTAACTCTGTCTTTTCGGTTTGAGTTGTATCAAACAAGGTCTGGAGTGTGTTCTCAGCCTTTTGTTCTTTAGAAATTTCATTTTCTCCTTTCGTCCCTTGAAGCAACTCAGTTACAATAGAGCTTACTTCGGGTTTCTGTCCCAGAGGTTGACAGATGGGCAAACATGAAGTGTTTCGTTCTCCAGTCTGTTCCACAGTCAGGTCCTTTCCCTCTTTAGGTAACTCTGATATTTTTTTAATCCTTCTGGCCAGGTCATTTCCAATCAAGCATGAGTAAGGGATCTCTGAACTTATGGCAAAATCCCACATGCCTGTCCAATTGCCATATTTCATAGGCAAAGAGACCACGTTTGAAGTAATCGCTGGTCCTAAGCCTTTTAAATTAATCTGAGAAGTAGGATTTTGATACCTCTCAGGTACCATCTTTGAATGAATTACACAGACTTCGGAACCCGTATCTCTCCATCCATGTAACAGGTTTCCATCTATTTCAATGGGTTCCAAATAGTCATTTGGGACTGTGTTTAGTACCACAAACAAACACTGTTTTTCAATCTGTTCCCCCTTTTGAACCACCTCAGAGCAATCCTTCTTAGCACTGGGTTCCATTTCTTTTCCAGGGGTATTTCTTTCTCTAATGAAGAAGGTGGACTTCTCTTTTCTCAGGAGATTACATTGGGACCTAAAATGTCCTAATTTTCCGCAATGAAAACAAGCCTTATTTCCCTCAGCACTGTTAGGCTGCATGGCGCCTGCCATCCTACAGGTGGTGTCTTCTACTGAAAAGCCTCTCCCTGGCTGACTGTGAGGGGATTTTTTAAATGGCGGTTGGGATTGTCTTGTTTCCTTTTTGACTCCTTCTTCTTCTTTAAATCCTTCCTTTAAAGTAATCAACTGGTCCACCATGATAGCTGCTTGTGCTGAAGTTTCGGGGTTTCTATCCTGTATAATCCATTTATAATCAAGGGGGACCTGTTGATAAAACTGCTCCTTTTGAATTAAGTTTTTGAGCTGCTGGAAGTCATTTACCTCAGCGCCTTTGATCCAGCTCTCAAAGTATTGTGCTTGTTTGGAAGCTAATTGAGAATAACTCTCATATTTTTCTTTTTTGATCATCCTGAACTTCATCCTATAAAATTCAGGTGTCAGCTGCAATTTCTGTTGAACTTCTCGTTTAAACTTAGAGTAATCTTTATGTTCTGTCTCTGCCATGTCGCTATAAATCTCCAGAAGTTTACCACAAATCTGTGGCCTTAAATATGCCATCCATTTTTCCTCAGCTGCATTGAAGTCTCTACAACATCGTTCGAAGGAAATTAAGAACTTTTCGATATTGTCTTCTTTATTGTATCTTGGGAATTTTCTCAAAATATGATCCATAGGGATCTCCTCTGGTCTCTCCTGTATATTCACTTGTGTTTGAGGGAGAGTTAAACGTTGTTTTTCAATTTCTAATTCCATTTTCCGTAATTCAGCCTGCCTGACTCTTTCCCTCTCCTCAAACTCCATTTCTGCCTGTCTCTTTTGGGCTTCCATTTCCAATTTTCTTAACTCTATCTGATATTTATACTGTAACTCAGACATAGGAGTTTGGTCTGAGTCTGAGCTTCCCTCTTCTTGATAAGCCTCAACCTCCTTTGTTACTTTGCCTTGCTTTTTAGCCGCCATTTTTGGCTCCAACTTTTACCTCAGGATTTTTTCTTTAGGCGATCTTAGGCACTAAATTAGATGTTAAACGTATCCCGTCGCTTGCCACCAATTGTGAGGATGCACGTTATTAAACTGCTGCCACCAATTGTAACGATGACCGTTTTAATGCCACCGAATGTGAAGGTGCGAGTGGTAAAACACCCACTGCCACCTTATCTATGAGGGAAGCCGGGCAACGACCAATATCAGCCTAGGAACTATTTTATAAAGGGACTGTTTCTGGCTGACTTTATTATTGCAGGCCGTTCAACTTAGAAGAAACTGTATCAGGCAAAGCTTGAGGAAAAAGTAACAAGTTTATTTTAACAGGAGTATAACAATGTATAACTGTTCTTCAAAAGAGGCATAAATCTTGATGGTTACATTGGAAAGGTTTCATGAGTAAACTCAGGCAAACACTTCATAAGGTTTCACAGCTGGCACAACAGGCTTAAACCCAGCCAAACCTTGATTCTTAATTCAGAATCAACAACCCCGTGTACCGGGTCCTTCTCTGCAACCACTTTGGTCACCAATTGATTCCCTGAATCTCTAAGAGATTCAGTTTTTCCCTATAGCACACTGGCTACAGACACATTCCCTGAATCTCCACCAAAAGATTCAGTGTCCTCTCAGCAGCTCTCCGGCCACTGACTAATTCCCTATTTCTCCCACTAGAGAAATTAGTCTCTTCCTGTAGCTCACCGGCTACAGACTACCACTTTTAAAAAGCTGCGCCGTGAAGTGATAGTTGGCTCCGCCCCCGTTGCTATGGCAACTCAGCTACCATCAAGCCACTCTCTCCAATAAAACATAATCTCCCATACTTACCATCCCTAAACCACTGTCCAAACTATACATAACCAAAGGAATAAAATTTACACATCATCACAGAGCCCTTGGGCCAAGCTGTCTGGAGTCAGGAAATGTAAATTCTTTGTGGCAGCAGATTTCTAAGTACAGTGGTGTTTCAAAATGGGTTAGAGCCCTTTGGCCAAGCTGGCCGGAGTCAGGAAATGTAACTTCCTTGTGGCAGCAGATTTTGAGTACAGTGGTGTTTCAGAATGGCTTAGAGCCCTTTGGCCAAGCTAGCCAGAGTGAAGAAATGTAATTTCCTTTTGGCAGCAAAGTAGTGTTTCAGAATGGGTTAAAGCCTTTGGCCAAACTGGTCGGAGTCAGCAAATGTAACTTTTTTGTGGAAGCTGATTTTGAGTACAGTGGTGTTTCAGAATGGGTTAGAGCACTTGGGCCAAGCTGACCGGAGTGAGGAAATGTAACTTCTTTGTGGCAGCAGATTTCTAAGTACAGTGGAGATACAGAATGGGTTAGAGCCTTTGGGCCAAGCTGGCCGGAATCAGGAAATGTAAATTCTTTGTGGCAGCAGATTTCTAATTACAGTGGTGTTTCAAAATGGGTTAGCGCCCTTTGGCCAAGCTGGCCGGTGTCAGGAAATGTAACTTCTCTGTGGAAGCAGATTTCTAAGTACAGTAGTGTTTCAGAATGGGTTAGAGACCTTTGGCCAAACTGGCCGGATTCAGAAAATGTAACTTTTTTGTGGAAGAAGATTTTGAATACAGTGGTGTTTCAGAATGGGTTAGAGCCCTTTGGCCAAGCTGGCCAGAGTGAAGAAATGTAACTTCCTTTTGGCAGCGAAGTAGTGTTTCAGAATGCGTTAGAGCCCTTTGGCCAAGCTGGCCGAAGTCAGGAAATGTAAGTTCTTTTCCTGACTTCTGTCAGCTTCTGAGTACAGTGGTGTTTCAAAATGGGTTAGAGACCTTGGGCCAAGCGGGCCGGAGTCTGGAAATGTAACTTATTTGTGGCAGCAGTTGTCGAAGTACAGTGGTGTTTCAGAATGGGTTATACCCTTTTGGCCTAGCTGGCCGGAGTCAGGAAATTTACCTTCTTTGTGGCAGCAAATTTCTAAATATAGTGGTGTTTCGGAATGGTTTAGAGCCCTTGGGCCAAGCTGGCCGTAGTGAGGAAATGTAACTTATTTGTGGCAGCAGATGTCTAAGTACAGTGGTGTTTCAAAATGGGTTAGAGCCCTTGGTCCAAGCTGGCCGGAGTGAGGGAATGTAACTTTTTGTGGCAGCAGTTTTCTCAGTACAGTTGTGTTTCAGAATGGGTTAGAGCCCTTTGGCCAAACTGGCCGGAGTCAGCAAATGTAACTTTTTTGTGGAAGCAGATTTTGAGTACAGTGGTGTTTCATAATGGGTTAGAGCCCTTGGTCCAAGCTGGCCGGAGTGAGGGAATGTAACTTTTTGTGGCAGCAGTTTTCTCTGTACAGTTGTGTTTCAGAATGGTTTAGAGTCCTTTGGCCAAACTGGCCGGAGTCAGCAAATGTAACTTTTTTGTGGAAACAGATTTTGAGTACAGTGGTATTTCATAATGGGTTAGAGCCCTTGCGCCAAGCTGGCCAGAGTGAGGAAATGTACCTTCCTTTGGGCTGCAGAGTTTTAAGTACAGTTGAGTTTCAGAATGGGTTAGAGCCCTTGGGCCAAGCTGGCCGGAGTCAGGAAATGTAAATTCTTTGTGGCAGAAGATTTATAAGTACAGTGGTGTTTCAGAATGGAATTTAGCCCTTTGGCCAAGGAGACCGGAGAAAAGAAATGTAACTTCTTTTTGGCAGCTGATTTCTAAGTACACTGGTGTTTCAAAATGGGGTTGAGCCGTTTGGCCCAGGAGGCCGTAGTCTGGAAATATAAGTTTCATTGTGGCAGCAATGATGTTTCAAAATGGGTTTGAGCCCTTGGGCCACACTGGCCAGAGTGATGAAATATAACTTCTTTGTGGCAGCAGATTTCTAAGTACAGTGGTGTTTCAGAATGGGTTAGAGCCCTAGTGCCAAGCTTTCCGGAGTCTGGATAAGTAACTTCTTTGTGGCAGCTGATGTCTAAGTACAGTCGTGTTACAGAATGGGTTAGAGCCCTTGGGCCAAGCTTGCCAAAGTCAGGAAATTTACCTTCTTTGTGGCAGCAAATTTCTAAATATAGTGGTGTTTCAGAATGGTTTAAAGCCCTTGGGCCAAGCTGGCCGGAGTGAGGAAATGTAACTTCTTCGTGGCAGCAGATTTCTAAGTACAGTGGTGTTTCAAAATGGGTTAGAGCCCTTGGTCCAAGCTGGCCGGAGTGAGGGAATGTAACTTTTTGTGGCAGCAGTTTTCTCTGTACAGTTGTGTTTCAGAATGGTTTAGAGTCCTTTGGCCAAACTGGCCGGAGTCAGCAAATGTAACTTTTTTGTGGAAACAGATTTTGAGTACAGTGGTATTTCATAATGGGTTAGAGCCCTTGCGCCAAGCTGGCCAGAGTGAGGAAATGTACCTTCCTTTGGGCTGCAGAGTTTTAAGTAAAGTTGTGTTGCAGAATGGGTTAGAGCCCTTGGGCCAAGCTGGCCGGAGTCAGGAAATGTAAATTCTTTGTGGCAGAAGATTTATAAGTACAGTGGTGTTTCAGAATGGAATTTAGCCCTTTGGCCAAGGAGACCGGAGAAAAGAAATGTAACTTCTTTTTGGCAGCTGATTTCTAAGTACACTGGTGTTTCAAAATGGGGTTGAGCCGTTTGGCCCAGGAGGCCGTAGTCTGGAAATATAAGTTTCATTGTGGCAGCAATGATGTTTCAAAATGGGTTTGAGCCCTTGGGCCACACTGGCCAGAGTGATGAAATATAACTTCTTTGTGGCAGCAGATTTCTAAGTACAGTGGTGTTTCAGAATGGGTTAGAGCCCTAGTGCCAAGCTTTCCGGAGTCTGGATAAGTAACTTCTTTGTGGCAGCTGATGTCTAAGTACAGTCGTGTTACAGAATGGGTTAGAGCCCTTGGGCCAAGCTTGCCAAAGTCAGGAAATTTACCTTCTTTGTGGCAGCAAATTTCTAAATATAGTGGTGTTTCAGAATGGTTTAAAGCCCTTGGGCCAAGCTGGCCGGAGTGAGGAAATGTAACTTCTTCGTGGCAGCAGATTTCTAAGTACAGTGGTGTTTCAAAATGGGTTAGAGCCCTTGGTCCAAGCTGGCCGGAGTGAGGGAATGTAACTTTTTGTGGCAGCAGTTTTCTCTGTACAGTTGTGTTTCAGAATGGTTTAGAGTCCTTTGGCCAAACTGGCCGGAGTCAGCAAATGTAACTTTTTTGTGGAAACAGATTTTGAGTACAGTGGTATTTCATAA